>NW_027286985.1:9600684-10300684 GCF_022747635.1 Hetaerina americana
TTAAAGGAAACTTCCAAACACAAGTCTCTTTCATAAAACAAGAGAATCCCCATCCCATGAACATCAATCAATCAGCAAGAAAAAAAGATAAATTAAAAAAAATTAAGCTGTTACATATAATTTTACTCCGCACATTATTCAAATTATTTCATGAATTCCTTAAATCTTTTCTTAAAAGTATGCACTCGGTTAGGAAACGGCTCGAATAGTTTTACAGGTAAGGTGTTCCAATCAATAATCGTTTAAATCGTCTAATGGTACATTCACTATCAACGTTAACACAATTTTAATGGTTTTCACGGCCAACGTTTTTCGTCATTATCAAAGTGTTTCGAATAAAATAAGGTAATGCGATGCATATATAACACCGATCATTTCACGCATTTATAAACATGTATATAATTTATGTCAAGCAAAATTATGCATCGAGAGAATGAAACTTATTTTATCACAAAACATCATTCAATAAAGTGATACAGGTAATACAAAAAAATCAATAAAATGTAAACTATTCACTATAAACAATAGTATACCTAAGGCAAGGGATCTCCGAGAACATGGGAGCACAAATCATCTATCGGGGACACTTGCAGCGACTAAGGTTCCATCTGGTGTCCCCTTTACTAATAACTACGACTATACGGTGCCTTTATTATTCTTGGAATGTACAAACAACATTAATCGATCAATTGGCACTAACTCGTGAATTTTTTTATGCATAAACTAAACTAATCTCAATTCAAACTAATTTGAAATTAATTGCCAAATTAGCGAATATGAGTGTGTAGTGATAACAAGATCTTTGAATAGCAAACTGTTATAGCGCAAGTAATTGTAATTACAGCTACAGGTACAATTCATTGGTGATTCAATTGTAAATAAACTGAATTATCATATGGTAAAAGCGTTATTGAAACGCAACAATTTCAAAGTGTGAACATCATTCGCCTCGATCGGCATTTAAAAGAATTCATTGTAAAAGGCTAAGGTACTCGACCGGACATCAAAGGACCAGGGTTCGAATCCCAGTCAAGGCAAATGATTATTACATTTCACGATTAAATTGTTTAATTTTGATGCATATTAACGGATGCCCTCCCCGGACTACAACCTTGACGTGGTGGAAGGGCTTGTGCGTTCCGATGACCCCTAGAGCTGTACTGGCGGGAGTAATAATTATTGCTCCTGGTAGGGTCACCCATGCCAGATAGGTCGAAGGTTAGGAGCCTGACGAAAGGTAGTCCACGCAGCGTCTGTTCCTCAGTGAGGCGGCTGCAATGGCGTCTGACCCCAGTGGGGCGGCCAGTAAGTGATGGTGTCACGTTAAAAACACTATTGAGGAAGGCAACGGGAAACCACCTCAATTATCATTCCCTAGAAAAATATGATGGACAATAGAGATATTTTGAGTCCTGGCAACCACGGGGCTCGGCCCAATCGGCCGTGTGTCGTGCCCGGCAGCGGGGGAGGCAAGGCTTCCGCGGTCGTCATCCCACGAAACCCTTGCAAGGGAAAACCAGCAGCAGCAGGACAGAAGACGCAGGAGAAGAAGACAAAATTAGTTAAAATAGGAACGTGGAATGTTAGGACAATGATGAGGACAGGGAAATTGGAGAATGTTAAGCGAGAGATGGAAAGGGGAAATATAGATATTTTAGGTCTATGCGAGGTGAGATGGAAAGATAGCGGGGATTACTGGAGTGATAAGTATAGAATAATATACAGCGGTGGGGACGAGAGCAAACGAGGGGTTGCCATAGTATTAAATGAAGAGGTAGGAAGAAGCGTAGTCAACATAGAGCAGGTAACGGATAGAATACTACTAGTGGAGATAAAAGCAGAACCGACGAACTTAGTTATTATTCAGGTATACATGCCACCGAGCAACCATAAGGCAGAAGAGGTCGATAAGATATACGATCAGTTAGAGGACATGATCGCGTGTGTGTGTGTGTGTGTGTTCCAGCAGGGAAACATTTGATAGTGATGGGGGACATGAATGCGACGGTAGGCGAAGGAAGAGATGGTGATGAGGTGGGCGACTACGGTTTAGGCACGAGGAATGACCGCGGGGAGAAAGCAGTTGAGTTCTGCAGGAGACAGGGGTTAGTCATCACCAACACTTGGTTTAGACACCACAAAAGACGCAGGTATACATGGAAAATGCCAGGTGACTCAGGAAGATATCAGCTAGATTATATCCTGGTTAGACACAGGTTTAGGAATAGTGTGATAAATTCCCACAGCTTTCCGGGAGCGGATGCGGACTCAGACCACAATTTAGTTGTTATGAAATGTAGGGTACGTTTCAAAAAGATAAGGCAGGGGCGGCGAGTTAGAAAATGGAATGTAGAAGCATTAAATGGGTTGAAAAGGAAGGAATACAAACAGGCGGTAGAGAAAATAATGGCGGATGGTAAAGGGCTTATTACTATCGAAGAAAAATGGAAAATGATCAAAAAAGGGTTGTCTAAAGCCGCAAAAGACACTATTGGAACCGTTAACGCTAAAAGGACTAGGAAACCATGGATCACGGATGAGATGATTACAAAGATGGATGAGCGGCGAAAATGGAAGAATATAAATACAGAATTAGGCAAAATGAAGTACAAAGAATTGAACAATAAATTGAGGCGGGCAACAAATAAGGCAAAAGACGCATGGTGGAAGACGCAGTGCGAGGATATGGAAAGTCTCCAGAGGAAGGGCGAAATCGGTGCGCTGTACCGCAAAGTTAAATCGTTATCGGGAAGTAAGAAAGGAAGAGCTATGCTAATAGTTAGAGATAAAGCGGGTAAGGTAATAGTTGACGCAGGAAAGATCCAAGAGAGATGGAAGGAGTATATAGAAGAACTGTATAGTAAAGAACTCAGACCAACACAGTTAGACATTGAAAAAGAAAATGACGTAGAGGAAGACAGCTTAGGTCCAGGCATACTAGACAATGAGATAGAAAGGGCATTAAGGGAGATGAAACTAAATAAGGCCGTGGGGGTAGATAACATTCCCGTGGAACTTTTAAAATGCTTAGGAAAATGTGGGAGGAAGAGGCTATATGGGCTGATCCGTAGCATTTATGAGGAGGGAATCTGGCCGGAAGACTTTGTGAGAGCAGTTTTAGTTCCGATTCCGAAAAAGGTAAAGGCCACGTCATGTGAGGACTATAGGACAATTAGTTTGATATCCCACGCAGCTAAAGTTGTTCTCAGGATCATAAACAAACGGATAGAGAGTAGGGCAAATGATTACTTAGGGGATGATCAGTTTGGGTTTAGGAAGGGGAGAGGTACGCGTGATGCCATTGCAGTAATGAGATTATTAATCGAGAGGAATATAGAACACAACCAGGAGGTACTTGCCTGTTTCGTAGATTTCGAAAAAGCGTTTGATAGAGTGAATTGGGAAAAACTAATGAGTATATTGCAGAAAATAGGAATAGATTGGAGGGAAAGGAGGCTAATCCGCAACCTGTACATGTCTTAGACCGCTCAGGTGCGGGTGGGAAACGGGGAGTCAGGATGGGCAGTGTTAGGAAGGGGTGTAAGGCAGGGTTGCCCATTATCACCGTTGCTGTTCAACCTGTATGCAGAGGAAATGATCAAAGAGGCATGGGAAGAACTCGAGGTAGGAATGAAAGTGGGCGGGGGATTCGTAAAATCAGTTAGGTTTGCTGATGACCAAGCTTTAGTTTGTCAGTCAGCCAAGGGGCTGCAAGCATTGCTTAGTGAATTGGAAATTCAGTGCGACAGGTTGGGATGAGAATCAACATTAATAAAACAAAGGTTATGCGATTTTCTAGAAAGAAAAAGGCTAATCTTAACATTAAAGTAAGAGGGCAAAAACTGATAAAATTGATATGGAGCGTAGCTATGTACGGCGCGGAAACGTGGTCATTGAAGCAGGAGGATAGACGTAGACTGGAGGCTTTTGAAATGTGGGTGTGGAGAAGAAGGGAAAAGGTGAAATGGACAGGGAAGAAAACAAATGAGGAAGTACTTGGTATGGTGGGCGAAGAGAGGGGTTTGTTGGGAGCAATCCTATGGAGGCAGGAAAAGTGGATGAAGGGGGTGTTGACCGGCAGTGGGATGTTGAAGACTGTGATAGAGGGTAGAATGTTGGGCAAAAGAGGAAAGGGAAGGAACAGGATAGGGATGTTGGACGGGATGAAGGGAGGAAGAAAGTACTCAGAGATGAAGAGGGACCTGGTGTAGAGTAGAATTTAGGGTTGTGTTTTGTTAGTAGTCACAAAATATTTGTTTGGTAGTTGTGTCCATCAAAAAAACCTACCTTAACCGGTAGATTACCTTAAAAAAAAATTAACGGATGACTCCGTTAAAGTTGCTGTCGGATCATCTTCTGTAGTTCTTTAAGGCTTCATTGAAATTCCTGAAAAAAATTAAATTTACCTATCCTAAGAAAAAGGACGACCAATTGGAATGAATGGAAAGTTTCAGTTACGTGGAAATGAAGAAGATCCAATGACCGGTTTCATAACTAGCAATTACTGTTGTGCGAATAACACGAGAAAAAATAATTGAAACGACAGCTCTGAAAAGAACAAGGAAGGCCCTTTTCGGGTACATTTTAAAACCAATGGTCAGATGAAGGCAGCCGTCGACAGAAGTGTGAAAACTGCAGAAAAAGACTACGGATGATACAGAAAAGATAAATAATCCAAAACTCCATAGAAGAAAAAAATTTGTAAACCTCAAGAGGTTAATCAATGGAAATACTGATCATAGATCTGTATCAATCCACTCTTACGATTGATAACCGATGGTGATAAATACATTAAAATTATCACAAAGTTTAGCACTCAAGAGCTACTGACGAATTTCGGACATCTAATAGGTATCGCTGCAGTCAGTATTTGAGCTATTAACTAAAACTTGAATTTGTAAGGCTCCTATCCGAAAAACTTAAAATTCAAATAATAGTGTTCACCTAAATATGCATAGGATTAGATATTAGGTTAGGCATTAAGTAGACAAGTCATTTATTTGGGTTCATTTGGATATTTTAGCTGAAAAAAATAAAAGAAGATTATAGTATGTGATGGCTTCCTAAAACACAATATTTACAGAAGCTTAATTTAGAAATAAAATAGACCGTATAGCAAAAGAAGACATAAATGTTAAGCTTAATTAACATATAAATTATTTAATACTGGATCAGAATTAAATAATTATATTAACAGTAAGTGCACTATTCCGGGCATCAAAATTACTTGGCAAAACCTATACGCATTGATTTTAGCGCTTTTATTCGTAATTTTTTAACGGTAGTGAATAAACCACCAGAGAATAGAAAATCACAAATAATATCTATTCTATTAAAAAACTTATTCATTTGCATACGAAAGTCTGTAGAACTACGAGGGTCTAATAAAATACTCGTACTTCCATAAGGCCTTACACTTCAGTAGTCGCATATTCAATTAAACACGAAATAATTCAAGTCACTTTATTATTAAGTCAATCGGAATGCGTACAATTTCATTGTTTACTCTAGTGCCACGCCAAGTTCGGTAACGTTCGGGATTGAAATACTGCTAAAGCTTTTTTGTCTCGCGCCAAAAATATACTTATTCGACGGAATCTAATGAACCCTTAGTCAGACGGTGATTCATGAGTAGAATGCAGATTCAAAATAAATTGACTATATACTAATGTAATTAATATTATTTTTGACTAAATATTTCCCAACGTAAGATAGAATATTTTATGCATTTGATTAGCCTATAATGAGAAAACTCTTTTGTTTTAATCGAAGTAAAAGAATAGAAATAGCATTATTTCTTGGAGCACCTCCACCCATGCAAACCTGAACTAGAAACCTTAATAATTTGCGCTTTTTTGAACGACGTGCCCTCATATTCCCCCACTCCCAATAAATTCAGCAAGGCCCCCATAATCGAGGTAAATTGATGATTTGGAAAGTGGAGGGACCAAAAAAACGATATGCAGATCAATTATGTAGCTATCGACTCCAGAGGTTTCATAAACAAACCCAAATATATATTAATCGATCATGCCAAAATTCCCAGGGGGAGAAAACTGGAATTCATCCGTAGCAATCCGTGGAGTTTCCATCCCTGAGCTTGCATTTAAAGCGCATTATATTTTGTTCACGCCGAATCTTTAAACTTCCACCCACCAATTCATCAACAAAAAATAATGACAATCACGGTCATACACAAAGCAGGAAATGAAATTTACGATAATCGACAGCCAAGATAAATTACGTCCTAGATGCATCATGAAATGAAAGTAAGAGTAGTAAGAGGGTGTTTGGGGTATTATCAGTAAAATATATTAACTTACTTCATTAGTCCAGGTTTCTAAAAAGCACCAAACATATCGGGGGATACAATAACTTAAGAGCAAAAGGAAATATTGCATTTATATATATAAAACATGAATATATATATATATATATATATATATATATATATATATATATATACACATCAGCCGTACCTGTATATTCAACCATACCTGTATACATAACCATAAGCACAGTAATCAACCGGTTGGTAGGTGATGGTAGAGTTCACCTAGTACTATGCCCGACTGCGTGTGAAATTCACACAGCAAGGAAGGGGGGCCAGTTCCTTCCCCTGTACCGGTTATGGTTTCCCAGGAAGATCTGGTACCCGGCCGCGGCAATCTAGGGTAGAGCTTGGGACTGCTAACCGGAGGGCCCGGGTACGATTCCCGGGCAAGCTTCTCTGAGCACCTTCAGCTAAACCAAAGCTATGTGATTTTTCGATAAATGTGTGTATATATATACATATAAATGCATATATATATATATATATACATATATATACATATATATATACATATATATACTCAGATGTAGATTTAGAAACATAAAGAAAGAACATTCACATATGTTGTTTTGACGTTTCGACGGCTCGGCCGTCGTCTTCAAAATAGCGTTCTCGGGGAAGAGCGGAAGGACATATGCGGGGGAGAGGTGAGGGAAGGAGAGGTAAGGGACCAATAGAAAATGAACAAGGGGGTGGTAGGGAATATGTAGGCAGCCGTATGATGCATTCAGTGGGCTTGGTTCGGCTCGGATGGTTTGAATGACTGAAACACCCAGATATGCGCCATCTTGCGGGTTCTCACCTCTATTACACGAGCACGTCACCGAAGAACGTTCCATTTCGAAGATATATATATATATATATATATATATATATATATATATTATAAATATCTTCAAAATGGAACGCTCTTCAGTGACGCACAAATATATAAAAACACAGATGTAGATTTTTAGAATATAGAGACACAAATTTCTAAAATTCTCTATATTCTACAAATCTACATCTGTGTTTATATATATATATATATATATATATATATATATATATATATATATTATATTGGGAAAAACTAATGAGTATTCTGCAGAAAATGGGAATAGATTGGAGGGAAAGGAGGCTAATCCGCAACCTGTACATGTCTCAGACTGCTCAGGTGCGAGTGGGAAACGGAGAGTCCGGATGGGCAGTGTTAGGAAGAGGTGTAAGCAGGGTTGCCCATTTCACCGTTGCAGTTCAACCTGTATGCAGAGGAAATGATTAAAGAGACATGGGGAGAACTCGAGGTAGGAATGAAAGCCGGCGGGGAATTCGTAAAATCAGTTAGGTTTGCTGATGACCAAGCTTTAGTTTGTCAGTCAGCCAAGGGGCTGCAAGCATTGCTGAGTGAATTGGAAATTCAGTGCGACAGGTATGGGAAGAGAATCAATATTAATAAAACAAAGGTTATGCGATTTTCTAGAAAGAAAAAGACTAAGCTAAACATTAAAATAGGAGGGCAAAAACTAGAGCAGGTAGGAAAGTTTACGTATATCGGTCGTGCTTTGGACCAACACGGTCAAAGTAATAGGGACGTAAGGAGAAGAATTGCGCCAGGCAAAGAGGCCTTAACAAGGAGGAGGGAGTTGATGAGAGGGACGTAGAGTAAGGATATTAAGAAAAGACTCGTAAAAACTTTGATATGGAGCGTAGCTATGTACGGCGCGGACACGTGGTCATTGAAGCAGAAGGATAAACGTAGACTGGAGGCTTTTGAAATGTGGGTGTGGAGAAGAATGGAGAAGGTGAAATGGACAGAGAAGAAAACAAATGAGGAAGTGCTTGGTATGGTGGGCGAAGAGAGGGGTTTGTTGGGTGAAATCCTCTGGAGGCAAGATAAGTGAATGATGGGGGTATTGACCGGCAGTGGGATTTTGAAGACTGTAATTGAGGGGACAATGTTAGGCAAACGAGGAAAGGGAAGGAACAGGATAGGGATGTTGGACGGGATGAAGGGAGGAAGAAAGTACTCAGAGATGAAGAGGGACCTGATGTAGAGTAGGATGCTGTGTTTTTCTGGGGGTCACAAATTGTTGAATTAGTAATTTTGTCCATACGAAAACCTACCTTAACCGGTAGATTACCTAATAATAATAATATATATAATAAGATTTGAGGCAAAAATTTTAAGATCGGTCTATAACTCCCTCTCTCTTTCTCATCACAAGAGCCTATAAACGAGTAGTGCCCACCCCAAGGCTTCCGCTTGGATCAAGAGAGATATGCCATCCGTACCCTAGATCCAACCGGAATGATTTAAACCCCGCGTCTGAAACAACACCCGGAGTAACCGGAACGGGGTCGAGAGAAAGAGATAGAGAAAGAGGGTTCGGGAGGGGCGGACTACATGCATGGGGTAGGTGGTGGGAGACGAGGGTTGGGGAGAGGAAGCGGCTGGAGAGGAAGCGGAGTGGGAAAGGGAGAGGAGGAAAGGGGAGGCTCGGGGAAAGGGAAGAGCGGGAGAGGCGGAAATATTTGCAACACGTCGAAATTCGCACATGGTCGTTCTGTTTTTTTTTTCATTCCCCCCTTGCCGCCGCGGCAGGTTGAGAGTTGCTTGGGATGAAACTATGTCCCAAACAGGATTCCATTGTTGGGATTCGCGCGACCCGTGACCGCAAACGCAAGGCCCGGCCGAGCGCGGCCGACGCTGCCTGTAGTGTATGTGTGTAAGTACATCTCTCTCCCCCATGAATAGTTTTATATATATATATATATATATATATATATATATATATATATATATATATATATATATATATATATATATATATATATACATGTATATATTTATGTATGTGTGTGTGTGTATATATATATATATATATATATATATATATATATATATATTTCCCTCCCCTCTCTCATGCTTTCACCCCTACCCACAATCTCGTCCTCTACGTTCAGCAGCCCTACCTCCTCTAGAAACCCCATTCTCCCCCCACATTCTCTATCCCCTGACCTCCGACCCTCTCCCTAGAATGGAATTCTATGGGTCACTCCGAACCCCTTCTCCCTTCCAGCCCATGGTTCCACCTCTCTACCGTTTGTGCGATTTCCTCCCTGCAACTCTGCGAGATTCTCAGGAATGCTGACATTTTTCTCTCTCTCGGACTAATAAATTCTATCCGCTTGCTGCTAATGGAAATAGCAGTAGAGGCTAGAGTTTTCGTATTTATATGCTCCCAATTTTGAGGTAATTTAGCGCTAAGTAACTCAATGTGCAGAGAGGAATTTCTAAATTATCAAAGTTACCGCACCACGACACATTATAAATGCGAGGACTTGACTCGTGCCCTGATACGTATGCTCCTAAGTATGTTGCCAATTTGTCATGGACTGCTACCTTCTAACGTTATACGTAGACATGACTATTTATTATTCCTCATCATAAATGGATAGATTCTATCGATTTAGAGATTTGCAAATTGAAAGCTGGGGAAAAAATTATCAACAAAAAATTTAAATTAAAAATTAAAGTTGACAAAAAATTTCTAATTCTAAATACGAGTTTAAATTCAAAAATTAAGTCTAACTTATTTAAGCAAGCAGAATTGTAATAAAAGTTCAAAATTGTAATAAAGGCCATAATATCTAGCGCAAACACAATTATGTAGGCATTGTATTGTAGTAGAAACGTTAAGCATATCGAGTAAATGGCTTGCATTGTGTCTTATTAATGGGGCCGTTCAAGGAACGAGTCTTGGTCAAGCACACAAAAGTTTCAAGCTCCTAATTCCTATCCTGCCATAACAAATACAAATTACAAGCATTTCCAAAACCGTACTACTCAATGATATATTTTTCAAAAATTAATTCTTTATCGAAAAATTCGTCTAAATGAATTTAAAATGATGACATTAGACAGTTACAGGCATTAACCAAGCTTCCTTAACAGATACAACGCTAATACCATAGCTTAGCTATATTTACAAATATAATCACGATTTGGCAAATTATAACGTATTGTTGAAGAAAACGTTTTCGATAATAGTTTTAATATATGAAAAACAAAGAAAGGAATTTCTCCGTGTCGATGTGTGATGGTTATGAAAATTATGCCGGGTGCAGCTTAAGATATTCGCTCTATGTCGTTTCTCTATTCCTAGCCATTTATTTTTACAACGATGGCATATATTTTCGTTCCTTATTCGCCAATAACTCATCGGAAAAATCACAATCACTCTGAATGAAGTCATCGCGGGATTTCCAACAGATCGAGTAATCTTATTTGACGACGGGTGGCAAAAAGTTTCGATTTGTTACTTGATTATATTTTTCTCGTGACATTCAGGTAAACTGCTGTTCAAGAATATGAATACCGTATTTTTTACCCAGGACTCAGCGACCTGAGGAAACGGCAGAGTCATCGAGACTTCTTTAGCTGATAGCCCGGCCTACTAGAAGACTTAGCTCACAGCATACGCAACAAAAACAGAAAATCCTTTATCGTATCTGCACCACAATAGTTTCTACTGATCCTTCAATATCTTGCTTTGATTTTGTCATCGCACAAGATGACATCCTCCTTTACTCCTCTTCCCGCGTGCAGGGGTACGCACAGGTATAATTAGAATAATTAGTGTGTTTCAAGGAGGTACTCTAATGATTTTTTTACTCCATTAATAACTCATCACTAATGAAGTAGAGTACTGATTAGGAAATACACCTTAAGCATCGATCAAACATGTTTCCTTATTATACTCCATAAGCATTAGTTAAAGACTATAGAACTGAATAAAACTCAAACTCTTAAACGTGGGTATGGAGAAGGTGAAATGAGCAGAAAATTAAACTGACTAGAACTATGTATGGCGGGGAAGGAGAAAGAATTCTTGGGAGAAATCAGAAGGACACAGGAAAGATGGATGCAGAACGTTCTCATTGGTAAGTGGTTGATGAAGATAGAAATACTAGATGGAAGAACCTTAGGCAAACGAGGAAGGGGCAGGAATAGGATAGGGATGTTGGACGGAATAAAGAGAGGAAGGAAGTACACGGGGATGAAAAGGGTCTTAATGTAGTGTCGGATTTCAGGTTGTGTTTTGTTAGCTGAAGCAAAGAAATTTATTTTTTCCAATTGTATTAATATGAGACAAGCGTACGTATCTTCATTTGTATAGAAAACATTCATATTTATATGATGAATCAACAATATTTTTCGTTCTGATGAAGTCTTAAATGCCTTGAAAAAACTAAAAACCCATCATATTTTTTTGCAAATCACTAGTTTTTACATATTATCGCCAAGTACAAAATGAAACTTGAATTTGTAAGAGAAAACTACCAAATGCTATGTGATTTAGACATAAAATAAATTAATGAGACGACAAAGGAGACATAAAAAAAACATATACGTTTAATAATTGGTATGCAAGTGTATTTAAGGTTATGGTAAATAAAAAGGATCCTGTAGATTCATCTCTGAGTCAACAAGGAGGCGAAAAAATATTAAATACCAAAAGTATTAAGACGACGAGCGCAGAAATTTATAAAAAAATTATGAAAATGAGGGCAAATAAATCAAAAGGGCCAGATGGTATCTCAATTGACTTGCTTAAATTGGGCGGTAGTGTAGTTTCAAATTATATAAATCATTTATACAATGTTACGTTAAACAATAATGCCCTGCCAAATGCTTGGAAGGAGGCATATGTTACGCCAATTTTCAAAGGAGGAGATAAGGCACTAGTTGATAATTATAGACCGGTAAGCTTGACATCAGTTGTATGCAAGCTATTAGAAAAGATAATGGCTGATTATCTCTGGGACCTGTGGGAGAGTGAGAATTGGTTGTATAGTCGCCAATACGGTTTTAGAAAAGGGCACTCTTGTGAAACTCAGCTATTAGGGTTCTGCCAAGAAATGTTCGACTCTATGGATGCGGGAATAGAGGTGGATGCTATAATAGTCGACCTGTCAAAAGCCTTTGACAAAGTTGACCACGATCGCTTAATGCTTAAGATGGGCCAATTGCCACTACACACAGATGGAAGAGTAATCTCTTGGGTCAGAAATTTCATGGAAGGTCGAACACAAAGGGTAAAATTAGGAGAAGTGTATTCTGAAAAAGCAAGGGTAACATCGGGAGTCCCACAAGGAAGCGTACTTGGCCCGCTATTGTTTTTAAATATATATAAATGATCTCCCAATAAATATTAATTCTCAGATTAGACTTTTTGCAGACGACTGTATTATCTACAGGAAAGTCGAAAATGACAGAGACCGTGACAAACTTCAGAGGGACATTAATAAAATGGCAGATTGGGTGACAAAAAATGGGATGGATATTAATGTTAACAAATGCAAATCCATCACTTTTAGCAATAAGGTAAATGGAAACCATAGGGAATATAAATTCTCAGAAAATGTCATTACTAGAAGTGATACTGTCATATACTTAGGTGTATATTTAACTAAGAACTTAGGGTGGGGGCTAAATGTGGAGTACATCTATAAGAAAGCTTTCAAATCTTCATTGGGTAATGAGAAACCTCAAAGGGAGAGTTAGAGCAACCAAGGAGAAGGCTTATCTGACCCTAGTAAGGCCAATTTTAGAGTACGCTTCTCTTGTATGGGACCCTCATGAAGAAGGTCATATTAAAAAACTGGAAAAGGTGCAAAGAAAGGCTGCCCGATATGTACTGGGGAAGCATGGGAGGATGGAGAGTGTGTCTGACATGCTAGAAACGCTGGGCTGGGAACCTCTAGAATCTAGAAGAAAAGTAAGCAGACTTTGTGGAATGTTCCGAATTTTGAAGGGGGAGAAAGCTTGGGCAGATCTTAGGAAAGAGGCGGGGAACCCAAATTTTATAGGCAGAAATGATCACAAATTTAAGATAAAATGCCGGGCACAGAGGACAAATAAAAAAAAAATTTTCTTTTCTAAATAGAACAATTGTTGAGTGGAACACCTTACCTGCAAAAATATTCGAGCCCTTTCCTAACAGAGTGTATACTTTTAAGAATAGATGTAAGGTATATATATAAAAATTTGATTTATGTGTGGTGTATGGTATTATATGTTATAGCTTAATTTTTTTTTATGTATCTTTTTTTTCTTGCTGGTTAATGGTTGTAAATGGGATGGGGATTCACTTGTTTTGTTAAAGAGATCTGTGTTTGTCTGGTTTTATGTATTATATTTTGCAATTGTTTGGGACTTGTGTGCCACCTGACAGTGTCTATTAGCACATGTGTATTTATATAATAATAAAAGAGTATGATTGACGCAAAAGGCAAAAAATCTCAAAGGATAAAGCACATTATTTCAATAGAGAAAACGACTTCCAGCCAAAATGTACTGAAACAAAGTACTGAATAAATAAGGCCGGTAGAAGCAAAAAAGTTGAAAAAAGTTCTGAAGGAAAAAAGAAAATTCTCTGTAAATGGATTGATTGTGAAAAACATGAAAAGGATAAAGAGTTTGGAAAAAGAACAGAAGCGGTGATAGTGTTTGAGATGAATGTGGTTCATTTGAAGGATTTGCTTGATAGCAGGAGGGAGCACAGAAGAGAATGTGAAAGTGACATCAGACGGTGACCGTGAATGAAAGACAGTTGATGCTAGCGGAAATTGGGCGGGAGAGGTTACTTGCTGCTTGCGCATGAGAGCAATACAACTCGGGGCTTCAAACTCAAGTCGTACCAAACGATGGGAAGTATTCAATGACTGCATCTTTGGATAATGAAAATCGGAAGGTGAAATGTAAGAATATGAGACCAACATGTATTTTTATTACGACGCGAAAGTGTAAAGCATAGATTGAAATAGTTTGGAATGTAACACTAAACTAAATACGGGGTGCAATCTATAGTTTCGCGCCAAGTTGAGGATGTACAAATCGTCATTTTGCAATCAACCAAATATAGGATAAATGCATAGATGCACTTAAGAAAGTGTATTATGCATTTCTTGATTCATAGAAGGGTTATGATAGGGGTAATTAAGGTAAGTCCTGGAAGATTGCGAGAAAATATGGAAGATGACGACTTAACAAACCAATTCATCCCCAGACCAAACCTCCCCAAAAGCGGACTCACCCTCAACATTTGTGCTTTTTACTGTACACATATGCGTTTCACACTATTATACAATTCACTCTTTTTATACTTTGTGCTGACATTAATGTAAACTATATCTATCAGCATTGTGCAAGCAGTATTATCGTATTATAATTTACTCTTATGATTCCAGCAGAAATTACTATCTGCTGTTTTTCACTTATTCAAAAGTTAACGGATGATATTAAATATGATTCAACTATTCGGTTTTTAACCTAAATTTCCTTTATCTCAAAATTTTTGAGTCTATTTTTCTCAACCCTTCCCAAGTTCATGACGCAGTTTACATCATAAAGCACCACTCTCCTCCTCTCCTTTAGGTACCACTGCATAAGGAATACATGCGCAGTCACTGTATGATATGAAAATCTTGTAAACAAATAGCTAGGCAATAAAAAAGTGGGGCATTGAATGCTTACTATGAAATAAGTATGGCATTAAAACAAAGATGCAAAATGTCTCCATGGTTGTCCAATACTTTTCCGAACAAATGAGCGAGATCTGGACGCATAAATAGGGTAGATTTAGTGTTGAGATAAAATGTACGCGTTCTTCTGCACGCCAACGACGCGCGATTTTTGGCTGAGAGCCCAACTGTTCCGGCCGGGGAGCCCTGGATATCTTGTAGTGAAGCAAAGGAGAGCGAAATTTAAGGTATATGCATCTAAAACCAAAGCAGGTGCGTTCGAAAAAAATAATGGGAATAATGATTGCACAGTTAGTAAAATTGCCCAAATAATTTTTTTAATTCTAAGCATATTTTTTGGGAGCCATGGTAACGTTAACGAAGAGATTAACAAGGTTTAAGAACGACAGCTGAAGGTCACTTGTAATATGCTTAGAAAATATTAATTATAGCCCCCGTCAAAATAAATGGCAGCGTATAAAAGTGTAGTTTTCCTGATTTCTTCCCACATTATTATACTTATAAAGATTAGACTATGCCAAGATAAGCACTAATTTTGAATAAATGCATTGAATATGGGGCGATTGAGGATTTCCATAAATAAATAGGAGAAATAGGATGAGGAGTAAGTGAATAAAGAAATAATGTGAAATGGCAACACCTGCGGGAGGGAACAAAGAGAGAAGGTTGCTGATTGGATCATGCCTTGAAAGAGAATGAATGAGTGTCGGGGCGAGGAGTACTACAACTCTCTAAGAACAGAATATTATATCTGAAGCAATGTCGGAATGTAAGATGACCAAAATATAAGAAAGAGGAAAAGGGAGTAAAATTCCTGAGAAAACCTAAACTCAACCATTTTTTTGTATACCTGTGTGGGAAGAAAATGGCGAGTAAGGAGGGTACATAACCATTATTAGCAATATCGACATAAATGCGTTGACGAAGATGATTTTGAAGTCAATATTAAAAAACTGAATGATTGATTTCAGATTAATTTTAGCAATTAAACAAATCAACACTATGACACAGCATCAAATATTTACCATAATTTAAGATGAATCGATCCAACTACTTGGTTCCGCAGATCCCACTAGATGGGATGCAATGACAATTGGGAAATGGAGTTAACATATTAGTTAATGAATGGCTCCATAAAATTTTCACAATAACTTTAATCAAAGTCAAAGGTGACAGATGCCCATTGCTCCTGCATTATTAAGTTGATTATGAGCTGAACGTCACCAGAGATGTTTCAAGTTTAATTAAATTTTTGATATTTGAATGAAATATTTATTAAATCCTGACTCCAGATTTGTGTAGATAGTAATCAAGCGTGAAACAGACTTATCTGTGAACGAATTCACACACATAAAGAAGGAAGTTTTTTTTGCAATTATGTTACGTTTCCCTTTTGATTTATTATCAAAATAATGCATCATGTTCTAATAATAAAATCATTAAAAGAAATAAATGAGGCTTCAGGAATTATTTAATTTTCCACCTTTGAAAAAAATATAAAAAGGTATTTGCATCAAAATCCTAAAAAATCCAATGCTTGGCTCTTGTTTTGGGTTCAGCACTAAGTGGAACCATTTCATTCAAACAAATACTCTATGAAAAAAAATTGTAGTTTAACCATTTGTTTTATTTTAAACCAACCTATGTCACAAATATCATAATCACAATTCATGGTTAGAGATTTTAATCTCACTTGAAGTCATGTAAACATATGTAGTAGGTTATCTATGGAGCCTATGGAGGACTCAGCGCAACAAAATGTCACTTTGGGACAATGAAGAGGTCTTGGGTGAATTTCGCGAGGGTTATCAGTCGCCTAATAACTAAAATTCTGCTTATTTACCAATCTAGAGAGGTTAAAATATGCTTCATCGCTAGACCACAAAATGAAGTCAGGTTGAACAGTGGTTAAGATTGCATTGTAAGCATCGATACGTTTCACTCGGTCTGCTGAACTCAATTCTTGAACGACTATCATCTTGTAGGGGTGTAAGTAAATTTCAGAGCGTAAATTTCGCTAAAATTGTATGTACACAAACACACACATACATACATATTTTTTAAGGTAATCTACCGGTTAAGGTAGGTTTTTGGATGGACATAATTACTAAATAAATAATTTGTGACCCCTAGCAAAACACAACATCCTACTTTACATCAGGACCCTCTTCAGCTCTGAGTACTTTCTTCCTCCCTTCATCCCGTCCAGCATCCCTATCCTGTTCCTTCCCTTTCCTCGTTTGCCTAACATTCTCCCCTCTATTACAGTCTTCAACATCCCGCTGCCGGTCAATACCCCCTTCGGCCACTTTTCCTGCCTCCATAGGATTGCTCCCAGCAAACCCCTCTCTTCGCCCACCATACCAAGTACTTCCTCGTTTGTTTTCTTCTCTGTCCATTTCACCTTCTCCATTCTTCTCCACACTCACATTTCAAAAGCCTCCAGTCTACGTCTGTCCTCCTGCTTCAATGACCACGTTTCCGCACCGTACATAGCTACGCTCCATATCAAAGTTTTTACGAGTCTTTTCTTAACATCTTTACTCAAAGTCCCTTTCATCAACTCCCTCCTCCTTGTTAAGGCCTCTTTGCCTGGCGCAATTCTTCTCCTTACGTCCCTACTACTTTGACCGTGTTGGTCCAAAACACTACCGAGATACGTAAACTGTTCTACCTGCTCTAGTTTTTGCCCTCCTATTTTAATGTTTAGCTTAGCTTTTTTCTTTCTAGAAAATCGCATAACCTTTGTTTTATTAATATTGATTCTCATCCCATACCTGTCGCACTGAATTTCCAATTCACTAAGCAATGCTTGCAGCCCCTTGGCTATATATATATATATATATATATATATATATATATATATATATATATATATATATATATATATTGATTCCATAGGGGATGATCAGTTTGGGTTTAGGAAGGGGAGAGGTACGCGTGATGCCATTGCAGTAATGAGATTATTAATCGAGAGGAATATAGAACACAATCAGGAGGTATTTGCCTGTTTCGTAGATTTCGAAAAAGCGTTTGATAGAGTGAATTGGGAAAAACTAATGAGTATTCTGCAGAAAATAGGAATAGATTGGAGGGAAAGGAGGCTAATCCGCTACCTGTACATTTCTCAGACTGCTCAGGTGCGAGTGGGGAACGGGGAGTCCGGATGGGCAGTGTTAGGAAGAGGTGTAAGGCAGGGTTGTCCATTATCACCGCTGCTGTTCAACCTGTATGCAGAGGAAATGATCAAAGAGGCATGGGAAGAACTGAAGTTAGGAATGAAAGTGGGCGGGGAATTCGTAAAATCAGTTAGGTTTGCTGATGACCAATATTACCCTTGCATTGCAGTCATTTTTACGATCGTGGTGATACCACTATTATCCGTCCTTTTATACCTAGAGGTAGTACTCCTTTCACCGCTGCTACTGCCGCTACGTACTCCAGGATACGCCTTGAAAAGACATCGCTCGGAACAACAGCCCACGGAGCTCCAACTGACTCATGGCATCATTTACCCAGCCTATAGAAACACCATCAAACATTTTTTTGCCCCTTTTGTCTGGGGGATATCACCGCGCGGAGGTGTTGGCGTCCAGATTTCTCTTTTCGCGGGCACGCATGCGATTACTGCTCTGCACCCGCCGAGGGCAGCATGATTATGGTGGCACGCGTCGCGAGAGCATACGGACCTGCCTCGATTTCGAAAATCGCCCAATGAGAAGGCGGCACTCGAGAGCGGACGCCCAAATCAGGTGTCACCGTCCATATTCGATCCGAGGCATTCGTTACGCCCGCCGCCGCGTAATCCGTTCCGATGGAACTTGAGCCAGGACACATCGCCGCGCTCCGCGGGGGGCGCAAACGGTGTTGGATCCTAATACAGGGAAGGAGAAGATGGCCGTGGAAGGAGAGGAGGATTGTGGGGCTGTCTTTAAGGAACGACGTCATCCCGACGCCCGGAGACGAGAGATTGAAACTCTCCAGCGTTCCCTTAAAAGTGATGGGTGATGCATATGACTGAGCGCTTGGCCCGCACCCCATTCCATTTTTTTCGTGTGTGACAGGTTCCGGTCCATAGACCGGTGCATCCCGGCCGGAGGCAGAAAAGCAGATAAATCTTGAGAGTTACTTTTATTTTATTTTTAAATCTCCATCGTCTTAGACCATCTTATATATGTCTGCGCTTTACCGCATTCCGATCGGCGTCTTTTGGAGTGTTCCACTAAGTTTGCTAGTTAAAATCAGGGCGGTTTCTTTATGTAAGGTAATGAACGATATGAAACAAATGAAAGCGCAAGGAACTTTGAAGAATGAAGAAATTGGCAGGCAAGTGTTTAAAACTTGTCGAGCTTAAAGTCAACCTTAGGGTTGATCAGAAACCATTGCGACAATTAAGTGTTTTCGTCCTAAAGGAATTCAATGTGGCTGATTGTGCCACCGTCGGTGAATACTGCCGTGCAGATAAAAAAAACTACCCTGTGGATTCCTATTACATATATTGTGATGAGATAATCCACGAAGTTTCGTCCCAAAATCTCAAATGTTATCTAGGTATACTTGACGCTATACATACATATATTTAATAAAAACAGAAAAGAGTCTAAGAAGATAGAAACACCTTCAACACTCATTACGTATAGAAAACATAACCTTTTGCTTCACTTAATTAATTAAAAGGAATAAACAAATGCTTTCCAATACTGCATACCATTGAAAAATTTGATATTTCATTATTACTCCCAGTGACTATCATCTCTTTTCCTGGTCACTGTTCCACCAAGCATGCGAAAATGCATAAATCAACACGAAGGTCAGTTGCGTAAAAGAGATTACAGCCTTCCATCGCACTAATATTAAGTCCAACGAAACTAGAGCCACACCCATGGAATAGGGAATCAAATTGCTTTCACTGTATCGCCTATAATTTTCCAGATGGATTCGGCATCCAGAAAATGGCACACCTTGTATTTCGCGGAGGTCGCTCATGGAATACGAGTCCGTAGCTCCGCAATCTAAGTCCGATTGGCTCAAATATTGTGTAACGACGTTGGTTCCCCCAAGGAGAAAATATGATAATTATTCCCCGCAGGCTGTGCTTTGATGGTGCGAGAGAAAAACTATAAAGATGACCTCTGCCAAAGCATTCGGAGCCAAAGTGAGAAAAATACGAAAAAGTCCGTGGCAACGGTGACAATTAGATCCTAGAGATCCATCCTAATGGAGAACAGCTCACAGCTGATGAAATGCTCCAACTGCCCAACGCATACCTTCTAGAGGTTTATAGAGGTTCCCAGCCCAGAAACGCCGGGCTGGAAACCTCTAGAAACTAGAAGGAAAGTAAGCAGACTTTGTGGAATGTTCCGCATTCTGAAGGGGGAGAAAGCTTGGGCAGATCTTAGGAAAGAGGCGGGGAACCAAAATTTTATAGGCAGAAATGATCACAAATTTAAGGTAAAATGCCGGGCACAGAGAACAAATAAAAAAAAATGTTTCTTTTCTAAATAGAACAATTGTTGATTGGAACACCTTACCTGCAAAAATATTCGAGCCCTTTCCTAACAGAGTGTATACTTTTAAGAATAGATGTAAGGTATATATGTAATAATTTGATTGATGTGTGGTGTATGGTATTATATGTAAAGCTTAATTTTTTTTTATTTATCTTTTTTTTCTTGCTGATTAATGTTTGTAAATGGGATGGGGATTCGCTTGTTTTGTTAAAGAGATTTGTGTTTTGAAGTCTGATTTTATGTATTATCATTTGCGATTATTTGGGACTTGTGTGCCACCGGACACTGTCTATCAGCACATGTATATTTTTAATAATAATAAATAATAATACCCAGCCTGTCGAGCGATTTACCCCAGCTTTGTGTAGCAGCGGGAACAAAGAGAGTAGTCGAGACGGCGAAGAGGAATGGGGGACGCGGAACAAATGGAGGAAGAGGCAGCATCCCTCAGGATGAGCGGAGAGAATTGGTTGGGAGAGAAAATAGTGGTGAACGTTTTAGAGAGAATGAAGAAAGGACGGAGACGGACTGATAGTGAGAGAGAGATACTAAGATGAAGGAGGAGAGAAAAGTTTAGGGAATAACTCTCGTCCTTACCCAATTACGAGCGGGCGTGATAACCCCACTTCCAGGCCATCATCTCTAACCCTCCCGCCCTCCTGTGCAACATACTCCCATCGTCCCACCCACCCCCCTCTCCCTTCCCCGCCCCCTTGTCTTCGCCCCCTAGGGGCACGTTCTTCCCCCGCATCTCGCTCTCCGCCCGACACATACCCCACTGCCGCCGAAGGCTCGCCCACTCACCGGAGAGCTGGTTCCTTTGGCTTTACCAGCGGAATCTCTTTACGGCTGCGGAGAAATTTACTGAAGGCAGGCAGAGCCGAGGAGAGGAAAGAAAGATATGGTCGTCCGCGGGGAGGGAATGGGTCGAGGGAGGGGGAGGGAAATGAGGAGGGATGCATGGGGAGTGGAGGAGGCTGTGAGGGTGGAGGGGGAGGCACGTCTTGAGGGGGGGGGGGAAGGAGAGGGAGAAGCACTAAGATTGTGGAGGGCGTATGTGCAAGGAGTTGGAAGGGGGGAGGAAAGGGAAGAGGCTGCGAGGGAAATGCATCACATTTTTAATGTTGACCCAGATGTGAGGATGCTCCTGTTTTTCCTATCTCTCTCCACATCTACGTATCTCTCTCTCCCTCTCTATCCCTCTCTCTTCTTCTCTCTCTCCCTCCTCGGAAAGTTAAAAAAAACGAAAAGTGAACTGTTCCCTTTCCCTATCCCATGCCCACCCTTCCCCCGCTTTCAATCCCTCCCTTTTTTGGGGGATTTAGTCGGACGTGGGGAGGGTGGAAGGGTTTCGGTGTGGGGGAGGGTCGGGAAGGGGGCCAGGAGGGTAGGGTGGGGCAGATGATGATGCAAATACGTTGCTGGAGTGGAAGGGGCAGTCTGGAGAGGGAATGGGAAGGGGTGTTGAGGGGGGAGAGGGGATTTGGAGGAGGAACGACTAATTGAACAGATGTTCTTGGGAGTAGAAATAATTGGCTATGAGCATTTTTCCCCCTAGTTCTCCGCGAACAAAGAAATAAAAAATGAAACATCGCGATGGTAATGATGATAAAATGGAGCAAGTCTTATCAACTAACCTCGTTCGGATTGAGAAAAAAAAGGAGGGAGAGGAGGGGAGAGAAGGAACGGACCGGAAAGACGAACGCATTCCATTTCACACATTTTTTTCGCCCTAATTGATGTTTCATTTTCGGATTTCTCCACAGCGCTGGAATGTACTTTTAGGATTTAATGCCCTACGTGACGTTTTGGGGTGTGAGGAGGAGTGAGTGAGTGGGGGGGGTGGGGGGGTGCGAAGGGAAAGGCTTTGGAGGGGAGAATGCCGAGGGGAAGAGGAGTGAAGCAGAATGGAGCAAAGGAGAAAAAAAATGCGAGGGCCGGAGTTATTTTTTCAAGGTGCCCTCTTTCCGTCCACCCAATCCTCTCTTCCTCTCCCTCCCTCTCCCTCCATCTTTTGCTTCATCTTTCTCCCTCCGTTCCTCTCTCTCCCTCTTTCTCCTGCCCTCACTCCTTCCCCTCCGCTCGGTCACCTTTCTCTGTCCTCTGCCCACCTTACCCTCCCTCCCTCCACCCCCACACCGCCCAACGCAAACCCCTCTCTTGCCTTTTCGGCTCCATTATCCGGAAAATGTGTTAGGTGACCGTACATCCTCCGAGGATTAAGGTTTCTCGAGGAAATTACGCCGAAACTTTTTCGCCCTCCCGCTTGTCCTTTCCCCCTGACGGAATAATTGAAATACGAGTGTTTTCTAAGGCACGCCCCTTTTTTAGCGAGCGAAGAATGGAATCATCCGAGTAGTGATTCATTCATTCGGAACGGGCGTGAGTCAGTGACACTAGAGCACTTTATGAAGGCAGTTTTCGATTAGCATTGGATGGGGATTGAAATTATATAGGTCACGACCGCCTTTAATAACATTTTTAAGGGTTCCCCTTCGGAGCGACAATTCGCCCTTTTTGAAATCCTTGGTCGCTCGTAACTTTACATGCAGAGTGGATGGGATGATATGCTCGGCATGGGAGAGGCTTAAACGGTCACTCCTCTCCTTAGGCTGAAAACAAGAGTTGACTGCCACTAAAATTTGAATATTCGAACATAGAAATGAAATTGTTATGAGGGCGACAATACGCATTGACCAACCATAAAATTTCTCTGTGCTGCACCTGAAATCGATAATTAATTATGACTAAATATGGTAACTTTAACCTTGAAACCTATGTGATCATTTTTTAAACATTTTTTTGTAATTGAATTTGAAAAATAACCAACTTGACTTTTCCACATAGAAATGGTTTTTATAAACTCAGATAGGAATATCATTCCGAAGTGAGATTCTTGGTTTAATCAAACAAATTCAAATCTGGCCGTTGGTAAAGGATTAACTTTTAATTTAAATAATGTTGAAAATGTATGTTAATCCTACCTGACAGTCGATAACTCTATGCCTTAAATGTCATTACCAACGTACCATAACACAAAAGGCTCAAAATAAAAGGATGCAAGTAGATGCGTCAAGCATCCATAAACTCGAGACAAAAACAACAAAAAGGTATGAAATATAAAATAATTTTGCTTTTCATTGGACAAATTTTCTCTTACAATCCAGAGTGCATCAAAGATTTCCATATCATGGCGATGTCATAAGATTACTGGAGATAATTAGAGTTCTCTTATAAGAAAATTCAATTCTGATGGCTTGAGTTGCGTCAAACAAACGCCACGAGCAGCTGCTTAAGTAGTCAAAAGATGTGGTGGCAAGAGCATAAGGGGTATGCCTATAAAGAGTCCGACCTTGTAAGATTTTTATCCTTTTTTCGATTCTTATGTGTTTTAGTCCATATATATATATATATATATATATATATATATATATATATATATATATATATTTATATTTATATTTATTTTTTTTTTAATAAAATCTCGAGAATTGGACTCTAACTACCAGTTAAATACATTGAAACGAAGAACAGATTCAAGTGATTCAGGTCAATATTGTCACATGATTGTCACGTTAAGACTTGTAAACTTGTAATGGCAAACACTCAATGGCACTATGTAATTATATACAGCATTTCTATATAGATTTTTAAGTTGTAGCAATGATCACAAGAGATATGAAATGTTTTTGTATGACGGAGCTAAGCACAATATATTCAAAAAAGTAGTTTTCATAGCATAATAAAATGAAAATTTAAACTTAATTTTCACATAAAGGTACTCATTTAACAAAAATGGCAGGCTTATTATAGCCCGCATTTTACGACAAACATCGCAGGAAAAAATGTTTTGCTCCCTAAAGTGTCATTATAAAGCGAAGGAAACTAATAAGAAATGCCGTGCACTACCGTAAACTTAAGCAAAACTACCAGGAATAGTAGCAATTCAATTCAATTTATTCAATACTTATTGCACAGTTTTAACTCTGTATGGAACTAAGACAATAATTTGAAAACAACTAAATACAGGGACGCACCCAAAAGTGGTAGGACTGATTTTCTCTGGCGCGAACGGAGCGGTAGAGGGGGGTCTGCCTGGCAGGGTAAGGTGGAGGGGGCTCTTAGCAACAGACCGACACCAACCTCAGTCGCCTGCGGGCTGTCGTTGAGTGAGGACACCGTTTTTAGTGAAGCAAGTTTTTTGTCCGCGTCGAAAAACAAAATTAATCTGAATTTAGAGCAACGTTATTCCGTGAAGTTTTGTGCGAAACTCGGGAAGACGGCGACTGAGACCCTCGATATGATCAAGCAGGCTTATGGGGACACTGCCTTAAGCCGTTCCACAGTATTTGAGTGGCACAAGTTGTTTAAAGAGGGTAGGGAGCTCGTTGAAGACGACCATCGCTCCGGACGGCCGTCGACGGCAAGAACCGACACGAATGTGGACAGAGTGAGGACACTGCTGAACACAGACCGACGCTTAACCAGTGAAGAAATTGCAGACCAGTTGGGTCTGTCTGCATCCAACGTCAGGTGCTCACCCGCCTCCGAGAACGCGTGAAAAGAGTCCGACCGGCCATCGCAAACTGCTGGGTGCTTCATCATGACAACGCGCCGTGCCATGGCGCGCTCGTCGTCAGACAGCTCCTGGCCAAATACGGCGTTGCCACGTTGCTGCACCCGCCCTATTCTCCCGATCTGGCACCACCGGACTTCTTCTTCTTCCCCCTGATGAAAAGACAACTCAAGGGACGACGTTTTGACTCGATAAAGGCCGTTCAAGAGGCTTCGACGAGGGTCATCTACGGCATCCCCAAAGAAAATTTCCAGCGGGCGTACGGGGAATGGAAGCAACGTTACACTGTGTAGCAGCTCAAGGAGCATACTTTGAAGATTATTAAGTCGATGTAAATATATCCTCAATAAAATTCTTGTAAAAAAATCAGTCCTACCACTTTTGGGTGCGACCCTGTACACATATTTTTACCTCACTAGCAGAATGATGTATTAAAAACGTTTTTTTAATGTTTGTGAATGACCTCATTGGCAAAGTCAGGGAGAATCACAAAATACGAGACGTGACAGATACTGTCGATTATTTCCCTGGCCATTCTTTCCTCATTCCTGCCTTAAGGATACTTGTCGAAGGGAGTCATACCTTTTGGCCAAAGGGCATAAAGTTGAATGCAAAGACTTCATGTTTCAATAAAAATTCATAAGGAAAATGAAAATTTAATCAAAAAATCTGAGATAGGAATTACGTTAAGGAGTAACCATGGTGATGTTCCATAATATAGCCATGAAAAAGATTATACATATAAAATAGACATAAAAATCATGATGACGTTTATACCTAAAAGTACAAAATGAAATAAGTGTAAAAACACATTTTGAAAATATTGAAAATACTGAAAAGGTGGCAATAAAAAATTCATCAAACTTAAAGAGCAATCGCCAAAATTGTTCACATATTGTTATAAATAATGGTGTCATTATGGCAACAATATGAATTCTAAGTTTAGAGAACATAATAATAATAATAACAGAGATCAAATGAATAGTATAAATCGCATCAGTTTCGGGTCCCGACTCTTGGTGACGAGATATTGATTTGATAACCAGTCAACGAAAATTACGTGATGAGACGACGAAAATAAAAGAGGCTAATGACGATCGTTTCAATCGCTCACAATTCTCTAATCCAATAATACCGTTACCATCAATCAAATCACTGATGACGGTAGTTCATAACTGTTTTCATCATTAAAATGTAATTTTAACAGTGTTATGGGAATCGAAAAAAATAAATTGATTGAAAATTTAACGCCAATCTCATTTAATCTCTTCGGCATCTCTCGTCTCTGGCATTCCGATGCCGTATTTCTCGCCGTCAACCATATAGGTAATAAAATTCTTGGCAAATGAGATTTTTAAATTCGCTCGTTAACTTCATCTTTTAACTCCTCAAATTAATCTCATCCCCGACACAACCTTAGCTAACTGATAATCAGCAACGCATTGATACGTAATAAAATATACTTGAAAGCCCGCCCAGCCAAAAACTGAGTTCGTCAGAACTTTTTCAACTTTTACACGAAATCTCCAACATCGTATTCCTTGACTCCCCTTAGTAATACTGCAAGCCACCTTTGTTTGACAGTTGGCCAGCAATTGAATTCGTGTTTTTTTCTCCGAGTCCGTTGCATGAAATACGAGTACTACAGCTAAACTATTGCCATAGGAGAATCCATAATTATTTCTCTCGAGTATCCACCCTCATTTCCATATCTGTAACTTTCTCATTTGTATCTCCTAAAATCAATCGCTAAGACACCTATTTTATTAAAGAATTAAGCATTAATATTTGTATTCATGCAGTTTGCATTGATTTATTGGAAATGGCAGGTGCCTTATACTTTTTATTTTCATTTCGCTGATAAAAGCAGCTAGCAATGATGAATAGATAGATAGATAATAATTAATCAATAGCAATACTCTTCTCCTTCTTAACACCAGTGTCATGAAAGACCAGGAACAATACCGGGGAAAATGACTAAATTGTTATCAGTACTGTAAAAATTCTAAAATGAAGTTATGCAGAAACCAAGTACAGTTTAATGCGAGAACTCCGCAGTGAAAAACCATTCACCTAGATCGGGATTTGAACCCGAATCCCTCGATTTCCGACTCATTGCTTTAGCCACTTAACCTACTGAGGCGTCTTTACTCACTGAACGGGGAATTGAAGGATGCGGGTTCGTATCTCGGCCAAGTCGAACGATTTTTGCTCCGAAAAGTTCCGCTCGCATTTATGTACACGCATATAAATGGCTGACTCCGCTAAGTTACTGCTCCCTCAATTTCTCCCAATTTCAACCGCATTTACGTTAATATTAATTCATGTTATTATTCCTTAATCATTTAAGTTCATCTACAAACATCATGCATTCTAATTATAAGAAGCAATGGTGATATTTGGGTGTTCGACCCCATTAGAAAAACGTTAAGGCGAACCGTTCGCGTTACTAAATATAGTATTAACGTCATACATACTACTAGGAGGATTAAATGAAAATAACAAATATTAATTTTGATGAAACAGAGACCTAAAAATCCTCATTTTCTCAACTGCCAATCTACCACGCCGAATTAGTCTTAGTGTCATGTTATCGGAGAGGTCAGGTTAGCACAATTACGAATATGATATAAAGGCTCGCAAAGTATAAAGATGTTACAAACTTAATTAAACCAATTCCGTTCAGTTTATTCATAATATTGAACGAGCTATTGCTGGTGATGCCTGAATGTTATCCTTCCATTTCGATACACTCACAACAACGGTGGCTCCGAGGCAATGAGAAAACAATTTCTGTGCGTAATTCACGTACGAAATATACGCGGCTTCATTTTCCGACCGATTCCACTCAGTTTCCACGAGCAACTCATTAAATCCCCTAGTGAATTCCCCAAAGACATTTCAACTCTTTAAGCAAACGGCAGGGAGCAAGTAAAACTATTTTTTCGACTCCCTTCGAGAAGAGAAACAGAAGAAGGAGAGAGAGCGAGACAGGGCGCAGCATCCCCTCATCCCATTCACCACCTCCAACTCCCGCGGGACATCTTGCGGGATGCACACGTCTGCTCTCCGCTCCTGCCTCCTCCTCCCCTTCTCCTCGACGCCTTAACGCTCCTTTTAAAGGACGGCGGATGGCCAAATCATGACTCCTTCCAGTTCCAAAACCCACCGAAGAGAAACGCACAACAACGGGAGAAATTCCGCGACTGCCTCCGAGGAATCTTGACTATTCTCAAGATTACGCGGCTAGCTAACTGGAGTTACGATGGCTCGCAGGGTGGGAGGGAAGAATGTCTAACTCGCGACGGCGTTGTAAGAGGCGGGAGTGAACTCGGGGGGAAGGGAGAAGGGAAAGAGAGAGAGAGAGAAGGGAGGGGTTGGGGAAGTAGGCGGAGACACTAGACCCAACTGAAAGCAGGAAATGGAGGGCGCACTGGTTCAATTTAAGAGCGAAAATATGGAATAAGAATTGTATAAATCCCCAGAAAGAAATTGAATTCTGTAAATGTGTTACTCTTAGTATCCCAATTGGTGCCAATTACAAAATAAGATACTCCGATTGTTTCGTTCTTAAAAATTCTAGGATCGGGACAGAAGAGGTGAAACATGCAATGCACGCGACATTAAAATCGTGAAATAGGTATCAAAACAGTGAGAAATGGAAGCATGAGTCAAATGAAAATAATACATTTGCTTGAGATTTCATAACTCACAACAGATAGAAGTTGTGGAAGCATGCGCTCTGTGAAATGTTTAATTAACAACCCAAATTGATGGCTCTATGTCGAAGCGGCCGAAGATAGTCAACATCTCTATCGGTAACTTAACTACAAACGGAATAAGTTCAAGGGAAGAGTAAAATACATGCTATATGAGTGCGTTTGAAAATAATGAAGTAATTTTAGCATAATTAATTAGGAGTAACGATAAAATGTTCGACTTGTATCAAATTACGTAAAAAAATCTTTCGAGTCGAAGTAAGTTGTGGCGGTGGTATTTAAAAAGGTGTTTTCAACCGTAATATTTTTCAGCCTCAGTATATTGTTCAAATTAAGGATGACAGGAAGAGAATCACTGTTAACGAAATCGTTCCTGTATATACTGTTTCTAAGAGCAATACATAACAAAGGGGGATACGCAGACTTCAACAAGATAATGAAAGATGGGCTATGCAAGGCTTAGAACCCGCTGTGCGACGTAAAGAATTCCTTAAATACGGTTTATGGCGGGAACCGTGCTTCCAGTGGATTCCGATAAGCATTCGCTAATCAAGTTTCCCTAGAACCAAACAGCCAGAATTCGCAAGTATTCGTGCTCAAGTTAGCCCTAGAACTCGCGATCTGCGGATTTAAACATAAGCGGGTTACCAACGGGCGTGCCTGTCCGGCAATTTCAACAGATTCTTTTAAAAGTGAATGGATATTAGATTTTACTTCGAATATATTCGCGATATTTACGCTCAAAATAAACACGAGTATAAGTATACCAGACACTGTCTCTGGAGATGCTCGGTGGAAGCCATTTTTACCAGGCGTAAATGTAGGAAGACACTTGGCAGATTCCACCAGAATTTTTATTGTGCACAACCGTGGTTTGGTTTCGTTGCCAGGTAACATCATCAGGTGACATTACGGGAAATACAGAGAATAAAAAACTATAAACCCAGTAATCAACCCGAAGGTCGGTTTGGTAGGTGATGGTAGAGTTCACCCAGTACTAAGCCCGACGGCGTGTGGAATTCACACATCAGGGTAGGGGCACTAGTTCCTTTCCCTTTGCCGGTTATGATTTCCCCAGGAAGATCTGGTATCCGAAAAATCACATAGCTTAGGTGGAGCTGCAGGTGCCCAGAGAGGATTGCCTGGGAATCAAACCGTGTACCCTACGGTCAGTAATCCAACGCTCTACCCCCTGGACTACTGCGACCCATATATACAGGTATGCATACACATATATATATATATATATATATATATATATATATATATATATATATATATATATATATATATATATATATATATAAATAAATGTATATATATATATATATAAATATATATATATATATATATATATATATATATATTGACGGCAAAATAGAGCACAAATAAAATAGTAACACTTAAAAGTACACTCACATTGTAAATTGTTTAAGCTTTCGGCCTTCTCCGAGGCCTTCTTCAAGTAAGACTCAGAGTATTTCTTAAAGTAAGACTCTTGAGTGTTACTTGAAGAGGGCCGAAAGCTTAAACAATTTACAATTTCAGTGTACTTTTAAGTGTTACTATTTCATTTGTGATAAGGGGAGGAGGGGGAGTGTAAGTGGGGGTGAAATGAGGATGTGTTAGCGGGTGTGCCAATGAATGGAAAATGGGAAGGCTCTTGGGGGAAACAGGTTGGGGAGGCTAGAGGCGACGGGAGTGGGAGATAGGGGTTGCGATGAGGTGTGTATTGTGGGCGGGGCTGCGAAGCTGTCTCAGTGGGTGAGAAATGGGAAGGATAGGGGGTGGAATATGAAAGGTGCGGGAGGAGGGATAGAAATGGTCATTAACCAGGTGTCGGCGCTTGGATTTCAGGTGACTTAAAATCTGCAGCTCTTCGAGGGCGTCTAATCTTGGTCCCTTCTTCTCTACGTGTAGAACATTTGGGTGGAAATCTCTGGTCTGGCCTTGGTCAAGGACCTGTTTGGCAAATAATGAGTCATTCGCCCTATGTACATATCAGGCGTCGTTAATTGAAATATTTCAGCCGGTATGAGCCACTTTGTTGTACAGTGTTTTCCTTACCTCTCGTGGATCCGAGTAGATTTTTTAAACACAATACAGGCTTCATTGGTTCTGGGAGCTCTTATTTGCCTCTAACAAAAATTTTGAAATATTAGGTGAAGAGCATGCAATCAATGCCTGATAAAATGGCGCAACCATATTAGATGATAAAGTATGTGTATCGCACACATAAGTAATAAATAAGAATCACTCACAATCTTCATGGTAAATACCATTGTCCGGTTACTACGGAGATTATTTATGAAGACGTCAATCGTCTTTGCCCGACGCTATATGTAGTGTTAATAATGAAAAAAGTAAAATGCTGAATTCACAGCATACATTACTTGCTTGCGTCCCGTCCTTACACACCTTCGTAGCTACCTCAGTTAACAATTCCAATATACTATAAACCGAATTTCCCGCGTCTTTGGAAGCGCACTTTCATTTCTGCCATGGAACGCGTAGGGCTGCGAAAATACCGGTTGCCCTCACATTTGGAACCAGCCCTCCTCTATTATACTACACTTTGGGTTCGGATGGGTTCAAGAGTCAACGACGAATACATTCCGCTTCGTGAACAACGAGGATTAAACAGACACAAACCCTCAGTTTGCCGCCTCTCCGATTGATCGCTTACGAGGAAACTCTTCGTATCCTGCGATTAATCTCCATTCACAACGAACCAAATCTAAACACGGGTACGTTGGGAGAAACTTCGTATCACCACGGATTCCCATTCACGTTGGTCCCGGAGCCACGAGGGCGAAAACGCATCCGTTCCGACACAATACCTTGTCACAAGGAGAGGAGACCGACATACACACACAGACACACGCGTGCGCCCGGGCGAATGAGTTGGTATGGTTGCCCGGGGTAGGTGGTGGATGTGAGAGAGAGATTCAGAGGAGGGAAAGGTGGGTGGGATGGAGAGGATTGGGGGCAACGGAGCCAATTACCCCCTCATCACTGCGAGAGGACAAGAGTCAATCTTGCCTCCGATTGGTTGTGCGACCCCCTCAGCCAAATGACGGTCGACCCCTCCCGTTCCTCATTCTGCCGACGAACCTCACCTACCCTTCCTCATTGTCAGTCAGGAGCCATGATTTATCCATCTCGCCCTCCCTCAAACAAGAATGCCTGCCGTACACGCACCCTCTGTGGGAATCTCCATTCCCCTTGGAGAAGCGTATACATTCGGCTCTCTCCATTTTCCCAATCCAACGCACCTATCCCGAGAACACTCCTGCCAGGCGGAGGGTAGGTGGGGCTCGTCTTCCGACCCCGCATAATGAGCGAAGCGTATCTCGTAGCAATCCCCGCGATAACTTCCGTTCCCGTCGCTTCATCATCTTTTCAAAGTGCCACCACCCTCCTTGTCTATCCGAATAAAATAATGCCTCACCGCCGCCAACCTGCGCATCCTTCTCGCGCCAGGGTTCGCCTCTCTCTCGCGACTGCTGAGAGTAACTGAAGGGATCCTCGAATTAAAGTAAAGATTCCTTTCCATCAGCGCATAAATTGCGTTCCCTCTCTCCCTCTCTCTCTGAATTGTCCCTTCAGTGTACGCAAAATCATCAAAGCACCTATGTTTGACTGCCCATTGAAATGGAATATCCCCTTTTAACGATTCACAGTCATGAAATCTGTTCATGAATCATCGCTGCATAGTGTTTTATGTATCTTAAAATATAATTCTGTAAGAACTAAGGCCTTCACACGAAGGAAAGACTTGACCCATCGCATTGAACTGGTGCTGCTATAGTAGGATTACATATGCAAAAGAGATCGAAAGTTAACAGCAGAATGAAAGGTAGTCCATGTCCTTCACATCAACATATTGGCAGCCAAACCATCTGACCCTAATGATAAGGGCATTCATAGAATGGTGCAAAGTTACAAAAACTATTTAAGGCTGAAAATGGAAAGGACTCAATCATTTTTTGATTGTTGTAATCATTGTATATACACATACAATGGTCATATTGTAAAATGAACCCAAGCAACAACTAGGCAGAGCTCATTATTATGGTGGATGGAATTCCGGATCCGGAGAGTGAGGAGGTTAATCCTCCAATAACTCCCACAAAATTCTTATTTCAGCAGAAAAAATAAACATAATCAATGAATGTAGATTTGTAATAACGGATTGATTTTATGACATCAACGACATCAGAAAAGTTTAAAAAGTTCTAATAGAAAAAGACTAGGTGCACAAGTTGTCTAAATGAGCATTTGAAGAACTCCTTCAAGGACGAGTCAAAAATTAATTCAAAGGGATAATTAGGGAGTTGAAAAGGCTAAGGAAATTGAATAAAATAACAAAATGTTGTGGATGGTATTCCATTGAGGATAAAACTGCTGTGTAAACTAACCAATCAACCAGCTTGACAAATAAAATAAAGTGAAAAGATCAATGGAAAGATATAGAGATATGTCAGAGTTAGGGAGGAGTGAACCTTCTGGAGTCAGTCATGTGTGGGAAAAGGACCTATAGAACAACATTGAGGCATCAAAAAATTCCACTTGCTCAAGGAAGTAGAATGCATTTTGGCCAGTTTTGGAATGTCTTGCACTGAGCACCATAAACAGATGTAATTATGAATTATAAGAAAGATGCTTTACAATGCTCAAGACAACAGAATGCGAAAAATTCATGTAAGTATGTAACACTTAAGAAGTGTAGGGATGTGTAAAATTATTGGCAATCTCTGGGGGAATTATACTGCCAAACGAAGAAGAACTTTGAACGCATATTGGGATTGTCTGTGATAAAAAGGGGAGTTGTTGATGTTGTCTGCTTTTGCCCAAGTTTTTAAATTAACCTGTTGATAAAATGCTAAAAAAAAAGGAATGGTAAAGGCTGGGGTATCCATGAAATCAGTGAATGTAGGTGAGATCTGTAGATGACAGAGATGTAGTTGTCAGTTAAATTAGAGTTGCAAACAGCTAAGTAAGTATTTAAAAGGTCAAGAAAACATGCCCAAAATGAAGATGAACCACAAACAAAATTCATTAGATCATCAATAATTTGGAAAAGATGGATTTTGAATTAGAACATTCATTTGATTTAATGTTACTATTGGAGCTTTTCCTTCGGTGAAATTAAGACAAGACAATGAGTGATTAAAAATTTGTCTAAGTTTAAATATATAGAAAAGTATGAAAACTCCATCTAAAGAATTATGAGACAATCCTATACAGAGATCATCCCAAAGAATTAAACAATTACTAAAATGTCCACGTCTATATATAATTTTCCTTGCATTAGGAAATTCTCTTTTTGAATCATAAATATGAAAGACAGAAACAATTCTCAATGATTCAACAGCATCATATAATAAAAGAATGGCTGAGAGATCCTCAATTGAAATTCTATCCCTCTGAAAAGCTCAACAAGATCCAATCACGCTTAAAACTAACTTCTAAAAAAATTTGCAAAAAACAAAATTTTAATTTCTTAACTTACCAGAAAAATTGACAATATTTCTCAAATTGGAAATACTAGGCCTGAATTTAAGCATAAATATGATCAAGGGTAAGCCGGTGATTGTCAAAGTGAATGAAAGTAAAATTATTACAATCATGTTCACAAACTAGAGTCAAACAATTAAAACCACACTGAACTGAAGTGAGAAAGGAAATTTCTAAGCTGTTTATTCCACCCTCATTTTTCACCGATCATTATGAGTAAGTATTGAGCTAATTCAACCATTTACAGGAGTACAATATTTTATGAAAGTAATTTCCATTTTTGATTCACCAAACTAAAACTTAGCCGATTCAATGCCATCAAATCCTCCTTTTAAAAGTTTTTAATTTATTTCTAACATGAAGTGAATGTTTTTCCGTATAAATATGTTAGAGTCTCTCAATACTCTGCAAGTGGACCACATTGAGCTGGTCAAATGATAGAGATCATTGTAGACACAGTAATCTTAAAACTCAGGAATACCAAAACCAAAATCTTCATTTTCCAACAACACAAGCAAGTAATCCAAACACATGCGTCTTTTCAAAATAACTCTTGGATTCGGCAATTTCACCTTTTTGAAAATTTCTACATATCAATAACATAACATAAGGCAATGAAACCATATAATTTCCAATTTTGCTACATCATGTGGACTGCTGGTACAATAATATATATATTATAAATTTGTCTCGCTTTTATCCAAAATAAAGTGTTATCATAAAACATAAGATTTTGATTTATAAAATTACAAAACTTTCCGAGTAATTTTCACCAAATACTTTATCTTAACTCATTTCCACAACAGGCAGCTATGTCCTTTACTTGGATTGAGTTCATGATTTCACCAATACACGTGCAACATTCAAAAATCCACCTAACTTCATGTTCATGTTTGTCTTAGGTAAATATTTGAAATTATAAACCCCAAAAATGGAATTTACAATTATTGAATTAATTCTTATGTATTATAAACTATTTATGCACTCTGACTGATTACAAACCTCCGACCTTGGTTACCATGGCGTAACCCTTAAATTACAAAAGAAGCACTGTTTCAGTAGCAATCCCAATACATCTACCGAGTAGGGGACATAGCGTTTCAGCATGGCTGAAACCCCATGCATTGAATTAAATAAGATCATTTTATTCCTACATTATGAAGTATTATGAATGATATGTTACTTACATCATATTGCCTCTAGCAAAAATAAGTATTCCTAAATAATATTCCACCCTGCAATCAAAATCATTTTAGGAAGCTCCCTTAAAATACAGGAACCACGAAATTCTCCTGAATAGAGCAACCATGGTTTTTCCTCCACTCCTCTTAAGCTTGTTCACAATTGGCAGCCCTTGAAAAGTGCCTCCTTTTTCCCAAGGGCTGAGTATTACATATAAAATGCAGTGACATTCACAAAGAATGGATAGAACTTCAATGTTAGACATAATTGCCAAAATATAAGGTTTTGCCTCATTTACATGACATTAATTGATATTATTCAACATAGTTGAGGAGGGGTAGGGCATGTTGTTAAAAACATGAATCAAAAATGCAAAGGATATACATTTAACTGCAAAACATTAATATTTATCAGTGAGACAAAAGTGAAAATATAGAACACGAAATTAAAAGTCAAGGATTAAGTTAACTGCAGTTCACAAAACTAGTATTAGTATATTTGTGCATGAGTTCAATAAAAGAATAAAACTACATTGAAATGGGAAACTAATTCTTCACTAAGTCATGTGGAGTAAGAAACCGAGTATTACAGAAATAACTAGGATAGAAGTTAAGTAGGTTTCGCAAATCTTTACCTGTCAAAAATGGATCTCTATCTAGGGTGTCAAAGTCTAGGAAAAACAAAAAAAACATCGGTTCTCCAGGCAATTACAACATGAAACTAGAAGTCATTTATTGTTTTCAAAAATTTATCCATATTTACTTCATATTTAAATTTTACCCTGCTCTAGCAACCTTGTTCTTTTTCCATTTGAATGTTATTGTTAAGTACACACATAAGTCATTACTATTTGATATTTGGATCATTATTCTCATTTTGATCTCAATAAAAAATATTCAGTCCTTGACGGTGATAAATCATTACTCCTAAGACCTTACTATAATGAAGGACAGAGATTTAAAAAAACTAACAAAGGTAAAATTAGGACACAATAGTTTATTCAAACATACACACACAGAAGAAGTTGGAATCAATTAGGTAATTCAATTCAAGTTCATATAATCTTTATGTTTGCCTCCATTAACAATTTCTTGTTTATCGTATATTTGTATGCTGTAAAAGTGTAGTACTATTCATTTTTCTTTCTTTTCTTACATAATACTTTATGGAGTAACTGTTATTCATTCATTCAAATGCAGTAAATTTAAATAAATGTATTTTAAACCCATGCAAATGAAAGTTTTTTAGTTGTGTACATATATTCTGACAAAGAATGTAAGACCTTAAATGCATTGTTTCTTCCCAGGGCACAGGAAATTTGCTATTGTAGACTAAGCTAAGATTAAATGCAACATTCATATGCCAGTCTAGCTATTTTTACCAGTTTAAGTCCAACTATTATATAAGGAAAAGCATTATCAATTTTTCTCAAGATATTTATCATCATCAATTTTACTTAACAATACTCTTTCACTAGGGGCTTCATAATCCTCAGCACATAGATATATTCAAAAATTATTTCTGGTTTGGTAGTCTTGGGTACAAAAGATAGGTACCCAAGGGCAATCATAACTGAAATTCACATTTTTTCTCACTAATGAAGATGTATCCCAATTTTTCATTACAGGGAAGAAGTAAAAAAATTTATAAATTAAAATATTATTGGCACCTTAGTAATTACAATTACCAGATGGACATGAAGAAGGAAATCATTTTTTTATTTTATTAATCATCAAATTTGCATCCTGGCACATGTGTCAAATGGATAATTATAGAAATACATATTAGTACCCAGTACCAAATGTGTTCATTTTACATGTATGACCCTAACTATATATAATAAAACTCATAATGTACATTGCCAATTCCTATTTTGAATAATTTAACCTCATTTTCACTCTAATTTTTGATGATTTTTTCTTTAATAATAATTCCTTATTCATAATAGGTTTTTAGGGCTATAATACCAGTCATCACTAATTAACTATTGTTCCATGTGAGCTGAGTTTCACATAAAACAGAAAAATTACAAATAATTTTTTCTTTTTTGCTCAATTTGCAATGCAAACAATTGTTTTCATGATTTCCATTTTATTCTCCTTGGTCTCTTAAGCTAATTTTTTGATTCTTTCTCTCTCTTCCTCTTTCAACAAAGTCAAATATTCTTTTAGCCATTATTTTCTTTACTATCTTCTTCAGGTATCCAAAGAGGGCTATTCTTTTCTTCCTCACACTGTGTCTTTTAACCTGTAATCTGCTTTTTCATAAATTTCCTTCTTGCTTCTCAATTTCCACTTTGCATTATAAAATTTTGGTCAGAAAATTTTCCAAATTATTTTTCTTTCCTTTTTTTCTACTTCACCTATGTGTTTGGCTATGTTTAATGTGACACATTCTGATCCATTAAGGCTTTCTAACAGTTTATGATAATGCCCAAGTTTCTCATTCATAGATGTACATAGATTTATTGTGATATGTTTTCTGTTAGGTAGTAAATCTTCCTTTTCCCATGCCCTGGTTAGGTTGGCCTCCTTTGCGCACAGCATTTGGTTGAATTATTTCTCCTTTTTATTAGAATTTCATGATTTTATTCAGTTTCTTAACTTTGAAGTACCTTTAACACTTGTCATGTTGTCAGATTTCCTGAAGGATATTTGCAGCCTACTTTTTGTGTCACTTTTTTCATGCCTTATCTTTTTCCATGCTTCCTCAATGTTTTTAGCTATGATTGCAGCAACATCTGCATAAGGTAACAAATTCACTTCCAGATTATGCCTTAATCATCCGAGTTAGATTTTCTTCATTCTTCCTTCTTCAGCCCTTTTTCTTCACTCTCCATCAAGTTTTCCGAGCAGATGAAAAGTATAGAGAATAGTCCATCTCTATATCATATATTAATTGTAATTAATTTATTTTAACATACCCCTCTCTCCTAGCATGAGCCTTACTATATGAAAGTTAAAAGATAAGCATTTAGAAGCATAAATACATGCATGTATACCTCCATTTAATCACTGAAAACCATAAACTTGGACAACAAAGGTATAAGCTCAAAAATATATAAGACAAAACCTGTAACACTTCTGATGAAGTATATTGTAAAATTATGCCAACATTATTCTTTGTATTAGGCTAAGGAATTCTTTATTTCAGCAATTTCAAATGTCCTTTTTAATTGAAAACTCTCATCCATGATTCACTTAATAATGCATTGGTTTATGATTACTCCAAATATGCATTCAACATAGAAATATCAACATATATAAACCAAGGATGATATAAATTTACTGTGGTAATTTAGAAAGATTACTTGAATGAATATTTATTAACTTGAAATGGATTGCCCTCAGGGATGTATTATCAATCTTACATAAATATTTCAATGTTTTCATAAACTACTTGTAATATCATTAATTAATTTCACTCTGAATTTTCGACATGAAAATCTGGTTTTAGTGGAATTAGTTAAAGGTATTTTCAGGTGGATGCTTTTCCTACATAACAAGAATACTTCCAATTGTTTATATGTTTTCATTTTTACTAAATGGTTATGATTTCCCTCTCCAAACACTAAAATTTCGGGAACACAAGGAAGAAAGTCAATTTGACTTTCTTCCTTGCCAAGCCTGGCTTTTTTCCATATATCTTTTGCTGTAGTTGGTCCAGGAAGTTAGCTTAGTACTGTCCAGTAATTATTGACCATTGAGAACATACTCTGTCTGCAGAACCCCATTCGCATTCCAGGAAACTGAAGCTATCACCTTTCCAACCAACCATATTGCCTTTGCCTTCTTTGGAGGTGGTGAATCAACACATTTCCACTGCTTTTACTGCTGTTTTGTGTCTATTTTATTCTTATTTTGTTTTTCAGTGGACCCAAGTTACACGGTGCGGTCACAAACTGGCACAGAAAATTTTGTTGGTTGTTCTTAAACCAGGTCAAACATTGTTTGAAAACTTCCATTCTGATTCGTATGTGATCCTGCATCAAGAGTCACGGCACCCACATAAGAAGATAGTTTTCTCATATCCAATTCTGTTAAAATGTGATATGCCCATTCAGATGATATCCCTATAGATTCAGCAATTTCTAGCACTTTTAGTCGATGATCCTTCTACACCATTTTACAAGTATGCATTTTTACAATAATTTCTGGGGTAGTGGCACATTTTTGCCGATTTCCAAGTGGATCATCATCTGAGCTGTCCTGACCAAACTGTAACTCGTTTGTCAGCTTGGCAACAGTTGAATACAAAGGAGCAGAGTCCCCCAGAATGTTCTGAAATTGAATTTCCCTTGCTCTCAAACATTTCTTTACGAAGCATTTAATCATGGCTCGATTCTCAATTTTTTCCCTCTTCAAAAATCACTACATGAGAACAACAACCGAGGCATGAGCACCCAAAATCTCTTCCTAAAGCACTGACGCATGACGTGTTTACTTATAATGGATTACCTTTTAATGCATGGGAAACTTGTGTGCTAGTGCCGACATCTGGTGGTGATTTCGAGAACCTTTCAAACTGCCATTGTGCATGAAGGTAAAAAAATGTTTATGCCACTCTAGTTAATTTGAGAGTAGCATAAAGCAATAGAGCTCAAATTTAAGAGCATGTATAAATGTTTCCATTCCTATATATTTAAATAATTCCAAAATCGTTTATGCAACAATATTTAAATGAAGTTATTATGTAAGCCATTCAAAGGTGTATGGAGCAACAGGATTCAAACAACATGAAGACACAATGACTGAAATGCCAGCTTATGTAATTTCAGCTAAGAAATATTTTATAGATTCTCATTCTAAATATGCCCTCCTTTTCCCTAACTTTACATCCCTAGATTTTGAACCTGATCAAGAATTTTTTGAAGGTTATCCGTTATCGCTTCATGAGCAACTGGTATGGTTAATATCAGTCACACATTGGTGTCGGTTTTTTCCAGTTCCTACAAGTTCATGAACTCAAGAAAAGTCTGTGGACCTAGCATAAATTGGGTGGAAAGGTACTGCGGCCTACATTTTGGAAGTTTCCTTTGTAAAATGGGACTCAGAGTGATTGAAGTTGATTCACGTTTACATATTAAAGAGAAGTGCACCAAAAAGCTTGCATTAGTTTTTTATTTAGGTGACAAATTGGTTGCAGCAATTGATCCAAAAGATTTGGAGGTATGTATGTCTACAAGAGCTGATATCTGAATTCAAGACTGTCCTCCAAGTGAGCAGTTTTTTGGGGTCTTAAAATGAAATAGGCAGAGATGAACATAAAAATAGTCAAAAAGCATAAGAAAGAAGGATTCTTAAATGCTTGGAAGTTTTCCACATTGTAAGCTAATTTCAGCATCACTACAGAAGAGTATTGTGATTCTAAAAACAACAACATATGATATCAAAAATCACAACTCTTCATACGAACCAGCTGTCAGTACTTTAATGCACCTGAAGCTTAGTATGATGCCAGATCTGGCTTACATTACAGGTCAAGATCACTTGAGGAGTTATCTATTTAGATACTTCACAAGTTATGAAACATTGTTGAAATGATTTCAGCATATTAATTGTTGCAATGCACAAAGTTATCATGAAGTGTTTCAATGATTCAGAATTTGGATAATGCATAAGAATTGGTAATAATAATAATAATAATAATAAATTTATTTGTCCGGAGATTTGTTGCATATTCATACATACACAAATATAGGACACGTCAAATATAATTTTCACAATTTCACAATAGAAGAGATACAATATATAAATATATATATATATATATATACATACCAATACACTAGTATAATTACATATCAATTGTTTAAGCCGGAATTGATGCATTGCGACAATTCAAGGTATTCATTTACAGAATAGAACATATTATTTTTTAAAAGGTTAAACAGCTGGCCCATCTTCAATAGTTAATACATACACGGGCGGGCAAGTCTCTGACAGGTGACGATAACTACTTCAACAGCTGAAGCAAAGATCATTGGCAAAGAAGCAGCCAGAAGGCTGGAAAGATTATTTGAAAAAATTGAAGGTTTGAAGCTTCATAATGTTCCTGTCCTTCACAAAGACAATTCTGCATTAATGCAACTGACCCAATATCAAGAGTTTTAAAGCAGAAAACAGCATATTGAAACAAATATTTCTTTTCCAAGAGAAGAAAAAGTTGGAATTTTCACATATTTTAACTGGAGAAAAAACTGCTCACCAAGACTCATTGCTCATTATCTAGAAAAAATGACATTTCATCATGTTTGATATCTAGATAAAACCATTACAAAAGGATACAACTGAAGATGCTGTGCATTCAAATGGGACTTTTATAGAACATATAAAGTATGGGTCTCTTTTCTTTCGATTTTGATAAATATATATCTCATTAATTGTTTTGAAAACGTATACTTTACGTATAAAACATGGCAAAGTGCTCAAGTAAAGAATAGAGATGAAGTGTTATTTCATGAATAGCAAACAATGGCATCATGAGTCAATGGGCAACCAGTACTGTTACCAAAAAGCTATATTGCTACAAGAGTGTTACAATGAAGAAAAAAATCTGTTTTATGCTGCATATTTAAAGTCTGAATATTAAAAGGCAGAGACAGTTTAAATATACAAATCAACCAATGCTGCTCTTAGAGATAATGCCAAGTCAACAAATAAATCTATGATATTAGTCATATTTGACAGTGGGGGTCAATTTCCCTGCATAAGAAATATGTTGTAATTCATGAATTCTTAAGTTTCAAGCCTTAAGGTTGTGAATGAACAGCTTTAACTGGAACTGAGCAAGTATCTGAAACAAAATGAAAACTCTATGCAAGATCAACCCTTGAACAATTGATAAACAACTTTTTTTTACATTCATAGTATCCATGTTGTGGATTTTAGTACCGTGTGGTTGAGTAAAACATTGGACTGGACATGAGAAAATTATACTTAAATAGTTAGCATTAATCTCAGCATTTGTAAGGAGCATAATTGTCAAACCTAAAAAATAGTGAACACAATATGGCAATATGCATATAACAATTAGGAAAATGTTTGAGTGACCTTACCAGGTGAAACTATCATTGTCCCTGCAAGTACAGTGTCAAGGGAGACAAAGCCCTTCCATTGACCACCATCTAGATCATAGTCCACATTAGGGAAATCCACAATATGCACCTCTCTTTATAATAGTAAGGCAAGTTTTTGGTCACAAATCTTTTGAACGCAAGCCAACAAAATATTTTGTCTTCTTAAATCTTGAGTCAATTTTAAGTCTTTTAAGTGTTGTATTTGAAATAATATGCATTAATCAAAATGCCAAAGCTCAGAAATCATCATACTTAAAAGTATCTGACACCACATTACAATGCAACACCAACAGTTTTACCATAGTTGGCTCAAGTAATGACTAACATCAAGGAATATTATTTTAAAACTTGAAGCTCACATTTAGGGATTGAAGTAAATCTATTAAACATATGCATTTTTGATGAATCTAATGAAGGCCTTAAAATGTCTTCTCACCAACTCAAATATGGTAGGTTCATTGATGAGAGCTTTTTATTTCTTTGGTAATAACCACTGGACAATAATAATTGAACGAGACTTAGTTACTCATCCAAGTAACATGAGCTTTCTAAACTTCAATTTTGGCAGAAGTGTGAGCTAACATCAGGTGGCTTGGTAGACATTTTAGGAGTTGTAACCACTGGTCGGTACTATTTGGAGGATAAAATTTATTAAGTCCATAAAGAGCCCAATCCTTAGCTGCATTGGGCAATGAGCAATATTTTACCCTTCCCTTCCACTATCAATCACTAAGAACATGTTCACCTGTTTGTTCATTAACGCTGCCATGATTTATCGTCATAATACATCATATCAAAGAAAAACTTGAATTTTCAGAATTTCACTTCAACTTTTGACCATATTATTGAATAAGTTGATTTGGATTTTGTGAATGTAGATTAAAAATTACATATATGTGTACTTCTTCGACAAATATTGTCAATTTATGAAATATCACCAGGGCTTCATAACCACATCAGGAACCAAATACAACCATGTGATATAGACTACAGGTACATACTACATGTTATGTTTCTAGACCTTTCTACTTGCGGGGCCATAAGCTATGTGAATTGGTGCATTCTAGATCTGGCACAGGGAAAGGAACAAGTCCACGAACCGAAAATTGCAAATTTCGTATCTTATAGAGTTTTGAACGAAATGGGTTCTGCCCTCACATATCAAATCAATCTTAGGGATAACTACTGCGATATGTATCAGAGGTCGTGTTTGAAAATCTAGGCTTACTGTTACAATGGTTTCGATTATCTAAAAAAATAGTACTACCCTGTCCAATAAATACGCGAACTGAGACCATTACAAATATTTTTTTTTTGCTAGGGTTATTCTACATCGATTTTGTCCCCATCAAAGTACTCTCCATTCGTTGCTATGCCTTCTTTTTCCATCTTGTTTTCGACTGTTTAACGCATCCTTGAAAGTCATCGGCAGTTAGGCTTTTTAGTTTTCTCGTCGTTTCTTGCTTTATTGTGTCTTCCACATCTTCCCAGGGATATGTCCCCTCATTACAGTTTTGCATTTTGGGGGAAAAGGAAAAAGTCGCAGGGGGACGAGATATGGCTAATAAGGAGGACGATCAAGGATCAAGGGGATTAAATTTTTGCAAGAAAAAAATGCCGAACAATCAATGCAGCTGGGGCACGATTGCACATATTTTTTTAAACCCAAATGTTCAGTTAAAATAGTGTGCACTGTTGATTTTCCTAAATTCAGTTCACCAGGTATCATTCGGACAGTTTTTCGACGATCGGTAAGTACAAGGGACCTCACACGATCAATGTTGTCGTAAACACAGGTGGTTAAAGGTCGTCCCAGTCTTTGCATCATCCGTGGCGTCTTGTCGGCCATCTTCAAAACGCTTAATCCACTTGAAAACGGAGGATGTTTTCTTAAGAGCATTATCACCGTAAACAGCTATCAACATTTCAGTAATTTCTTGATAACCGCACTCGACCAAAAAACTTGATGTTGATTCGTTGCTACGTGGTTTCGTCAATTTCCGTTTTCAACAAACAGTGAAAACAAGGACAACAGAAATAACTGGCACCATACGTACAGCTCGACGATCCGCCAAGTACAGACGGCTCATTGGTCTCAGGCAACAAGCGCCGCTGGTGGGCGGGGCTTGAGTCCGCGTCATGGCAGCCAGATTGCACCAGTTTGCGTATTTCTTGGGCAGACCACGTATTTAGAGGCCCATATTGTTTGGTTTTCCGGTCCAGTCACCTCCCAATCTTAAATTCGGCCCTGACACCGGTGGTTCAAAAAATGTTTACTATTGCGCATGTCAGAACAAAAAAAAAATAATAATTCGAATTCATGGGATTTGGTGGTATTCAAGCTTACAAAAATGCAGTTGCAAAATGGTAATTTATAATTTCCCTCACTTATCCGTATGCAAGAAATGTCCTCTTTGGCAAGCACTTCACAATCTGGCTCAACTGACAGTGGCCTAGGATCGATGGGGGCAGACGATTCTCAAGTTATATAACAATGGTTAGCACGCTATAGATAACGATTGATTAGCAGTGAAACACAATGCAAGACAGCTCCTAAAATTTTCATTTAGGTAAAACACAAATATAACAGTCGCAACTAAGATTTGGCATTTGGAAGCAGTCAAGTTACAGAAAGTTTTACTCGTAGGACCCCGGACACCTTTCTCCAATTTGTAAACTTGTTAACAAAATGCCTTAATTCTGCTAGGCAACCGATAATGCCATGAATTAAAATGAAATGATATAAATAATATCCGATTATTGGGTTCAACCAAATTAACCGTACGAGTTGATTACTGAGTTCCTATGAAAAACATTCTACCCTCTATCACAGTCTTCAACATCCCACTGCCGGTCAACACCCCCTTCATCCATTTTTCCTGCCCCCATAGGATTTCTCCCAGCAAACCCCTATCTTCGCCCACCATATCAAGTACTTCCTCATTTGTTTTCTTCTCTGTCCATTTCGCCTTCTCCATTCTTCTCCACACCCACATTTCAAAAGCCTCCAGTCTACGTCTATCCTCCTGCTTCAATGACCACGTTTCCGCTCCGTACATAGCTACGCTCCATATCAAAGTTTTTACGAGTCTTTTCTTAACATCCTTACTCAAAGTCCCCGTCATCAACTCCCTCCGCCTTGTGAAAGCCTCTTTGCCTAGTGCAATTCTTCTCCTTACGTCCCTACTACTTTGACCCTGTTGGTCCAAAACACTACCGAGATACGTAAACTGTTCTACCTGCTCTAGTTTTTGTCCTCCTATTTTAATGTTTAGATTAGCCCTTTTCTTTCTAGAGAATCGCTTAACTTTTGTTTTATTAATATTGATTCTCATCCCATACCTGTCGCACTGAATTTCCAATTCACTCAGCAATGCTTGCAACCCCTTGGCTGACTGACAAACTAAAGCTTGGTCATCAGCGAGCCTAACTGATTTTACGAATTCCCCGCCGACTTTCATTCCCACCTCCAGCTCTTCCCATGCCTCTTTAATCATTTCCTCCACATGTACGTTGAACAGCAACGGTGATAATGGGCAACCCTGCCATACACCTCTTCCTAACACTGCCCATCCGGACTTGCGTGCACGGTAATTTGTAGTTATTATTCATTTTATTTTCACTCATTTGATACTCTTCAGGGCAACTTCACCATGTCGCGCACACAACTCTCACGCTGTTACTCAGAGTGGCTTGGTGATTTTAATTTTCGCGCGAGATAGAACACACGAGAGGTTTTCTTCATAGAATCAACTTTGTTCTCGCCCTTTCTTAAGACACCACTACGAAAAAATAATGTATAGCTCTACCACGCAAATGCATACTACATAAGACGTTAGGTCATGGCCAAGGTGTTAATTCAAACACAACGTGTGGATATTTTTATGAAATGAGGTTAATTGTGCTTGAAATTGATCACTGAATTTGGAAAACTCAGGTAGCCAATGGAGAAGTTTATTATGGTTTGCCAGGAAACTACAAATGCAGGAAGGGTACGGATACCTGAAGCGGAAGTGTTGACTAAAGAGAACCAAGGATTATGTGCTTGTCATTCTCAAGCAGGAAATATACTAAAGAGGTATCATTAAGAAAGATTTACGACCGGTGATCCATATCATTTGGCCCCTCAGGCAAATCCAGTTATCATGCCGTTTTTTATTAACCCATCGGCTATTTTTTTCCTCTCAGAAGATTTGATGTGAAGGTCACTTTTTGTTGATAGACAAATGACGACAAGCTCATGGCCCTACAAACCGAAGTGTCCGAAAAATTGGATTGTCATCATCTGGCAAGGTTTTACGTTCAGACTTAATGCAGCTTGAAACCATCTCGTTTTACTCTTGCTTCTCGTGGATGAGAACGCAGTTTGTCACATTTCATTTTTTTCTTCTTACACGGCAGAATAAATCGTCTAATTTTCTTGGCTGAGAGGAGTGATGACTTCTTGATTGGCGAGAAATTCGACCAAACGTGTTTTCGGTAAGTTAATTGTATTCCAAGTTATATTGCGTCAACTTCTTTTTACTTTAAAATTTATGTCAGTTTTGAAAATTGGCCCACAGTAATTTTCGATCACAACCCCAAGTGTGGTCCTGTTAGTCACATGTAGATAGGCACCCAAAATTGAATCTAGAAACTAAATTTAAAAAACAAAGCCTGAAAAATTTACTCCTCAGTTATATTACAAACCTAGATGTCTAATTATCTGCAAATAAGGGACCAAAGCAAGAGTTATCGTTTAATGAACAGTTCATATTAGAACTTTGAATCTGAACAACTTTTTGTGCCACCGAAATTGGCCAAAATCAAAGAAACACAAAAAGCAAAGGGCATTGAGGGCACACGTTCCATAAAATTAATACCTCCCCCGAATTGTAACTAAGGAGATTGAATGAAATTTTTAATACACCAAGATTTTATTTAATAAAATATTGCTTTCAAAAGCTTAAATATTCTTTAAGTTGTGTTCTGCTATGTATATTTCTTGTTTCTTCTTTTTTTCCATTAGTTTGAGAGAGGAAAACACACCTTCGTGTTCTTACTTATTTAAATATGCATGCACATTAAAACAAGTGTAGTCAAAATGTAAAAAAATTATAATCACTTCTACCTAAGTATTTAAAAATTGGGAGCTGATAGTACAAAGGTATAGAAATAACATACTTCTTTATCAGATGGCCATGTTTTGATTTACATTACGTTATATTACATTGGCATTTTGTTCTACTTAATTTGACTTTTGTGCAAACTTAATTGACATTGATTAGCACGCATTACGTTTCGCAATTGATTGAATTCCAACTGATAATTCAAGAAAATAAAATGCATAACCTGTGAGGCAAAAACTAATAGTTTTACGTACTCCTAAACATTCTCTTTCATGGTTAAAAAAGTAAAAAAAAGCCAGAATTTAGGTTATTTCTGGAAATTGACTCAGTTTTACTAATTTCTTAAATACTTTCCCATTCCTGTTCTTTTAAAACGCAAACGACACGTGACAGCTACAGAAGCAGAGTTTACCGCTAACCGGACACAGATTTTACTAATATCATATTTAGAATCTATGAATCGGGCAGACTTTTGTGCATGTGCGAACATGAATTTTCACGAGGTCGAACCAGATACTCTGAATGAATTTATTACTTATTATTTAGTACGAGGGTGAGCAAAATATAAACATCAATCATTTAATATTTTTATCTCACACTTAATTGAATAATTACCAAAGATACATCATTCGTTTTCATGCTGTCTCCATGGCGCTGCAATGAAAGTATTCCACCTCTAAGTACATGAAAACTTTTTGTAGAACCTTGGCTTCCATCGAGGTAATATTCCTGGAGTCACTACATAGTGTGCCCTACTCGGTCGAGATGAGAATTTCCAGGAACTTCCTGGTCTACACGTAACAGTCGACGGATTCATATAGATATCACCCCTTCACAGCTCACAAAACGAACGATAGACCACTGGGAACGCTATTTCTCTGTGGCTCACGATGTAAGTGAAGCGACAATGTTTTCACTATTGTTACGCCATATTGTTGCAGCTTGATATCCTGCTGCCGTCTGCGGGCAATTTTCTAAACCAAGGGTCTGCTGGGGACGAACAGTGCTAACGGGAATTAGGATAATTTCTAATTTTTAGTGTAATTTTATGCCTTTCACCGGACTCACCCTCGTAATTCAAATCGGAAGTTTGAATACGTTTGAAAAGACAATAAACAATTCTATCACGTAGAAAAAGGACTTGGAAATGGAATTATAATTGGCTTAACTGCCAATATATCTGATGATTCTGTTTCGACGATTCGCGTACTCTCACTAATTCACCGTGGAGTGGTCGCATTTGATCGAGTGCGCATATGTAGCATCTACGTACCATAATCTCAGCTATAGCACATCACCTAATGTTTTGTAATTAAGTTCATGTATCACCACTGAAGTCTTACCCACAGTCATCATCACACGTGTACTCCTTGTTTTATTTTTGGACAAAACAGAGGAGGGAGTATCGGCGAAAGTGATTTTCAAACAATATCCACTATCGCATGGGCTTTTAAATACAAGGCTCGGAAAATCTCAAACAGACCTTCCTTGTTCAGACGAGAACTTAAGGATTAAGCGTAAGATATTAATTTAATCGCTGTTTAGAATATGGATTCTCTTTTTGTCTTCAGAAGTATAAATTGATGGTAGCATATTCCCCGAAAAATATGACAAGATCACTTCATCAAACCTCCTTGAAGAACCTTAAAAGGGGACGAAGTGTGTCGTCGACTGGTGGTACGGCTTGTTTCTTCCATGGAGTTGCGGCGGAGAATGCACGTAGTAAAAGATTGGACCCTCGAGATGACCTCTGATTTCACCTCCCCGTCAATGTGAGTGCGAGTCCTTCTACGAGTCAGTTCACTCGATTGGGAGGAGGGAGGGACTTTTTAAATGCAAGTCAGCACGACGAACATGATAGAAAAGGGCAGAATTCGGTGAGGAAGCTGTAACCTCACGACAATGGGTTTTGAATCCTGCCACCTGCCTTATAATAACTTAACTACCCACGCGCATAAGAAAAAAGGTCTTCATTTTGAAGGCCAATCTCCCAAAGCTACAAATTATGCCAGCCCTACACCACTGACCTCAGATCATCGACGCCGTTCGAGTGACACATCATCATTTCGAATGAGCGACTCCGAAGCGGGGGTAACTCGAGCCCCTCGGGTGTGACACTAACGAGTATAATGAGCATTTAAATTGAAACAAACACATGCACTCCCAACACATTACATATTCTTTCGACAGCGTGAAAGTTTAGCCTTCACATCCTTCCTTCCATTAAGTCGTCAGATGATCGCAATATGTCATTCTACATCTCGTGTTTTCTCAGTGAAAGCCAGGTAGGCAACCGCTGGTCAGAGGCTAAACCACAGAGAAAGTTATGGGTTATAAAAAGATGCCACTACGACTTCGGTCATTTTGCATAAAAAATATCCTCAGATAATGTGCCAAGGGGAAATTCAAGTTCTTCAGGCCTTGACGCGCCGCGGAAGTTGCAGGCACGTATGCATTTAGCTGTTCTGAAAAAGGTGGCGTTTCAAAATCGCATTTTCATTTGACATTTTATATTTCCCTCGTCTCGTGTCCTACTCCAGTTTGAAACAGTCTAGAATCAAATTATCATCAATTGACATAATTGGGGAAACAGCTGTCGAGTACAAATACATATAATTCAGCTCATTTATGGGCAACATCGGATTGTATCATCTACAGTATTTACCCTTCACGTTCTGACTTTTTGTATTGTGAAGCTTAATAAGTTATCAAGTTATATAGTTAATTAATAAGTTTAAGTTAATAAGTTATATAGTAAGCTTAATAAGCTTACTATATAAGTTAATATAAGTTATAAGTACTTAATACTAAGTTATATAATAAGCTTAATAAGTTATCAAGTTATATAAAAATCTGTGGAAAAGTACGAGTCTTTCTTTCTTTTTAGTAATGGATATTAAATACTTCCACGAAGTGAAGCCTGAAACAATAGAATATACTTAATAAGTTAATTCACGACAAGACTTCACGGCACCATACACAGACTGAGGTAGCGCACTTGCACTGGGAAAAGAAACTATTATCGCCATGCGTATACACCTTCCATTTAAAGTGCATATTTGAATAGTGCAATGTTTATTATTACCATATTAAAGGAGTTTGTAATTTTCCACAGGATTTATTTTTTGATACAACGCGTTTCAATGGTACTGCGGTATCATCTGTACCTGACGATGCCGCAAATCGGTGAAACGCAGCTTAAATCTTAATCTCAAAATAAAATCTGTGGAAAATCACAAATTTATATAAGATGGGCACCAAAAAATTCCACGAAGTGAAGCCTTAAAGCGTAAATTATCTCAACTATGACCATTTTAACTTGAGGTGCAATCAGCCTCTTCCTACTCATCAGTACCGCGTTCCCACTTTTGACTAAATATGTAAATAATCAATAAATATAGGATATTTCTCTGCAAAGAACATTTTCCACCCTTGAAAGACAAGAATCTCTGCTTGCATGTCTATTGAAAACATGAAATATCGTTTCATTTGATGGTGAGTCTTTCAAGGGCTAATCTGGCATTAGAAAATACCTTCTTGCGAGCCTGGCAATAAGACACGTTGCTATTTGCAACAAGGACTAATTGCATGTGGAAGTTTTACGGTTCGCCTCTAAGTCAAATGAAACGAATTTAAAAAGATAAAATCGCCAGCATTTCCTCAACAAACGAATCATAGTATGTATGTCTCATTGGTGAGGAATGGTACGATATGTTATCACCCACGTATTTTGTTCCTAGCATCGCTTTTCGTTATCTTTTTATTTCGGGGACCCGGGCCACACTAACGAGGTACGCACATTATTTTTATTTACATAGCGCCCAGTTAGCCACCGCTAGGGTGTGTGGCAGGGGGTGATTACACACCGGACTACTTTTAATACAAAATACCCTCTTAGCGTAGTCGGACAACGCTATTCTGCGTCCTTATCTTTCGAGGAAAAAGAATGACATCTTAAATGTATCTGTTCTACACTTAAGCTCTCTCATCTTAATTAAATAATCTCCACTACCGTAGTGCACTCAATCTTTCTAATTTTATGGACATGATCTCTCATACCGTAGTATGATAGGGTTAATAGCACATTTTCAACATCGTCGCTAAAGAGACATTCTTCCAATTTTAGCAAGAGATTTAATCTATGACTTAACTTTCGAAACTTGAGTGATTACCAACCTAGATACTCGAATAATTTTGATTCGCAACTAGGCTTGTCATTCATGTAAAATACATGCATGTAAAAACGTTTTACAAATCTAGCTCCTCTACGGTGCACGCAATCCTATTCGGCAATCATTATTTTGCCATGGGAGTAATAAACCCACCTAACTTCAAGTGCGGTACACTTGTCCGTCTGATGAGACGTCGTAACCTTTGGCGGCTTACATCGAGACTAGGCCAATGCCGCTGGGGTGTGTGTATCTCCCTAGCCTTCTTTGGCTCCAAAAATTTCGCCTGACCTTGAAATTACCAATCTATTCCTAATGGAAAAATTATCACAGATGTGGCTTACTGGCCATAAGGACTTTGTTTGCAGCTTTCAAACTCAATGTTGTACCCTATCAGCGCAATTTAAAAGATTCAGAACATGTCTTTCTTGCACTTGAATGTAGTTTTATAATTAACCACCTCTTTGGTTACCCTCTTGAGGAAGGTAGTCCTTATATTATTCTGCACGACAATTAGTGAACATATGAATATGATCATGAAAATTCAAAAGCACTAAATTTTATCTTGTTTGATGACATTAGTCAATGATGAATGCAAGTGGGAACGGCAGTTAATTTTATTCTTAAAACACTTCCAACTCAGACGAAGCCAGATAAATCTTAAATTGAGATATTGAAATATGAGTCAACAATCGTTAATATCATCTAAATCACTTTTTAATGCTTATATTGATTCACCTTTCGTAACTAGAGTCGCATCTTGTTCATTATCTACCTGCAACTGTTGTGATCCTGAAGAGGTAAAACAATTTTTTTTAAGTCGCTAAACAAATGGAAAGAATTTTTACGACCGATAAAAATGGTACGCACTTTAGGCCACTCAGGAACAAGTTTTAAAAAATGTCCCGTGATCGCTTCAATATATGATGGCGTCATTTCGAGAGGGATTTTTATTTTAATAGTCGTAATATCGCGCGTTTGCCATAAGCGAGCACTGGTTTCCTCGAGCTAATGAAGGGGTTCACTCGGGCCGGGGGATCGATGCACAATGGGCGCTCGACATTGTAGATGAGGGCAGATAACTCACGTGGCCCCCACGGAATGGAACCTCGTTTGCAAAATGGCGCTTAGTAACCAGTTATACGTAATACTATCTCCGTGTCGAACATGCCGTCGCGTGGCAATGATCTTTCAAGTTGCGGGGCCACTCACGGTCTTGCCCGCCCTCTCATGGCGTCTGCTTCGGGCTTCCGATTTCACGCTCTGATCGTGACGGTGCCCAGTTGTTTATTCGACTTCAGTGGGCACCAAAATATGCCCGACCGTGAACATTGAACAGACTTGTATTTGAAGGATGCGCCGCTGTGTCCTTAATCAATGTTTGCCATTTGGTACATCTGCCAGAAAAGGAGAAGCAAAGGGGGGGGGGAGAGAGAGAGAGAGAGAGAAGGTCAGAAGAAGAGATGGATCCGGGAGTGATTTTATCTCACAGCCAGTTATTGGACGTTAATATCAAATGGCAAAGGGTTGAAAAACAAATACTCCTCCAAGTATTTTACAAATGAAATAAAAAAGAATTTTGTTCGATTATTCTGGGTGCGATCTGTCCCTGAATCACAAAATCAGTCACGAACAAGATGAAGTAAACTGAGTTAAGCTGTCCTATCTCTTAAGATTTTTAACCATGGGCGATTCTTTAAAAGGATTGGAGTTTTTTTCAGGCCGAAAATTAAATCATAGATGTATTCATTTCAGAAACTACACTTCAATATAGTTAGCCCACTGGAACATGATCAATTACAGTAATAAACCCAGGGGTTAGTTTCATAGGCGAAAGTGGAGATCATCTCGTACCATGGCGTATGAGGTTCATGCACCAAGCTAGGGGGGCTAGTTCCTTTTCCTGTGCCGCCTGAGGCTTCCCAGGAAGATAGATATGGCACGCGAAATATCGCACATTTTGGTTGAAGCCTTTGGGTGTCCATAGGACGGGAATCCGATCATCAAGCAAACCCTCATCCAGGCAGGTTATCACGCCGACCTGAAATGTATCAAAGTAAGACATTTTGATAATACTGTAACAATGTTTTTCTCTGTATCTACCATAAGAAATTAATGATGCAAAGCTTGTATCGATTTGTCTCACAGTTTACAAATATTAGGGGCTGTTTATCTGTCCTAAGTGACTCTCATTATGTAGAAATTGCCAGAACTAATACAGGTATACGTCACCTGTAATTGTAGAGAGTTCTCTCGCAACAGGTATACGAGACGTCTTCGATGTTATATGGTTACTATTGTATTGTCTTCCTCGTTGGACGTATTCTTTTTGGCATCTTTTCAAGTTTCTTTGTGGAAGGTTGAGCCTTTCCTAGACGGGTACGTTCATCTGATGCATGAGTTGGGTTTTATACGGTCACGTCGCTCGGTTCACATCATCACGCTCTTGGGTTTGTCTCCTCTTCTCCGTTTTTACAGGTCAGACCGACATTTTGCTAATCTCGCAGATTTGAGATTCCTTCCCATTTTGATGATCTTAAAATCTACCAATGCATTTTAAACAAATATTTTGTAGCCGTATGGAAACTTGAAAACATAAACATGCATATAATTATTTAATAAATAAAAATATTTGAATTTTTTTTACGAAATTAAACTTGGAAAATTTGAGCCTAAAAATGTATGGAACAAGCAGTATCAAATGTTATTACGTGGAATATTTCCATTTTTTTAAAATTGGATAACCATTTGAACTTACAATTTGATTTTATTTAAAATGTTTCAACGCTTGACATAATTTTCAACTGCAAATAAATTCAGTTTCAATTTGAAAATTACGTAAAAAGTTTAAACTCGTAGATAAAACCGCATCATATAATGAAAGCAAAATGTTAACTAGTACAATCACAAAATTTCTTCTTGAATTACTATAACTGTTCGGCTCCAGACCTTATATCAATAGCATCATGTCTTTTTTTTAGATTATGGCATGCATTACATTTTTTTATTATTTAATCAAAAGGTGTCAGGAATAATACGTAAAATTTTATTTTTGTAATGACAACATGTATATGATGAAAATCAATATTTTTTCTTCTCTCTTTCCCATTGATTGTAATTTAAAGTTCAGCATATTAACAACCTTCTACTTGACGCAGAATTTTCTCTTTCACATTTCGAAACCATCTGCCATCTACAATAAATTTCTATGAAAAAAAGTTTAATTTGATCAAATTATCTTACCACATTTTTTTTGTCCTGTTATCGAATTTAGGACTTGGTTCATTGCAGGAGACATTACTTCCGTCGAATCGCCACTTGGTAAGGATGGGAAGGAAGAAAATCCTTCTAAAACAAAGTTAATGAATTCTTACTATTAGCGCAATACTAATTTGCAGAAATAAGACCGCATATAAAATAGTGCTATCAAGCTATTCTCTGAGTATCTATTCAAGAAAATTCTCAAGCGCACCAGCGGGTGGCTAAGACACACTCATGGTACCCTGAAACTCGAAGGGAAGGCTGAATGACTCGAGTATGGAGTTCGGAATCTATCAAAAGAGAGCTGACAAGGGCAAAAGGAAGTGGTGAATCTAGAGGCCGCGTCTGAGGATGCTGTCGTCTTAGTTGACACTGATGATTATTAGAAAGTACGGAAATGGTGGTACAGCATCATGATGAAAATTAAACGGGCAGTCCGAGTCGCAAATAAAGAAGCATTTTCTACGAAGAGTAACTGAAGATGGAAGCTTGGAAGACACAAAGAGAGAAAAACTCATCGAACTCAACAGGGAACAAAACCGCCAATAGAAGGAAGAACTAGAGACGAAGGCAAAGGTGAGTTAGAAGCAACAGGTTATGAAAAGACCTTACTCGAGATCAAGGGACTATGAATTGCAGATTGGCCAATTAGAGAATAATTTGGCCGATAGTATAATTTGCGGTGCCGCTAAAAACCAATCCCATATAATGTAACCCATAAACCAATTTTTAACCCATAATGATGATTGAGCAAATTGGGAAAATATTTATTTCAGCATCTGGTTCTAAATTCCGCAAGTAATGGTCGCAAATTCTAAATTCCGCATCATATTACTATTTGGGTAAAATTAAATGAAATTTTTTAATAGTAAATAGTATAATTGTTGAGAATAATTGACATTAAAAACTAAATAATTTTTGTAGGTTGGTCTCTAAATAATCTTTTATCTTTTTAATTACGCCAGCATTTTAATTTTCTTATATATATATATATATATATATATATATATATATATATATATATATATACATACACATATATATATATACATACATATATATATATATATATATATATATATTCATGCAATTAAAATCATCGTAAGTATTCCCTTCTTTTGCTCGATTCCAAATGAATCAATTATGAGATTTGGAAGCCTAACTCCAAATCAAGAAAACACACGTACAAAAGGAGTGGGTAATTTTATGCGTACGAAAGGTGCCAGTTTTGATTGAGTTGGTCCTTAGTGAATACAAGGGAAGAGGAAATCTATTTTTAGGCCCTCGATGCCAGCAAACTTCGAATGAATAAATGTGCTCTGTAGAGCAAATAAATTGGATTCTCGCATTCTCTTCGGTCCCGCAAACGGGGAAGCTAGATGAAAACGAAGAAGAAACGCGAAGAGGAAAGTTCTTAATTTTAATTATAAGTTATTGAATTCTAAATTACTTCTAATAATTGTTATCCAACTGCTGATGTCACTGTTTTGATACGGTCACTATATCTCATCATCTCATCACAAAAAAGTAAATTTTGATTTATGTATGAACGGGATTGCTTCAGTGTCTCTGATCATCTCCTACCCCACTTTTTATTCCGCCTCATAATTCACGCCTGGATGAAACGCTCGATTATCTATTAATTCATTTATTTCAAGACTTTACTTGGGCAAGATTGAGACTTCGTACTCTCTTCTTCCACTTAGGGACGAAACTGAAAATTAAACCGATTTTTTTCACTCTTCCACACAATTTCTTCACGCTCGCAGCCCGGTGAATACGCCCGCTGCCACGTGGCGAGCGCCTTAAACGCCTCAACTGTTTTTGCCCGAACGTGGGTAGGCACGCTTCATAAGTTTCACGTTCCTTCTTGGGCGTGGTTCATTCCCCGTGCAAACTCGGCTTTAGCATATGAAAGGCGAATTCAGTGAATTGAACGACGGAGCGCGCGCGCGGGCGCCCACGTGATTCAAGTTTCGGGTTCCGTAATCCGATTATCGATTTGCAAACGCGCTCGCACCGTTTTCATTTTTACAGTTGCGGAGGTCGACAACCCAAATCGCACCCATGGATTTCGCGATCGAGACTTCGATTTGCCAGAACGCAAATCCTGACATGCAGTCGTGAGGAAAACGTCTACAAGCACGAGCGTCGTAATCCCGAAGGTATGGATAAGAAAACACCTCGTCCAAATCCGAAGTCCGGGTGAGACATACTGAAAACTCCAAAAACCTTCCCATTAATGATTAAATCAATCTAATTTGGATTAGAGGCGCAACAGGAGCTATGCTCGTACCACGCAAAATCTCTCCCCTCAATTAGCGATCCCCCTCACCCAAAGTATCCGTTAGAAAGTTGGAAAACCTTTTGATAATTTTGAAGCAATGAGATGAAAATGTAAAAGGTAATAAAATCAGAAAAGTGCATCCCTGTGGCATTTATGGACAGACGACAGAGCTGAATGATGCCTCACAAGTTTCAAACTTCTCATCCATTTATCCGCTGTGCTAAGCAACCAATGTTGATAGACATCCGTGCAATTTTAGTGGAAGTTACACATAGCGTTTACATCCCTAAATAAACTAGGAAATTTTTGTCCCCACAAAATTAAAAATATTTCACCGCAGGCATTTGCACGATTGAGAAAGGCTTAGTGGGTTGGTGACCAACAGCAAGCGTGAATCCGCAGGACTCTCACAGCAATGGGACGCCTCTAGGCAAATGTGCTTTCTATTTGCAAGGCTGTCAATAGTTTTATCGTATCAATTTTCATCCTTATTCATCCTTCATGTCTTCCATGTGGACATCCGTGTTTGCACGAAAAGGTTCACATCCTGTCATAAAGTCCATCAAGGCTTTCTATTTGCGAGGCAGAATGAAAACCGGAATTGATTTCTGCCACAACGCCACAGCGCTGAAATAAAAAGTATTCTAAACGAAAAAGCAAATACAATTCTGAATTGTTTTCCACTAGATGTGTGAAAACAGGAGAAAATGCATAGGCGACACACTCTGAAACCAAACAGCTACTGAGATTAATAGAAGTTCTCCCGTTAGAAAGTACGAGCCTCGTAAAATAAGAGCTGAAGGAAAGTTAAAACGTTTGATTGCTTATTGATGCGAAAAATTCTTTTCCTATGACAGGGAAGGTATATAAATGCGGATGAAACCATAGCTAATTAGAGTGCACAGTTAGTGAATGAAATTGAGCAATTTAACTCCACTAAACAATAAGAAAATATAAACAAAGTCCCGGTTGAGAATTGATGCCTCTTACTCTGAACAACCTTGGAAGGCCTCACAACACCGCCTTCCGTAGCACCAGCGTTCGTTTAATTTAATTTTACAATTTAAAATAAAAACAGAGCCGTGGTTGATTGACTGGATACAAATTTGCTCAATCATTTTAAATATTTAAAAGTATGTTTCATATTCACCCGAAATTACCCATCTGCACAGAAGCCTAATTAATAGTCGGAGAGGACTCCCTCTCTCAAGTAAACAAAGATCTATCAACTGCCCCGACGAATTGCAATATACACAGGGTTGGGAGCAGCAGCCGTGAGTTTGCTTTGTTTATCCCACGGGGAAAACTACAACGGCCTTCGTCTTCGTTATCTTTTTAGATAATTGCTTTAACCTCTGCATGTGAAAAAGTATTATGTGTAAGATACGATGCTGCTCAATTAACAGGACTGAACGTCCATCCAAATTGATTGGCATTTCATTTTCTGTGTCCTAAAGTTACATTGCGAAATAAATGAACCAAGGGAGGTTATATCATACCATTAATCTCCACAATATTATCATATTCATACTTCAATAGATAATACCTTATGGTTTTCGTATCCCCTTCCCCTGAGCAATGCACTTGTACTTGTATATATGCCTGCGTAGAAATTTTCATTTGAATTCGAAATTATCTAGGTGCGACTTTTGCACACCGAACGTTAATGGTCATTTAGCAATAATTCTTCGAAGTTTCCCTTAGACTCTAACAAAATATTCTTCCGCAACTTCTTGTGCATATACCTCCCTTCCTCTGGCGTGCCACAGAATTAATTTCCGAGTCAAAACGTTTCGAAGAAAACACATGAATACTAGGTATGATATTATGTTTTGGTTCTGTCCAAGACTTCATCAAGTGTGAGTGATATAATGAATGAAGGCGAAAACGCTCAAGAAAAATTTCCCGGGAATGAAGAAGGTTCTAGCGAGCTAATCGGTTTGGATATTCGCAGCCACGAATCCCCTCGCGTCCCAATATTCAGCCAGTCATTCGATTTCCGAGAAATAGCTCGCGGGCCCCCGTAAATGTCCTCGAGCAACGAAGGCGGTGGTCACCACACGGCATCCGTACCAATCCCTCCTTCCCTCACCAAGCTCCGCGGAATCGTGCGAAACGGTGAGGAAAAAAGGCTGTCATATTTTTTTTTCTTATTTCTACTCTTCACATTACGAGCAGGAGTGCAGCGGCGATAAATTCGAGGAAGAGGCAATGATCGCACTTCCGCCATCATCATTCCCGCAGCATCTCGCACAACACGTTGAGACACAAAGTAAGACGAAGGAAGGCCAAGGATGCGTACATTTGGGAGGCGATAAAAACCCGACGTCATTGATGGCATGCGATGCAAAAAAAATGACAGACTTGAGTGGACGGCTTTGATCTTCCACGCCGGCGTAGTCCAAAAAAATCTTCAGGCGATCAAAAAAAAAAGAAAAGAAAAGCTAGCCCGTGCGCCTAATATAGGCGCATTTCCACGCTCCGTCAAGGAAAGTGATGACACACACGCACGCACACAAGCGCGCGCAAGCACGCACGCACGCCTATAGCCCAAGCGGATGATCTTGGCCTAATAATCATTCTCATCCACTTCCTCGATCTTGCATCCCGAAATGGCGGAATAATGGCCATCTACTGGCGGCATGGTCATCGGGGGGAGGGGAGGGAGATGTGGAGGAGACGGGGGGGGGGGGGGTTCGTGTGGAGGGGAAGCGAGCGTTGAGGACTAGAGGAGGGTGTCCATAAGAAGAGACCATTCTTGAGAAAAACCACGTGAGGGGTGTCAGGGGGGGAGAGAATGGAGGAGGTTGGAGTTTCAGGGCAGCGCAAGTTTATGGCATGTATCACTAGATTCGACTCACCTAGCGTGCGTGCGTGCGTAGATGTATAACAGTCGCTTATCGTGTCCAGGAAAAAAACTGCTAGTAAAAGAAACTCCAACGAGGACCCCACAGTGGAAAACCTTAAATCACGTGAAATGAATTGGAAAATAATTTATTGCGTGGTGAAGTTTTTATGTGGTATCATCTGGCCGCGAAAAGAACGTAACAATTGAAGGTGCGAGTCCACGAGAGAGAGAGAGAGAGAGCGGACTATTGGGCATTGATTCATTCAACGGGCCCTATACCGTGCATATTGAAAGACTCGAAAGGCTCATTCCGAAACAGAATAGTAAAAGACTTCATTTAATCATTGAAGTTTACGTTTACCCAACTGCAGATAGGCGTGCATATAACTACGGGGCACGCACACAATTGCGAATGAAACGTGATAAAATTACATGATTAATTTTAATAGCTCGGAATTTCCTGCTCGTTTAGAAAAAAATCCGTTATGTTGAGGATTGAGTTACAACCTGTTGAACGGTTAGTTTTATAAGTAAATTGTTCACGCGTGATTGGAATTAAATGCCCAAGTTGGCCTTGCATTTCCTTACGCTAGGTAGTACAGTATTTATGCCAGTGAAATAATTATCTACCTTCAAACTTGATATATCCCTTCATACGCATAAAGACTTGAAACATTTGCCTTATGGTGCCAATGAATGGCACTAGCTATTAAAAATATACTCTTGAGTAATTAGGCGAATTATACTTCATTATCTCGCTAATATAATACGATATCCTCATTATTGCAATACCAAAAGCATTTACACCATATTTGGGTAGATTCATGGAGAATTACAATAATGATGATGCCCACATACTAGGTCTTTTTCAACAACACCAAGCGCCGTATATTCTAACGGCTGAATGCGTGAGTCACATTTCGCCGTCATGGCCACTTAAGTGAGGCATTTGATATAATTCCATTCTACTCTGAAATACATGACTGATAGGCAACTTGCCGCTGCGGACGCCTGACCATAACAGCCAGCTGATGAATGTTAGTTTTTTTTTCGTTATTTACTTCTATGGACGCAAAATGAAATCATTCCCCATATCCGTTAATGAATTCAATGAATTTATTTACTTCCTCGACTATTTGTGATGATTTTACCCCGATGTAATTTAATTATTCCTCGTACGTGGCGGGATCATTCCTTCCTGAGTTAACTTCCAAGGACGGATGAATTACACAGTCCTCCGATGCAAGCTGTAGAGCCGGCCCTGTTCGAGAGGGAAGGAGAGGAGTAGGAAGGATAGAAACCCAGAGCCAATTCTCTGATATTCGAGCTCATTAATCCAAAGTAGGGGCTGCTTTGACAGGGTGGCCCAGTGGCCCAGAGACAGCTGTATGGTGCATCGGGTTTGCCCCACTCATGGGTAAAGAGGAGAATTCGAAGAATGTCACGTAGCCATACGTGTGGGAAAACCATTGTGTATGAATTCTGATTTAACTCGAAAGAACTAGAATGTTCTGAATTCGCTGGAGCCTACTGTAGAGAGTGTTAGGTACTGCTCGCGTTTAAGAGTAGTTTCAAATTTTAAATATCTCAGTTCACTCTGGCCACAGGTCGAATTTCAACGAGCCATTCTCCCCCCTGAGCGTATCTAAAAGAGGGAGACAGCTTTTTCAATGAAGAAGCTATTAGCCTGATTTACTGGAGCCTCTACTCTCACAGAAAGGTCATTTCATGTCTTTTATTGATGTCGTAAAATCCATTCGTATAAAATCCGAGTGCCGGAGGAGGGATTCAAACTCACGTCCCCCTGGAGGTCAGCCGGTGAGCTCACCTCCCACGAGATAGACCAATGAAAGTCCTATGGCTTGTCCAGCCCTTATGTTGTCGGGCCCACGGCCTTGCAGGAAACTCGTCGCGATAACACTATGCGTATCCGTTTGATTTTATTATGCAGGCCTCGACTGAAATATTCCACAAAACTATAGTACTATTATAACAGCCAATTATCAATATTTCTTCAGAAGGGAGAGTCAAAACTAATTTATCTTTCCTCATAAAATTACGACTCTCGAATCTTGCAATCGAATACCCTTCTTGCATCCCAATACAGAGAGAATACATTACTATTGAGGAATACATTACTATAATTGATTGTATTTCGTCTCAATATTTTATTCTTAAGACTAAAGACAAGAAAACATGATGATGCACCAATAGCCACCGGGTTTTTGACGTCTGCCTTTCTTCAATTTATAGAGAAATGTGGATGTTCGAACTAAATATTTCGCCCCAAAAATGTGTGTTTTTTAATTCAAATGTTCGTAATCAAAAGCAATGGCGATGAGTATGCCCCTGATGATGGAGCAATAAGCAATATACATTAAATAAATAAGTATATATATATATATATCGATGATGTTGAAGCACTAAAAAGAGCAATATAACATTTGGACGGCACAACAGAACACCAATAAAATAGTTAACACTTAAAAGGACACTCACATTGTAGATTATTTTAGCTTTTGGCCTTCTTCAAGTAAGACTATACATAAGTATATATTTTATCTATACATATATATATATATATATATATATATATATATATATATATATATATATAAGACGGAGCTTAATTCCATCGAAATTATCAAAAGATAACGTGTGAGTGTTCTTTTTATGTGTTCTTATATTGTTTATTGCTGTCCAAGTTTATAAATATACATATATATATACTTGTACATACATACACACAATGTATTCCACTGTCCTGTCATTAATTACATTTAAACTTTTATTGCATTTTCTAGACGCACTTTTTTCATGTTCGACTTAGTACCAACTATGGTTCTGCCATGAATATTGTATTTCAAATGGCCAAGCGACAAAGAAAAAATATTTAAGACCTAATGTCAATAGATAAATGGGGATAATATCTATGGCTGTAATAATTATGTATATCAAATTTGACACCTCGCGTGCAGAATTAAGCTCGAGGAAAGCTCAAAATACGGAAAAATTGAAGTGCACGCCAGGGTTCAAAGCATATGGGAGGAGAGGCAGATAACAATCTCATTTGCTTTGGTTGTTTAGGAAAAATGAATTCATCGTCGGTGACGACCACCTGTTTCAAAAACACTGCCTATTCGTGGTTCGTCATCAGATTATTTTGGGAACTCCGTAAATGAGTCTACAATAAAAGGTCCCGATCACAACCAGCGCCTTAAGGGGAGATTAATCCCACGCCGGGACCGAATTAATATAAACTCTCGCAGGACAGGAACACTCATAGATACAACATACTCCCGCCTGGGGCTGGTTTATCCGCGTCCTGGAGTGAACTCACGCCCTGATCACCTTTTCCGTAGGAAAGAGCAAGTTATTACAATATTTTAAAATTCGAAATCATCACGTTTTGTATATTACTAAATACTATGTTTGAAATTTTCCACGCATTGGATGTATCGATTCACTTGACTTTTTGTCAGTTATGTCATTTACATCGGCATTTATTGACTCTTTTCAAAGTAATTGTGGAGACAAATAAAAAAGAAGACCAATTAATAGAATTGAAGCCGTGTTGGCAAGAATTCCATGTAGAAACAAGGAGGGGGGAACTATTTTAGTGCCATTCCACCAATTCGTCCCGACAATTCGTTCTTGAATGTATTATTATATCGAGTGACTTCTTATAGTTTGGTGAAAAAACGACCATTTGACCTTGCCCACGCTATCTAAAACTCACCTGGGTCCGGTCCTCGCGAGGAGAGGGACGGGGGGGAAGGGGAGAGAGGGAGGTGAGGGAACAGGATGGATCGGAAGAAGGAGAGGAGGTGAATGGGTTTGAGGGGGGGGGGGTTGAAGGAGAGTGGGAGGAAGGAAGGGAAAGGACGGAAAGAGGCAGTTAGTTGGTGAGGACGAAGAGATTTAAAAAAGAGCGGCGGATATGTGGGAGAGACGGGCGGACGGAAAGAGAAAGATGGAGAAACAATGGGGAGCGGAGGACCGGGGGGGGGGGGAATGGGGAAGGTGAGTAAGCCTCCTGAGGGAGTGTGGGAGGGAGCGGGGGGCTTCTCCGTTTAAATTACATATATATGTATATATATGTGTATATATATGTGTATATATATGTGTATATATATGTATATATAACTTTTAAAAAACCATAAACACAGTAATCAAGCCGAAGGTCGGTTTGGCAGGTGAGGGCCCTACACATCAGGGTAGGGGGGCCAGTTCCTTTCCTTGTGCCGGTTATGGTTTCCCAGGAAGATCTGGTACCCGGAAAATCTGCCGGTAGAGGTGCAGGTGCCCAGAGAGTTGCCCGGGAATCGAACCCGGGACCCTCCGGTCAGTAGCCCAACACTCTACCCCCTGGACTACCGCGATCCACACACACACACACACACACACACATATATATATATATATATATATATATATATATATATATATATATATATATATATATATATATGTGTGTGTGTGTGTGTATATATGTATATATATATATATGTGTGTGTATATATATATATATATATATATATGTGTGTGTGTATATATATATATATATATATATATATATATATATATATATAATCACAGTAATCAACACGAAGGTCGATTTGATATGTGATGATAGAATTCACCCAGTACTAAGCCCAACAGCGTGTGAAATCCACTCATAAGGTGGCATGTTCTTTTCCCCGTGCCGGTTATGGTTTCCCAGGAAGATCTGTTACCCGAAATATCACATAGCATGGGTGGAGCTGCAGGTGCTCAGAGAGGCTTATTGGCATTTATTATATAAAAACACAAATATGGATGTTTTAAACATAGAAACATAAAGAATGGACGGTCACATATGTAGTTTTGACGTTTCGACGACACGACCGTCATCATCAGGATCTAATGATGACGGTCGTGCAGCCGAAACGCGAAAACTACGAGGGTCATCCGGAAAGTAGTACCCGTTCGTGCCGCATGAAGTGCTGACGACGCGAGTAGCCGCTGGACGAGGTCAGATAGCTTCAGTGGCTTGTCTGCCTTCTCTGAGCCAAGTTGCGTGACGCTAGCATTGCCTGTGTTGTTTCTGTGATTGTTTACAATGTTTAAAAAAATTGAGAACGCCGCCAGTTGTGAAGTGAGGGCAGTGATTAAATTCCTCAATGCAAGAAACGTTCGCCCATGTGATATTCATCGCCAATTAAAGAAGGTGTATGGAGACAATGTAATGGACGAGTCGTCTGTTCGGCGGTGGTGTCGCAACTTCAACATGGGGAGGGGGAACACACACGACGATGAGCGTTCGGAGAGACCGTCTGTCATTACAGACCAACTGGTGACGAATTCGTGAGGAACGATCGGCGCGTCACAATTGATGACATCTGTGAGCATTTTCCCAATGTTTCTCGAACAATTGTTCATGAAATTGTTAAACACCATCTGCATTATGCAAAAATTTGTGCAAGATGGGTCCCTCGCGTATCTCAATGAGCTGGCGGCGAAGGACTATGCAGCAGGAATACAGAAACTTGTCACACGTTATGACAAATGCCTTAATTTGCTTGGAGATTATGTTGAGAAGTAGTTTAAAGTATCCTCTTTCAAATAAAATTTTTTATGTTTGTTAATATTTACTTTTGTGTCTTTATTTCACGAACGGGTACTACTTTCCGGATGACCCTCGTACATATGTGAGTGTCCTTTCTTTGTGTGTCTATGTTTTAAAAATCTATATCTGTGTTTTTATATACTTGTGCGTCGCCGAAGAGCGTTCTATTTCGAAGATTTCAATTCAATTCAATTCAATTCAAAAAGGTGTTTATTTTTCCAAGTAGTTGTACAGAGGTAACAATAAATATAGACATTTAACAGATAAATATAACAGAGTTATAACAGCATTGTACAACTGACAAGGAAGCCCTGTTATAGGCAGTATGCCTCTTCAGGGTCTAAAATTTGCTGGCGAATGTCTTTGGATCAGCCATTGCAGAAATTTCGAAGATATTTATACCAGTATATATATATATTGGTAATCAATCGCATTTCTCGATTGACGCATGGTGGAAAATGCAACTGTTCCCAACTGAATGCCCACGCCATAAGAGCCTGTGGGTCTTTTATAGCACTTTTAGATGTACAGGTTCCGTGCGAAAAGGCGATTATGTTCTCGAAATTTAGCACCTTTTGGTTTTTGGCTAGAGTTGTGGACCTGTAAATTGCGGTGGTTGTGCAAAAACAAAGTACGCAATCCATCCTTCGAATTGACGCGTAATAGACGCTCTGGCGGGTTTGTTTTTGTTTTCTAAATTGGCATGGAACGAACTTCTTTCATTCAAAGGGAAGGAAATACCACTATTACGGGAAATTAATACAGCGATAGAATTAACATATTTGAGATTTAAGAAAGGGTGGAGTGATTATTTGACTTAAAACCAAAAAGAAACAAGACTGTTGGACCATAGAAGAAGTCACTTTAGAATCGTTTTAATCACTAGCATGTGTGAATAATATATGATTATCTTGTTCGTGCAATTGCTCCCAACTGGAAAATATTTACAGTTATTCTAAGGTGAAAAATGAACTTCATTAATAATCAGGAGTGAGTTAACATTGAAAAAAAACTTAAAATGATAAAATGAAAAATTTAATGCATCTGAAAATTGAGGTTATTATAGAGGAGCGTTTTGGCCGTACTGCATACGTAATGCCTGAGGGCACATCACTATAAGCAATTAAGCCATTCAATAAGATCCTTTCATGATTAATTAGGGTGATTCAAACTCTGTGTGCCTTTGAGTAAGCTGTCAGTTGTAAAAAAAGCAATTCTTCCTCCACCAAGTAATTATGATTTTCATTTCGTAGTCTAGCGTTTAAAGTAGGTTTTGTATGAGCACAGACTTAATACCGCTGCGTTTCTTAGCTACGTCCAACAAAAAAGTAATAAAATTTAACGATTGAATGGATCGCATGAATAATGACCAACCAAGAGGTAAACGATTTTAAGAGTAACATTTCATTCACTCTTTATCGGGCCACTTTTTGGGGATCTAACGAGACTCCTCGTATTCTGAGTCCCTTAGACGCATATTTTTTATCGTACCCGTAACAAGTAATATAATAAGAGAAGAAGTAAAAAGAGTATAGTGATGAAGACAGCGAAGGCAAATGAAGGTATTCCGCAAGGGCAATGTCTTCTGACAAGAAAAGTAATTGATGGAAATGGTTAAAACGCATACTTAATCGGAAAATGCCTACACGCGGTACTGTGTGACGGACAGCAACAGAAATGAAAAGAGCAGAGTCAATGGAAATCTAACTCTAATTTTACGTCATACTCTCTTGTGCCGCCACGTGGGCAGGGTATTAGGGAGTGTTCGGGCGCTTGGAAATAAGTGATTATACAGTGATGACGATTGGACAGAGCATATAAAATTTCTTCAATAAGCCCTTCGGGGAATATTGGAAGATTAACGCAATTGACAGTGCTTTTGCGAGGAAGAGACAACCGAATTGAGTTTAATCTAAGGAGAGTCGTTCTGGTGAGGAATGGAACGAGTTTCGCATTGCTTTATCTCAAATTTCATTTTCTATACACCCTGAAACATTTCATTGTAATCGTACTCGATAGTTTAGATCCAGGATCCATCAATTATAATACGTATCTTAGACTCAATTCTATCATTCAGTGCGGCAATTTAAGAACTTTTTTAAAATAAATTTTGCTGAATATTTTTAGTGAAGAAGTTGCTGGTGTCCTATCACTAACATTGTAAATAGCCCCAAATGGTAGCGAAACGGACTTTAACGATTATTCAAAGACACCAAAAAAATACTGAGAATTACAATTATTTCCGTCGTGGTGGTCAAATTCATTATCAGTAAAATCGTTTCCGAAAAACATTTTCCGATAATTCCAAAAGAGTTACGCAGGCGTCCAAGTCGGAGTGCCTCATTAAGCTAAGTAGAGCATAATTCCGCAATTTCTGCTCCTTATACCATTCACGATAGATATTCAATCGGCCTTGAATGGGAACCCTTATTTCCATTTAGCTTCATTCTTCCTCCAAAAAGGTATCCGGGAACGTGGCGTCCTTCGCGAAACGAACGACCCCTTCCTGAATCCGCGCGTGGGGAAACATGGCGAATAGGCCACCGTGGGGTGGGGGGTGGTTGTTCGAGGGGAAGAAGGATTGAGATGGCAAAAGTCTGAGTAGAACAGAAAACAGTAGGAATAGTAAGGGTCATCGGGTAAAGGAGCAGGAAAGGATACAGAATATGATGTTGGAGTAAGGCCTTGGGGTATGGTCTTCAAAACAGATTTACGGAGTTGGCATTAGAAATGGCTTGGAGGGAGAGAATTTAATTTTTATCATAGAGTTGAAGTCTCGTTACCGTTTTTACGTAAGAAATATATTAGCTAGAGAAACGTTAAAAACATCCTTGCATACTAAGCCTTCGGATGTAATTTCAAACACTGATCCCGCAATAACCTTGGCATTTTTTTCACTTTTTTATCCTAAATTCTTTTTTGGATGAACATTTTTTATTCATTGTTCTGCGAACAATTTGGACCAAAGCCAACTCGAGATTTTCAAGACTCTCAAATGCCCGAAAACTTAAAGGAAAGGACAAGGGCCGCTGAACAAGGGCCAATCACAGAGCAGAAAGACACTTTTTTGATTGTCCTCAGCAAGGAACAAATTCAGTATCGCCGTTAAAGATAAATGGAGCCTAAACACAGCCCTTTTAAGTGTTTGGTTTCCCACCACTGGAGCCAAAGGCATCGGGCCTCGGCAGTGGAGGTCCGCATCCGAGGGAATAATTTGTATGAACGCTGTCAGCTTGATGCAAGGGGTAAGGAGTCTGGGGTGAAGAGAGGGAGGAATATTACTTTGGGGGAAGGTCTGCTTGCACGAGGTGAAGACATGGAAGACAAGAGACGTTGAACACGTGTATTAGTACCGATCCCGTCTGCTCGTAAAACGCTTGGGAAGAGAGCGAGTGGAGGAGAATCGGAACTGGCGGGGTGAAGGCGAATCGGGAGGGGAAGTTAGGAGGAATGAGAGGAGGTTTTTGTGGGAAGAGGAGTGGATAATAGAGTTAAGGGCGATGGCGAAGCCATTGGAGTCCTCTAAAGGGGGTGGGGGAAGGCAAAGGTATGGGGGGGGGAGATGTTGAAGAAGAAGACGAGGAGGGGAGAGTGGGGGAGCTTGTGATGACGCCGTCTTCGGTGGGCCTTGGAGAGACGGGGAGGGAGAAGGCGATCGGAGAAGTCTGTTGTTCGGAATGAAGGGAGAGCGAAGTGGATGGAGAGAGAGAGAGAGGAAAAACGAACGCGTCTGTGTCCCGCGCGGACAAGTATCTCCGTTTCTTGGCCAAAGAAAGACGGAGGAGGAGGAGGGCGGTCGGAGGGGACGGGAGGGAGTGGGAGGGCGGGGAAGTCGAGGGAGAGGAGGAAGGAGTGGGGGGAGGGGGGGGGCGAGTGAGTGGACTGCTGCTTCCCACTCGCCCCGACGCCGACGAGAGAGAGCGCCGTCTAGGGCATCCCTCCGGAGAGGACGCGTGGGCGGCAGAAAGGGGCCTCACTCGCCGTTTCCTCCTCTCCTTCTCACCCACCACCACCTCCCTTCCCCTCCCCCTTCCGCCCCCCCATCCCTCTCCGCAGCGCCTCAAACACTTCCCACTCACTCATCGCTTTGGCGCACGTTGGGGCGGGCGAGCGAGCGAGCGACTGACTGAGCGCACTGGTCCTCGTCTCCCGGGGATCTGTCCCTCTTCGTCGGACGCTTTGCGGAAAGAGCGCTCGAGTGCGTGTGCGTTGCTTGGCGACAGCCCTCGATCAGCTTCCAACGGTCGCGGGGATCCACGGGGCCCGGCGCGCGCAACACGCGCGAGAGAGAGAGACTTCCTGGAGGTGGTAGGCGATCACCGGAGAGGGACGACCCACCCCGTGGAGGCTCGTTCGCCCGGACACTCGGTGCTGAAGAGAGGAGGGAAACTGAGGAAGGCGGGGGCTTGGAGCGTCGTTCGCCCGCGGTAGATTCGATCGCAGGTCGGACTGAAACTTGCGCCGTGTGGTCTTCCTCAGCATTTCGGGTGCCCGCAAGTGCCGCTACCTCCTGACCACTCTTCCCAACCCCTCCTCCGCCACCCCCTTCCCACTGCTCAGCCACGAATTAAGTTGGGGCAGTTGGCCGCATTCCCGGCAACTCTTTTCTTCCCGTGTCAAGAGCGAGTGCGTCCGTCACCGCGATGATCTGTGCCTCCGCCCGCGGGGGAGACGACCAGAGGCGGCCGTCCGGCTCCTCCCCCGCCGGCCACCACCACCACCCTCACAGGGGTTCGGCGGCAGCGGCGGGAGGACGGAGGCATGGGTGCAGGAAGAAAGCGGCGGAAGGAGGAGGGTCCGAGGTGCCGACGGCGGAGCAGCAGCGGAAGAGCAAGAGGAAGCAGACCGCCGGTGGCCAGCCACTACAGTCACAACAGTGCAGAACGACAGCGGGGAAGCCGAAGCAGGACAAGGGGGGAGGGTCTGTCGAGGGGGTGAAGGGGGAGGAGGACGGGGGCAGGGCCGGCGAGGGCGGCCGGAAGAAGGGCGGGGAATGGCGGTGGGAGGCGTGGGAGAAGCGAGTGCGAGAGGGCGTGGTGAGCGTGGAGGATGCCCTGAGGAGGGCCCTCGCCCGGAAGGAGAGCATCGAGGCGATCTACGACGTCGACTCCAAGCCCATCGCCACGTGAGTCGAACACACTTTGTTGAAAAAAATACTGTGGCCGGACAAATAACCTCCGTTCACTAAACATGCCATTCTAGCATTTGAATAAAATGCAGAATGTCTGTCTGGAGCGAGATAATTAGTTACCGGCACATTAATATCAATATCTTGTGTTATACATTTTTTCTAGTTTCTGTTAATTAGGAAAAATAATTGGCACCAGCAACTGGTTAAGAATCCAAGTAATTCTAATTAAAAACCGGTAGCAACCCCAGGTATATACAATTAACACTTACGAAATCATTGAGCAACAATAATGCGACCTTCAGTCGCGGTCCCCAGTGGATAAAAACACTCAAATTGCAAATACTAACAGACAAGCCATTGCTTTCATGCATTAATATGGCGTAAAATGGTGGTCGGAAAAATAAAGGTTAGTACCTAAAGCAACAAAACTGGGCACCGGGCAACCATCACGAGTTCAAAGGGATATTAATCCTAGATGTCGCAGCCCCGATGCTAGACCCTAGTTCATTCATTCAAATGGTTAGTAGTTAATAGTTCCTATAGCCTGGGAATGTCCAGTGGTGGGCTAGTAAATTACTGCAGCCCAGTTTGAAACATTTTCAATCGAAATGAAATAAAGTACGCAGCATGTTGAGATAATCGTCCGTTTCTCATGCTAATATGGTAAGCCAAAGGAAATTGCACTAAATCGCACCCATAAGAGTAGATCGCTGAGTCGGTCACACATTTCTCGACTTGGCCTCAGTGACCTTTTGAGCTAACCTGCATTTAATGAGACCTTATCGTACCTAATACCAAAGTGTCACTTAATGTTAAGAGTTATTGAGGATGGTGAATATCATATCGCAATAGCTTGTCATGCACTTCCCGGTTTTTCAGGGACTCGTATCAATGCAGGAAATAAGAGAAAAGCATGCCAATACTGTAAATAACGATGATATCCGTAATTGAAATCATAAAATTACTTTTCTTCATAAAAGTTACAATTTCCAGGATAATTTAACGATTCATCACATTGAAAATTGATAGTATAAGTCATAGCATTTCACCATAGTAATTTATGAGAAATGCCTCTGTACTTACCGTTGTATCATTGCTGAATAAATCTGATTTCTCAGGTTAATTTCAAACTCAAAAACTATTTCATGCATTTTATATTAAAGTTAGCACACAAAAGTTACGACTAACAAAAGAGGTAAGAAATGAGCGTATATCTTTTAGATACTCATACTAAGGGGGTCTCCGTTTACTGCCGTTGAAATCTCCACGTCGGTTTAAAATATCAACAATACATTTTTCAAATCTGTGTGTATTACGGATAATATGATAGGAAACTGTAATAATATATTGCCTAAAAAGACTATAAGTTGTGGATATAAATGAAAAACAGACAACAGAGAAATGTTTCGAAACCAAATTACTCGGCACAAAATCGCGAACAGAGGAATCACAGAGGAATATTTGATATGGGTCCTTTCATTGGAGTTATTGTTACCAATACATGATTATCAGGATATTTCGTGATATCAAAAGTCCTTCAGTACCTTTGTATGGTTAGTTTCAGACCCACTTCTTTTGATAAGAAAGCTCATTTCTCCGTTACAACCATTGGAGGATCCAAAAAATTACACTACCATTCTAAAACTTTAATATAATCTGATATCAATCAGTCATAAAATATCAATGAAATAATGCTTCTTGACGTCCTGTCTCCATTTTCAGCTGCTGGACCTGTAATGCGTTACAGTGACTTCTCACACTTGTCAAGGCGCTATCGTTATGTAGGTATACTATGCATTGAGCCCGTAATAGTTAACACAGCAGTGCTAAGATATACAAAATGCCGATAAATATTCTTGTTTGGAACTACTCCAACTGATTCCCCGTGTGCTTGCATTCAACGCCCGTTCTGAGTGTCCCGACGCCCCCGCGAGTTCGGAAATCCGCAGGGCTTTTCGAAATCACGAGGTCCGTTACTCAAAAATGAAAAAGAGTGGACGATTCCGAGGGTGAATATTTTATCGAACACTCGACAGACTACGCAGACACCGCAGGCAGGATTTTCGTTTGCTTGGTCGTCGATGCAGACTTCCATTGGATTTGGTTTTTGCGGCCATTGCCCTAAGTTGCTATTGACACCTCGTCAAAGGTGGCTTTCAACTTGAAGTTTCTCGCGAATGCTTATTCCAGATTGGAACGATGTCCCTTATCAAGCACAAGTAGCACAAAATTGACCACTCTTGCCCCATTCCGGTCTGGAGCCTCCATTTTCATGTTTCACGGACGATCACCTGAACAAATAAATGCAAACAAAGGTCGCCGGTTAATCGAAACCAAGGTTATTCCATTACATCACTCAATTAAAGAAGTACATACAATTAGTAAAGACCACTACTTTTGCTGAGAAAATGAATGTCTTTTGAATTTTGGATGTTGAGAAGGCAGGAAATTAATATATGCACTAAACAACACTAAAATCTCTGAGTACATCTGCAGATGTAGTTACTCCTTATTTCTATTGGATGAATATCCCACATTAAGGTTTCCTGCAAAAGCTAGACAGCAGGTGCGTAGTAAGTAATTTTCAAAGAAATTAGAAACATTTAATGGATGTTGCATTGGTACAATATTTACGCCGAATGCGTTCTAAAGAGGGATCTGAAAGACTATAAACGACTGATAAAACTCATTCCTTCAAATAAATTTAATATAATGGGAATCAAAAACATCTCCATGAGTATCAATTATTTCCATAGCTCAGGGAGGAAGTCCTTGCTTATTGGTTAATGAAACCGGGCGATTGAAGCTAAAAGATAAAACAGATAAAAAGCCCAGAGCGTTTGCCGCAGCTTTCTCGCTGCGGCAAACGCTCCGTGATTCGAAGTATCTCAAGCTATATTATACATTTCAGTGTTTAGGACTTTGGTGATATGTCTTGAGAACAACCATTTAGATAATTGCGCATTCTAAATCCATAATACATAATATTCATATGAGCACATGAACGGAAGATTTGAAATATGAATATGAATGAAATATTAAAGAAGCCTGACATAGATAAATTTAGTTTGAAAACAACATTAACATTAATCTTAATTTTGCTATTATGAAAAAGTTTGGCCTTAAACACACGCGTGTATATGTTTACATATATGTATACACATTTGCGTGTGGTACATACGTATGGCATATACATGTATACATACATGGGGATATATATATATAAAATGTATATAATATATACACAGTTGACAATATAGGCATAGACATGCACAGAAAAGACTCGTATATTTTTACGTTTCGGAGGGTATGCCGCCTTCGCTGAACAAAGAAGAATGATCTTCTATGAATAAATTTCATTTTTACATTTTTTACTATGGCTGTAATTAGTCGAAATATTTTCTTCTTTTTAGCACTGTTGTAATGGCTGGATTATTTTTGCCTTAAAATATTCATAATTTTTATATTTCTTCGGATTCTTTGTACAATAAGCAAACTTGCAGGAATAGCTCATCAGAAATTCCATCGAATCAATCATCCGCACCTTCTCTCTGCGTGGCTATAATCTCGGGGTTTGGAGGAACAATATTTTTCACTTAGTTAATCCCTCGAACATACTATTTTATTCATCCCCGATGAGATACCTAACAGTCTGTATCAGAGTCGTTTTATTTCATTTTCAGTCTTAATAGCCCAACGCTGTAGGGTATGTGCAGTTCACAGTGCAATATAAGTGCGATGTCAGACGATTAATAAGAGAAACCCTCGATTTTTCCGCAAGAAATGAGTTAGGCGATATTAATTTAGACGACTCTTATTTATTTCTTCTAAAACAACTATTACATCGTGATCAATGAATAGGTATGACTATTTATGTTCAAGTTACGTGGATAATTACGGTTTTTCCTTAATTACACCTAACTCATATGACAATTCAGGCTTCTTCATGGTCCTCAGGTTGTGTAATTACAAATAAAATGTTCATGTACTCATTTCAGAACCCTATACGTGTAATTTGTCAATATTAGTTTTTCGTGATTTAAAAACACTTTTTTACATTTTTATTTGTTGCAATTGGTTTAGCATACTAAATTGCTCCAATCATCTGTTCAGGGTACGTTTAGTATTTTGCAATATCGGAGGTAATGAATTTCTGAGACTGAACGTTAAACTATCTCCAACAATACTTTAGCTCATTTGCAGTCTAATATTTCTTTCCCGTCACACTACACTTGAGTCATAGTTCTTATTAAGAAAAAAATATACACGTAAATATGCCCACATTGGTAAATGGATGCTATCCGATTAAAAATGTTTCGCAACATGAACAAATGACTTTTGAGAAATTTTCAATGGCACGAAACAATATAAATCAATGCTTGCCGTGTCTAAACTAAATTAATTCAGCATTCTAGACCTGTGATGTTTCGGAAATTTTATCCTATAAGCAATAGCGAAGATTATAGCCGGCAGTCGATTAAATCGGCCTAAAGTCCATCAAGAGGCATACTAAGAGGGTTAACGAGGACTCTAGAGAGAGAATCCGGTTGATTTGCATCCTCTTAGAGTTCTTTTTAGGCAACATCCGTGTGTTAGAGCGTGCACCTTTGATAAAAAGTGAACTATGGTAGCTCTAATGAGGGTGCAAGGTGCGGTGACTTGAACGCACGACTTTCTACTTGAAGACATATCTCCATTCCTACGCAAAAGATGAAGTTGTGAAAGAGAAAAACGAAAATTCCTTCGGAGGAACGTGGACATGATTCCTGGAATGATTTTCTTAGCTTTCATTTATGGATACTAGTTCTGCAATGAAAATGGGACAAGGGGAATCTGCAATAGGATTTATCTGCTGTGCGTAAGAAGCTGAGAGGCTTCACAAACACACACACATATATATGTGTGTGTGTATGTGTATGTATATATGTGTGTGTGTGTGTGTATATATATATATATATATATATATATATATATATATATATATATATATATATATATATATATATATATATGCGTCTTGTTTCATTTTTAATACTCTCGTGTATGGAACACGAATACATTTTTCAGATACGCTACTCGATAAATCGTGTGGGTATCTAATTATTGTGTAAATGAAAATGTTGCATATAGCTGATGCGATTGTTTGTGAGAGTAGTAAATTCAGTTTAATTTACATATCGTGACAATAAGAAAAATATATTGCAACTCTAGTCAACTTAAGTGATTTTAAAACTAATAAATGTTTCGCGAAAAACGTCATTACCTTAATAACACATAAAAAATGGAAATTTTTTTGTCTTGGTCCAATTTCCAGCGGGTTGCGCTGAAGTCAATTAGCCGATTTGGATCTGAATATTTCTGACAAAGGCGCATACTGATGGATGAAGTTAATAGAGGTCAGTCGGTCTTCATCTCCCCAATGCAATTCTAATTATTCAGTGCCCACGCAGTTACTATTATCATTTAAATCTACCGTGAACATATAAAGCTTAAAAATTAGCGAGCGCTCTCAAATGAACGGCTAAAGTAAGATGGTAGTTTCTGGTTTCCAAACCCTTTCACGCATGAAAAATACGTGTGTGGGATTAACAACCACTAGATGTTTTATTTTTGGCCAGCTATTTAATTACCATGTTGACCTAGATTTAGGTCAGAGATTTTTCTTCCGGAGTGACAACACAAAAACAAGAGGTTTGAGCTGTATTTGAAGCGTATTAATTTTGTTTCCAAATTAATTATTTGGAGGTCACGGTATAATTGTATACATGGACGTTACCTCTGGTGTTTTGAAAGCATTAACCCATTACAATTAATTGATCTCTGACATGCCAAGAGCTCTCAAGAGTAATTGATGGCAGAAGGTGAAAATGATATTTCAGTTCTTCCTGTTATTACGGAGCGTTCATTAAGCAGCAGACAATTATCCTCAGCCTTTGGTCGAGTTTTTGAAAAGGCAAAAAGCAATTCGCGATGACAGAATCAAACCAATTGGTGTTGTTTGATGGTGCTTTCAGGTTCAGCCTTCAAGATTTTGGACCACCTGCATGGATTTGCATAGTTAAATGACTGTGCTCATGCGTAAATCTTCCTCCGAATGATATACGGATGAATTTTCATCAGAACTTTGTGTTAATTTCTGCGGCCATATATAGATTTTTTATCGTTAAAAAAATCACAGAGAAAGGCCGCCTTCTAAATAACCAATCGATGTTTTAGATTGAGTACCCGGCTGTTTTCTCCGGGAGACAGCATGTGGATAGGCGGAGCGGATTTCATTTCAATTCGCGCATTTGCCGAAACACCTACGCCCCAGTCTCCGTTACGCCCACGAATGAAGGGGAGATGCCAGGTGAATTTAAAAAGCGCTTTCTTTAGTAACCCGCGCCAGAATGGCCCACGTAGATTTTTTTTACGAAACTCCACACAAAAACTTTGGTGACCACATCGAAAAAAACATCAATTTTATTCAGCGATTTTAATCGTTTAGGTGGGACAAGCTAAAATTTTTTTTATCTTATCTGAACAGTCAAAATGCAAAAATGAAATTAGTGAAATAAATTATATATTACTGAAAATAGTAATGCCCAATGCAAATTGACATCCTGCAAACTAGGTAACTTCTTTCTTCATTTTAGCATGAGAATTCACTGATTATTAATGATAAACTGACAAAGATAATTCTGAAGAAGTTGCGGTGTAAAACCTTTTTCCCATAAGGCCGGCAAATATGGTAGAAACTTTTGATGTCTCCACCATCTTCCTTTCCCATCAGGAAATAAGACCCGTGGCATAAATTAGTCGGTCCATAAAGGTGACTTTTAATGTTGCTTCAATATTATTCCTTTCCATGGCTCCTCAAGGCCAACCGGTGGGAAGCGAAGTTGATAAGTGCTCTCCCCATATCATCCCACCCTCGAGGTGCCTGACCTACGGATGACGGAAAAGAAAAATTCCAGGACCCAGCCCTGACCTCTCCCTCACCTCATTATGAACACTCAGTTGGCCTCCAATGGAAAACGTATTGCTTCCAACAACCAAGCTTCCTTTGGAAAATAGAGATAAAACGCAAAGAATAGCTGGTAACAACACCGCTTCCTACCAGGAAAATAATGACACAATGATAAAAACATAAACCAGTTATACTAGCGTTTGGATCTCTGCCATATTCTTTAACAGCATCAGTCATTATATCATGGATCACGCACACTGAATGTACTTATTAGTTATATTAGCAATAAATCTGCTAGAAAATGCCTACTTTTATTATCCAAGGTTAAAGAAAATCTTAGAGAGTTTCTTCAAATAAAGATGCAAGCTCGCCTTAAAGGACGTCTTATTAGCTTCAGATATTTCTGGTACCGATCACTACCTAATGAGGATAGTACGCTAATGTGACCGTTCCCAGAAGGTCTTCGAGAATTACGCACGCACGCAACTGCTTCCACCTTACATAGATACACATGTTTACTGCCAATGCAAAAGTCAAAAAGCGAAGGTCGACGTTAATATCTAAGAAAACTTTGTACACGGAAACCTTACTTTATTATTTTATAATGGATAACGAATATAATCCTGGAAATTTTAAGTTACCATGTAGACTCAAGATTGATTAAGCTTTGTAGAGTTAATTTTGGTTCTTTTATGTCATTGGGAACATTTTCTTGGTCGATTAAAATATATTTCACACGTAATTAATACTTGTAATAAATTAATATTAAAGACAGGCAAAGAATAAAAGAACTTGCATAATTGAAAACAATACTTTGTATGCTAGAAAATATCTCCAACGGCGTTAACTTATCATACAATAACTTACTCAAAATAGAATACGCAGTCATCACACACCATTGTATTTCGATTCATCCTGCTCTTCGAAAGTAAAGCTTGGAAAACGTCGTGTATGTATGTGTATGTTGGTGGATGATGATCCCTGTGAACGGCCAAAAAAGAATGACGGATATAGGAGATTTTGGGAATCCACTATAGTCGTAAGAATTCTTACGGGATGTGTTATTATTTCATAAAAATCGTTCGGTGAAATTGGTTTTTGATTTCAATAAATTTCAGTAATGAATTCTAATCATCCAGGAAGTATACTGCTTTACATTTTCTCAATAACGGAGCTTTACGAATTTATATTGGATCAACTACCAAAATATTTGCATTTGTGTTTTATATTCATGCATTTTAACGAGAGGGGAATGAAGAAATTATGTAGATGACAAGGGGAAACGACAACCAATCCCCTTTCTAATGATGATCCCCGAAAGTTGACAAAATATTCCAATAAGCTTAAGAAAGAAATGTGAATAATTGAGACCTCTTTTTTCAGGATTTCCCCATTACTTACAAAATTAATTTAACAAATATTATTGAGTACCAAGTGTTAGGTTGTCAGTCAGCCAAGGGTTTGCAAACATTTCCGAGCATTGGGAAGCCAGTGCGATAAGTATGGGATGAGAATAGAAAATAAAAAAATAAATATAACTAAGTTTATGAGGCTTTCGAAAAAGAGGGAGGTTAAGTTAAATACTAAAATAGGTATTCATGAACTAGGGCAACTGAAACAGTTTGCCTATCTTGATAGTGTTCTGAATCAAATTGGTCGAAGTAGTGGGGACATAAGAAGAATAATTGCGTTAAGTAAAGAAGCCTTCATTAGGTGGAAAGAATTAAAGACAGGACAGTTGAGTAAGGATGTTAAGAAAAAGCTCGATGAAACTTTGATACGGAGCCTAGTTATGTACGGCGAAGCAGAAGGATGGAATAGGTGAATTGGACAGAAGGGAAAACAAACGAGGAAGCGCTAGGCGTGGTGGAAGGGGAGGAGAGAGGATTGTTGCGAGAAATCGAAAGGAGGGTGGAAAGATGGATTCAGAGCGTTTTTACTGGCAATTGGATGTTGAAGACTGTGATAAAGGGGAGAATTTTAGGCAAACGAAGAAGGTGAAGGAATAGGGTAGGGATGTTGAACGAAATTAATGGAGTCGGAAAATAAACGGAATTGAAGAGCGACTCGCACTGCAGTGTCCGTTGTGAAGTTGTGTTTTTGTCAGAAGAGGCAAGCACTTGTAAATGAATTGTTGTAATACTGTAAAGGCTGTGTCCATCCACAACTTCCGCAACCGGTATAATATGAATAATTATATTAATAATTAACTATAATTTTCCTAAGCTAATAGTGAAAAAATAACGTTGAATCAACAACCGTTGGACAAAGATATTCAAGTCTGAAAATGTTGGTATTTCCCCTCTGATCCAATTCCTATAATGGCTTAGCTATGACTTTTCTTCGCATATATTTTGTTATAAATATGTTGCCTCATAAATTTTGCTCAGCAAGTTATATTAGTTTCCTTGTACGTCAAGACACACTATCACTTTGTCGACACAGGTCATCGACATTATAATACGTTTTTAGACTTGAAATAATACACTTTTGGTCTTCATCGAGTCATAGACAATATTACTACAAGGTACCACTTTTTCAATGAATTAAAATCCAATTTCAAGTGCAAGAAAAATGTAATGATAAACTTTTTAAGGTGTTTTACTCTGTAACACGACTAAATATTTCTATTTCAAAATTTTTCTAAATTATTCATATATTTTAATTTTCGTCAATGCAGCAATGACAAGTTCATTCAAAACGACTCATGCTTAAAAAATACGATGAATCCATGCCTAATGTATTATTCTTTGCGGTATTTCCCGCTATATTAGTTATGTAACATTTATAATTAAATAGGACCTTAATTAGCGAGGTTGAATTCACTCAGTGTCGCTAATATCGTTTGTTTTCTAAATATATAGTATTTTGAGGCGCCAGTCACCCAATAGGGCAGAGAATCGCAGAGAGGGAGAAAAGAGGAATGGAAATCCTCCGTTGCCAAACTTCCAAATGAAAAACAAACGAAATAGCAAAAATTCAAAAAGGCTTTATTATCATCTATAATTGATTTAGAGATTTGGAAGAGAAACACGGCGAGATGCCAAACATTGTGGTATTTCCGTATCACGCATCCTCGTAAAGGCATAATGTGAATGATACCAAGAAATTTAAACTATACTGGTTCATATAATTTGATTGTTCTTTGCTCCTTTGGTTAAAACATTAGGTTTTTGGGTTTGCTGATGAACTGGAGGTCCACGTGATTATAAGTTGAAACTCGTCCACTTTTAAGCCTGTTTCCGAAGGAACAATATAAAAGTCACCTTAATAGCGATTTCATAGTAAATTATATGCCAATAACTTAACAATCACAGCGTTGCATTGATGTATACTTCAGGTTAAAGTGGTTCCTTTTCCACGGGCTTAATCCGAAGGACGTTTCAGCGGTATGGAGATAAAAGAAATGTGGTGAAATTATCATATTTAAATGCTTGTGTTTTTCACTAATATTTGTTTCACATCTTTACTTTGAGCACCTGTCAATTCTCTTCTTGCAATCACTTGATTTGCCAACGTGGTGCTTCTTCTAATGACCCCCTACTACGTACATTTTCCGACTGGTACAGCTCAAATATATGTATAAACTGCCCCACCGGCTGTAGTTTTTTCCTTGCTACTAAATTTTTAATTCTGATAAGCAAAGACTAGGCATGGGGCGTATTGATATAGGGATATGAAATATGGTCTTTAAGGCAAAAGAATTCGTGTACATTGGATGCTTTTGAGAGGCAGCGAAGACTGTAGAAAATAAGTTACACAGAGAGAAAGACGAACGATGAAATTTTAAAAATGGTGGGCAAAGAGAAAACCTAGGAATCTAGGGAAAACCCGAGAAAGGCCAAGGATGTGATTGGAGGAAATATGGAAAGGTAGAGGAATATTAAAGGCTGTGATTGAAGGAAGATCTTTTAGTAAGTGGGGCAAAAGAAGGAAAAGAATAGACCTTTTAGATAAGAAGATGACAACCACAAGATACGAAGAAATGAAGAAGGAAATAATTTGAGACGAAGAAAGAGGAATTTCTCACGATATGTAGAAGAAAATAGTCGTTTGTAACCGTCCGAAATATAATTTTAGCAGGTGGAATACCTTGAATAAAATGCCTGAAAATTGTTTCTACGATTTCAATTAAATCTTACAATTAGTTTTTTCTCCTATTCACCAGGTACGTGAGCTAAATGATGTTTAGAATTTTCCAAATTAATGGGGTTATAATGACCCACTTGAGTAGGTTAAACCTGAGGAAATACGCTCATGCGTACGCATAATATAATTTTTTAAATCATATTAATCAACTCGAAATCTGACTGGTTAGAAATAGCTCGTATCAAATCTTGCCGCGGGCTGCGATGGACGAAATTCTCAGTAAAAGTAGGGAGTTGATTTCACCGTGCTAATTGCGTTTTTCTCAACATACCCTGTAGAATACCCGATAAAAGTAGGTTTTGGACGGTCCCTTTAACGAATGTTACATATCCCACCTAACTAAACTCCTGTTTACCCTCTACATCATTTTCTTCTTCGGTTCTTCTTCATTCCTTCCCACAACCTTCATGCAGCCCAAAAAGGCCTTTTCCCCTTCCTTCCACTTGTTCAAGATTCTCCCCTCTATCACGACCTTTAGCGCCCCACTATTAGCACCATCCATCAATTATGCCTTCTTCAAATTTCGCCCAGCATCGTACTCTCTATTCTTACCCTATTCCAAACATCGAGTTAATCTTCATCCCCGACAAATTTATCTTCTCCATTCTTCCCGTAGCGCAAACTTTGAAAGCATTTACCCTATGATTACCATTAGACTGTTTTTGCGATTAAAGAGATGTTTTTTGTCTCAACTCGACTGGTGTACAAGAAGTCATATAGCTTCGGTTTACGTTATTAAATCTAGAAACGTCGGATTTCAATTCGGAAACATCTTGTCAACAACTGAACGCTGTAACAACTAGGCTACCCTGAAGTCGTATATTTAAAATCAGATGAATTAACCATAGCCCTTGCTGTCAGGAGTGCGAGTGATGATGTTTTGGGATCCCTCCTGAGGTCCTTTTCATCGGAGTATGGAAGAAGGAAGGACGAGAGAGAGGATAGCTGAAGCACGCTGCGGGCATTAGCCCACTAGGAATACGCCTCCTTTCGAAGGACAAACTGATTTTTCCGGCGGCTTTTCCTCAAACAAAGATGCAATAAAGGAAGCGGGAACCTTCAGGAACTTCGCCGCTATTGATGGATTCTATGCACGTTTGTTGGAACGGAAGGTTTTTGGCAGCTTGTTTTTTTTTGATAAATTTAGGCCCAAAGGTTCGATATGTTCGCGTTGAATTCTCCTCTCTTGTATTCAAGCATTCAAGCACGGTGAGACTAAGGCGAAAACTTTGCCTGGCGAAATCTGGGAGTCATCGATTCACAATGTGGATGCGTTGGAGGGAATGCGTAGAATGAAACGACTTAGCTAAACAGTATTCAATGCTGCTGCACATAATTCACATGTGCAAACATATGGAATTTGACGGTAATGCTGGCTACGTGAAAATCACGAACTATTCGAAACCCCATTGTTACGGCGTGCGACGGTTTTGAGCCTGTTGCCTCGCTGGTTTTTCTTCCAGAAGGGAAGTTAGATCCCTACATTTTTTCATTACCACTTCTAATGGTGTTCTGTCGGATGTTTCCCAGGAACATAGCACTTACCGCACAGGTCTGACGCCAAGGCTGAGGGATTGTTCTCCAGACAATGAATTATCATTCAAAATTTACTAAATAATAAGTTTATTTTAGCATAATTATTAATTAGTATGGTCCAGAATTTATATTTTTGATAGATCAAGATGGATTCAGTTCAATAGAAGTAATTAGTTAGCAATAAATAGTTATCCATTAGCTTTAATACGAAGGTATCTGAAGCCCTCCATTTGTTCACGATCAATTCTCTTCACTAAGGTAATTCATTCATCATCAATGTTCACCCTCAAACGATACAAAAATTACCGTTCATGTCATACGAATTTAAGATGTGCTTGATGGATATAAAGCAGATGGCAATCAGCACGAGGAATGTTTACTGACAGCATGGCACACGCTTCCGTAGACAAGTCAACGAGCACGTCCACGCAGGGAATACGTGGTACTTAGACTCGATTTACCCGGTGTTGACGCGTGACCGTTACGTGTTAAACACGTGAGCGAGTCCGCCCCAGCAGATATACAAAATCGCCATTCATTCTTTAGCCCACAAATTTCGTGAAGCAAGGTGAACCTGTCAACAGAGAGTTTGCGGGGAAAATAATATGGAATTAATGCGAAGCAAATAACTTCGACATTTCTTCATAATATTCTACAGTTGGCGCTGCGTCATGAAAGACTGCTCGCATTGAGTAGATCTGGAACACATAAAAAGTTCAACAGATCATTAAGATTGAATAAGTATGTCGATTGCAGATATTACAATACAGCAGATTGTTAAATATCTGTAACTATTACATTTTAAACTGATTTAAAAATCTATATTTAACCCAAGGCTTCGTCGATTCATCGAGGAAACGAATAATAATAGATAGTCAACCAAAACTCCGCGGTTTATAATTATATCTTTACTCTTCCCAGGGATCATTAAAAGTAGAGCAATTTGCGGGTGTTTCTACATAGTTCACGACGAAAGGAAAAAATATTTGGGAAGATGTGGAGAGAGGGAGTGGCACTGTGCTTTAAGTGAACAAATAAACATTCGAATATACATGTATATTCTGTTGTTTCGAACCCTGGAAAAACTAATGAAAATTCTAGTTGTTTTATCAGGATCCTAGGTGCACACTGACCACCAGCAGTGTCCGAAGATGCAAAAAGAAAAATAATGACCGAAAGGAATTTCCACATTTTCGGACCTCGAATCATGTTTTGATTTCAGAAAAAAATTATCAAACACCTAGTAACTCAAAAAAACCTCAACTCTCATGCCTAGAAAAATAGTTACTATTTCTCTTTTGTGCTTCCAGTAGAAACATTTTCCCCCAAATGCTTCAGAATTATAAGGCTCTCGTGAATATTGACAGAAATCATCGTCCCATCGAGTTTTCTCACTTCGTGTAAATACTTGCGAAAATTCAATTTTGTGTGTAAACATGCAAAAAATATAATCCAATAGGATATAATCCAATAAATATAATCCAAAATTTTAGGATCTAATTAGCAACTATCCGACCATATGACCGCGATCAATTAGAGAAATAATGAGAAATATTTCGACTGATCTTTACATTTCCATGGCGCAATAAAAGGGAAATCATTATTCCAAACCCAGTGGGGAGGAAAATGTGGACGAAATTTGATCAATAAAAGTAAGATATGAAAATATCAATAGAAAACCGCGTAAATTTTGTTAAATTTTCAGAATAACTGCGAATATGACGTTCTTGACCTACCCAGACACGTGGACACGGAAGGGGGTCTTGGGATCACTACGGCGCGAGTATGCCTTTTTTATTTGAGAAAAAAGGGGAAAAAAACTTGGAGAGAAGGAGTGAGCAGGAATAAAGATGAGAGTGAAGATGTTGACTATGAAAGAGGAATTACGGAGGAGAATACGGCGAAGCAGAGAGGTGAAGGGTTGGACGGGAAGACCCGAGAGGAGAGAGGCGCGGAACGGTTAGTCGAGTGGCGGGGAGTTGGGAAGGGAGGAGAGGGGGTGCGTGGGAAGGGAGAGAGTCGGTGCAAAAACGATTCATAGCTCATTTTCTAAACGTCTTCTCCATTTTCCACCAACCTCCCATTCGTCCACCTCCCCATTTGCCCTATTAGAATCGACCCAGGAGATGGGGGAGAGAGTAAAAAAGGGAGTAGGGTGGAGTGGGGGAATGGGGAGGGGAAAAAAGGGAGGGCCGCCTACTTGTGTTCCCAATGGCGAGGGGGAATGTCATGGACGCCCCCCTTCTTTCTTTTCCCTGGACAACGACCTCGCAAGCCCTCCCACTCACGCCTCAAACGGAGAATTGGCGGGCCGCACCTCGAATTTCCCATGTGCGTCATGAGGGTCTTCCACGTTTCTGGATTGGGCAGGGGGCGTCGAATTGCGTGGAAGGGGAGGAGAGAGAGGGTCCGGGTGGCCGTTTTGGGCGTTTCATTTTCACAGGCCCCCCTTCGATCAAGTGCTTCGAAATTTCGACATGGTATTTTTAAGCGACGCGTCAGACGTTAAAGTCACCAGTGCCTTAAACAGCTAGATAGGATAGATAGAGAAAACGTAATGGGGAAAGGAAGACTCGACTCTGAGGGCCTTCCCCTTCCGCAGCATTGAGCGTAGAAATTGATGAGGTCACAGGAATCCTTATGAGGACTGACTACACTATTTAATTTTTTCTCAAATTGTATTGTAATTGTATATAAAACCATAAACACAGTAATCAACCCGAAGACCGGCTTGATAGGTGACGGTAGAGTTCACCCAGTACTAAGCCCGACGGCGTGTGAAATTCAAACATCAGGGTAGGGGGGCCAGTTCCTTTCCCTGTGCCGGTTATGGTTTCCCAGGAAGACATCGCTTCATAAAAATCACATCGCTTGGGTAGAGCTGCAGGTACCCAGAGACTTGCCCGGGAATCGAACCCAGACTCTCCGGTCAGTAGTCCAACGCTCTACCCCCTGGACTAACGCGACCCGCATATATATACGCATATATTTATCGAAATAAAATGAAAAAAAAACAACATTAAAAGCATTATTATCGGCTGATGACTTTACGGTCATGGGAAAAAAAACCGGAAGACCTTCAAAGAGATTAGAACAAATTAACAAAGAATGCAACCTTGAAATAACCGTCCCACAAATCAAAGTGATAGCATTTCATTGAAAATGGAATAATCGTCAGGTCAAAAATCACAATGCATGGAAAACCCATTTTAAAACTCTCGCTCCTCAATTTTATAGAAACAGGCGTTAGTTATGATAACTATTAGTTGCAAGAAAGATGGCATAGAAAAAATACACCGCTCTGAATACAAATACAGGAAAATCTACGGCAATAGAATACTTAATAATACAATAATAAAATATTCAATCATAAAAAATCATTAAACAATGGCAGCAACAATTCTAATATATTGTAAAAAAACAATTATGACAAGAAACGAAAAAAATACACGCGACCGGAATGAGATAGATTCTTGATTAAGTTCTAAGGATGCTCCCGATCAGATGAAATACGCAATGAACACAAGAACAAAACCAAAGATTTCTAACAGAGGGGTAGGAATAAAAGCAAAAGTGAAAATGTGGAAAGGCCACATTGATAGAATTTACGGCAACATATTACCAGTGATGATAAGAATAAAAAAAGCCAAAAGGAGAAAAAGATTTCGGCCAACCCAGGGAAAGATGGGAGGAACTCATTATATGTGAAGTAGGAGCATCCAAAATTATCCATACCGTGACTTTCATTAGAGGAAAAAGAACTGTCTCAGGAGATTTATGGTAGTATCAAAATAGATATTAATATCTAACTTTTCTCTGAGTATATTGTCATTTCGTCGCCTTCTCTCCTCATAGAAATTCCTTAAGAAGCTGATTTGTTATTTAAATAAAGTTTACTGCAGTGATTTTATAAAATATTCAATTCCTGGTGAAATAATAAATTTGTTTTTCCTGCCGTTTAGTTATGACTTTTTTAGTCATTTTAACCCATTTATATGATTAGCACTTGAGACTTTAAACCTTTTATGAAAATTATTATTCATACGCAATAATATAAAACAGAAGAGAAAGAAAAGACATCGTAATAACCGCATTACTTGTTTTCAGTGGCTCCAGTGAAATATTCGAATGCAAGTATATGTGATTATTAGCAATCGCTGCGGGAGGAGTATATTATCTGTCAATGCAACAATTTCAGAGTATAAAACTCATTCGCCTTGACTGGGATTCGAACCCAGATCCCTCAATATCCGGTCGAGTGCTCTAGCCACTTAAGCTACCGAGGCGTCCTCTTAAACTCTGAGAATCCCAGTCAAGGCGAATGATTTTTACACTCTGAAATTGTTGCATTGAAATGCACATTAGCGGATGACTCCGTTAAAAGTTACTGTTGCGGCATCTCCCGCAGTTTCTTTGGAATTTATATTATCTGTATTTTATTCAGACTTATGCCTGTGAATTTGGATATTTTTACTTTGTAAGCGCCTTAAATTTTGTTTAAAAGTATTTGATTTCACACCTCATATTATAATTATTAATGTCATAGCCATGTTTTACCTAATTTGGGAAATATTCTTTAAAAATGTTTAAAAATAATAGTATGGCTGAAAAGATGATTCATCAGACACATCCTTTACCGTGGATTCCACAGGGGAAAAAACAAATAAATTTCCGTTATACGATATATTATCCGTCCATCAAGCGGCTTTAAGATGAATTACCGTTTCCATTGAATGCGCCTTTTTTCTTGAAAACATCCATTTTGGACGTAAAAGGAGAAGCCTCCATAAATATGAGTTCTTTAACTAAACCGTTAGGATAGTAAAATTATATATATATATATATATATATATATATATATATATATATATATATATATATATATATATATATATATATATATATATATAATGTAAAAATAATTACAGAAACAAACAATTAAGAGCGCCTGAAGAAACAGCAATACGATGATTCCGAGTTGTTTATCCCCGACGATAATTTCATTTCCTGTCCATATTTACGTACGTATTTGCCTTGCACTTCCTTCTGAAGCATGAATAAATATGAACGCAGCTGCATGCAACAACTAAACTTGGCCGACAATAGTTCTAAAGGTGTAGTAAAACATCTTTGGTTTCTATTTCCTCCCAAGGGCATCACAGACTGAATAATCAGTGATGGAAAATATACCTTGAGGAATCCAGAGAATGAATTCCTTTTGACTTAGCTAGCTTAGCTTTTACCTTTTGTAAATAATATACGGAAGCAGTGGAGTAGATCTTCGAGGGTGCCGGCAAAAAAATCAACATTAAGTGGCATTGCGGTGACGTGCTGTGTGTATGTGTACATTTCATCACGCGGGACAAAGTGCATTCGCGAGAAATGTGTTTGTTGCTATCTTCGGCATGATCGGCAACCAATGATTTCGTTTCAGCAGGGATGTCGGCTTGGCCACTCCACGTAAAAAGATTTTTGAAACGCATTAAACATCATGTAATAAATTATGATGCCAATAGTCCATACGGGATGTCCGGAACACAAACTTTTACTCTCTCAGAAAACATTATTTAGACTCCCATGAATACAGGTCACATTATATCTACAGGTTGTCTGTGGAAAATATATGGGGAAACTTGAGAGGGAAAACCTCGTTCGTTATCATGTTTCATGATCATAATGCCCAACCGGCGATTGCAGAAAATGGTGGTCTGGTGTTTAAATCTGTTACACAAAGTGAGCATGAGCATAAACGTAAACCTGTACATCAGTGGCCTTATTATTATAATACAAATCTCAATCGAAATTTATTTCTATGTCCAAGACCGAAATAATCAGAAGTAAAGATCTTCTCGCGAAAGGACCACCATAATGAATACCTATAAAGACAAGTGTCGTCACATTTCAAATTCCAAAGTGCGACTCTATTTTCAAAACGAAATCCAGGACATAAATGCTAAATTCAAACAAATCTGTGGGAGGATTGGTTATTTTTTTTAACTACCTACCAAATAAATAGCGAAACCTACGCACCCTACTAGATGGACATGAAAGGCGACTCGAAACTGAAATTATTGGAAAACGTATACGCAGTCTCAAGGTGAAACATAAAACACGAAAAACTGCGCAGCAAGGAATCGACGGGTCTATAGAGAAAACCGTCTCATGAAAAACTCCCATAAAGCCGCGTGATGCGTGTCCCACCCCAGCCTATGTATGCGCATGGCAATGTCAATACATTCAAGGACACTAGTTTCTCAGGCCTCAAGACGGCGGGAGGACCGAAATCTGAAGGAGAAAAAATATTCAAAAAACTCTATATTTGTCTCCCATTACTTTTAGGCGACAAAAATATGCGTATCTTTCCTCTTAATGCGACTTCGAGTCGGTTCTGTCGGGTGGATTAAAAGCTACCTCTCGTCTGGGGACACTCCTTAAAAATTCTGCCTTTCAAAACATGGTTCGAATTTCAAGTCACATATAGTTTTTAACCGATTATGACTCTTGATTAGTGGCCAAATCGTGTCCATCCTCTTCAACTTGTAAGAGAGATCGCTATCAATAGCAAATATAAAATCTTTCGGGAGAACACTCGTCGTCCTACCTGAGCTTAAATTTGGGTGGGCGTACTGTAGATGTCAACGTTGGGGCAAGGAGAATAAGTCGCTTACGATTCCCAATCAAGATTTACTGAATCCGCAGAGGCCTACGTAAGGTCTGATTTTTTCGGGGCCTGCACCTTTGGAATAGAAGCATTTTTAAACAATCAATCTAACTTCATTAAAATCCAAAAAACAACCACATTTTAATTTTGCTATTAGCTCTTCGATAAATAGTCTGAAAAAACTCGCATGAGTATTAACGAAAATTCGCTATCTTCTCAAAAACCACTCATCGGATTTTGAATTTTCCATAAAATTGTCATGCGAATGAAACCATGAAGAAGCCGTAAGCAAAATAACTCTATGAGTACGATGGTTATGAAGGCATTCTCTGTGGCAAATCAGCGTGGCGTCCGTAGCATTTTAATATAACCGATGAAAGGCCGTCTGGCAGCTGGGAAACAAAAAATTACTATTTCAGGAATTTTTTTATATTCACAGATTATGCTCTCCTTTTTAGGTCGTGACAAATAAGGCACTTATATTTTCCCTCAAAACTACAAACCTTTGTCATTTTAAAAGTTATGCGTCATGATAATTATAATTTTTAATCACAATCCACTAGGTTAGGGTAGGTTTTTGATGGACCCTGGAGCTACAAATTACCGTACTCCTAAGCCCTAACTAACAATACACAAATTTCCTTGAATATCCATATTACAATAAATCGCTCTTTAGCTCTGCATTCTTTTTACACACCTTTATTACATCCAAAATCCCTACCCTTCTCCTCCTTCTACTTCGCTTCGCTGGCGTTTTCCTCTCTACGAGGGATTCCTGAAAAGTTGCCGACCTCAACATAAATATGGCAGTACTCTACGACAAAAGTTGGGGAATGTGATTGCATGTGCATTAAAAGGTACTCACCAAAATTTTGGTAATTTTGGACTCTCAGGTTTTGTTTGACAATCGTTTGAGTGAATCATTGTGAGAGTTTTCGTGAAAATGAAAAATATTGATTATCGAGCTGTCATCTAATTTTTGTTTTTGAAAGGCAATACGCCACGGCAAATCAAATAAGAGTTGGACGCAGTGTACAGGGACTCTGCACTATCATTTATGACCGTGAAATTTGGGGCATCTGAGGTTAAACGTGGTCGTACCAGCTTGACTGATGACAAACATTTGGCACGGCCAAGAACTGCGACAACCACCGATAACATCTAAAACGTTCTGCATGTGCCACTGGAAGAACGTCGAATTAAGGTTAGAGAAATAGCAGAGACTACGACAAATCGGAAGATCACGTTTGTCATGTACATACCAATGACTGAAGAAATGGACATGCGTAAGCTATCCGCGCGTTGGGTGCCGCGTTTTGGACCAAAAGCGCATTCGAATGAACATTTCCAAAGCCCTGCTGGAGCGGTTTGAGGGAAGCGAGTCCGATTCTTTGTATCGATTCATAACTTAATATGAAACCTGTATTAACCACTTCACTTCTGAGACGAAAGAACAGTCAAAACAGTGGACTGCAAAGGGTGAACCTGCTCCGAAAAAGGCGAAGACGGTTCCATTGGCCGGGAAGGTGATTGCGACTGTTTTTTGGGATAGTCACGGAATTGTGTCAATCGATTATCTTCCAAATGTAAAGCGATAATGGAAATGTGTTCGGCATTATTACCAGACAAGCAGAAATTACAAAACAAAGACTGCATTAAAAAGAAGAAAATGCTTTTCCATCAGGACAACGCACCTGCTCACATTTCGGCAGTCACCATGGCTAAATTTCTAGAATTGCACTTTGAATTGGTTGACAACTCACTCTCTTCACCAGATCTGCCCCCCAGTGACTTTTCCTGGTTTCCTAACCTTAAAGTTTCGCTTGGAGGTCATTTATTTTCATCGAACGAGGAGGTCATCGCATGCGTAAACGCCTATTTAGCGGAGAAAGACGTCAATTACTATTTGAAAGGGTTAATAAAGCTAGATTATCACTGGAAAAAGTGTCGACTTAAAACGAGACTATATTGAATAGTAAAAATAAATTTGATAACAAATGTCTTGTTTATTTGTTGGGTCGGAAACTTTTTAGACTACCCTACCTATATCCACCTCCCAGTATCTTCCGAATCAATTTGCTCTGCCTTCTTCAATGTACCCCAACAACCATCTCTCTTCCCTAGTAGTAATAGTATTTAGGGGAGGCGACCGACTGCTGAGGTCATTTGCGCCATGGGGGATGAACAGGAAAGGATGAAGGGTGGAGAGAAACCCGGCGTCAGCATTAGCCTACTCTTTGCGAAAGGCGTCATGGGGTCCGCAGCTTAACGTCCCATCCAACGGACGGCGTACTCACTCAAAGTGCCCTCCAAAAAGCACCTCAATTAGGGATCGAGATACCTCTGAAAAATATCCAACACCGCCGGGATTTGGATATTTTTCAGAGGTATCTCGATCCCTACTTGAGGTGCTTTGTGTAAGGCTAACATTCCTAGAACTTTATCGCTGGTTTTTCTTTCCATCCATTTTGATTTTTTCCATTCTTCTCCACATCTCAAAATCCAATCTACGCTTATCCTTATGCCTCATTGACCAAGGTTTCAAGCCACACGAGTACACTACACTACATATTCAAGCTTTTATTGTGTTATCAACCCCCTCCTCTTTGAACATATGTCTTTGCCAAACCAAAATTTTCTTTTAACTGCGTTTGATAAAGAAACATTAACAAAGAGGGAGTTAATAGTAGAATTAAAACAGTTATTTTGAAATCACAACAAAATTTATGCAAAGTAGTAAATAATCTCTTTCTACTAAGTTTGTCTCTCTTTGCTTATTAATATATTAGTGTATGGGAAGTCCTTTGTTGTCAATTTCAAAGCAAATTTGAGAGAATTATGACAAGTCGATTTTACACTGAAAAATATCGCTGAATGAGGGAAGCTCAGTGGATGCAGCACAGGGCTACACATTGGAGGGCCTTGGTTCGATTCCCTGGGTTGGATGCCTCTGGACACCTTCAGCTTCACCCTGTGTGATTTTTTTAGGTAACAGATCCTCCTGGGAAACCATAGAGCACAGGGGAATGAACCTGTTTTATTACTGTGACCTCTCTTACCATTGTAAGACAGCCCTAGGATTATTCTTTTTGAAAACTATTTGTGCTTTCCTAATGGTTTATCTCAGCTGAAATCTTCTCAAGGTCCTCTAACCTTACACTCTCTGTTTTTAATTTTACATGAAATGGACAGCTTATATTTGTGTTCCTCTATGAAGGATTTGAAGCATTTAATGCTAATTGAATGAAGTCTGATCAACATGAAATATCACCTCCACTATGCTTGGCCGTAGTATTTCAGTTCCAGAGTGCTTTTGGGACATAGTAATTCAATGGGGAGGGTGTTGGGCTACTGACTGGAGGACCTGGGTTTTAATTCCCATGGATGACTCTGGCCACTCTCAGCTTTACAGAACAGAGAAAGGAAGTGCCCCCTCTCCCATTTTGGTCCTTTATTTCAAACACTATTGGGCTGAGTACTAAGTGAGCTCTACCCTCACTTAGAAAACCAACCTGCAGGTTGATAGCTTTGGATGAATCCCTTAATGATTACTTGTAGTCAAATATATTTAATGGCAAATAGGATTGATCAGCACTCATTCTCTGTATATCATCACATGAGACATAGGACAAGCTTTATTTAATTCACATTAATCAAAGTGGTGGCCACACTGGTGTGACTCTTAGTACCCACTTAAAAGTGCTACTGTGAATGGCCTCTGGGAGTTGTACTTTCAAATGCTATCACTCAAAGTTTCATTGATCATGGAAAAGATATTATCAAATTTATTGACATTATCCAAAAGCAGTAATGAAGAATAATGGTACAGTATAAAGTTTCAATCGCAAAGTAGTTTGATGGGTGGTCTCATGAAAATTTGGCTTTCACAAATTAAAACCTTGTATTTATCTCGGATTTACCACAACGGGATACTCTTTGATCAACACTGCTCAATCTCCACTTTGAAATTATATTACAGGACCCACTTGTGCCCATTACAAACCAATAATCACATAAGAATTGATCAATGAAAGAATATAAAATGAAACTAATTACTTGTGAAATTCAGTGCCCTCACTTATCTGCAGATTCTACTGTTTTTAATGTTGCTGACTGAGCAATGAATTGAGATTTTCAAGGCAACATCTATGTCCTAATTGCATAACACCCCATGTTTTCAAAACACCATTCCTTAATTTCAACAAAACAAATTGTAGAAGAGACATTTGGAAAAACTGGATTTTTTTTAAATCTAAAACTACTAAATTTAGATTTTGACGTGAAAATGCTAAGATTTTGAACCTTTGACCTGCAGGACCCATCAAACTATTTTCTGGTCTTAAAACTTGTAGTAGAGTACCTAATTAATGAATATCTTCCTATGTAGCTTAGGTGAAGATAATTCCAGAAACAAAAATGTTCAGAGAAATTACGAAGAGCTGAACTTTCTTAAGCACAACAATGACCTAGTACTGATAACACACACAACTCATAAACTTATTAATTCACGACCAAGAAATTTTCATAGTGTGAAGAAAAGAGAATCAAAATTTATGGGAAAATGAGTAAAAAATAATTTTTATGTGAGGTAAAATTCAGGTTACCACTTTGGAAAATAAACGCATGTTACTACTTCAGATAAATTATGGTTTATAATGGAAAAAAGTACTTAGGAATTACCTACTTGAAATGAATAATTTCATCAATACTTACATCGGCACATCATCAAAAATCATACAACTAATTACGGAGCGATACCAAATCAGAGAAAACAACATAATAAGGTAGCTGATATTCAAAGAATCATTCCCTCCAATAAGTCATCTCATAAAAAGTATATGTACACGAATTTTTAAAGTGGATTTAGCATTTTCCTAATAAAAGTGAATTATCTGCATTTAGGTATTCTGCACGGAGCAATAGTATTTAGGAGATAAATGATAAAAATATGTAATTTATTGGCAGTAATTTACATCTTTCTTGCTTTTATTATATTTTTGGATGAATAATGCATTTAGGAACTGCAATATATTTTTAAGATGGTTTTGAAACCCATTTTTCCCTCCGACTATAAATAATCTTTCATTTCACAGAATGAAAGTGGACTTGATTCAGGAGAGTCTCATAAAAGATGCAGCCACCAGCATACGGTTGGAGAGCTCTAACATTTCTTGAGGATTCTACCAATGGGTAGTCATTGGAATGGAATGTTTAAAATACATAGAAAAGGCATTTAGTTGATAGCCTCTTATAGTATCATATACTGTATAGCTTCGCCTTGCCTTCATACCCACAAGTGAGCTCGACTCTTAAGTGTGCTTGACTCCCTGGAATCTATTATTTATACAACTGATTTACAGAAGATGAATTAACGTTGAGATATGTTAAAAGATGGGCGAATGTGCCAACCCCAAGTGAATATTGGCATAGGGCCAGAAGAAAGGAGAATTAATGTTGACAAGTATATGCACTGTTGCATCACAGCATCACAACGGCTAGCATATACATACACTAGTATTTAGTGGCACAACCTAGATTTAAATATGGGGAGGGGTGTTAAAAATAAGAAGCAAAAATTGAAATTATTGAAAATTACATAAAAGGCTTTAAAAAAATCATAGATCATTCATTGGAAAATTTATTTGAAATGCAAGGTATTAAATTACTTCAAATCATAGCAACTGGAATCTTCTCTGAAATAACAGCACAGCATACTGAGTTCGGTCAATGCACTATATGTGCACATCAAAATTTTACTGTGATATGTCACATCTCAATGTGGTAGCCTGGCATTCCAAAGAGTTGACTACAACTGACTGAAGACTTTTGAATTCAGATCTGTGCAATGCTTCTGGTCATCCAAAGCCAGCTGTGTGATATTCCACAAACCAGAACTTTGAGGGAAGCAATAATTGGTAGAGGGGGAGGAACTGATCCCCTGGCCTTCATTAGTGAGTTTTAAATATCATTGAGATTTGTACAAAGTGATCTCAGCCATCCCTTTTCATGCAAATCTTTGGGTTGAGGTATGCGCTAGGTTTTTACAAGCCATTACTCCAAGTGCATTTCTTTTAGCCTATCTTAAGTAGATCATATGGCATGCTATCTATTTACATCACTTAAATTATCTGTTCATCTCTATGCTGAGATGAGCAGATGGAAACCAATTCATAAATATTATTATTACACCAGGTTCCTCTCTTGCCCACTTGAAAGTTCCCGCCATGTCATTCTATGAAGTTATGAAATTATATAATTTTACTGTTAGTCATATGTTAATGTCTCGTTTGCTTATTTATAAAAAATTGATGAAAACGATTACTTGGAACTCGCTCGATTCATTTGTATTCTAATAATCATCATCTGTTTTTCAGGGGAATGTTCACCAACATCAAAAAGTGTCGTTCCAAAGCCTCAGGAAAGGAATTTGCGGCCAAGTTCTCCCTCAGGAATAGATGTGGAACTGATTGTACTGCAGAAATATATCATGAAGTTGCACTGCTATCAATAGTGGCACAATGCCCACATGTGGTGCATCTATGTGACATTTTTGAGACGCCACAGGAGATAATATTAGTACTGGAATAGTAAGTATCAATACTAATGTTAGGAAACTGCACTGAGAAAATACTCAGAGTACGTAATAATCTATGTAAGTGGTGGAAATTCAGCAATTGAAATATCTTTGTAATTACAGTGATACATTTGCTTAGGATTGCTAATATACAGATTCAGATACTTGTACGCAGCATTTTAGCACTATGTATTAAGGATTGCTTATTATATCATGACAGGGACACTAATCCCTAGAGATAAAGAATATGTTCATATCCTAATTTACCAATTATAAAAATTAATTAACTCCATTAAGTGGTTTTCTTGGAGCAATACACTGTGCAATTCTAATGAAAAAATAATCAATACAAAGAGATAATTGTAAAAACCATAATCCATTCCTTTTAAATATTATTCATTCACACAATTCAGATAAAACTGATCACCCCCATTAGATATAAGATCCTAGCAAGTTGTACTGTTCCTCATCAGTGAAGGATTTTCATCCTTATTGTAGTTTGTATAAAAAATTTCCAAATTGCCCAAGCTGTGCACTTTCTGAGACAAAAGCATAGCCGAATTCAATTGCTTCAGGCTCAGCTTTGTGAAAATTCATCGTCACTGAACAACTTTGTATAAATACAAAGAATGACTTCCTGAAGCAACTACTTGTCAATATTCATATGCTCATAGTTTTCGGACAAAGGTTATTTAAATGGCAATACATTTGCTAGGATCATTGTTTTAATTGTATCGCATGATGTAACAAAAAACATTTTATATTATGTTTACAATGATTTGTATAAGCCATGCAAATTGACTCTACTTTGAGAAAAATGATTTTTTTTAACTATGGGGGATTTATATTCAGCGTTTAACTCTAAGCTGAAAATAATAATAACAGTGGCATTCCTTATAAATTTCAGCATAGTAGCAACCTTATGAGTTAAGAGTTTAAATTTATATTGATTCTCTGTTTCAGTGCTCCCGGTGGTGATCTACAGAGCATCATTGATGATAACATGGTTCCATTTGAGAGTGACGTGGTGGAATTTGTGCGAATAGTCCTGGAGGGTCTGGAGTACATCCACAAGAACAAAATAGCTCATCTTGATATAAAGGTTCATTCACATTGTATATTAAAGCATTATTGGAATCTGTAAGCATGTTGTCAGTACATCACTTGGCCACTAAAAAACTAGAGCATCAATTAAACCCATATTTACATGTGGATAGGGGGTTTATAAGTACATTGTTAATTTCCCAACTAGGTATCTCAAAATACGTCCCAAAATTATTTCTTTTTCTGCTGCACACTTTCTTGAAAAAGCTGAAAATTCAGAGAAATGTAGTACCAACTATTAGATTTGATAATCTCTGAACTTCCCTAACTGACATTTTGTGTCTGTTGTACCTTATTTTTTAGAGATACTTCATTTTCCAATTACATATTTATGATTAGACTGAAAAATTTATGGAAAATGCAATAATGGTACCTTAAAATTGTAATCAGCGGTTATTTTTATGCGCATTACCAATTACAAACTTTTTGTCATGGCATAAATCATTGCAAAAAGTGTTCCTTCAGTTTACATAGATTACACCAGTATTCTATTAAGATCTGAAGACCCACATGATTTCATTGAAAGAGTCCATTTGAAATGTTCATAAAAATTACCCTGAAGACTGTAATAGTGAGGGGATTGAGATGGTGCGGGGGCTAACGTACTGGCTTTCCACCCTGAGGGCACGGGTTCAAATCCCAGCGGTGTTGAATATTTTTCAGAGGTATCTCGATCCCTACTTGAGGTGCTTTGTGGAGGGCACTTTGAGTGAGTACGCCGTCCGTTGGATGGGACGTTAAGCCGCGGACCCCTCGGCGCCTTTCGTAAAGAGTAGGCTAATGCCGACGCCGGGTTTCTCTCCACCCTTCATCCTTTCCTGTCCTTTCCCTATGGCGCAAATGACCTTAGCTGTCGGTCGCCTCCCCTCAAAACTACTACTACTACTGTAATAGTGAATCCATTCAACCAAATAACTGAATTTCATAACTGGGAAATGAAAGAGAGAAAAATGTTGCCCATATTTTACACTTAACTTCTTTTTTTATGGTTTTTATATAGCCACAAAACTTGGTCATGATGGGAGCATTTCCAGATTGTGACATCAAACTATGTGACTTCGAAATTTCGAGAGCCATTCTTCCAGGTGAAAGCATCCGAGAGATTTTGGGAACTCCAGACTATGTAGGTAAGCAAAGATAAATTATGAAGACTGGATGACTGCACTCCATCTATAGCATAAATAAAACAAGAAAATTCAGAAGTAGGCTTAATAAAAAATAGATTTTTATGGAAATGCATTATAATATATTAACTTAAAACCTCTATCATATACAATAACTAGAAAGCGATTAATGATTAATTGTTTTTACATTTCTTTTTCAGCCCCGGAGATACTGCATTACGAGTCCATCTCAACTGCTGCAGATATGTGGCAAGCAATAATTTTATTAATATTTTAAATTATAGTTCTACTGGCTATGGTTATTGATAAATTGATGCCCAGACCAATTATTAGGCTAATAAATCAAATATATTAAAAAACCAAATCAGATCAAATTACTTAGATTAGTATCTAATTTATACATAATGACCACTTCAGTAAAATGCACACCTCTTGAAAGATTTGTAGCTTAAAATTAACATTATAGAATGCCAAGGCTTAGCTCACCCCACCATAAAATGACCAGCAGCAGTCAATTGACCATTACAATTTTTTCATATTTACAAATATTATTTTTATAACTTTTTTATTTTTTGAAAAATTATATGGGATTTAAATATTTTACATTGCTTGTCAGGCTTGAAGATATACCTTCAAAAAAGTATATGAAAATATTTATTTTTTGCTACATTCAATACACTTTATAGTCCCTGACTTTTGTAAAACAATCTTAAAATGTTTTAAATATAAGTAAAACATAAAAATCAATTAATGTAAACCTTTTTTTAATCCACTACCTTTAGATAAGGGAATGATCACAATGGTAATCATCATCTCAAGTGCTTTGATAATCAAGGCATTGTAAACCAAATGGCACAAATCCACTGTTTGTCAAAAACTTGTTTCGCTGCATTTCTAGAAGATCTTTGATAAGTCCTTGAAGAAATGTCCTTTGTGAATTGAGGGTAAAACAAATAATGATGGTGAAGTTAACCGGTAGACAAAATGAGGAATGGGAATAGAAAAACAAGGAAGAGAGAAAGGGAAGGAAATCTGGAGATGAGGAAGTAGAGGAAGAACATAGGATGGGAAATTGGATAAAACATAGGAAATGGACCAGGGAAAAGAAAGGAAACAGGGAGGTTTTCCAAAATTACAAGCATATTCATGAAGTAAACACAATGAAGTTCTGCATGAGATCAAATTTTTGAGAGGCTTAATGCATCCTAGTCTGCTGATTTCTCCACTCCTGAAAAACTTGGGCCAGTCTCTCACTCCCTAAGATGCTTGAAAACGATTCTAGAATATTTTCGTAGGAGAAATATGTAAAACATAAATAGAATTAGAGGAAGTATTATCCAATTAACTTTTACCTATGCTACCAACAAATATTTAAAACAAATATACATATAAATAGACCGCTATTATCACCAAATACTTAAGCATCAAAGGATCAACTTTTCCATGAAATGACCTTTGCCTAAAATGAAGGCAATTCAAAATATCAAAAAACAATACGACGAAAAGTACCTCATTAAGTTAAGTACTTCTTAAATAAAAAATGGTCAATTGACCACAGCTGAATGTTCTAATTTTAAAGAATCAGTTATATCAGCATACAGTTAATGAGTAGTTCAAAAAAAGTTTAACAGAATGTCAGTGCATATTTCATATTTTACTTTGTCCACTGTATCATGCATGTCTCTTCTGCTATCAACAGAAGTGAATGAAAGAAGAGTTCTTTTAAGAGCTAATGCATAAAATTTGAATGTCATAATTAGTCACAGGTAATTTTAATCTTAAACTATCGTAAATACTACATCAATCACTATTACAACTGTTGCTATGCCTACTGTGTAAACTCAGTGTGCATAAGTTATAAATATTAACTGAAGGGGATTGGTGTAGTGACAATATTTGATTATTGAAATTTATTTTTTTGCAGGTCCTTAGGGGTTACTACTTATGTACTCCTGACTGGATTTTCTCCATTTGGAGGTGACACAGACCAAGAAACATTTTGCAACATCTCTAAAGCCCAATTAGATTTTCCAGAAGAGCTCTTTGAGGATGTATCTGAGCAGGCCAAAGACTTTATTACCCGCCTCCTAGTGCGAGAACCTAGGTAAGCTAATGAGTACCAAAAATTAATAAAAATCAATTAAGGCTAACTTTTTTGAGAACCCATTCCAACCTACCATTGACATTTATTGCTACTTTATAGAGGAAATGAAAAGTAAAATTAATAGTTCTTGAGGTCATTAAATTTATAATCAAAGTTTTAACTATCCATCTTGATTGAATTATCTTCACCTATATCTCAATAATGATAATTGAGGTAAAAATTTTAATCAGAGTCCCATAAGAACATATTTACTCATTTAATACGGCAAATATAATTCTAACCACCCGTCTTTAGACCTTACTTCTTTACAGAAAAAGATAAACTGTCCATTTATCAGAAGGACTCATTTTGGTTTCACTATTAAACAAAAAATTTCATTAACTATTGATTTACTGGCATTCTTCATTGAATTCAACTTATGTTTGTCCCTCAAATACATTACATAACATTTATGCATTATTTATTTTTAATAACACTAAATGGGGGTGCATTTACAAAGTAGTGGAGCAGATTTATTTTTTGAAATGATTAGTAGATATATTTCTTGAAATGATCACCAATATTTCAATAATTTAATGGCAATATAAGTTTATGAGACACTATTTCATGGCATTAAAGTACTCTAAACCATACACACATAATGAAAAAGCCGATAAAATACCTTTTTAAAAATTTTAATGAATTAATATAAAAATAATTTGACAACTGGAGCTCTAAACCTTGTCATAGCATGGCTAAATTTACTTTTACAGCTCAAGACCTACTGCATCTGACTGTCTTAAACATCCATGGATCTCTCAGCAATCAAATCGAACACCCGGGCCATCTGGAAGACGCTACCTCTCAGTGTCTGCAGCACCTTCCCCTGCTGTCAGCTGCAGGGACTTGACTCTTCTGCGAAGACACCTTTCCAAATCTCGCGAAGCTTTGTTTGAGAGAGTTGCTAGCAGTAACTTCAGGAAGGCACTTTCTAGATCTCGAGATAGATTATGTGGCAGTCATTTGTCCTTGGTTGCAAGATCTCGGGACACCCTTTATGATTTGCCCACCACAGCCGCAAGAAGACGCTCCAGGGATGAACTCTCCACTCTCTTGTCCCGATCTCATGAGGCGCTTGCGCTGAGGGACTGCTTGCAAAAGGTTGGAGCAAGACCACTTGCGGGATTCTATGGCTCTATGGTTGATACCAACGTGAACCAAGGTTTGGAGCCAGACAACCAGTTTACCATGAGCAGTGCGGCATTGGCAACTACAAATAGCCCCTCCCTTCTAAATGGTAACACTTCACCACTGAACAACAGTACGGAAGAAGCAGCCAGTGAAGGTGCCGTTGAAGATAGTGACTCTGAAGGAACTTTAAGGGACTGGAAGGAGGAAGGATCAGGGACAACATCGCCTGAAAATGCCATTGCAAAGGTATGCGATTCTGATGGTGAGAGTGATCGTGAGAGAGTTTCCTGCAGTGATGAGCAGCAAACAAAGGACCAAGAGCGAGGGGAGGTGGATACAGAAGTATTGAGAGATACTGTTGGAAAGCAAGAGTCAGAGACTGAGAAAGAGAGGGAGAAGGATATAACTTGTGAGAGTGAATATGCATCCATGAAGAGCCAAGGAATAGAAGAAATAGAGAGCAGTCAGGAAAACGAGTCCCAAACTGAAGAACCAGAAGAGCCACGCTACACTGTGGCACAATTAATATCTGTGTTCAACAAGAGATGGGAATCCAGTAAACAGTTAGGGGTTGGTAGACCACCTCCTATTACTCTTCCAACTATGCCAGAAGATGAACTTGAAAAGGAAGAGCTAGCCGAAGAACCCACGAGTTCAAAAGAGAGCATGGTGAAGGAAGAAGGAAATGGTGATGATGATGGAAAGGTTGGGACTGATGCTGAAGATGGGAATCACCCATCTCTTACCCAATATCTCAGATCTGGGTCCTTATCTAGTGAAACGAGTGGTTATGAGACGCCCAGCGACGTATCCAGCATGGCTTCATGGGAAGAGGGTATTACCAAACAGGCTAAATCCATCCCAGTTGAGAAGGAGCAAGAGGTCAGCACAGGAAGTCATGCAATTGAGAGGAGAGGCAGTGCGCAAGGTTCTGTCTTTCATCACACATGGGGGATGAAGGTGTGTGATGGCTCCTATAGCAGAGCAATGTCTAGGTTCGGGAATGCAGACCGCAATCTTGAACAGAGGGGTCGTGCTTGTAAGCCTTTAGGGGAGCAAACAGTGGAGAAGTCCCATAGGAAGTGCAAATCTTTGGTGAAGCCTTTCCTATAAATATCTTCCTGAGAATGGAAATGCAGCATGTGTGCTTGTTGAACACTAGAGACCATGTGTGATGCTCTTGCCCACAGGCTATACTTTAATTATTGATTTTTGATTCCAGTTTGACCTTAATATAAAATAATTACCAATATATTTTTTTTTTAAACAATCTTATTAAGTATTCTGCGAAACAATTTTTAAATTTACCTCAATTTGTCACTAATAATTCTAGAAATTTGTGGTACACTGGTATACTTTGGTAACTCAATACTCAGGTAAACTAAACTCACTGTTATTGCTAAATTATTAAAGATATGCATGCGTGCACTCTTTTATGTACATAAATGTGATAAAACTATCATTGTGTTATTGATTGAATTGACCTCTTATGGCTAGCAGTATTAAAAAAAAGAAAATACTCCAATAGCCTTAAACAATTAACAGAACTGTTTACGGCTATTGGAGTCTTTTCATCTATTTAATATCATTGTGTTAACAATTATATGAGGGTGTCCCTCTGGTGTCTTACAGAAATCCATGAAATCCATAGAACGATGCAACTTTTGCTCTACATGATGTTCCTAAATACACAAATAAACATGTCACCACTACTTTTCCCAATAATTACATGGGAAATAATTAAATTTGACTAAAATAATTGAAAATTTGCATTGACGTTACGCAGGGACATTACAAATTAAGGTTATATTTGGATGTTCCTTGCAAAGATTAAACCAAATGCCTCAAGCTTAAAAATTGAATACTGTCACTTGAAGACTCCTAAAAAGTCAAATTTCAGTCACATGTAAAAAATATTATTTCATCAATATCCTATACATCAGAAGTTTTTTTCTCAAAGCTAAAAGTGAGCTTACTAGGGCTCCTGAATATGCGAGGGTAATTTGAGAAGTTCTCAGAATGGAATAAAAATAAACGACTTACCTCAGTGAAATTTTTTGTATTTTTCAATGTAGTCTCCCTGTACACTAATGCACTTGGTACAGCTATGTTCCAATGTCTTGATTCCATCTCAAAAATTGGATTCCTTCAGGCCTGCAAAATACCCATGTAATTTCACTGTTAGTTCTTTATTTGAAGAGAATCTCCGTCCACAGAGGAAAATTTTGAGCTCGGGGAATGGTAGAAATCTGATGAAACCAAATCAGGCAAGTGAGGCCAATGTAGCAACAACTCGCATCTTAGTTCACATGTTGCTATGGCAATGGCACTTGTGTGTGGGCGTGTATTGTCTTGATGAGACATAACTTTCTTCCTTACCAATCCCGGCCTTTTTTGGGTATTTTTTGCTGTAGTTGGTCCAGGAGATAAGCGCATTATTGTCCAGTAATTATTTGGCCAGTGGGAAGATAATCTATCAGCCGAAACCCCTTTCGCATCCCAGAAAACTGAATCATTCACTTGTCCAGCCAACCCCATTGCCTTTGCTTTCTTTGGTGGTTGTGAATCAACATGTTTCCACTGCTTCGACTGCTGTTTTGTCTCTGGGGTATAGCAGTGGGTTCAAGTTTCATCTGTGGTTAAAAACTATTGCATTAAGTGTTGTTGGCTGCTCTTAAAACAGGTCAAAATTTGTTAGGAAATTTCCATTCTGATGAGTTTGAGATCATACGTCAAGAGTGGTGTCATCCATCTGGCAGATAGTTTTCTCATATCAAATTCCACCATTAAAATGCGATATCCCCACACAGATGACATCCCTATAGTTTCAGTAATTTTTTGCAATTTCAGAAGATGATTATTCTTGACCATTTCAAGCACTTTTTCAATAATTTCTGGGGTAGTGGTACATTTTTCCCAATGTCCAAATGGAACATTATCTGAGCTGTCCTGACCAAACTTTAACTCGTTTGTTCACTTGGCAACCATGGAATACAAAGGAGCAGAGTCCCCCAGAGGGTTCTGAAGATCAGCATAAATTTCCATTGCTTTCATATCTTTATTATGAAGTATTTAATCACTGCTCGAATCACAATTTTCTCCTTCTTCACAAATCACTACACAGGAACAATGACAGAGAGAGGCGTCTGCACCACGGATCTCTTCCCAGGGCACTGACACATTATGTGTTTACTCCAAAGTATTACCTATTACTATGCAGACAACTTATTGCACTAGCACTGACATAGGGTGGTGATTCCGAGAACCTTTCAAACTATCCTCATAATACAATGCAATTAAAAGTCTTTGACCCATATCATATGACATATGGGTAATCAATGGAGCAAGAATGAGAAACAGCCCAAAAATGTCATACATCAAGAGAAAATATAAAGAATAAAACAACATTTTGTGCAAGATTTATTACTTAAAATGCCTAAATAATAGGCATTTGTCAGTGATCGATAATCAAGTACACATCACGAGAGATTCCTATCACAGAATTGGACACACAAATTAGTATCATAAATTATATTTCTCACATAAAAATTGACTGATTAAATTATAAAAAGAAATAACCACACACAATTTGTGGTGCACACAACAGAAATTATCAGAATATATTAATTTTTTCACTTTTTAGTCATTATTCTGATGTACTCTAAAGCATTTTTAGCGGCACTTTCGTGAGATTCCATAACTGTAACACCAGTCCCAAAACAAACTGCAACAGGTAGTGTTGAGAGTTGCAGTAAGCACTGATATTTACCTGGAGGATAAAGCCAAAAACAAATTCAAAGAAAAGAATTAAAAATCATGGGCAATTATAAATATTTCAGCATAAACATTATTATATTATTTTAATTTTTTTGGAGGTTAAAAAAGCTCAAAAATCAAGAAGTACCTGAGAAATCTCTTAAAAGGAAACTACATCAAGTTCAATAGTGATTGAGAGTTCATGATAGTAACATTTTATTTACTTAACACATCATGGTTGACATAGGTCATACATGAAAGACAATTAAAAACATGAAGACAACTTTTATATTAATGAACACCATGCCAATACAGTGTTTTGCATTTATAGAAATCACTGATGCTAAAGAAAAAATGACATTGCAGATGTGATTTCTACAGTTCCTTAAAAACAGTAATACTAATGGAGGATTTTGTGGTCTTAAAGAGAGTAAAACTAATGCAATAATTTCAGAGTGTAAAAATCATTCACCTTGACCGGGATTCGAACCCAATTTGAGGGATTCTTAAACTCTGAAATTATTGCATTGAAATGCACATAAGCGGATGACTCTGCTAAGAATGAATGCTGTGGCATCTCCCACAGTTTCTTCAGGGTAAAACTAGTTGTGAATTTTATGGCAATGGACAGTTTGTTGAAGATAGTCAAGGAACCATCACAGGTTCCACTTTGGTACATGGTCAGCCTGTAATGATTAACATATTCCAATAAAATTAAGAATACAAAGTAACTTTCCACTGTCCTTTATTGGCGTACAACCGGTTTCAACGCTCAAGCGTCATCATCAGGTACCTTGATGCTTGAGCGTTGAAACCGGTTGTACGCTAATAAAGGACAGTGGAAAGTTACTTTGTATTCTTAATTTTATTAAAATGAATTTCCACAAGGTTGAGCCGGGAACTATTGAATATTAACATATTCTATTTTGCCATTGAGCATTATGCAGGTAGGCATATCACAATACTTGAACGAGTGTAGCACTGCCCTGCCTCACAAAATTTACACAGAAAGTTGCTAGGAGCTAGACAACCAAGCAGGATTGTTATGGGAAACCTTACATATACAGGATGCGGCACTTAAATCTGGGCAAGCAAGCGTTTCCTCGAATGAGATTTCCTCACCGGGTTAGCAAAACCTTCCCCAGACTACTCCGAAGTATTATACTTAGCCACAATATTGTAGGTAGTTGATCTAGGGTACCAGAAGAATCAAAACTATTTCACTAGGTGGATGCCCAATGCGAACTATTTCAATAATAGCGGCTCTTCAATTGTACTATGCGCTTGTAAAAACATTTCGGCCATTTTGAGGTTATGACTGTTTAATAGATGCCTGTAGCTTTCAAGAATGCCTATCGCGACCTCCAGTGGAACTACATTATGATGGAAAATTAAAATTGAAATTTGTCCGGATATGATCGTTGCACCCTGTACTTTGATGATAAAGAAATATAAATTTTGAGATTTTTTTATTCAATGACAGGCAAGGAGTAGAATAAAAATGGAAAGAAGGAAAATATCCTGGTGCTAAAACATCAGGAATTGTTCATGTGTTGACTTCAAAGAAATGAACATTAAGGGAACAAAGTTTCCATAAATCATGCTGTAACAGCTTCATATAATTAAAGTATTATTCACAAGATATCACTTAAAAGAATTTCTAAGAATTATTCACAAGGCCGACATCAAAGGATTTGGGTTCGAGTCTCAGTCAAGCTGAATGATATTTTCACTCTGAAATTTTTGCATTGAAATGCATAATAGCGGATAACTCTGTTAAAAAGTTACTGTCGCAGCATCTCCCGCAGTTTCTTTGAATTATTCGCAAGAACTATTCAACAGGAATACAGTTTGCTATGTACTCTTGTGAACCCTGAATGCCTTTATAAGGATTTTTTATACATTTCAAACATGAACATTTGAGTATTAAATGAAAAAAAAGTTATGTTAACAATAATTTTCAAAGAAAAACAATTCCAAAGTTGTCTTATATCATACACTCTCCTCATTACAGCTAATCCTATTATTATTTTTAATGAGAAAACAAGCCCAGAATAACAAAGAGTTACTGACTGTAATGCACTGCCTGTTCTTTAAGTAGAATACAGACTGAGATAACTGATTTGAGTAAGAGAGTCATGCAATGAATTGCTATCAGAAATTGAATGGAATTTTTATTCATCTTTTGAGATGATAACTTTATTTAATAAAGGTTGAAACTACTTCACCTTAATTTAGGGTGACAATTGCAAATTTCAAAAATTGAGCAAAAACCATCAGTCTCAAAAATGGCTGGAGTTAATTCTGTCCACCTCCACTAATAAAATTTGCAAGGAATATCCTAACAGTTTCAGGCTTAACTTTGTGGAATTCTTTCATGGTGAGGGTGTTGTATTGTACCTGATGATGATGCGCAGCATCGAAACCATGGTCATGTTGTATTAAAAGTATGTGGAAGTGCAAAGTTGTTTTTTTCTCTTTCTTTCACCCTCACCATGAAGGAATATCTTTCTAGATGTGTATCATGCATGAGTGAAGATACTAACTACGCGTGAAATATATCATACATTCATAAAATTAAAGTCAACAGTGAATCGCAGGATAAAGAGAACACCCACATATTTTTAATAGAATATGTATAACAAAGGAGCTAAACCGAACTAAATTTTGTAGGGTTTTGTTCACAATTTTCTGATAGCAAAATTTTAAAATATGTACCCTGTAAATGTAGATCATAAGCCTTTGAAAGTTTTTCAATCTAGTGTCCTTTTAACACTTAAATGCTCAGGCTTAGCTTATCTCCAACAATACAGGGGTGGCCAACTGAGTATTCCTGCTGTTTTTTATTTTTAAATAATATTTTTGGATATTTCACATTGCTTTGTGGTTTGTTTATAAGTTTTACAAGAGTGCAAATCAAACAAGTATACCAAATTACATTTTTATCATACATATTTACAATGACATGCAAAACATCTCATGGTTAATGAATTTTGTGAAGTAATGTAAATTAAGATTTGAACAAGAGGTAAAACAAAACAATCAATTCTCACATTCCTGTCAATCCACTCACACACATGCTCAAAGCGGCAGTCATCTTAGGTGTTTCATTGATCAACACATAGATCCAATCACAACTAAACCATTGCAGGAAACTTAAATATAGAATTATAGAGCCGGCTGGAATCAAATATACCTTTCATTCATTTAGTGCATCCAAGTCCAATGGATGTTCCTGCTTTATCCACGATATAACCCCCTGAATAGTTCACAATGTAACTACCAAGTTCATCTCCCTAGAACCCATCAAGGCTTTGGCAAATATACCCAACAAGAGCAAGATGATCCTATGAACATACCTAGGGCCATTTATCATATCTAAGTCAGTGGAGATCATTGGAAATATGTATTATGGAATAAATATTATAATAGTGTCAAGTATGTCTTTCTCCATCTACCTCACAGAACATGTTTTGCGCGGTGCGGCAGGCACGATGTATGGCCACCCAGGAAATTGGTCTAAATAATCACACCACAACATTAGACGGAGAAGTCATAATGCCACAATTGAAGCGGATTCCTTATCCCAGTGGAGGACAATTCTGCCAACACATAGTAAGCATTGGCTACCTGTTGCAACTTATGTGAGCTGCTTTTACTGTTGGCTGACTCTATTTTGTCTAGCGTTGAGATTAATGGGCTTTGCAATAGTACAGTGGCCTAAAATTCTTTATACAAGGGCGAATGTTTAAATTTCACCTACGATCATTTAGTCCCTAAGCATCTTAAATTATTAATTAAAATAAAATCACAAGAATTGGTCAGACAGAACCTCCCATAGGGCCTTAGTCCTGCAAACAGTTCCTTAAAGAACAAACATTCACCTTAACAAAGCATCTATATGCCGCAATAGAGGCTCGAGAGAGATCCTGGGATACTTCTGGGTAATCATTAGGAATTTCACACGTAAATCGTTTAAATCATTACCACTCACAAAAGCAAGCATAAGCTCTCAAGATTATGAACAAGTCCATGATCAGATTCCTCAGCACCTGAATAAGCTGGAGACATATATCTTGCAGCGCTTGCATAAAATCAGCACCAAAGACACATTTGAAGAATGATTGTGTGCTGTTCCTCTTTTATTGACCTACATGACTCTGGACACAGTGCAAACCAATATATAACACAGGACCAGACAATTTTGAGCACCAGTGCAAGTGTACGACAAGTTCATTAAACCACGATAGCTCTGGGAGTTGTGATGCATGCCTGAACTATCTCACCAGCAAGAGGATTTCCAGGCACTTATGCCCACAGGGGAACACAAAACTGCCTTTACTTAAAAACTATTATTGCAGCTCACATCACATGCATATTTGTTTTCAGCAGTGCTAAAAAATCAAAATTCAAAGAAGTGCGAGAGAACTATAATGGAGTCATTATAGTTCTTTTTGATGAATCCATCATATTACTGCATTGAAATTCAGAAATTTCATAGCGTAAAAATCAATCACCTCGACTGGGTCTTTTACTCTGATTCCATTGATTTGCAGCAGCGGAATAAAGCTAAAGGGGATCTGGGTTTGAGTTCTCTGGTCAAGGCGAATGATTTTTACCCCGTGAAATTACTGTTTTTGGTACTAAAGACATTCAATATTTATGAAAAAAAGATTTTTTTATTGAATTAGCATATTTTATTAAGAAATTATAAGTAAAATAACATGAAAACATGTTCTGTGGTGTTAGAGGAAGGATTTGCAAAGTAAATTTTTCCTATACCACCAAAAATATTGCATGGGTCCTTCAATAAGTTCTTTAAAAAATCCAAGAGATAGCACTCATTGTATTGGAAGAGGTTTGCATTCAGTAAGACTAATCTCTCATCTGACTGCTGCCAACGTTTCAGGTATATCCATCACATAGTTTCATTTTCATACTCAACTGAAGCAACAAATTTCTTTTATTTAGAAAAAAGAAAAAAAAATGGGATTTCAGGCAGTGATTAAATGCCTTCTATTTAAAAGGCTTAACACCAAAAGATATCAAAGCCGAGTTAGATGAGATTCATGGCACATCTGCTCCTGTTTGAAACTGTTTACAATTGGCTAAATCAATTTACACATGGTTGTACATCCACAAATGATGAACATCATTCGGGACATACAGTGGAAGTGAAAGTCCTCTTAAATGATTGACAAAATCTCCAATGTGGTTTTGAGTGATCGATGAATCAAAGTTCCCAAAATAGTTGAGGCCAAAGGCATATCACAGCATTTTTGGTTTTGCATGACAAATTGGGCATGAAAGCAATATCAGCAGGTTGGGTCCTGAGCTATCTCCTAGTGGAGAATAAAAAAAATTGTATGGTCAACTCAGGGACTGGTTTGGCACTTCCATCACAATCCTGATGAGTTTCTGCATCGATGCATAACTATGGACAAAACATGAACACACTACTACACCAAGAATACACTACAACTCCAGAGACAAAGGAATAGTCAAAACAGTGGATTTCCAAAGGTGATCTGCCTCCGAAGAAGACAAAGATAGTGAAATCAGCCAAAAAGGCCGTATCGACAGTTTTTGAGAAACGTGTGGAATCATCTAAATTGAGTACCAGGAAAAAGGACAAATAATAAATGGAGAGTGTTATGCATCACCGTTGTAATGGTCAAGTGAAGGAAGGTCAAGTGAAGAAAAAACTCTCCTCATTTGGCAAAGGAAAAACTTATCTGATTAGCATGGAACAAGGAAATCATCATCAACACAGATGCCTATTTTGAGGGCCTTCCAAAATCCTACCTTTGAAACGGTTAAAAAAAATCAGAAACTTTGGGAAAGGTGTATCAAGCTAAAAGAATATCATGATGAAAATATCTACACAAAATAATTTGTTTTTCTAATTTTTTCAAATGACTCATTCAATGAACCTCGTGTTTCAAAGGTATTCAAAGCCAGCAATGATTAATTGACATCCTCTGGGCAATATAGGTAAAACTACAATTACCTTCAAAAACTTGCACATTAAAGCAAAAACTTTCTCATAAAATGTCCATCATATAAAAATTAAGTTAAAAAACCACATAATTACGTATTCAACAAACAGTACCATGGTTATGTGAAACTGAAAATCAAAAATGGTTACCTGACTGCCATTGGAAATTCTATTGTATGATTTCTAACTCATAAAAAATGACAACATATAATTATTTAGTAATAAAACCATCGTAAGACTTCATTTATCTTCCCAATCACCCCTAACTACTGTTTACTTCAGTCTTCATATGTTATCATGCAAGCATTAGAAGCAAGGTAAATAAAAACTGATGTACATACAAATCAAAATGAAAAGCATTGCTTTACTTTCACACCAATGACTGCTAAGTATGTAAGCAATATTAACCATTAAGTATGATACTCAATAAGAGTCTACAAAATGTTGGAAGTGATGTTAGTAAAATATACATTTTATACAAGTTAAGATTCACATACCCAAAAATAATACTTTATTATTACCTGAAACAGATCTCTCTTCAACATCAACATAAGTAATCTGAAACTGCTGTTCATTAGCAATATCATTAAGAAAGCCCATGAAATCAAATCCTGCCACAGAGAAGGAAACTTTCTGAAAAAGATATTTTCTCATTAAAATATTTTCCAAAATTAAAATGAAAATCATATTTCTATTGATAGTTTATCCAAATTTGACAAGTTTATTGTAAAAAAACTACTTGTTGAAAATGAGGCTTGTAGTGAAAAAATAATTCATTTTTCCAGTAATTATAAGATCTTAGCTCAAAAAATTACTTTTATTTGATTTAGCACATGCTGTTACACAAAAAGAGGCTTCTGTTTCAAAAATCTTTATTTTTTTCACAAGATGAACAACACAAAAATATCTGCACATTCCAATGGACTAAGATTCGACATGTATCCTTTATATTGTTTTTAATATAAATACAATTAAGTCATATGCAAGCAGCTTACCTGAATTTCTTCAATTTTTTCACCTTTTGAAGACCTCAAGGCATTATGGAATTGAGATACCTTATGGCAATGGGAAGGAGTGATCGATGATAATTTGTCTCGGTTTTCACCATATCCTGACGTTGAGTTTATGGCATGTTGTGCAATCTTTAAATACAAAAGATGAAGTGGTAAGAGCATTTTAAAGATGGTATTAAAATACACACTCAACCTTGCAGCATCAGCAGAGCTATCAGTAATAGCACTGCATCACTTTCACCTTATAAAGATCACGTACGATGGAATTATTAAATTCCTCTCCATTCCAAATAAAGATTATCTTGATTTACATGCACCACCAATTTATGGGAAAATAACAGCCCACTACATTTTAGCTTATAACCATGAATTGCTAGATGGAATGTCATTTCCATTACAGTCAGATTATTTTACTGAAATGATGTTATTTCAAATTTAATATTTTTTGTTTCTTCCTTCTTTTAAGAAGCAGTCAAAGGCATGTGTTATTTGGCACACAGGAATTATAGTTAGTAACGGTCAACTCGATAGCATCAGTCAAATAATAACTATTTTCCACACTTCTACTCGCAAGTGGCACAATATGTTTCGCCAAACTATAGCATCTGTATGTATGTTACATGAGTATGCTACACTGCAAGGACATGCATTACGCCATGTACAGGTGACAATAAAAGCATGAAATGTGTTTTCTGTGGAATCACAAAGCTGCTATTTTTCATTTCCAATGTGAAACGTGTTATTTTATGGATGTAGTTATTAGGTTAGTAGTGACAAATTTATTTTTGTCCCAAGCATGGTAGTCCAAGCAAAATGGTACGAGGGCTAAGAACCAAAGGCAACAGAACAGCATTGGTGCACACCTGTATTACCTAAATCTTCACCCTATAGAATAATGCCACTTGAATCTTCCCAAATTGCCAATCCACTTTGCCTAAAAATGGACTCGTTTGATATTTGATCAAGAAAAATATCAATGGTCATTTTTGGTAAATAAATGTCACACTTCAATTCATTAAAGGAATTTTAAAAAAATCACTAGCTATATCAAGTTCCAATTATTACTTATACTGGTTTCATATTCACTTATTACCTCATTCCCCTGACTTTCAGGGTATTTTAAATGTTCCTGTTTGTATTTTATGTCTTACTTAACATAATATCAGATGGGAACTATCAGTAACGGTTTGTCACACATGACTTTGCATAATTTTCATTATATGCATTATCATGGTAAAGTTTTCAGCAGTTGATCTGCACTATTTCATACCACAAATATAATGCATTAGTGGCTAAAGGTTATACATCACATCTTTAAAAAAGTTGAGTGTTTTCTAGCAATGTGAAGACTTAAAAATTTTTTTAATTTTTTCCCTCCTACGAATTCCATTTATAATTCTGTAAATACAAATTTGAAAAAAATTACATTTTCTGTTGCTATGCCATTTATGTTATTATATTTCCTGTTTAATAGACTTACTATCTAGACCCGGTAACACTAACTACATCTGGCAACAATAATATACACTGGCATGGAAACATTTTATTAATATATATGCAAATAAATCATGGAACTGATGAACCCACATGAGCAAATTAAAATCATAAGCTCTAAATATTTTAAACACTCAGTACCCATTCATTACTTGATATCACAAATAACGTCATTGAATGCCAATTTAGTACCTCAATGCAACAATTTCAGAGTGTAAAAATCATTTGCCTTGACCAGGATTCACACTTGGGAGTTCCGAGTCCATGTTCGAGTGCTTTAGCCATTTAAGCCATCGAGGCATCCTCTTAAACTAGGAAATTTTGAGGCTCAGCCAGACATCAAGGATCTGGGTTCAAATTGCAGTCAAGGGGAATGATTTTTAAACTCTGCAATTGTTGCATTGAAATGCATATTGAGAGATGACTCTGTTAAGAGTTGCTGTCGCGGCATCTCCTGCAGTTTCTAGGAACTTAGTACCTGTTGAGCATTACCCTCTACTGGCCTGTGATGGCCAAAGATCAGATGCACAAGCATCAAAATAAATCGATTAACTTTGCCAGGTTGCCAGCCTCTCTTTTTTATGCAGAAAGGTAAATCTAAATCTCAATATGGGTGACAAATATGTTTTAAATGTACATGTTTAATAATGTTTTGTATGACTGCAGCAATAATCCTCTCTTATCACGAAAATTTGATAGAATACTATCAGGGATTTCATGAGGAAGAAAGTCGTTGAAGTCCTGTTTCATTACTTTTAAATAATTAATGAGAGCATTGTTTCTATAAATATCTTAATCAGATCATGGTTCAGAATTTCACAGCCCATTCAATTATGCATTTCCAAAGTTAGTCAGTCAACAGAATATTTCAATTCTTCATTTTTCACCTCTCATCTATGCAATTAATATCCACCTTGATTAGTGGCTTACTTATGCTGCTGATAAACCTGATAATATGTGCCTTGTTCAGTAGCTGTTGATAAAAATGACCAAAAAGATCAGAGGATGTCATGCCCAAAATTTTAATCCAAATCTGTTCACAAGCTATGATTGTGCACTAGTCTCACGGAAATTTTTAAGTTCCATGAACAGCAAATGAAACAACAAAATCGAATACTCCTGAAAATTATGTATGAGCATCTGAGATGATGGAAAAAATGAGCTGGAACATAAAAAGCTGATGCAATTATATTATAATGACCACTTTCATGCAATTTTAATTCACTTATCGAATGACCACTGTGTGGTGTTATGTACACATCACTATTACTTATTTACTTCACATGTAAACCATAAGGCAATAAACTGTACCTTGGGCATTACTCATCGTAAAATGATTCTTGTTTTATGCCTAACTCATTTAGTCAGAATTCCACTGTATTTAGCAGAAATAATATTTGGGGGAGTTGCTGATGGCCTGAAGATTCGCGTCTCCAATGTCAAATTAGGATTCATATGTTCTGGGTAACTCTCAAGTACTCAGTAGCAATCAGCAGGTAACAACCATTTTACGGTACATAGAGCACCTAAGGTTTGAACTTGTCATTTTTCACAGAGTAAATACTTATTCACACTACCCAAAGTATTCCGGTAATTAGCCTCCAAAGCAAACAAAAAACATCAAGCATGAACAAACACAAAGTATGCACATATGACAAACAATTTCAAACACATTGATGAATATGTATACATTCCCACCATGAAATCTACAACAGAACATGGGCAAGTACACAAACAAATCTAACACAATTTTTTTCTGAGTGCACATTGGTGACAAAAAGCAACAGAACAGCGTGAATACATTGAGCCCCAAATGTTTCGCACATCCTACCCAAGTTTATTTCTGTCATTTGGTGCTAAATAGTAGTATAAAGATATAAGCAATAAACAATAACTAAAATGACTATTTGCTCCCCTTAAATTTACATGGTTTGAAAGGTAATAGTCTCATGAATGTATGAGTATACTGCACTCATTTAATTTATTCCACTACCTAATGTCACAAGTCTATCACTTTTACTGAAAGGGAAACTTGTAGGGCTATGATGATGAGATTGAGGGGATGGGGGAAATCAGCAAGGAAAAAAGTGTGACACATCAAGTGTCATTTCTTGGTAGGTAATATGTGACGTGGCAATGGGATGTGATGTCTTGGCCAAAATTCAAGGTCCTTTTAGCAACTGGTATGTTTGGTAAGCTTTTCAGCAATGGTTCACATTTTCATAGCTGCTTATCATAGGAGATAGAGCTAAGTACACAAGGAACTGCCACAGAATGTGGTGGGATAAATTGTACATGTGGAAAAATATTGCAAAGCATATGAGTAAAGATATCATTTCCTAGATGAGTTCAACTACAATTTCAAGCAAAACCATTGATTATCAGTTTATTTCTTTTTCAATAATAAATAATATTATCAACATAAAAAACAAATTAGAAATAACACCACATTAAAGACTCATAAAATGCATTTCCAATCACTAATCCTTTAAATCAATACATGAACCATGTAAGCAACACTTAAATAAAATAAATCATCATCCCTCATTATTCTATGGAGAAAGAGAAACTCAACCAATTGTTCTTCCTTCTTTTCTCATCTTTAGTTGGCAGCAGAAGTTCAAGCCACAAATTTTAGTAATTTAAAGTTAACTTCAAGTGGGAACAGTCAATGCATTACCGAAGAAAGGAAACAGGAACATTAATTACCTCATCCTCATCATCGAGACCTTGAGATATACTTGGCTCCTCTAATGGTGTGTCCTGCAGCTTTTGCAGCATTTTGTAAGCAGCCTGACGCTTTGCTAATTTCTTTGATTTTCCTGTGCCTGTAAAATGACCCCAGAACATGACTCAAATCTCAACCAACTCTCCCATGCTCTCAATTTTCATAGTGAATCTAAAGACAAAATAGTTAAATTAAAAATATATAATGGATCAAAGCCCATTAACAAACGAGAACCCTAATTTCTAAAAATACCAGGCATTCATTGGGATATTCATCAAACATGCACACTGAAAGCCACTGTCTTTCTAAGTAAGCACAGCTGCAGTCTTGTAAAAGGGAAATAACACCACATTTGAAGCAAGGCAGCCAATAATGAGTAGGTATAACCAAGAAAGAAGGTTTTAAAGGGTACTGGAGTAGGAGGTAAGGAAATAAATGCACAAGAAAGCTAATCCATTGATTGAAGGAAACGAAAACAGAGAAAGTAGATACATGAGTACTTAGAAGAACAAACGTAACTCCTTACCAGAGAAAGGAGATATAATGCAGTCCCTACTCACCTTATCAGATTTGTGGTTGGAGGCTGAAGATGTTCTAATGGTCTGTTGAACCAGTTGTTGTGGGGGTTTTTATTGGAAATGGTGGCACCACCTAAGGAAGGAAAGAGCCGCCAGAGGCAAAATAGAAAGCTCATTTCCTTCTTTCGGGCCAAGGTTTTGGGAAAAAGTGGGACTTTAGAAAGGTGTCAGCGCAAGTAAATAATGAAGATGATTAAGGAGCAATATGATAATGAACAAGAAAGGGGGAGTGATGAATTTACTAAGTAATGTATATTTTGGCTCCCAAGTAACCATTAACATGCAAATGAAAAAAAATGACAGCTGAAGAACACCGTACGGCAACCAAAAATTGATTGACACTCTTTGACTTTATCCCAGACTCTGCAACCAGAGGGAAATAAATTTCCTGTTGTGCCATTAATCCTCTTTCCTTTGCTAGGTGCATGCTGTCCCCACTGCAGAAATACTATGCCCAACACATGAAAATATTCTCCTTTTCCTTTCTCTGGTCAGGAGTTAGCACAGATAAAGAATTCATAAGAGGCCTTGCTTAATTCCTTAAAATTGGCATGCTTAAAGAGGTAGTTCTATAACTTGATTACTAAATGCATTACTGCTAAAAAGAGAAAAATAATTTGCTTCCACACTAGAGAGGAACATATACCACAGACTATTTTTATAATACTTGGGAATGAATATTCTAATTCTAGAGAAGAATTACCGTATTTCCCCATTGATAACGCGCACCCAGAACTTAGTAGTTACCAAGAATTTGTAGAGATACCATGCACCCAGGGCTTCATAGTTATTGTGAACATGTATAATGACGCACGTCTGTCTATATATATGTATATATACATGCGCTTTAAAAATTGGATGTAAAAATACATCTATATCCATAGACTAACAGTAGGCAACAACCAGGGAATGCATGGAATCATAATTGCCCGAGGCTGAATCAACCATAAGTATACAGAAGATTAGAGCCAGATGATTGAAATTAATTCCAAACGACAGAAAGATCCAAAATTAACAATATTTACAAGACTAAACAATATGCCGCCTTATTGCTTTTTCACTATGATTCGCAAATCAAAATGAGATATGAGTAATCTACCTATCCTATCATATATTTATACATATATCATATATACATACGTGTATATAATTCGACATACTCTACGTATACGTGAAGTACTATGTATTAGAATAAAGAAGTACTACATATTAGAATACATGAAGTATAGAAATTATATGTTTCTTCTTTTTCTCATGGATTTATGACATGAAATAACTGTAAAAGTAGCAGATCTGTATAAAATAGAATGATATTAGAAAGGCATACTTCCAGACCAATTTATTTTTGTGGGACTCTTCTAATTATTGTGTACATAGGTAGGTAAATGTTTGGATTTTTTCAATTTTCATTACATAATGCACATCGTCATATTTTCGATTATTTGAACATTTTTGTATATATAACACGCACGTTATCGATGGGAAAATACGGTCGTTGTATTTTAGTAGAGAAATCAAATTTTAAAATGTACCCCTGATAACAGTTAACACTAACTCCACACCACTGATTTTAAGGTGCCAATTAACAGATGTCAAGTTTTCACGGGTGCAAAATCAACATTAGGCTTATTTTAATAACTCAATAAGAATGAGCATTAATATTTGTACTTTTTCACATTTGTTCCTCCCTACCATGGAGACAATAGTTCCATCATCAATCGCAAAGCCATCTGGTCCTTGAGCTATGCCCCACAAAAAGCCTTAACATATTAGCTCACTTTAATCTGTTACGTTTAATACGTAGTTAACTTTCATTATAATTTTCAACTGCACTACTTTCCCCTTTCTCTCATTTTCAAATTTACGTTTCTTCTCTTCCCCTTTGTTGCCAACAATTGTCAACACTTTTACGTTTCTTCTCTTCCCCTTTTTCATTGTCAACACTGCCCCGTTCTTTCATTCATTCATCGGGCCTGGTTTTATTATGTCTGGTTAAATGAACATTAATTTTAACCTCTTTTTGAAGCCATAAATCAGTTTTACATCCAATGGTCAAGTCTAAACTGTCAGTTAAAGCACTCGACAACTTAAAGATGGAATCTTGAGGGTTAAAGTTAATGGGAGGATGATCGTAGTGCATGATGGTATCATCATTGATATCGGTATGTTTTCACTACTGTTCCAGCTGGTTGACAATACAGAGGATATGGAAGTAGACAATGGCATACAGGCAAATGATTCCGCATAATTTTCATTCCCATCCTAATTAATCATTTTCAAATTTCGAGCGAAAAAGAACGTTTTGTATGGATTAGATTTAAGAATACCAATGTTAACATGTTGCTACAAATGTGTGTGGAAAGCATTTAATTCAAAACTAACAGGTTTATAGGTTACTTTTTATTGCTAGGTACAATGTTTCTTTAATTATATCCAATAAATAATTTACCTTTTAAACATATGTTTTTCCATTTTTAGAAATTTAGCCATGACTCCAATGAATAAATTAATGCTTACTGAAAGATTTTATGTCACCGGGTCAATGTTAAGCATTAATAATAAAACATTAATTAAATAATTAAGATAATTTTGTAGGAGAGGAATTGGCCACATTTGGTTGCCTTATTTGGATTATATTTGCCAACTGAACTAAGACTAGGCCCAGTACTCTTTAACTGCTGCCCATTTATTTAAATTTTTGAATCTGAAAACCTTTTTAAGTAAATAATAAAGGTATCTTTCATTAAGGTTAAGGTTGGCTTCCAGCAAAACTTTTGATTGCTTTCTTTCTGGTGTATTAAAGGCCTTTTTCAAAGGCTGCTGAGCTATGGGGAAACATTTGTTTGAAATCATTAAAACTTGAACTAATGGAAACAAAGTCTGTACATATCAGATAATCTAATTTTTTTCTGAAATACTGAAATATCTTCAGAAGAATCTTTTCGGAAGACCTGCTTAGGAGCGTTTGCTCCTCGGTGTTGTACTTGGTGGATCTCTTTGCATTCATATTTACAATGTTTACTCACTTTTAGTCAGCTTCATAAATACCTCCGGGTCTGCCTATTTTTCGTCGCGTCTTTGTTTAACATCATCGGAGCATGAGAATTCTCATAACTACGCTTTTTCTTCATTTAAAGTTGCCATTACCTAATGGCCAGTTTCATTTACTGTCCTCTCATTAACCCTCATGTTAGGTTAATATCCACATTAACTAACCATTGGATCTAACCAGACATTATAAATCCGGGTCCTCCTCCGTGATTACTCAATTAAAAGGTTTCAAAATACAGCATCTTTATTCACTCAATTCCATCTAAAAAAATAGATGTCTTGCCTTGCCATTATCTTCCACCTTTATATGCCAATTAACAATTTAACTAGCATGGAATGGCAATAGTCTATGACAGTTTTCAGACAAATTTTCTTTTTCACAAATTTCCTTTTGTTTCACTTCCATGTGAAATAAATAACATTGCTCCCAAAGGATGGTCATATTTCCTGGATTACAATTCCCAAAGTTTTCATGATTTCCCCTATGATTCCCCTACATTCACCAACCTTCAAATAACTGAAGATGGAATTTCCAAATATTATTAGAATAATCATGCATGCCATGAACGTTTTCTCCCCCAGACAAAACTTCAAGAATATCTGTGCAACATCATAAATCAGTTTACATGAGAGAAATCGAAACCCTATGCAATGTTTTCTACCAAGTGGGAACTAGTCTTTACAAATATCCTGAATATGCCACATTTTCTATGAGTATTTTCTTCACTTTTCCAGGCATTTGGAAAGTTTCCATTAAATAACATGTCTGAATACCAGCAATGGTGAAGACAGTAGGCACCAGTGGAATTCAATATGAATTAACATCAAAGAAAAAAATGAATAGAAAACAAGAAAATCATTACTAGGAAACCAGAAAATTTATGAACATCATCATGATCATTCATAGCTCCTTTTTTTCTCCAACCAATAAAAATCAGAACGACTACAGTGTAAGTAAGCCACAAAACTTAAAAAAAAAAACTAGAAAATAAAAGAAAACTATTATTCATGTTCCAACACACTTTTACCAACCATATGATAGTGAATTAATATAAAGCTAATAATGACAGATGGGGAATAATCTTCTAAATTGCACCAAAACTAATTTTTCCAGACAAATGTTATATTTTCCATAAAAGAAAAATTTCCTCTGTTGTTCTAACAAGTGGGCACCCTACTACAGTTACACACTGTGCAAGTCCATGCAAAAGAAAATTGATAGCTATTCAATGATATTAATGGAAATTCATGCAAGCGCTTTGCTCAACAGAACAAAAACTAACAGATTAGCACACATGGCTCAAGCTTTGATTTTGTTGACATGCATAAATACATATGTTTGTAGATCCTAAATTTACCATGTCTAGAGATTAATTGAGAGAAACAAGAACTGATTCTCTTCGGGATTAATGATAATGACATTCCATATTCCAGATGTTTAGACATACTGAATAGAGAATGGCCAGATTGACTTTTTCATGTCAGAACCTTACACTTATTAGATAAAAAAGATTAATGGTGCAGTGGTATGTGTCAATTTTTATTAAATTGCTACAACCTGATTTTTTTTAGAAATTGATCAAAAATAATAAAAAATTTCTTCGTTAAACTTTGTACACATTAAAATTTTAGTGGAATACTTGCTTTCACTGCTTACTCACTGTAACTACATCATTCCTCATTGACCAATTCTTGAGTGAGTGAAACTCACAATGTTTTACTCACATATACTAAGGCATACTCTAACATATTTGTGAAGCATAAAGTTTCCAGCAAAAACTACAGTAATCAACCCAAAGGTTGATGCGATAGTCGATAGTAGACTCTGCTAACACAAGCCCATGAGTGAAATTCATACATGAGAGTAGGGGCGGGAGAAGACGATACACGCATGGATATATACATTTTAGAGTTTCCCTGGGAGATATGGCACCTAAAACTCATCAGGCTAGGTGGTCAATGAAAGCAAGATGTGTCACCCGGAATCGAACCTGGGCCCTCTGGTCAGAAGCCCAGCACTCTACCCATTGGATTTAAAATTAATTTAAATAAAACTATTTAATACTATACTAAAATATTACTTCACTAATTAAAGATTGCAATGATTTATCGTTTTCAAATTCCGACGCAAGCATCAACTGGGTAATCCCATATTTCATTTTATTGCTTACATAAAGAACTAAACAATCCTAATAATGAATAACTATATTTAACCATCTGATTTATTATTTAGTAAAACTTATGTAATTGAGGCTATACATTTATGGAGCAGAGGGCTTATTTATATTTCATTTTATACATATACATCCTCAACACCAAGTGGGTGGGAGCAATATGGAACTCACTTTATACTAAAGGTTATTTGAGAATATGTATGCCTTCTACAAGGGTGGTCTGAAAAGTTCTAGGCCTCGCCCATAGATGAATGGCATCACAATTTGCATGATTTTTTTTCTCTCATGTACACAAAACTATGAGTAGATGCTGGTTGAAATTGCAAACCATTCCCTCCAGCAGTTCGCTGTGTGCAATCGCTTGAATCAGTGGCGATGCATGTGCTATTTTAAAAGGGAAAAATTGAGTTTTAGGCAGTGATAAAATTCTTCATAAAAGAAGCTTTAATGCCGACCAATATTGATTCGAATATTATGAATGTGTTTGGGGACTCCTCTCCATCATTTCCCACAGAGGAGAAATGGGCGGCTGAGTTTAAATTGGTCGTGAAACCTCCAATATGATCTACAAGAAGGATGTCCAAAAAGTGTGAACACACTGGAAATCATTGATAAAGTGCACAATATGATTTTGGAAGATTGGCATACACAAGTGTATGAAATGGCTAATACCCTAGGGATATCAAAAGAATACATTGGTCAGAGGTGACCAACAGCTGGGGTCATTTGCTTCATTAGGAATGGATGGGAAAGGAGGGAGGGTGAAGAGAAACCTGGCCTGGTCAATATCAGCCTACTCTTAATGAAATGTGCCAAAGGGTCTGCAGATTAACCTCCCATTCGACTGATGGTGTACTCATTTAAAGTGCTCTCCAAAAAGCCTCAAGTAGGGACCAGGATAATACTGAAAAAGATCTGCTGTCTCCAGGATTTGAACCCAGGCCCTCTGGGGCCATCCAGTATATTAGCCACCCCACCAACCCAATCCCAACAAAGCTTTGTCCAAGAAGGGTGCCATGTGTGCTCACTGTGGATCAAAAATGTGAATGACACTTAACAAATAACATTTGGCATGCTTTACAAAAAACAAGGGTGATTTTCTGCATTGGTGAGTGATAACAGATGAAACACGGATTCACCATTACACACCAGAATCAAAATAACAATCGTTGGAGGGAATAGATATCAGTCCTTCAGCACCCAAGGAGGCGAAAAGACTGCCATTGGCAGGAAAGGTCATGGAATCAGTTTTTTGGATACGCAAGGAATTCTGCTGATTGAATATCTTGAAAAAGGAAGAACAATAGCTGGGGAGTATTATTCTAACCTTCCAACAAAACTGGGTGCAAAAACTCATGAAAGCAGACCCGGCTTGATGAGGAAAAAAACAATTTTCTATCAGGGTGATGCATCTCACCACGAAAGTGTCCTGGTGGTGGGAAAATCAAGAGATTTGCACTATGAAGTACAGTAAACCCTAGTCCCTAGATTTACTCCCTTTGACTACCACCTCTTCCAAAAACTCATAAATTTCCTACCTGGTCCACATTTTTATTCAATTAAGAAACAATTGCAGCTGTAGACGAGTAATTTGCAGCACTTCTGGAAGACCACCTTTCTAAAATAATTTTGAAACATAAACTGCATAAATAATTAGCTTTTATTGGGTCAAATAATAATGAGAAAAATTTAAAAATTCGTTAGTTTCCTGATGACTAGAGAAGTAATCCGTGAGTTCTGTCTGTTCCGCCTTTCCACAGCATCCTTTCTGAACACTTCCATGAATTACTAAGAGAACTTTCCTGCCAAATTTTAAGTTCCCGGCGATGGATTGAGGCCCTGCATTAAGGAATCAGCGAGTCAAAAGATTCCACTTTCATATGCATAGGAGGGTGCTCTGCAAAGTTTCCGACCTCAGAAAATTTCAGATAAAATGTCTTGTATCTTTGTTAGGTCTGAAACTTTGCAGACCACCCTCGTACAAGCAATGCCACCCTATTCCTACGTGAAACTCAGATTAAATTAAATATCATGTGCGTTGAGATTCGGTAGATGGTATTAATATTTTTCATTATAACACATACGGCTGTACCAGACATTGCCTGAGAATTTCACAGGTCAAAATTTGTTACAGAGAAGTACCAGACCACCCTCGTACAAGCAATGCCACCCTATTCCCACGTGAAACTCAGATTAAATTAAATCTCATGTGTGTTGAGGTTTGGTAGATAGTATTAATATTTTTCATTATAAACCACACGGCTGTACCAGACATCGCCTGAGAATTTCAAAGGTCAAAATTTGTTACAGAGAAGTAAAGAAGAATTTTTTCTTTTATATATTTAATAAGCGACCAAGAAATATATGTATCAGGTTTCAGCCTGTGTTTGGTGATACATGATTATAAGGATTACATAAGCAGATGATATTAATTTGATTTAAATATATACCTATTGACCATAATAAACTCAGAAAGCAGCCATTAAAATGATAGTATAAAGATTCACCATAAGTATGTATACAAATTTCAGCGACTGATTATTCAAGACCTGCCAGGTATAAAGCACTAATTAATGACATATGCCAAACAATAACATACAGCTTGAACCTCAGGTACGTAAGCAGATGGACCGATATGATTCATAATGACTATCGATTCCACTGCATTTAAACATGAGAAAGTTACTATTTGCATTAAAATGAGAAGGACATTTCTCTAGGCAATCAAACAAACATTACCTTGAAAAATACATAGACTATAAACAGGTGCATGTAATACAAGTATAAAATATACCATGCATCAAAATTCTAGGCAAAATGGGACATTTTATTTGCTCACAGAACTCACTAAGCCCTAACCTACAGACTTTTAAGTTTAGCCTATTATAATTTGAACCAAAAATAAATTTATTTCCAAGAGTCAGAAAAGGAGAAGTATTATGAATCAAGTCTTGACTATACTAATTGCTACAAACAAACACTTGAATGCCATATATTTCATAGCTTATGAATGTAAAACAGATATGTAATCACATAAAAAGGTAATAAAATGCATAATTCAAGGTTTAACGACATAAAAGAAACTTGACCGCAGATATTAGAAAATTAAACCCGTGGTATGCACGTTTTAATGTTTTTCTCTACAAAAGGACCAACAATATATTTATTTATTTTATGAGCATATTTTTCAAGACTTTCTATCATATAAAAAGTGAAAATGGCTTGGCAGTCACACAGGAATTGCATTTAATCAAATACATGGGATCAAGTGCCAGGCAGGAGACGTCACAAGCACAAGACAACAGCAAAAGGAAGAAGACCACAAGGAGAAAACAAATTCTATGATAGTGATATCTATAAATCTTTTTTGGATATGCCCAAGCAACTTTGATCATCGCTTTGAGTCTTTACCATTGTTCACATGCATGATGGCCTACACTAACGTCAGAAAATTGAAATCAATAAAAACTTGAGAATTTTTATCAACATTCTCAAAACATATACATATGTGTTTGAATCTGATTTCTTTATTAGCCCGCCCCTTTTTTTATAGTTTAGAAGAATGAATCCCTAATTCTTCCTTGTTTCAAACAACATTTTCTGAATCGAGGGGCCACTCTTGATCTACCCTATGTTTATCAATGCATATGACAATAGTTAAGGATAGTTAAAATTATAATATAAACATAATAGTTCAACTTTAGCATTCATGATAGCTTAGGAATGAATGAAACATCTGAATGATTCTTTCAAAAATGTGACTCAATTTTGTCCAGATTTGAAAAGCTCTCTTTTGGTGTCAAATTACCTTAAAATTGCATTTCGTATATAGTATAATTTTATTGGAGTTATCTCTATCAATTATATCTATCCCAATGATGCTGTCACAACCAAGAAAAAATAAAGACAATCATATTGTGACCCATGTAAACTTAACTCATTATCCATTTCTGGGTTGCAAGCATTATTGAGATTTTCATTATTCCAGAAAACGAAATATTTTACCAATTACGACTGCATCAACAGGTCTAAGATGTGTACACAGGATGTATAAAGTTTCAAAAGGGTAAGACTATGATCACAAGTTTTGGTTCCTATAGATTTTGATGGTTTGTGGCTAATCTACAATTTCTGGTGCATGAAACTGTTTTCCTAGGTCTTAACTTTTGGAAAATATATTGAGGAAGAAGGAAGAAACTTGCTGAGAGAACTGTTGCATTTTTTGATCAATATTTTTTGTTCAATACATAAGTAGAGTTGAGCTACTGCACTGAGAAGTATAGTGAATTAAATAGGTGCATACTCTGATCAAATTTTCAAGTCCTTAATAATTCTGATGATTTGCCGTGAAAATGCAATGCTCTGGTGTGTGACAGTGGTTCTGGAAAGTGACAGCTTATTCTTGACTTTTGGAAAACACATCAAAGGTGGGGAGTTAGAATATCAATGAGAGAATCATTATTTTATCCATTTGTTGATTTATAATAATGACCGTATTGTTCTGCATGGTTTGAAGCTGGCCCGTGATGACACAGGTACAGTGGGGAATTGAGAATCTTTAGATGTCATTGTTTTACAAATGCATATTGTTTCATACATGTTTTTCTTTTTGTTCATAAGGGTGCATATCACTTGACTGTTGCCACCTGGCCATTCGCCTAATTTTAACAAAATGTAAATAATAATAATTTAATAAACAGAGGAATGTCAATTTTGGACCATTCAACTAAGAAATACGGCTAATACTGGAAATAATATCAGTAATAAAAGGAGTCATGGTATTCACACGCGAATACTCTAATGAATTTTAATGAAAAATTAATCAAAATAAAATTCTTTTTCAAATGCTCTCCTTCTGATGTAAATGAATGAAACAGAAGATTAATTCACTTGTAACAGAGACAAAGAACATTACAATTTTCCACTTATTATTAAGTGGAAAATTGTAATAGTCTCTGTCTCTGTTATTATGGAACAGTTCCACCACATCACACCTGAATCTGTACTCTATATTAATTCAATTGTCTTTGTTTTGGAATCAATCCCAATTTGCCCAGGGTCTCACTACATTATTAATCTAGAAGATTTCTACCTTCTTTGAAAACAAAAGATAAGACATTTCTTTTACACAGTAACTTTAACAAAGCTAAATCGTCCCTGTACTTACACTAGCCACCCTACAGAGATCTACAATACATCTTAATTGATATTTTTAAGCACTGTGCCATACAGAGTGATCGTTACAGAGTAATATATAGGGCAGGGGTGGAAATTTAACACAGGATAGCTATAGTAATGAATAGGAAACTAGGAAAAAGGGTGGTGAATTAAAATGAAAACATAATATCAGGAGAAATAAAGAGCTGATCCATTCAATCCAATGGTAATACAGGTGCACATGTTGACAGGCAGTCAAAGGGAACAAGGCTATCTTCCTCCTTGTGACTTCTAGTAGCAGTATTTCTAGTATTAGTACGATGTATACCAATGGTTAGACAAAATAATTGCCATGTACCTGTTTAAAACAATTAAAAGTGATAGGGGAAAGAAATGCAGGGGCAGGCAAAGGGAAAGAAGCAAGCGCAGAAGGAGAGTACAGTTTGGGACAAGGGAATGACCGTGGGGAGAAAACTATTAAGTTTTGCAGGATAAATAGCTTAATTATAACTAATTCTTGGTTTGAATACCAAAGCAGATGTAAGAGGAGCATGTAAAAGTGGAGCAGATGGAGTTTCTGATGAAAATTTACAGCTCATGAAGTGTAATGTAAAATTTAAGAAAATAAGACAGGGAAGGAGTAGAAAAATATTAAATGTTAAAGACATAACTATAGGCAAAAGGATGGAGTATCATGAAGCAGTCGATAAAGTTGGAAGGGATAAGGGGATGGGTTCAATAGAAGAAAGATGGAAATGTCTCAAACAAGGAATAAAGGGAGTGATGAATGAAGCAATGGTTAAGAGATAGGTTTAGGAAGTCATGGATTATATAGAGTAAACAGGGTGTGGCAGTTATCTCTGGACAAATTTTAATTTGAATTTCCTGCCATTTCGTAGTCCTACTGGAGGTCGCGATTGGCATTCTTGACAGCTATATAGTAGGCATCTAGTAAACAGTCATTACCTTAAAATGGCCGAGATGTTATGTACAAGTGCATAGTACAGTCGAAGAGCTGCTATTATCAAAATTGTTCGCCTAGTGAAATAGTTTCTTCTTAGATTCTTCTAGTACCCCACATCAACTGTTAACGATATTGTTGCTAAGTTGAATGCTTTGGAGATGTCTGGGGAAAGTTTCACTGACCCAGCAGGGAAACCTCATTTAAGGAAATGCTTAGGTGCTGATTTCAGAGGATTTTTGCAAATTTTTGCAAATGTTTGCAAATTTTGAAGAATGTCGTGAAACTGTGCCCTCAAGGAGACAATATGTCTTTCAACAGGATGGTGCACCAGCTAATACGAGTCATTTAGTGCAAAACTGACTTCCAGATAACATTGACACATTCTGGTCAAAGGACTTCTGGTCCCAGAATTGCCCGGACTTGAACCCTCTCGACTACTATGTTTGGAGAGTAGTCGAAAGAGTTACAAATAAGACGAGGCGCCCTAATGTCGCATCTCTACGCACCGCTATCGTAGCAGCATTCGCGAATATGAACAGCACTGTTTTAAAGAATGCGTGCGATCAATTCAGGACAAGATTGGAGGCGGTCATTGCAGCTGAAGGGGGTTACATTAAGTCATGTTACTCTTGACAGATACCACCACTCTTATGTATAAGGATGTTCATTTTCATATGTATTTCTTTTTAATACATTTGCTTTTAAACAAAAGTTTCATTAGTTTGGATTCAATTGCCGCACCCTGTATTATTAAGAATGACTGAAAGAAGGAATTTGAAGAAAATGAACACAGAATTAGGGAAGAAAATGAAAAAAGAGATTAACAAACTGGGGTGAGGAACTAAGGGCACAAATGAAAATTAAGCCCAAGGACGTGGAAAATTTAGACAGACAAGATGAAATGAGTGCAATATACAGACATGCGATGGAACAGCCAGGTTTAAAGAAAAAGAAATTCATTTTAAATATTGAAGATGCAATGTATAAAATATTAATCAAAGGAGAATAGGCTCTGGAAAGATGGAAAGAATATATTGAGGATCTATATGAAAGAATAATCGGCCAAGGAGTCTGGATTTAGAAAGGGAATATGATGTCAACAAGGATAGCTTAGGACCAGGAATACTAGGTGGTAAGATAGAAAAAGCATTAAAGGAAATGAAGTTGAAGCAGGCTGTGGGATTAGACAACATCCTGGTAGAACTATACAAGAATCTAGAAAAACAGGGAAGGAAGAGCTTTTATGGGCTTATTTGTAGCATTTATGAAGAAGGAATTTTGCCAGAAGACTTACTATTAGAGCAGTATTGAAAACCATCGCAAAAAAGGGAAGGGTATGTGATGACTATAGGGCTATATCACAAGTGGCTATGGTATTCCTTAGCATCACCATCATCAAAAGGATGGAGAATAGAGCCAATGATTACTTATAAGAAAAAAAGGGTTTAGGAAGGGAATAGGTGCACACACGATGCCATGGCAATACTGAGGTCACGCATAGAAAGGAACGTACAAGTACAACCAGGATGTAATCATATTCCTTCATGGATTTTGAGAAGTCTTTTGACGGAGTAAATTGGACACATGTAATGAACATTTTGCAGACAATTAAATTGGACTGGAAAGACAGGCAACATATCTGGAACCTTGTACCTCCCACACTTCACAGGTGAGGATGGCAAATGAAGAGTCACAATGAATAGTGTTAAGCATGGGAGTAAGACAGGGTTGCCCAATATCACCCATTCTTTTCAATATACATGTCAAGGAAATGCTATGGGAGACATTGGAAATGCTGAGGCTGGAGTGAAAGTAGGTAAGAAACACCAAATCAGACTGTGGATGATCAGGCTTAGGTTATCAAGTCAGCTAAAGGGTAACAATCATCAATTGAAACCTTGCAGAATTAATATCACAGATATGGGATAAGGATTAATCTTACGACAACAAGGTAATGAGATTCTCAAGAAAATTTAATTCTCAGATAAACATTGAAACAGAAGGATAAAAAATAGATACACATGGTAGGGCAGAATGGACGCCCTTGTTTTAAAAAATCACTGAAGAGTGTGCAGGTGAGTTAGCAGAGTGGTAATAGTGGCGTTAGCTGGGGAAAACGATGCCATTTTCAGTAGTCAACATGCAGTGGTCTGGTGAGAATCGACTCTTTGTCGTAGAAACATTCTTTAAGAACAATGATAGTGCAGTGGCGATGCAGAGGGCCATGTGGTCTAGCAATGAAGCACATTTTCACCTCTCCAGCTCAGTGAATAACCAAAATTTTGGTTACTGGGCAACTGACAACCCTTGCGAGCTTCAATCAAGACCTCTTCATAGCCCCTAAGTGACAGTTAGGCGTGCTGTGTCTTCCATAGGCATTAATAGGCCTTATATTTTTGAATCTCGCGGTTCAACTGTTACTGTGAACTCTGTGCGCTATTGTGAGATGCCGGAGAACTTTTTACTCCCAAAATTGGAATAGCATGGTGAGGAATATGACACAGAAGCCTTTTGGTTTCAACAGGATGGTGCCATGTCTCATACCGCCCATCGTTCACGATAAATCCTGCAAGATCAATTTCCCGGCCGCCTGATCTCCACACGAGGGGATGTTCCATGACCACCCCGATCCCCGGATTTGAGCCTTTTTCTTTGGGGATATCTGAAAGCTGAGGTTTATGAAGTTCGACCAAGGACCTTGGAAGCTCTTAAGGAGGCAATTACAGATGTCATCGCTGGACCAATGCAAAATATGCCGAGAAGAGTTTTTGAAAACTGTCTTGAATGACTCAACATGTGCTTCGCTAACCAAGGTCGTCACCTTGATGGAAGTAATTTTCAAAACCTAATGAAAAAAATGGCACTGAATGTAGTTTTCAGAAACAAAAACTTTTCTTAATTATCTTGGTTGGTTTTTTTACAATTCACCCGTCAAATCAAGGAGTCCATTCTGCTTCATCCCGTGTATACATATATCCTAAAACAGGTAACCTATTTAGGAAAGGCTTTAGAGGATAGTGGGCTGAAGGGTAGGGATATAAAAAAGAATTGCATTAGATAAAAAAAGCATTTGAAAAGAAGAGGAGTTCATAACAGGCACCTTGCATAAAAACTCAAAGAAAGGACTCATACTAACTTTGATATGGGGTGTAGTTTTGTATGGCTAGAAAACTTGGCCACCCAGGGATGAAAATAAGAATAGATCGGTGACTTTTGAGATGGGGAGAAAATGAAAATGAATGGAAACAACAAACAACAATAAATTCTAGACATGGCACGGGAAGTGATACAGTTATTTGAAAAAGGCGGAGCGGATGCAGGAGATACTTCGAGGCAATGAGATGCTGAACACAGTGATGGAAGGGAAAATGTTGAGAAAGCAAGGTACAGGGAGAAAAAGAAAAGGTATCTGGGAAGTAGAAAGTATGTAAAACTAAATAATACAGTAGCCGTAATATGAATAATGAGGTTCAAGGGTATCTTGTGTAATGTTAAGTTAGGACTAGGAATAAAAAAGCATGTGGTGCCTAGTTCTAACTAAAACCTAAGCAACCCAGTGGAATACTAATTATTATTATCAAATAGAGATGTAAATGAACATACTAAATTTGCTCTGATAGCACACACAATAATTTTTAAAGGTGAGCAGGCTAAGGCAAACCAAACTGCACTCAAGATGAAAAGCTCTTGAGAGGACAGAGCGGAGATGACTGCTGCTGAGGAGAGTGAATTATGTTATGAAACTGGGCAGAGTATAGAAAAGCACCATAAAATACCAAATGGAAAATTGGCTTATAAATACTAAGCAAAACAGCAGACAAGGGAAGACAGCATGGTGTACACACAAGATACAATACAGTTTAGCTTATGCGGAAACTACATTAATGAAGTGCCACACCGACTACTTAACAATGAATTGGTGGCCATGTCTAAGACATCAAATCAAGCACGCCAACTTCTATCAATTCTTTCATTACATTCTATACAACTATACTCCATTTTGGTAACACTCTTCAATTTGTGTTGACTCTTCAATGTTTTATGTTCTTGTGAGTGGATTGGTTACACAATGAGGGGGAGAGAGGGACAAAAATTGGATATTTGACATCACAAAACCTCACAGGGCTAAAACAATGCATGTGGAATGAATAAACAATGACATAAAGAGATGAAGCAAACAAAGGAATGTAAGAATGGAATATGGGAGGATGAAAGACTGCAGTTCCCATTGCTTTCATCAAAATCTAATGATGAAATCCATGCATGCCTCCATTTTTGCAGGGTACTAGTAAATTATTCTGAATCAAAAATGTTTATAATTTCAATCCTCCTTTGATGAAAAAAATCTCTACAAGTTGTACACAAATACCAAAGTAACAAAAAAGATTTTTTTCTATGATGGAATTGGTAGTCCATAAAAACCATACCCAAGCATATATCTTCACTTTACATTAAATCCCCCTCAGCTCTTGGCTGAAAAAAGACTGCAAAAAATCAAATCAATCAGCCATTTTCTCATTAATCAGAAAATACTTCATTTCCATATTTAAGCACCCACCTGACCCAAAACTTCTCCACATTCAAAAACAGTTCTAATCTCCAGACTTAAGACACTGCGATGGGTCTTCTCATGGCCTCGACTTATGCAAACCTATGTTTCATCAATAAACCCATGTGGTAACTAATAGTATTATAACAGAGCACAGGGTAAACGCATTACTCCCTCACGTGGCCTTGTTCAGAGTAAAATGTTTCAAATACATGATGAATAATCCAATAAAATAAACCCAATGAGCAAAGTATCTGAAGGTTTTCATTTAAGCAAGAAATAATTTTAATTATCAATTTAAAATATATGTTTTCCAAACCATAGGTTCACCCAGCAAGTTGTTTACTTCATTTCCATTTATGGCAGGGCTTTTTCTCTCAAATAAATCTTATTTATATTACTTTGGTCACAGATTCTACCATCTGTATCCTTAGAAACAATACCTAATATTAGGCCTTTCCAGATAATCAAGGTCATTGTGTGTTTCCGAAATGGCATTTTATATACACACTTCGTTAATCAGATAAATCAACAATTTTATCATTACTTAAAATATTTTATTAAATGAGTAAAGTGCCGTAAATACCTGATTCCATATGGTTGAAGGCCACACAAGCTATGGTAAACTGCCTTTCATGCGGGAGTCCTTTCTCACATGTCAGCTCATAGGTTGGAGGTGTCCATCGTCGCCCCATGCACATTTCCTGCAGAGTACCAATGGGATTCCCAGGAATTTTGTCATCATAAGGTGAGACTATTTGGCTTGCTCTAAAAAATTAAAGGGCATGGTGATTAAACCCGTTAATACTTAGAAAATATCTTTTTGCTTAAATTTTAGTTTAATATTTACATTGAACACATTTTAGGAATAATACCAATCAATTGTTTTCATTTTTAGTCATTTTTTAAGCATGTAAATACAAGGTGCATTTGATTTTACTAGAAATCATCCACTCGAACCAAATTCAACTACAAACTGACATAACAGATGCCATAAATCAAATATTTATATGCTTGAAAGCAAATCATCTTCCTTTAATACTTCATGAAAAAACATATCTTCATTCTCATTGGAATCATCCAACAAACTATAACCTGTAACATATGTTAATAACCTTCCAGTGCTCCAACATACACACAATTTCTGGGTTTAGTTGCAACAAAGGCTCTTGGTAGGAACAATCATGTAACTCTTTCACCGAAAAACTAAACAGTTCAATCTTCATATTACAGCTTCTTAAGTACAGTGCTCATCAAGAAACTGTCATCCTTTACCTATAAATTGAGTAGCTTCAGGCGTGATGTGGTGGAAGTCGAACATAATGAATTAGCGATCGGGTTTTGATGTATTACATCATCATCAGGTCTACCTGATGATGAAGTAATACATCGACAACCGGTAATAAAATGAAAATTTTATCAAGTGGAAAAGTGCTATGATCACTAATTCATTCTTTAATTATGCCCAGATTTGAAATGTGACCACAACAATATGTACGTACACGAGGAACATGCAAAACTGCTTTTAGAAAATGAATTTGTAACTGAACACAACCTTCCAACACGACAACAATGCCTGTGCAGAACTCTGAATGATTCCTGCTATGCTCGCCTAGTCGAAGAAATGCATACTACGAGGGTCATCCGGAAAGTAGTACCCGTTCGTGCCGCATGAAGTGCTGACGACGCGAGTAGCCGCTGGACGAGGTCAGATAGTTTCAGTGGCTTGTCTGCCTTCTCTGAGCCAAGTTGCGTGACGCTAGCATTGCCTGTGTTGTTTCTGTGATTGTTTACAATGTTTAAAAAAATTGAGAATGCCGCCAGTTGTGAAGTGAGGGCAGTGATTAAATTCCTCAATGCAAGAAACGTTCGCCCATGTGATATTCATCGCCAATTAAAGGAGGTGTATGGAGACAATGTAATGGACGAGTCTTCTGTTCGGCGGTGGTGTCGCAACTTCAACATGGGGAGGGGGAACACACACGACGATGAGCGTTCGGGGAGACCGTCTGTCATTACAGACCAACTGGTGAGCTCAGTTGACGAATTCGTGAGGAACGATCGGCGCGTCACAATTGATGACATCTGTGAGCATTTTCCCAATGTTTCTCGAACAATTGTTCATGAAATTGTTAAACACCATCTGCATTATGCAAAAATTTGTGCAAGATGGGTCCCTCGCGTATCTCAATGAGCTGGCGGCGAAGGACTATGCAGCAGGAATACAGAAACTTGTCACACGTTATGACAAATGCCTTAATTTGCTTGGAGATTATGTTGAGAAGTAGTTTAAAGTATCCTCTTTCAAATAAAATTTTTTATGTTTGTTAATATTTACTTTTGTGTCTTTATTTCACGAACGGGTACTACTTTCCGGATGACCCTCGTACCTTAGCTCTACCAACAGCAGAAGTATTCCGGTTATTTTTGGGTACCCCCTCGTACATCATCAATCTATAGGCAAAGAAAGAGGGTTTTGCTTTGCTTTTTGACTCTGGAAGGGACAGGAAGACATTCAGAAGAAACACTTCCGACTGCCACTCTCTGTGAGCACTGTGCAAGGAAGTCAGATAGGATGACTAAGAGAGTACCACTGACTTTGCAAGCACAACTGGGACTATGCTATAAACGAGATTGATTAAGTGTCAAATGCCTATAAAAAGAAATGTATTCAGCATAAATTGAGGTGAGATGAGTCTACAGGGGCAAAGGTGATGTATTGAGATGCAAAACAGAGTATATTTAAACAAGATCCATTGTAGAGGAACCCATGCTCATATGGTTGGATATTAAGAAAAGTGAATGGCAAAAAGGTGATTATGGAGGATATGGTTACAATAAATCAATAGAGTAGGGAGAATAAAGATGAGATAATAGCCGCTAAGTTTCTTTGGAACTTGGAAAGACTTTACAATGGGGGATCAATCTTGATGTTTTCCTAGACAATATTTAGCCATGTCTGGAGGGATGTAAATAAACTTAAAAAACCAAAGTAAAAATAATGACTTACATGCTATTGACTTTTACATCTGTTAAGGAACTTTGTCCCGGTGGAATAGGTCCATGATTATGTGATGTCATGAGCCTGTCCAAAACTGCCTTCGCTGCAGCATGCTTGGCTTCCTTTTTAGACCTACCGGTCCCCATGGCTGGAAAAAAATTCAAAAATTAGTGAAGTAGTGCAGGACCTTTTTTTAGGAGTACTAGCTTATTAACAGATAATACAGGAGTACCATTAATTTCTGACTTCCATTATTCATTGATGTTTTTCTAGTTTAAGAGGCTGCAGATTTTCTTCTCTTAAAATTCTATCCATTAGACTATATTACCCATATTTTGTCCAACAAATTCTCTATTAAAGGTATCCCTACAAATGCTAGTTCTCAGATCTCAAAAAGCTATCATTTGTAACAAGTGAGAAGATGAAATTGAATAATTGAATATTTAATAAAAGAATAAAATATAAGCCTTTATTCTTCTTTAGTTTATGTACTTAGGTTTGGGACCATAGGTCATTTTATATGGTGAACTTCCCTGAATAAAATTTCACAAAATACCACTTCATACCCAAAGAAAAACTTTGGCAAGCTGGTTTATGAGCTTTCCAGGTTGGAATTTCTGAGAAATAAGGGGGCAGGCGCCTGTACAGTTCCATAACATCTAATTTCAACTGCTATAGTACCAGATTTCATGCCTAGTGGGACATTCAGATCATCAAGAGTCACCTTTGCTGTAGCACAGATATCTAATCAATACTTATGGACCAGAGAAATTGCTTTTATCCCTCACCATGTGTTCAAATAAGCATGGTTCAGATTTATCCCCTTGAAAAATGACCAGCAACTAGCCACATCTTACTGTGAATCCATTGTTATTGTGAATATCTCAGATGGTCTTTTTGGCCTTGCTAGGACCATGGTTTTGGTTGATCTTACCTCCCTTTCCTAAATGATTTATGGAGGTTTGAACGCAAAAAAAAATCCAGATTATTTTCAAAAACAACTGGGATGTGCTAGCTAGAGGGATATTCTGCTTGACAAGGGCTCAGTCATAAGAGAACCTTGCCAACTGCCAGTTAAGGATTTTTACATAAGGCCATAGTAGTTCTTGATACATTAGTTAAGAAGTTGGCCCATCTGGTGCCAACCCTATATCCAGGAGGTGCAGGACAGAATGCTGGATGGTGAATGCAATCATTCTCCTGCTCCTTCCAAGCATTTACTAGGCTATTTTGTAAAATTTGTTCAATGATTAAAAATGTGGCCTCATGAATCTTCCAAATGAACCAGTGAAGGAGCGTATTGCAAAGTATATATTCACATGCATACATATTTAATTATTTCTGTGCATCATCAGCATTTACTCATGCAAGTCCTGTTATTTCCCAAGCAAAACTTAAAAATGTCGAGGAAGGATGCTCTATGATTAAAGGCATCATATCTTGATACTGGACTTCATGTGAAAAATGATGCACAAATATAGGCATTTGATATCCACTCCTGATATTAATTTTAAAATGACTGGTGGTGCCAGTTAATGGAAATATGCTTGAAATGTAAGTTACAAAGCTACATTTCATGTTTTCTCGGAGGAGGAAAGCTAAGGTAGATGTTTAAATAGGAGAGCATATACTGGAACATGTGGAATCATTGCATATTAGGAGAAGAATTTATTTTATTCTGAGAGGCACATACATATTTCTCTGGGGTTGACTTATTTCACATGGTCAAATCCATTGCCTTCAACTTAAAACTCATTGCGGTGAGGTCTAGGAACCTCGGGATTTAAAGTTAACAGTTTTACTTAAAGCCAATTAAAATTTATTAAGTTAGCAGTCACCAAATTTCAGAGAACCACATTGGATTGGAACAGGAGGGGAGAGTGAGAAATCGCACCACCTTTCACTCTTGGCTACTAAACTTTCTTCATCATTGCATTATTTTCATCTTTTTGGTTGTATTTCGAATTAAATAAACAAAAAGAAAAAATCAAATTCTTTTCCTTCTATTATGGATGGCTTTTTACAAAGGAAGTAAAAATCACTTAGCTATTAATAATGAATGGGCTATAAAAAGTTAACTTGAGTTAAAATTAACGAATGTACAGCTACCAACGTACCCACAACATCCGCAACAGTAACCCTATAGCGAAAGGTTGGCTCATGGATAGCGCCTTCGACCTGCACAAGTTCATATTTAGGAGTAGTTCCTCTCCGGCTTAAGAGTTCTTGAAGCACTGACACTGGAGTTTTGGTGGGGAGTGACGACAAATCCTTACAAACAAGAGGAAAAAATTATCGACCAACTTTGTTACAGAATCACAAATTTCATAATGTAAACACTAATTTTCTGTGGTAAAGACGAGTTACACCTGTGGGAAAAGCCACCTTTCAACTTCCCAAAAGACGCTAAATGAAGAAACTGCAGAGGTGAAAGCATTTTCGGGGAGAATTATTAACTTTCGTATTAAGAAAGTGTGATAGAGAATGTTAATTCTTCTATACCTCTTCACTCCCAAGCAGTGTTAATATCACCTTGAATAACAGGTAAACTTGGATTCCCTTAAAGATTAGTTTACAGGGTGCATCGACAGCTTTCGAGAAATTTTAAAATTTGATGGAAATTTTCGTCATCGAATTAGTAATTTTCAAACTTCCCTTTGCCAAAATAAAACAGCCCTTTGAATAATGGAAGCATAATAACTAACACATAGTATTATTGTGGAATAAAAATCTTTCATGCCGGTCCTTAATGCTTTCTAATCTGAAGCAGGAAGAAAAGTTATTCAAGATAATTAGGGGCAAAAACAGGATTGAACTAACAACAGAACTTTCAAACAAAAATATATGCCTTACATTCGTAATTTAGAGCTAGAGTCACTATAACTTACAAAACAGAGTCCTGAAGACATTTTATCCAGATTTGTCATAGTGCCCACACTATTCTAACATTTTTAGCATTTAAGCGTCTTCAATCTATAAAAAAATATATATTACGTTTACTCCTTCAACTTACACCCATTGCACTTCGGTAAATATCGATTTGCTTTCTTCAAGTAGTTCAATGTTCCTCCGCTCTGTTATCGGCGCTGCCCTTTTTTGGCGTGGAGAATTGTACAAGGCAGTGTTGCCAGATGATGACCGCCTATATTTTGAAATTAACGTTCCAACGACCATATATGTTAATCTCACCGAAAGCTATATAATCTCTTTTACATAAGTATGTATACAGCCGACGAAATTCGAATTTTGTACAATTCGATTAATGGCTATGATCAATACACATATTTTAGGACTAAATATTTCCAAATACTCGTTGAAGTCTGTATTACTAGGTCACTGTTGATTCAATATCATAAATGAAAACTAATGCCCTTTTTTGGAAGTGTCGAAAAGGAGTTCTCCCTTCCCCCAATCATATCCAACATGATTGAAATTACTCCACAAACGGCCCATGCACACTTCCCAATCGGAAATTACCTAATTCAAAATATGGTGGTCAAGCCATTGAATGCTTTCACTTTAACACTGTCAATATCAGCCCACACCCTTTGATGATTTGTATGCGGTCGGTTTGCAAAATTTCTTCTTGCTTTTATATTTAAGAATCGAGTCAAGGTGAATGGTTTTTACACTGAAATTATTGCGTTAATTATTTTTAACTTTGAGAAATCATTTAATTGATAAATTCAATACAAAATCATGAAAAATTACAACCTTAAATCGTCTTCTTAAATAACAAAGATAATAGTATATTTCTCTATGGTATTGCACCAGGTTATATAAGCTGCGTTCTGACTGGTTTTACATTTAGGAGCAAGCTTTAAAGGATAGCACTATTGCGGTAATATCCTCTTGCCTGGAGGTTTCTTTGTTTTAATGGGCAATACAATTTTGCCAAACAGCAAGAGGGCGCAAATTTTGGCACCTATTCCAGCCCCCGGATTTAGGACGCAAGAAGTATATCCAAATTACACCTAATTGTAATCCCAATCGAGACAGCTAAAAGAAGAATAATAACCATTGCGGGAGTATGTTATACATTTTCGTGGGTAACAATAACATCGGCTATTTATTTGAGAGAGCACACTTCTACTCGTTGAAAAAAACGAAGGAAAAAGGCGGAGTTGTTAACGAGAGGTGGGAATAGGCGGAGAAATAGGCAAGAGAAATTTTGTCTCTTACGCATGAATGTAGTTTGATTCTTGTTATAACTTTATCATATCAAGTTACTGGATTCAGTTATTTGAAATTTAGAGGTAAGACCATATTTCCTTTGTTTGGGGCTTCTTTTCTTGACTAAGAATATCGTCTTTGTCATCGTGGCTGTATCCATACATCGCTTGTGTGCTTGTTTAATCTTGGCTTTTGACTGTGAAATGCCAAGACAGAAACAAAACCAAACGAAAGCGCGCAACCGAATTAGTTCAATTGAAAAGCCGTCATGTCAAGGGAGCATAACAAGGTCACGTAGCGAGAAATCCCCAAAGTGAACGTGTTTTTTTGCAACGGGAGAAGGCTATCTTGAAGCAGTATGCGGACTGGAGAAATTCAAGAATATTAGAACTCATAGTAGAAAGTTCGGGAAAATTCAATATCACACCATTGAACGAATTAAAATCGAACCAAGATGTGAATCCATTTGTGAGTAAGAGGACCTCCAACAATTTAGTTATTTGACGCACAGATAATGAATCGCAAATTCGTGGAAACGGCAAACTCACCACATATCTTTATTTTTTTCCTGTGATCTAACATTGGAACTTTCACGAGGCTCCCTGAAGGAAATATAAGAACACTTCCCCGCTTAGCCATATGAAATAAGATGTTTCGATACACTCATGCGCAGTGAGTATGATAGAAAAATGCTCTTTTGATATTGTCAGGAAAAGACCATTTGAACACGCAATAACTCCCAGAAAGTTAATATTTATTTCAAAACAGCTTTTGAGAATTTAGCTCAATTGCTGTCCAAAGCAATAAATATTTGCAAATATTTAAAGAGAGGATTAATATAACTTTTCTAACAGTTTCCCAAGCGGATAAAATAAGATAAATCATAATATTCAGAGCCAAACATTAATCCAATTTTGTTTGGGCTTGTTTACTAACTCTCACCAGATGTTATTCACTACCATCTGCGGTTTCTCGTTCCCTCTCTCAACATATGACCAAGTCAATTGTTGACGCGGCAACGTTGCAAAGTAAAAGAACATTAATAAATAAACGCAATAGGCAAATAAACCCACTCATTTGTTACGATTCGCATAAAAATTGTGCATTTCGGAGGGAGAAAAGCGAAATATGACCATGGACTTTGGTAAATATCATTCGGAAGAACGAAGAAGTGGAGCGATAGAAACATTACCATGCGAAGGTACACGCGATCGAATTGTAAAGATATTTCGTTTTCCAGGGTCGTCTAGATGGTCGTGTAAACGTTTGGATAAGTGAATAGTTAGGAGAAATTAAATTAAATTTAACTTACCATCTGACTTCCGGAGACATCCTTCCCGCGAGTTGATCTCCACCTTTTGAGATGAATGCCTATGAACAAATTAAGGAAATTAAAAGAGGATCAATAGGGATTGCGCCTCTCACAAAACTGCCTTAGTTACTTACTGCTGTTGTAAATGCCGATCATCCTGTCTCATCACCGAAATGAGTAAAACAAGCCGCTACCAATCCAAGGACAAATAAAAGTAAGAATGAATAAATAACATACATGCATATGAAGATTTACCTATAGGATCATGTGCAGCATCCGGTCGGCAAAAATCCCGCGATCCCTTTAGGAGTCGCGATGGCTCACGCCAGGCAAACAATTGAATGGTTCATTCGATAAGCGGAAGACAGCGCTGTACACGCGGCATTAAATTTTCTTCGAATTACAGGACGGGGCTTATTATAGTGAGACATTAGTGGCATCCGATCGCGGTTCCGAGTTTAAATTACAGAGCAAAGGTGAACGAAGGAGAGGATAGGAGAGCAAGAAAGGCAAAAGCACTTAAATTCCCGTTAGGAAAAGGTATCGGAACGCATTGACTAAGGCCTCATTCATCAGAAAAAATAGGAGCAATGTTCGAATCATATGTAAGGAGTATTAATATCAGGCACTCCGAGAATGGTATGAAGGAGTATGAATAACGAAATCAAGCATTTAGCAAACCTGTATCGTACACAAAGTTGAAGCATGGCAACGTATTACGGTTGGAGGGATCACGCATAGGAGTGTAAATACAGGAGAGTTGTTGACGGAGAGAGGAGGGAAGATTGGGATATGGGAAAGAAGAGGGAACCACACATCTGGAGGAAAAATTAGAGGTTTTTTGTTAGCAATTCGTATGGGAACTGGAAGTACACCAGAAGAGTCACCAGTGAGTGATGAAAACTTAGGTACACACGCGGAAGCAACAGAAAAAGTTGGGACGAAGTGGGAAAGGGGAATAGGCGTTAGAGTATTGAGGAGGCTGCCTATATTCACATCCTGCGCTGTGGCAATGCATGGGAGGTGAACAAGGCTATAGAGACTAAGGGTAGGAAACCCTGCTTCCTGGGTTCATAACCTTAGCCATTAAAATATTGAAAGCAAAAACGATTGTCAGTGCCAGGGGTTCGGGGACTTTGGCGTAGCAACGTTAAGGGAATTGAGAGGGGTTCGGAGGACACATTTTGGCAGTTGTTAGGAGCTCGAAAACGTACATGCATGATTTTCATGTTTCATGTTTGGTCACGGCAACTTTATTGATTCATTATTGTTACACGCATTTTAATTTAAATTCGATTTATCATATTTTAAAAAATTATTCTTGCATAAATGAAAAAGTAGACATAAAAAAGTTAAAGAACACTGAGAAAATTGTACATAACTTTATTACTATAAAATATTCTGCATAACATCCAGAGGGTTTTTTTTAATTAATCTGAAACAAAATATCGTCCCAGACGCCTAAGTACAAATTTCAATAAACCTTTCAATAAAATCATTCGAGTGAATGCTAACACTTCTCACTGAACGAAGCTTGGGATTGAACTAAAAAACTCCTCCGTTATCTTCTTTTTAAGTAAGCTACCGGTTTAGGTAGGATTTTGGATGGACACAGCTGCTGAATAAATATTTTGTGACTCCTAACAAAACAAAAAATCAAGCATCCCACTCTACATCAGGTCCCTCTTCATCTCCGAGTACTTTCTTCCTCCCTTCATCCCGTCCAACATCCCTATCCTGTTCTTTCCCTTTCCTCGTTTGCCCAATATTCTCCCCTCTATTACAGTCTTCTGATCATCCCGCTGCCGGACAACACCCCATTCATCCACTTCTCCTGCCTCCATAGGATTTCTCCCAACAAACCCCTCTCTTCGCCCACCATACCAAGTACTTCCTCATTTGTTTTCTTCTCTGTCCATTTCACCTTCTCCATTCTTCTCCACACCCACATTTCAAAAAAGCCTCCAGTCTACGTCTATCCTCCTGCTTCAATGACCACATTTCCGCGCCGTGCATAGCTGCGCTCCATATCAAAGTTTTTAAGAGTCTTTTCTTAACATCCTTACTCAACGTCCCTGTCATCAACTCCCTCCTCCTTGTGAAAGCCTCTTTGCCTAGCGCTATTCTTCTCCTTACGTCCCTACTACTTTGACCGTTTTGGTCCGAAACACTTCCGAAGTACGTGAACTGTTCCATCTGCTCTAGTTTTTGGCCTACTATTTCAATTTTTAGCTTCAAATATTTCTTTCTGGAAAAGCGCATAACCTTTGTTTCATTAATATTGATTCTCATCCCATATCTATCGCACTGAATTTCCAATTCACTCAATTCAAGCAATGCTTGCAACCCCTTGGCTGACTGGCAAACTAGATCTCGGTCATCAGTAAGCCTATCTCATTTTACGAATACCCCTCCTACCTCAATTTCTTCCTATGCCTCTCTTTAATCATTTCCTCTACATACAGGTTGAACAGCAACGGTGATAATGGGCAACCCTGCCTTACACCTCTTCCTAACACTGCCCATCCGGACTCCCCGTTCCCCACCCGCACCTGAGCAGTCTGAGACATGTACAGGTTGCGGATTAGTCTCCTTTCCCTCCAATCTATTCCTATTTTCTTCAATATACTCATTAGTGTTTTCCCAATGTACCCTATCGAACGCTTTTTCAAAATCTACGAAACAGGCAAATACCTCCTGGTTATATTTTATATTCCTCTCGATTAATAATATCATTACTGCAATGGCGTCACGCATACCTCTCCCCTTCCTAAACCCAAACTGATCACCCTTTAAGTAATCCTTTGCTCTATCCTTGTGTTTATGATCCTGAGAACAACTTTAGCTACGTGGGATTATACGTATTGTCCTGTAGTCCTCACATGATAGAGCCTTTACCTTTTTCGGAATAGGAACAAAAACTGATATCATAGTCTTCCGGCCAGATTCCCTCTTCATAGATGCTACGCATCAGTCCATATAGACTCTTCCTCCCACATTTTCCTAAACCTTATAGTTGTTCCGCAGGAATGCTATTCACCCGTCAGGCCTTATTTAGTTTCATCTCCTTTAATGCTCTTTCTATCTCATCGTCAAGTATGCTTGTACCTAAGCTATCTTCCTCTACGTCATGTTCCTTTTCTATGTCTAACTTTGTTGGTCTACGTTCTTTACTATACAGTTCGTCTATATATTCCTTCCATCTCTTTTGGATCTTCTTTGTGTCAACTATTATCGTACCAGCCTTATCTCTAATTGTTGGCACAGGTCTTTCCTTCTTACTTCCCGATAAAGATTTAACCTTGGCGTATAGCGCACCAATTTCACCCTTCCTCTGCAAACTTTCCATATCCTCGCACTGCTTCTTCCACCATGGTTCTTTTGTTTTATTTGTTGCCCGTCTCAATTTACTACCGCTCCCGGAAAGCTGTGGGAATTTATCACACTATTCCTAAACCTGTGTCTAACCAGGATATAATCTAGCTGATATCTTCCTGAGTCACCTGGCATTTTCCATGTATACCTGCGTCTTTTGTGGTGTCTAAACCAAGTGTTGATGATGACTAACCCCTGTCTCCCGCAGAACTCAACTGCTTTCTGCCCGCGGTCATTCCTCTTGCCTAAACCGTAGTCCCCCACCTCATCACACTCTCTTCCTTCGTCTACCATCGCATTCTAATCCCCCATCTCCATCAAATGTTTCCCTGCAGGAACACACGCGATTATGTCATCTAATTGATCGTATATACTATCGACCTCTTCCTCCGTATGGTTGCTTGATGGCATGCATACTTGAATAATAACCAATTTCGTCGGTTCTGCCTTTATCTCTACTAGTAATAATCTATCCGTTACTTGTTCTATGTTGACTACGTTTCTTCCTACCTTTTCATTTAATATTATGGCAACCCCTCGTTGGCTCTTGTCCCCGGCGCTGAATATAATTCTATTATAATCACTCCGGTAATCCCCGCTATCCTTCCATCTCACCTTGCATAGACCTAAAATATCTCCCCTTTCCATCTCTCGCTAAATATTATTTACTTTTCCTGTCCTCAACATATTCCTAATATTCAAAGTTCCTTTTATAGCTAATTTGGTCTTCTTCTCCTGCGTCTTCTGTCCTGCTGCTGCTGGTTTTCCTTTGCAAGGGTTTCTTGATATGACCACCGTAGAAGCCTTGTCTCTCCCACTGACGGACACGGCACACGGCCGATTGGGCCGAGTCACGTAGTTGCCAGGTTCACATTCTCTATAGTGTCCATTATTAATTCTTGGTAATGATAGTCAAGGTGGTTTCCCGTTGCCTTCCTCAACAGTGTTTTTAACCTGACACCGTCACTCAATGGCCGCACCACTGGGTCAGACGCCTTTGCAGCCTCCTCAGTGAGGAACAGACGCCGCGTGGACTACCTTTCGTCTGGCTCCTTAACCTTCGACCTATCTGGCATGGGTGACCCTACCAAGAGCAACTACCATTACTTCCACCAGCACAGCTCTAATAGTAATCGGAATGTACAAGCCCTTCCACGGCGTCAATGGTTTAGTCCATGGGAGGGTCTGTAAAATTATACGACTCAAATTCAAAACTTCACTTATCTCGGTTTCAGCTATGGACATGCCCGCAACAGAAGTCCTGTAATTTTTTGACTCTCTGATAAAAAACTATATCGAAAGGGATAATTTAGTTCCTTGCCAATCCGAAGCTAAACTCATATATGATCCCAACGGATCAAATTCCTCATTTACACCCCACACAGTGGCTGTTGTTTCCCCGTGTCCTTGTTTTCGGTCAGGGTCTCAGATCCAACGTACCTTGTTCAAACAATCATCTTATTAGGACGGCTCGCGAGGATCCAGGACTATAAAAGGCCTTAGTTCTCATAATAGGAGGGGGTTAATGTGATGCTCTCGACCTGCAGCCTTGTGCCGGGGATTGATCGTGGACCTCCGGTTTGGAACCGAAATGAAGGAATCAATCAGGGGTTGCGTAGTTTCTAGCGGTTGTTGCTGCGGCTTTGGGTCAGGGCTCATGTTGGCGTCAACCACACCGTGGATCGCGGATCTGAAAAGATTCTGCCTTCCTTCAGGGAACTGAATTCTCTTCTACTATTGATGCACCTTAGTTGCCATAAAGCGTTTGTCTAAAAATTATAGGTTACAATTGTTTCCTGACGTGTGCGTGAAGTGCTGAAATCAGAACGTTGGTTAAGTGTACGCATGATCGCAGATCGTATTGGCATTGATAAGGCAATGTCAGTACACACCATCATACCTGATAATTTGGCGATGAGAAAGATCTGCGCTAAATTCGTCTCGAAGATCTTGACGGGAGACCAAAAGCAGAGTCGAGTGTCTCCTTCTGCAACGACATCGCGACGAGTCCTCAACCCCCTAACAGTCCCAATTTGGCACCAGCAGACTATTTCCTATTTCCAAAAGTTAAATCCTCCCCCAAAGGACACCACCATGGAACCCTAAGTGGAGTCAAAGAATCTTGAATGCGTACCCTTAAGGGCCTTCCGGAATCCGCCTACCAGGGAGTCTTCGAGTCGTGGAAAATCTGCTCTGGCAACAGTGTGTCGACTCTCAAGGGATGTTTGTTTGAAGAATTTTGAGGCATTTTAGCGATATCTGAAATAAAAAATCGTCTTATTGGGACATCTCACGAGGATTCAGAAATATTAAAACGCTTTAGTTCTCATGATAGGGAACAACTACACATTTCCATACATAAAGGCCCAGCAAACCAATTCTAGCGCCTTTGTTCCCACGTAAAAAGTTCGCAATTTTATCACTGCTGAAAACTCCCGGAGGAAAAGTCGCGGGCCACAGTGAGAAATCTTTCGCAAGCCCTGTCTGGGTGAGCGTTTGATAAGGGTTAGTGTCACTGCTATCTAGTGCGCATTAGCTAGAGCGTATTCGTTATTCTACATTTAATCTCTTTAATTTTATTCGCATGATCTCTCCGACCGTATTACGATAGGGGTAATAATATATTTTCAACATCACTGCTAAAGAGACGTCCTTCAAATTAATGCAAGAGATTTCAAATCAAATCAGTTTTTTAACCTTCGCTCCGTGAGTGATTCCCAGCCTAGCTGCTCTAATATTTTGGATACGCAACTATGTTTATCATAACAACGTTTTACAAATCTAGCTCCTCTACGCTGCACGCGATCCAATTTGGAATTAATCCAAATTCGCGAGGACTCAATTTATACTTGCAGCATATTCTACATGAGGCCTAACCCGGGAAAGATTACATTTCTCTCTGAATTTTTCATCACATTTAACAAGTACTCTTCTAATGAATCCTAATTTTCAATTTTTCATGTTACATGCTCGGCAGAGGCAACAATTTGATTCGTCATTGTTTCAATAATTTTATTTGAACTTCGATATTAGATTTGAAAGAAAATATCAATGAATAAGTGAAAGAATGAACAAGCAAAAGTTAAAGGACACTAAGCAAACTATCCATCACCTTCACGACATGAAAAACAATATTGCAACAAACCCGGGGATTTCTTGAATTTAACTTGCACAAAACCCGGAAAAAATTATAAAATCTTCTATTCCACCATTAAAGTAATCCTGTGAAGAAAGCGATCTCGATATGATGGACAATTTTTGATATAAAAGAAAAATACATTAAGAAAATTGTTAGGCCCTCCATCCCACTATCATATTTCATATGTCGACTACAGAACTATTTTGAAAACTTTAATAAAGATAGTAATCACCGAAATACTGAGGATTTGTGGAATCTTTCCCTTGAGATCACGCGCTCAGCAGTCAACAGGTTCATTCCCAGTGGATATATAAAAGATAACACGGAACTGACATGGTACAGCGCACGAGTAAGAAGAGCTTTGCGATGTCAAAGGCTATCGCTATCAAAGGCTAACGCCAAGATGAGAAATATTAGGGATGATATCTCTAGCGACAGAAAGAAAGAGACCAATTATGATGACAAGATATCTAGGGTGAATTCCAAGAAGGAAATTGGAAAGCGTTAAGCGGATTCAAAATTAAAGGTTAACGAAAAATTTGAAAGAGAATCCGAAAAAGTTTTGGTCGTACATTAGAGAGGTTCAGGGAATAAAGTCAGCTGTTAAAATCACTCAAAAACGATTGAGGCGAAAGAGTGACCAGCAGTTTGGAAAAGGTAAACTTATTACATTATTTCTTTCAAAACGTCTTCACCAATGCTTCACCGAATGTCTCCGACAGCTTATCAAATCTTGTCGGCCAGCCGATGCCCAAAGTTGAAATCTCATATAGCGGAATAGAATGTTATCTGAAAAATATTAGCCCAAATAAATCCTCCAGGCCCGCTCAAATAGCCGTTCGTATCTTTAAGGAACTAGCTTTGGAAATTGCGCCGTGTCTAGAAATAATTTTTTTAAAGTCGCTGGTAGGTCACAAGGTTCCCAGAGATTGGAAAAGGGCTAACGTAACACCACTATTTTAAAACGGAAACAAGGACGAATCGAGCCATTTCAGACCTACTTCCCTCACATCCATTTCATACAATGTCATTGAACATATAGTTGCTATAGTTATTGATGAAAAATCAGTACAGATTTAATCTGTAATGTAATATGGGCTCAATGAGTGATTCCCAGCCTATCTCTTGTGATAATTTTGATAAGATACTCAGTTAATCATAACAACGTTTTACAAAGCTAGCTCCTCTAGGCTGCGCGCGATCCAATTTGGCAATTAATCCAACCTCTTGCGGATTCAAAATACTTTAAGTATATTATAAATGAGGCCTAACTAGCCAATTATAAAATTTTTCTTTGATATCCTCATTACATTTACCACGAACTCTTCTAATAAATAAAAATATTTTGATGGCATGTCGACATATTCCCCTTATATATTTCACCAGGAGAGGTCGTGAGTCAGGGTAATGTTTAAGTATTTAATCGAGTCAACACTTTCTATTTGCAGTTATTTTTCAACGCTATGGAGCTAATAAGGCGTTATCAGAGAGTGTGAACGTCCACCTAATTCGCAAACGGATAATCACTTCATACCGTTAAGTAATACCAATATTGAATATCCCGTGGGAATGGGATTGAAAGATTGTTTCTTGGGACCTTTCAAATCCTACCGGTAAACAGTGAGCTCCATATGATGAAAGTCTGGACCTTGATTCCTCCCGTTATAAATTAAGTTCATTGCGATAAGTTACGTCCGCCATGGTCAACTTTGAACTTGATTTAACAGCTACATGTCATTAAAGCACATACCAAACTTATATAATATTTTCGGTCATAATCACATTAATAGAACTACAGCTTGTTGAAATAGACCGGTAAGCGCAGTAAAAATGATCCATCGTGACCCAACATGGCAGGTGAATTTATTTCTTGACGGTACCAAAACTCAATACACTTACTCGTGGATCATAGCACGTTCAAAAATTAGAAAGGCTCACATTTTTCTCATAGGATTCTAATACAAAACGTATCGTACTACTCTTACACCTCCGATATAACTTCAAAGGCGTAGTCCCTCCAAATACCAGAGATGTTTATTCTAACTATAGGGCACTTTATATGTGCACAATGTTCCGCGATCAGTACAAAGGAACAATCAAGTATTTGCCGTTTTCTTGAAGTTTTAAAACACCTCTGATAAAATCCCACGCGCCAAATTGATATACAAATTCCAACGGTAGGGAATTTACGATTATGTGATAAACACCGAACTACAACCTTGACGTGGTGGAAGGGCTTGTGCGTTCCGATGACCCCTAGAGTCACAAAATAATTATTTAGTAGCTGTGTCCATCCAAAAACCTACCTTAACCAGTAGATTACCTAATAATAAAAAAATACAGTAATAAACTTCGTAATAAAATAAAAACTCAAGCATATTCCATGGTTTCTGGCTCAATGAAGTTGCTTTTAGGAAAAAAGACATTGGCTTAAAGACGATCATGGCTCGGAAGTTTAAATCCATTGTCAAATTTGAATTCCCGAAAAGTAGGGCCTATTATTCTCAGGGGCTGACTTTAATCATCTCGTTTAAAAATTTTTAAAAGACAACAATCTAATCGTAGAAAAAGCGGACAGGGGCAACACAGTGGTAGTGATGAATAGAAGTTACTAAATAAACAAGTGGTATGACTTCATCAGCAGTGAAAATATTGTGAAACTCTAAAATGACCCCACCACGAAATTCCAAAGAATAGTAATAAAGTGTGTAAAAACCACCCGCAATATCCTCAAACAAAGTGAAACATATTTGAAGCGAACGGTTACTACGGCCATATGAATATTATGGGATGAATCAACCCCAGCCGTGCCCTTATAAATGGGCAAAGGATGGATGAGGATATTTTATTTATTTATTTCATTTATTTATTTAATTTATTTATTTCTTTTTCCTCTCTAATTTCCGTCACCCATCCTTTGCCCATTTGTAAGGATATACGGCTGGGGTTGATTCATCCCATAAAGCGGAACACACAAAGTAACAGTAATGAGTTCGAAAGCTCCTCCAGTTTTTCGGCCTTCCAAAAATTCATGAAGGAAATATTCCAATGAGGCCAGTGATTTCCAGTATATCCGCCCCCATGAGGAAACTAGCAACTATTTTGAACTTCCTCCTCAGAGAATTGACAAATTTACTACCAAAGTTAGGTGTCAAAAATTCAAGTGATTTCTGTGCTCATCTCTCCAAGAAAGATCCCCAGCCCTCCAAACATACCTTAGTGTCATTTGATGTCACCAACATTTTCACAAATATCCCGGTTTTTGAAACATAGGTAGTGGCAGAAAAAGTGCTGGGGCCGAACCACCCTCCCTCAATGAGTTTATGTCACTACTGAGATTGTGTGTTGAACAAAACTATTTCCGGTTCAACAATAAATACTACAGACACGTGGAAGGCTAAGCAATGGGGTCTTCTCTGTCACCACTCCTTACCGACCTTCCCATGAACAACTTTGAAGGAAAAGTATTCAGCAAACCCATATTTTTTACTAAGAACATTCACTGCTGGTTTTGTTACGCAGACGATATCTTTGCAATATGGACAGGCACTGCAAGTCAATTAGACAATTTTGTGAATTCCTTCAATTCCCAATGCAAAGAAATCATTTTCACATATGAGAAAGAACATAATTAGGAACTCAATTTTCTAGATATCACAGTGTCGAGAAAGGGACGGGGTTTAGAATATGCAATTTTCCGTGAAGGTACCGCCACAGACCACATCATCCCCTTCAACTCCCGCCATCACATATCTCAAAAGCTATCCACTTTTCATTTCCTGCTAAGTAGACTGCTGGACATACTTCTCTCTAAAAGTAATTTTGTTCAAGAACTTAAGACGATAAAAGATATTACAGTGAAAAATGGGTACAAAGAAGATTTAATAGAAAAAATACTACACAGAAAACGTTCCCTTAGATCAAACAATCTTTTGTTGAAACAAGTTAATATGGGTGTAAAAGATTACAAATGGTGTAGACTCTCTAATTATGGGTTTATATCACAAAAGATAGCCAGCCTCTTCCATGGAGAAAAATTTCGGATAGCTTTTTGCAATGCGAACAACATAAAATCATTCATGAATTGTACGAAAGACGAAGTGGAAAAACAACACTAAAGTGACATTTATAAGTTAACTTGTAAGGACTGTAGTGCTACCTACATAGGCCAAACGGGGAGATCATTTGAAACGCGAGCGGAGGAACATAAACGCTGTTTTAGGAAATGTGACCTCGCGCAATCTCACTTCGCCAAGCATATGTGGGAAGAAAATCATGGGAGCAATTTCAACCCGGAACTGATACACTAAATGGACAAAGGAAGGAGGATGGACAAGTGGGAAGAGCTGGAAATCAGGAAGAATTTTATTATGGATCATTTGGTCAACGATTCATTATTTGAATGTCTCCCCAATCCTGGAAGCATCCCTTTCCTTCACGGAAAGACCTAACTACCCTTCCCCCCCCCCACTTTGAACCCCACTAATTGCCTTTTCTGACGCTTAACACCCCTCTCTTCCTTCCCGTTAACGCCGATAACAACCCCTCCTGTTTCCCCCGCAAGAATGGTATATAAATGGACCGCAACTTGACTAATTTGTACACGATGACGACGCCTAAGCGTAGAAATTAGTGGCACCGAAATAAGGAACAGTGGAAAAATACATTGTGATCTTCATTTAAAGAACCTAAGCAGACTTTAGTCACGCACTCGAGGGTGCTCGGATGAGTGCTGCCGCTACCTCTGAAAATACTTGGGTGACATCATCGTATCGGATTCTGCATGTTTTCACACATACGCACCGTTTGTGAAAGGGCTCCAAAGAAAATGACGTACATCAAACGTATAAATAACAAAGCCTCACATTTACTAAAAGTTCTGGTATTGGAACAGAATGAAATATACGAAGACTTGGAGCTAGTCAAACCTATTGCAGATACCGACCGTGTGGTGTTGGACGTAGAAGTTATAACAAACGGCCTAATTTACGCCGGTAGAACGGACAATTGTGGGAAAATAAAAGAGATGAGACAACCCAATGGATATATTTAAGATTTCATTTTACTTGCAAGCCATAATTTTACATTGCAGAGTTAATGCATTTGGTGAATTGTTCGTCCTGCATGTGTAGTGTCCATTGGTAATTAGAAACTGCGCTGCTGACGATCCCACTTTTAAAAATAATGTTTCCTTTCCATGTAGTCGCTGGATTAATTTGCGTGTTCAGACAAATGGAGGAGATACTACTAAGTGTACTGTGTCAATTTCAGGGAGCATAAAGCATTGCGTTATGATATATTGTTTGCACTAAGGATCGCCAACTCCTAAGTGACCTTTAACTCTGTTAACTTTAGCTTTGACTGTTTTCTTTGTAAAACTCGCTCAAAGAGGGAGTTGTTTTACAATGACACTACGGCGTAGTTATATTCTCTGTTGCTAGATAACGCTGGCGTCCCATTCCTGCGTAGGGGACTATGATCCGTATAATGTATGTTCTTATTAATTTCTATTCCGTCGTCAATGTACAGGGCGCGGCAACATATCTTCCTTTTTTTTCAAACGCGAACGCTTTCAAAAAAGGAAGTTATGTTGCTTTATTTAATGATATTGAAACTGCTAAAATACTTGGAACTTATATTGATACAAAACTTAACTGGGAGACTCACATCAGTCAGACTTGTAATAAACTGAGTAAAGCTGTTTATAAGTTAAGAAAGCTCAACTTTCTCATTTAAAATGAGTATCATTTAACACTTTAACATGCCTTCTTTCAATGTCATTAGAATTATGGAGTTGAGTTATGGGGTCTTTCCCCACATGTTTAATGAATTTTGCTACTACAAAAGAGAGCTATTCGCTCTCTTGCTAATATACCACCACGTTATTCCTGCAAACCTTTTTATAATAGGTATGGAATCATGACTGTATTTATTTAATATATCTTTAAGGCTCTGATTCATGTGAAAGTTAATCTAGAACCCTTCCAATTAAGATCCAACATCCATAACTACTCTACAAGAGGTAAATCAAATCTAAATACTACTTATTGTAGATTATCATTAACTTACAACACATTTCATAATATGAACATACGACTGTATAACTATCTGCCTACTCAGTTGAAATCAGATTGTATCCAGAGTTTCAGGAATAGGGTATAAACCTGGTTACTTGCTCACCCACTACTCATTGGATGAATTATTTTGTGACAATCTTCATCACATTTAAGAAATTATGTTTATAAGTCAAATAATATTTATATTGGCGACATTTAATATGGTTGTGCGATTTTTCAAAATGAATAACGTATTATTATATTTTTTTTTACCAAAGTTTTTACCAAAACGAGGACCCTACATTATGAAATGACTTGGGTGATGTTCGCAGGTATGAAAAACATCTACATTAGCCTTTATACATTTATTGAATGGAGAAATGAATACCATTTCAATAAAAAACCACAAGTTATTAATTAAAAAGTTAACCTAACATTTAAACGCATATTTTTACAACAAATCTTTGCAAAAGGAATGCCAATTTTTGGTAAGTAGTAAAAGATGCTTCCTCATATTCTAGTAACTGGCTCTGCAAATAAATTAAAAGAATTATATTATAATATTGGCATTGTGCTAGTAATTGTACACTTATGAGGACTGTATATGAAATATGGTAAATTAATAATTGAAGGATAAGCTTTCTTTTCTCTAATTTATGAAATGAATGCCTGCAATCACTATGGAAGTAATTTCAGATGTCTAAAAAAAAACAAATATTATGCAAAAGACAAATATTATGGCAAAATATTCCTCTATCACCCAAGAGATAACAAACTTGGTGGAATTTTATTTCTTAGGAAAAACCAGTGTGGAAAAGACATCCCTCAGAGGCATATGAAAAACCAAGTCGTAGTATTTTAGGGGAGGCGAACAACAGCTGAGGTCATTTGCACCATTGGGGATGGGCAGGAAAGGATGAAGGGTGGAGAGAAACCCGGCATCGGCATTAGCCTGCTCTTTACGAAAGGTGCCACGGAGTCTGCAGCTTAACGTCCCATCCGACGGACAGCATACTCACTCAAAATGCCCTCCACAAAGCACCTCAAGTAGGGATGGAGATACCTCCGAAAAATATTCAACACTGCTGGGATTTTAACCAAAATCTGAAGAATTAGAAACAAATAGTGTAATTAATTTCCAGGGTTATTGATGACATACAATGTAAAATAAATTAATTAGTTCATTTTATTCATCTCTATACAAAACTGCTCTACGGATACTTCAGTGATAACTTAAAGGAAAAAAATTCACAAAATCAAATCTCTGAGTGACACCTGAAAAATTGAAAATCAACTGCTTCAGACAGTATTGGGATTATTTAATTGGACAAATTTTGGCGTAATCTAATTGTGTTAATTCATGCCCAGCTGCCAATATCATAGTGATGTCTTGGCCAATAGCAGGAAGAAGCTCTTCAGAGGGACAGGTTATGTTTGTTGGTCATCATCTAAAAGAAAATATAAAAAGGTATCCCGTAATAAACTAGTTTCTGTTGTAAGGGTTGCTCTAGATTGATCTCACGAGGATGAACCTTAGATGCCTGCACCACTTAAACACCCACATGTGAAACCGAACCTATTTTTTTGCTTCTTGACATCAACTTTTCTTTGTTGCCAGCTATTTCTTTGGTACTGTATTGAATATGTTCATTAAAAAGAGAGGATAAGTCAACAGCCATCATCCAGGATATTTCCTTAGGTCTAGTCGGAAATCAAATTTCTAATCAATGCAGTATACAATACTGTCTGGAACTGGTGTGCATTGGGGTAGCAATTATCCTCACAGTTTTTCCTAATAATTTTTTTAAGGTAATCTACCGGTTAAGGTAGGTTTTTCGATGGACACAACTACCAAACAAATATTTTGTGACTACTAACAAAACACAACCCTAAATTCTACTCTACACCAGGTCCCTCTTCATCTCTGAGTACTTTCTTCCGCCCTTCATCCCGTCCAAAATCCCTATCCTGTTCCTTCCCTTTCCTCTTTTGCCCAACATTCTACCCTCTATCACAGTCTTCAACATCCCACTGCCGGTCAACACCCCCTTCATCCACTTTTCCTGCCTCCATAGGATTGCTCCCAACAAACCCCTCTCTTCGCCCACCATACCAAGTACTTCCTCATTTGTTTTCTTCTCTGTCCATTTCACCTTCTCCATTCTTCTCCACACCCACATTTCAAAAGCCTCCAGTCTACGTCTATCCTCTTACTTCAATGACCACGTTTCCGCGCCGTACATAGCTATGCTCCACATCAAAGTTTTTACGAGTCTTTTCTTAACATCCTTACTCAAAGTCCCCGTCATCAACTCCCTCCTCCTCGTGAAAGCCTCTTTGCCTAGCGCAATTCTTCTCCTTACGTCCCTACTACTTTGACCGTGTTGGTCCAAAACACTACCGAGATACGTAAACTGTTCTACCTGCTCTAGTTTTTGCCCTCCTATTTTGATGTTAAGCTTGCCCTTTTTCTTTCTAGAAAATCGCATAACCTTTGTTTTATTAATGTTGATTCTCATCCCATACCTGTCGCACTGAATTTCCAATTCACTCAGCAATGCTTGCAGCCCCTTGGCTGACTGACAAACTAAAGCTTGGTCATCAGCAAACCTAACTGATTTTACGAATTCCCCGCCCACTTTCATTCCTACCTCGAGTTCTTCCCATGCCTCTTTGATTATTTCCTCAGCATACAGGTTGAACAGCAACGGTGATAATGGGCAACCCTGCCTTACACCCCTTCCTAACACTGCCCATCCTGACTCCCCGTTTCCCACCCGCACCTGAGCAGTCTGAGACATGTACAGGTTGCGGATTAGCCTCCTTTCCCTCCAATCTATTCCTATTTTCTGCAATATACTCATTAGTTTTTCCCAATTCACTCTATCAAACACTTTTTCGAAATCTACGAAACAGGCAAATACCTCCTGGTTGTGTTCTATATTCCTCTCGATTAATAATCTCATTACTGCAATGGCATCACGCGTACCTCTCCCCTTCCTAAACCCAAACTGATCATCCCCTAAGTAATCATTTGCCCTACTCTCTATCCTTTTGTTTATGATCCTGAGAACAACTTTAGCTGCGTGGGATATCAAACTAATTGTCCTATAGTCCTCACATGACGTGGCCTTTACCTTTTTCGGAATCGGAACTAAAACTGATCTCACAAAGTCTTCCGGCCAGATTCCCTCCTCATAAATGCTACGGATCAGCCCATATAGCCTCTTCCTCCCACATTTTCCTAAGCATTTTAAAAGTTCCACGGGAATGTTATCTACCCCCACGGCCTTATTTAGTTTCATCTCCCTTAATGCCCTTTCTATCTCATTGTCTAGTATGCCTGGACCTAAGCTGTCTTCCTCTACGTCATTTTCTTTTTCAATGTCTAACTGTGTTGGTCTGAGTTCTTTACTATACAGTTCTTCTATATACTCCTTCTATCTCTCTTGGATCTTTCCTGCGTCAACTATTACCTTACCCGCCTTATCTCTAACTATTAGCATAGCTCTTCCTTTCTTACTTCCCGATAACGATTTAACTTTGCTGTACAGCGCACCGATTTCACCCTTCCTCTGCAGACTTTCCATATCCTCGCACTGCGTCTTCCACCATGCGTCTTTTGCCTTATTTGTTGCCCGCCTCAATTTATTGTTCAATTCTTTGTACTTCATTTTGCCTAATTTTGTATTTATATTCTTCCATTTTCGCCGCTCATCCATCTTTGTAATCATCTCATCCGTGATCCATGGTTTCCTAGTCCTTTTAGCGTTAACGGTTCCAATAGTGTCTTTTGCGGCTTTAGACAAACCTTTTTTGATCATTTCCCATTTTTCTTCGATAGTAATAAGCCCTTTACCATCCTCCATGATTTTCTCTACCGCCTGTTTGTATTCCTTCCTTTTCAACCCATTTAATGCTTCTACATTCCATTTTCTAACTCGCCGCCCCTGCCTTATCTTTTTGAAACGTACGCTACATTTCATAACAACTAAATTGTGGTCTGAGTCCGCATCCGCTCCCAGAAAGCTGTGGGAATTTATCACACTATTCCTAAACCTGTGTCTAACCAGGATATAATCTAGCTGATATCTTCCTGAGTCACCTGGCATTTTCCATGTATACCTGCGTCTTTTGTGGTGTCTAAACCAAGTGTTGGTGATGACTAACCCCTGTCTCCTGCAGAACTCAACTGCTTTCTCCCCGCGGTCATTCCTCGTGCCTAAACCGTAGTCGCCCACCTCATCACCATCTCTTCCTTCGCCTACCGTCGCATTCCAATCCCCCATCACTATCAAATGTTTCCCTGCAGGAACACACGCGATCATGTCCTCTAACTGATCGTATATCTTATCGACCTCTTCTTCCTTATGGTTGCTCGGTGGCATGTATACCTGAATAATAACTAAGTTCGTCGGTTCTGCTTTTATCTCCACTAGTAGTATTCTATCCGTTACCTGCTCTATGTTGACTACGCTTCTTCCTACCTCTTCATTTAATACTATGGCAACCCCTCGTTGGCTCTCGTCCCCACCGCTGTATATTATTCTATACTTATCACTCCAGTAATCCCCGCTATCTTTCCATCTCACCTCGCATAGACCTAAAATATCTATATTTCCCCTTTCCATCTCTCGCTTAACATTCTCCAATTTCCCTGTCCTCATCATTGTCCTAACATTCCACGTTCCTATTCTAACTAATTTTGTCTTCTTCTCCTGCGTCTTCTGTCCTGCTGCTGCTGGTTTTCCCTTGCAAGGGAAAAATATAATTCCTAATAATATAGAAAAAAATTTCCTTTGCAAAAAATGCAGATAAACATGTCTCTGTAAGCTATAATGTGTCTTTCACCTCTTAAATTTTTAATATGTTTTAAGATACATGAAACAACTTCTTGAGCACCTCTGGATGCAATAGTTTCATCCCAAACGTACATGTAAACATTATCCTTATGAAAATTGCTACCAAAATTTAGAATATACATATTGAGTTTGTAATATGCTACTGAGGTAGTCAGCTTGGGATACGGTAATGTTTTTTGTAAGTCGAACGAGAAAGCAAAATAATAATCCGAATTACGTGATACTTGCTCCTGAGCTTGCTATAGTGAATTTCTAGCTGATTCTGCTGGTCTTAAATGGACATCGTGTTCTTCGGTGAGTTTATTCCTTTCTTCATCATTATTCGATGCTTTAATTTTGTTTAATAAGTCGCATTTTTGGCATGTATCTTTGCGCTGTTGGTGGAAATGTAAATCAAAATCTTTTATAAATATTTTCCTATAAGTCCTTTTACTAACGGCTTTTATTCCATTTTCCTCGCAGTGAAGCTCGCATAAATTAAACATTTTCCTGATAGTTAGATCTGGATGCAGATATCTTCTATTAGGATTATGAGATCTGGTATAATGGGATTCAAAATTAGGGAAAGTTTTAATATGGTTTTGAACGTGCTTTTTCGCTTCTTCAGATAATTGTCTTGATGATCCAACCATCTTCCCATGTATATCATTGCCCACATTTGCAGAGTTTAGTACTCGTTTTAAGCGTCCTTCGCTTACTTTAAAAGTATGCAAAAGAAATTTTTTACAGACGGGAATTCTTCCGTTTTTAGAACGTAACAAATATGTAAAACTAAAATTTCTGGGTGAACCTTTTCCGTTTGTTGGACGTCTTCGTTCCACAATTTTGCGCTCGACAGACTCGTGAAGTAATAGATTTTGGTTGTTTAAATCTGCCAAACCCCAAAAATTATCACAAATATTCTTTCTTTCTTCTGCATCGTAATTTTATGTGCAAGCATTCCGACAACCACAATCTTTGTTTTCGAACATTTTTTGAGGAACAATATTTCCGGTTTGAGTGCAATATCTTTCTCCTGAATTCCGTTTAATCTTTCGCACTTTTTGGATGTATGACGCATCAATCTTTTCTCCATTGTTATCCGGATCCTCATCCTCTGAAGACGAATATTGTTCTATAATTCTGCTTCTTTTTCGATTTTTTAAAAAATTATTAGTTACTATTTCTTCTTCACTATCTGAACTAATTAATGGTATTGTTCTGTTTTTCCTCATGGGTGAAATAATTTCTAAAATTTAATATTAAATTTTAAGTTTTATATAAATTAAATGTACAGGTTATTCAACTAACGCAATTGCCCCAAAAATCAGGTTAAATTGTTAATACTAATTAATTGAAAATACCTTCATCGCTGCTTTCCGACATTATCAATAGTAAATATCTTGATGTAAGTATAAATGGAGTTGGGCCACTTTCAAACTACACGGCTCAGTTATTTAATTAATTCTGAAAACTTATGTGTGAAAAATTGATCGTATTTGCTCTGAATATAAGCAACCTGAAATGCTTCACTGATATATAACATGAAGCTGTACATTTAACCATGGTAACCGGCAAAAAATTGAAAAATGGAGTTTGGTCGCTTTCAAAATAAACGGCTCATATATGCAAGTTATTGAGGAAGGTTATACAGTGCAATTGTATTGGTATTCTAACAATTCCGGAATATATTGCAGGTAGAACCAGTATTTCACTAACCGAGGCTAGTAGGACCAATTCTTCATTAATCTACTTCAGAATGGTTATAATATAGTTTTTCTACACATGAAATAACTTTTGATGATTATTAAAACTTAAAGTTATTCCATAATGACTGGCAACATGTGCGCGCGAGTTCTTTAGGCGTGAATTTTATTACGGAATTTACTTACCTCTCATTTACCCGAGGAAAGTAGAAATGTTTTCCTCATCATGAGTCACAGCCGAACACGCAATATCATCTAGGTGCCATAGCTGATTTATGGAATATCAACCAGGAAAATATTACAGAAAACTGAACTTCTTCCAAAGCTCAAGATGCTCACTTTGAAGTGAAATTGTATCCTTTCCCGGGATGGCGTTCCCCCCCCCCCCCCCCCCTTCTCATCCCAGAAGGGGGGGGGAATCTGTCGGCTCTCATAGTTGAGAAATTCTCTCACAGATGGCACAAAATAAGAAAAAAAGGGGGACCCCCTGACACAGACCTTATTATTTGTTTGTTGGCATTACTGATGAACCAGTGTTCCGTGTTGAAAATTAGTCATTGGCTAGCTCTTCGTGGGCCATTTCAGTTAACTCAATGGTTTTAGTTAGAAACGATATCTTGGGAATTAGTTTTTGATCAACGACCATTTTCCCGTGTTGACAGTTTGTGTACTATTGAAATATTTCTTTTAGTGAAATGAATATTCATTGGACGTGTTTTTAATGTGAAAATTGTGCGACCACAGTGACTTCAAACATTAAGAATTGGTTGTATTGAAGTGTTTATTATTCACACCATACCACAAGGCTAAAATGTCGAAAATATTTACTCCAACAAATCAAATAAGGCTCACAAATGTTGCGGTGGTGAGAATAAAAAAAGGTGGCAAACGTTTTGAGATAGCATGCTACAAGAACAAAGTCGTCTCATGGCGAGATAAAATGTCAGTTTTTTCTAGTATTTTATCTGATGAGTTTTCAATTCATTCATATTTTCAGTTGTTAATGAAATTTCTACAACTCTCTTTTCATCCCGCAGTGAAAACGATATAGATGAAGTTCTTCAAACTCACACTATATTTTTAAATGTCTCTAAAGGTCAAGTTGCCAAGAAAGAAGATTTAATTAAAGCATTTAATAAAGATGATGAAACCGAAATATGTAAGGAGATATTGGCTAAAGGGGAGCTACAAGTTTCTGATAAAGAGAGGAATGCCCACCTGGAAACCATCTTTAAGGATATTGCCACCACAGTTGCAGGTAGGATAGCAACTCTTGACGTTCAGAGTGTCTAGATTTTATGTAATGAAAGGTTTTATATTTATCTCATTGGTGTACCTCTATTACAGATAAATGCATAAACCCCGAAACAAAAAGGCCGTACCCAGTTTCTATAATCGAAAAGGCAATGAAAGATGTTCATTTTTCTGTTAAACTTAATAGGAATGCCAAGCAGCAGGTAAAGCATGCTAACACAAATTTTTATATGTTGAGGATATTGTTGAAATTTTAAAACTTTAATAATTGAATCGCCCTCGTCGGAAATTATCTTCGCCGAATCATGTTACTTTTAAACATTTGTGTATTAATATATTTTAGGCTTTAGAAGTCATCCCTCAATTGAAAGCCTCACTCCCTTTGGAAAGAGCAAGAATGCGATTGAGAGTGACAGCGACTGGTAAGGAGGCCAAGCGACTAGTGGAAAGGGTTAGCAAGTTAGCATCTAGTGTTGAAAGTGAGGAATGGTGTGGAGCAAGTGTAAACTTGGTGAGTTAATTTGCATAGATGCTAGGAACCCCCCTCAATTTTTATAATATGCACTAATTTTATACATAATATGAATAAAATTAGCCGAGGAATGGATGAAAAGACAAGTGCCATATCAGAGAATGTTTCAATCAAATGGAATGATGGATTGTTGCTTCAGCAACTACCAGGATGCTCAATTGATAAATTCTTTGGGTGAATTGTAGAAACTGTTGCACCAGACGCCATTATGTTAATAAGTTACTGAGTGAAGTGCATTGACAGTGTATTCATAAGGATGCTTCTGAAACTGAATTTATTTTCATGATGACGGAACTAATTTCAATGATAAAACTGGCTGTGAGGAAGTTGTTTGCAATAATGATTACAGTTAAAATTTAGTTAGAAGAAATATTAGGAATAAAAATGTGGCGAACACAGCAACTGACGTGAATAGGGGTGGTACGTGTATTTGCATAAAATAGTGAAATATTGTTTTATTCTTAGCTAGGATATGCCAATTATATTTTTAACCAGAGCATTGATGTAAACTAAGAAGGTATGAACCTAGAACTTAGTTACACAGTTTCTTGGTTATGATTTTAAAAACACCACTATTCATGATTATATTAAATTCATATTGAAGGGAAAACAGTCTAGCAATACACCCCTAGCAATTATGCAAATAATCAAATTAATAGTATTTTTTTACTGTTCCACTTAAATTAGCTTGATGAAGTGTATTAAAATTTTGCTGTGTTTTTGCGTCAGCCTATACAGTGAAAGTTATTAGCTAAGTTAGAAAAAATATTAGCAAATAAAATAAAGTGAATAGCTAAATATATAGTTATTAGCGAAGGATAGAAAGATTACTCTTTTGTCAACCTCTGGCAATGGCGTAACGGAGAGTAATTGAAGTTAAGGAACTAGTTTGTTCAACGTAAAAGGTGAAAATTCATTGTTCTAAGTGATGATGTAAGTAAATAGATCTGATTAGAATAATTCATGACCTGTGTAGATGTGAAAGGTTGTTTAAAATACGTATTGTTGGAGAATGATATAGTCTTTCACTGCTGATTAGTTACTTCAATTTTGTGGAAATGAAACCACCAATCCAGGGGAAATAAAAATGGGATCTTACCTAACAAGAAAACCGACAAATAAAAGAAGAATGGTAACAAGTGAAATAGGACCCCTTTTCAATGAAATATGTCGCATCAACAGATGACCAAATGCCTTTGTTAAAGCTCTGTGGATATTAAGGTTATTGAAGTTCTAAATCATGTTTTCTTTTGCTTCAGGTCTGTCTAATCGATCCTGGCCAGTATAGGGGTGTAGATGAACTGGTTCAAAGCTCTGCTGGGTCCAAAGGGGCATCTGCAGTCCTTGAATTAATTAATCTCAAGGAAATCACTGAAGGAGAAGAAGTGATAGAGTGAGAATGAGACTATTTAGGTCCCTATACCTAGAGGATCATGAAAGGAGGATTGAAAAGGATGACCGAGGCAGTGCAGCAAGAAAATAAGTTGGAAACTGTGTAAATATGTGTATTTCATTTGGTTGAATATGTTCAGAAACACTAATGTTTCACATTGAAAAATAAATGATACTGTATTGATGAAAAAAGTTTTATTTTTTTTGTCTTTGAATAGGAAATGTTGGCATTTATGCACAAATTTATACAAAATCCCTATGAAAATAATTATGTCTTTGGAAATTTGGCTAACTGGCATCAGCAGATGAACCTACAAATACACTATGAAAAGTCTCCAGTAAGCATGTTGAATTTTTTCTTAAAAGCATGCCATTTTATAAGTATGCCCACATATGTATTCCTCTTAACTGTAATCCCATGGCCAAATGGCCTAAATATATCCTTGTTAATCCGGTTGTATTTACGTAATCAACCAAGGAATTTTAATTTTGAATGGCATTTCAGCAAATGCATCCAGTGGAAATTAACCTATTGATGGAGATTCAATAGAATATCTTGCAGGCAATAATTGAAAGCACAAGTGGGTGCTTATTTCCACTATTCTCAAACACGTTTGAGAATGGCGTGGCATCTGCTCTCATGCCTGTCTCATAGAAGAACATTGCTGGGCATTATGTTGTACAGGTACTGTATTAGGTGCTTCAAAGCTGGTTAGTCCAAATGATTAATCAACTAAAACTGAAGAAGATAATTCAGATTGTAGAATCTGTTTGCATGAAATTATATGATAATGCCACTGTATCATTTAAAGAGATTGAATTGTAACAACCATAATTTTATTAAGTTGATTAGGATGTTTTACTATTACCCCCCCCTCCCTAAGAATGCAACTACAATTCTTATTTCTGGAGCTTGTTTCTGAGAAAAGAGCTTTCGCATGTTTTGAAAACTTATGAAATTCTCTCAACTTCTAATTATGCAGAATGAAGTCATTATTTTTCATATAGTAGGATGTAATGTCTGTCATTTTGTAGTATTATTTGAAAAGTGAAATACCAGAATGAGGAAATTACAAAGAATATCAAGGGAAAAAAATAATATTGAAGTCCTTTTAAACCCTAGTATGCCACAATCCAAAATGAAATTTTCCTGGAAAACATTTGGAAAATTTTGTTCTCGCTCATGTCCTCCAATGCCTACCTTTTATAATTCCATCAAGCTCGAGTAACCGATAGAAACCTCTTTTTCATTTACATGTCTTAAGCCTCGATCCTTTTAGCTTAAAACTCACAGAAAAAGTGCATTTTCCAAAATGTAGCGCAACCATGGCCCTGCAGAAGATCCCAAAACCAGTGCATTTTACTGATATGAGAGCTGTGAAAAATTCCAAGATCCAAAAATAGTCTTACTCTGAAATGGTGAGAATGGATTACCCTAAAAGTACTACTCCAAAAAATCAGTCAAACTCCCATTCTGAAGCTTTTGCTTCGATACCACCACCCCAAAATCTTCCTCCTCCTGCAATGATGGAAACTACTGTGGACCTGAGAGTTTTGAATACATTACCAAAGGTAAATCCAGAGGAGTGCCTCTGGGCTCCATTGAAAAAAATTATATTGATGACCTGCCACCAGTTTTAATGAAAATAAATTGGATTAAAGCAATCTATATGCTGAAAATGCCAATATATCAGTTTCTGCACCCTCCATCAATGAATTAACTTCAAAGAGTACATCAGGATTGCATCGGGCAATTCACTGGTGCAAAAAAAATATGTCTGAAACTGAACAAAGGAAAATCCCAAGCAATACTCTTAAGGGATCTTATCATTTCCATCCACATGCATTCTATTCATTATAACATTTCTGAAACAATATTTGCCAGCAAATTCTCACTACCACAGTCACCATACCAGAACCCTGTCCAAGATGCATATCACATACAATCAAACCAAACCTGCAAGCCTAGAGCCAAAGTCAATGGGAATAAACCTATGTGATAAATCACCACAGAAATACAAAGAAATAACAGACATAACTCAGTTTAAAAGACAAAGATCTTCCTAACAGAGAAAAATTATTGAAGTGTGTCTGAATGTATTACTGATAAAATATGGCTTGTATGTGCACAATATAACCTATATAGAAGACCGATGTATATAATACAAAATCTGGATATGAATGCTTCCCTAAATTCCTTCAGAATTCATATTTTTTAATGACATGCCCTATTTGCTGTTCTGTGCAGTACGCCAATCCTTGGGGATTAAAAATTTTATTATTGCTGATTTACCATGAAGACACTGGAATTACCAAGTGAAATAAAAAGAACTGACTGATTTAATAATCCAAGGTGATTTAAATAAACTAGGTTTTATTCACAAGTGTACGAACAGAGCATGATGCCAGGGGACATCAATTATTATCACCACATACTGGGTTTTGGCAATTTCTGTTCTTAATTTTTCAAGCCATAAATCTGACTAAATAAGGTATAATATCATTCCACATGTCACCAAAGCGGTCACAAATTACTGTAGACCCATAGTAAATCTCTTTTAATGAAATTTCATCACTAGCTATTTCGTTTTTTAAAGGTGGTCAACCATTTCAGGAAGGTTGGGGATGAGCCCACACCTACACCATATTTCTAAGGCTCTCCTATCTTGCTTTTCTCTGATATGGATATTTGTTGAAACTCTTTAGTAGTGACATTTCCATTCTTTCTATTTCGCTCTCTATCGATCAAAAGTTTTCAATTTAAAAGTAGTATTGAAGAGCAAAAAAAATCTATCAAACAAAACATACCAATAAAATGTACCTCCATTTTATAACATCAAATATGCTAGGTATTTAATTTTTCCCATTTTTGTTTCATTGCAAATATATTGCAACAGAATCGTTCACTATTTTTTCTCAAAGAGAAAATTTTCTATATTGCTGTAATGCCCCTTCATTGAATAAATGCTATTTCTTCAAAGGAAGATAATTCTTTTTAAATTTATTTACTGAACACCCGATTCCCTCTAAAAAATTTTGAATTGTAGTAATTGACTCGAAGGTTGGTTTGATAGCTGAGCCCTCCTCGTACTAAGCCCAAGGGCATGTACGATTCATTCCTCGGGGCAGGCGGCCCAGTTTCTTTTGGTGTACTAGAATTTAAAATTACTTAACTGTGAAAAACATGTTATGACCAAGAAAAATCAGACATGTTTATAAATAATCTTTAAATAAAGTAATCTTATCCCTTACAATTAGTTATTTATATGCCTGCATTTCATTCCAAATCTTTGACACAAGTGCTACTTGATGAATTCATTCTTCTTTCAGAAATTTCCACCGCGTAGGTGAGTTGATGGACAACTGCTTCACCCCCAGTCCTGGAGGCGTCTTCAGGTCGAAACAGTTGTCCATCAACTCAACCATGCGATGGAAATTCCTGAAAGAAGAATTCATCAAATAGACGTCGCGGAAGCCTTAAGATTAATAAGTACTACTTATTCAAATAAAAAAGTCATTCTGTGAACAGCACAGCCGCGAAATATAATAGCAAGAGTGCTTGAAAACTTTTCCTGTCAGAAATTTTAAGTCAATAGTAATTTTGGAAATCCTTTTCCTGGATTTCCATTTGCGTTATGGTTCCTGGTATTCTGCTGAATTTAATGTGAACTTCAGATATTTTCTTTAAACATAGCTTATTTCCACTCTTCATTCAGATCATCTCTTCAATCATTTCTTACAGTCCTTGGAATCTGAAGAAAATTCATGGGAAAGCAAGAAGACAGTTCAAGGAAATTTAACACTGGTACGCAGAATCAAAACAAAATTTTATGAGTACGAGATGTAATTTCAATCATGTACACTGTAACTTTAAAAACAATAACTTTGGCAATATGTTTGTAGATGCCATTGAATAAAATTTAAGATAGGCATGAGATTCCCCAGTGAACTTCATACTTCACCAATATAGCACCTTATAAATTGGTAAATGTTATTTAAAAAAGTATTTACAATAAACGCATGTAAATAATTCATCCTCATAAAAAAATGACTTCCTGTACAAGTACTACCAATAAGTATAAATAATTCAATCTAACCAACTACTTATGTACATTAAAATGGACCATTGTGTCAATGATAGTAATCAATAACTTAAGAACTGCACCGCAATACATATTGACACAAAATACCTAGCTGCCTCAGTATTATCTGACATTAGAGTGCGCTTGCCTCTGCGCAACCTCTCTTGTGGCCATGTATCTCCCTTTTTCTAATTCAGGATACTTAGTAGGAAGGTTAGGGGAGTGGAGATTCACTTTGGCAGAGTACCGTATACCAGCTATGTCAACTTCATAATCACCCGACATAACATATTCATTTGTAACCTCCTGTGGTTTTCCATTTTTATCAAAGTTCTGGATAAAGCCCAAGCAAATCTGTAAGATAAAACAGGTCAATTTTCAACTGAGCATAAAGATAATTGTTCCTCTGTCCTGAGATCAAAGCATGCGATACATAAAACACATAGGACATGTCAAAATAAGTAATTTCAAAGAGAGCAATAAACAGATACGCAATATAAAAATATTAGAAATTATCACTCTCTGAAACAACCTGGATGGAATAGAAAAGGAAGACCAACGATAATCCCAGGGTTTACTTTTGAAAAGGAACATCTTGTTTTGAGTTCATCACTCAATTCACTAAGGGGCACTCATGCCATGGAACATTACCCTACTGCAGTTGCATAGGTGCGCATATAAACCATAAACACAGTAATCAACCTGAAGGTCGGTTTGGTAGGTGATGGTAGAGATCACCCAGTACTAAGCCCTATACGGCGTGTGAAATTCACACATCAGGGTAGGGGGGCCAGTTCCTTTCACTGTGCCTATGGTTTCCCAGGAAGATCTGGTACCCGAAAAAATCACATAGCTTGGGTGGAATTGCAGGTGCCCAGAGAGGCTTGCCCGGGAATTGAACCCGGGACCCTTTGGTCAGTAGTCCAACGCTCTACCCCCTGGACTACCGCGACCCACAAACACACAAATGATTTGTTTACATTGGATGATGACAAATTGTTTTTAAGATGAAGTAAACATACATATAATGGATAATAACACAAGACACAGAAGGTAACAATGCACGTATTTGAAATATGCACTCATTTTAAATTTGTCCTATGGCTCTTTTCTGAGTTTTAAAAATAGTCAAATTCAAAGAACTGTGGGATATGTAACAACCGTAACTTTTAATGGAGCCATCCGCAAATATGCATGAAAATGCAGAAATATCAAAGTGTAAAAATAGTGTCTGACTGGGGAGATATACCCTACAACAGAATAATATACATAATTTGAGAGTAAAATTCTCCAAAACAATGTGCAAGCAACATATTCACAGAAACCAATGGTCCTTAGAAGGTCACAAATACAGATTCAACTTCCCTCCAAGATCAACATAAAAGTAAGCATACCTTTAATTTTATTTAGCAAAGTAACAAGGCTGGTAACTTTTCAGCCCTGAGATTTAAGGAGTCTTGACCCAAAGTAAGTAATAGCTACGCTACACCACTGCTGCATGTCATTATACATGCTACCGACATGGATGAGGTAATTACATTTCTGTCACCAGTAAATAAAGTAAGAGTGTAATCATGAATGGATTCAATTCTTTCCAGCAGATCATTAATTCACAATGGAAAAATAACTGGTCCCAAAACAGAACCTGTAAGAATGCCTAGGGTAGCTTTAATGTTTAACATGATAGGTATATCATTCAATTTTCAATTATTCCAACTGAGTGCAGTTATAAGCACATTTAATAATTCACACAAAAGTGACAATATTTATAACTCCTAAAAAAAAATACATTACAGTGGAATGAATAATTGATCATAGCACTTTTCCACTAGATAAAATTTTTATTTTACGACCTGGTTTCGATGTATTACATGTAAATAAATAAAAAACCCATCGTAAAATAAAAATTTTATCACGTGGAAAAGTGCTAATGAACAGTTATTCATTATGTTTGACTTCCACCACAACATGCCTGAAGCTACTCAATTGCAGTGGAACCTCATCAAGTGTGCATAATGGCATAGAAGGCTGAAAAAGGTCAAATACTTGTAGATTAGATGGAATCAAATGAAATACTAGAAAGGGTAGAAGGAGGGAGGAAACATGTATGCAGAACATAATGATTGATGATAGCATGTTGAAGACTGTGATAGATTGGAGAACATTAGGCAAACAAGGAAGGGGAAGGAATAAGATTAGGTATGTTGGGTGGAATTATGGGAGGCAAAATCAAAGAAAGGTTTACTGTAGTGTTGGCTGTCAGTTGACATCTTAGCAGCAAAGGCTAATAAATGGAGGGGTATTAAGTTCGTTTCCATCCAAAACCTACCTTAAACAGTAGACTACCATATAATGACAATAAATTCTATTACCACACACTTGCTTACCTGCCGACCAAGAGTAAAACCATATCCTGTGGTAGTTGTAACACCTACATGCTTCCCATTGCGGTAGATAGTCTCCCACCCTGACGGCCATATGTCAACCTCATGATCATAATCATCTTGCAGGATGAGTTGAATATACATTCGCTTAACACCCTCCTTCCTTTGTTGCAAAAGAGCTTCCTTGCCAATGAAATCAATATCCTTCTGCAAAGTTGAAGCATAAAAAAACTTTCACAAATAATTGGCATAGAATTAGTAAAATAGAATAGTGAATAAAAAAACTATCTGAAGTAACATAAAATTAATGTCGAGCTTGAAATGTACTTTTAAGTAAATAAGGCAAAGAAAACATCCCAATAATAAGAAGGCGAAAAAAATGTTTATAAGACAATATGCATTTTGTGCAGAGCAGGAACCTTAATAATATTAACATTTTATTTTACTTACTGATCTTACAAAATTCTGCGATGGAACATAGGATTTCAACGGTAAGTCATGAGTGTAAAACTTGACTGAATCTTTCTATAGAGACTGACCAGAGGAAGTAGCATGTTAAAAATGTTTATGCCTACATTGTGTCAATAGGGTAGGGACTTTCTGAGCCTGAAATTGGCAAAAGTAGGCTCTTATTCCCGGCATTGCCCAAACATGATGCACGTAAGATATACAGGAATAATTACATTTCTAAACGCATTTGATTTCACATGATATGAATAAGAATTTTACTTACACAGATTTTGTGCTAATGGCATGCCTGATGTTATAATAAGCTGTCTAAAATGTTCCATTAGTGAGGGGAAAGTAATTTCTAAAATATCCATTTCCTGGATGATTAAGGTTTTCCATGAATTAAGGTTTAACTCACACATTATATGTCATTGATGCAGAGAAAAGTATATTTTTGCAAAAATTTTACTGGATCAACATTCTAAGTTTTAAAAGTACAAGCAGAGATTGTAAAAAAAATGGATAAGAGCTAGAGATAAGAACCTGATAGATAGTTCATCAAAATCTATCACTTGAAAGTAAAAAGGACATGAATGTATGCACTAAATGCAGAAATTCAAATGAACCCTGTAAATGAGTATAAAGAGAGAATGCAAGTTTGATACAAAATTTGCTGATGGAAAAAATAAGAAATGTTAGTTGATGTTACGTGGGGGTAATACAACTTAGATATTTAAATATAACAAGAGGAACAAAAGGTTTTGTCCATGATTTCTCCACTATCAAAAATTTACTTAAGCTCAATTAATTCAGTTTCCATAATTTTTTAATCTATTAAGCATGTACACTATGATTTAATTATTTAATCAAGCATCCAAAATCCTCATCTGGTCTAAAGGCTCTGACGATTGGCCCCGGCTACATATACTATAATTCACCTTTCCTATACTTACGTTGAATTTAACACGAAAGGCTCTGCCACATTCAAGTGGAGTAGTGGAAGAGTCTATATCCTGTCCCCAGAAGGCATAAAACTTCTCTATGCGCAGTGCTCTCATGGCGTAATAACCTGCATGCCGTAGGCCATATTTTTTACCTACATCAATTAAACCGGCATATACGTGTAGAGCATACTAAAAAATAAAAATGAAACAATCATCAAATTACCATTTAGCATGCATTGATAAAGATGCTTAAAAATATCTGTATTCTACATCCAATAAGTACATACTCATCAATTCATAAGCCAATCAATTATTAGAACCCTTTGGGGAGGCAAGTATTAAAGATTCAGATGAAATTCACAGTAATTTCATAATAAAGTCAAGGGGCTTGTACAGAAACTAGTATGCAAATCCTTTCACTCAAAAAGAGAGTGGACAATTCACCAACAGTCACTATATTCAAATCAAAGGTTGTGCCATAAGAAGTAAGATAAGTCCTCCACATGCCAATCACTACCTTGGCCTTCTTTTTCTCTCCCTATACACCCTCCAGCCCTTTGGGAGTCAGACCGTAGATAACTGAATGAGTTTATCCAACTCCAAAATGCAGAATGAAACATCCAAAAGGTATGTTTCATTCTGCTCATTCATTACTTCTATATCTTCAGATGAAGATGGATTGTTTCCGTCGAAATATCAAGAAATACGTGTGAGTGTTCTTCTTTTTTTGTGTTTCTATATTGTGTGTTACTGTGTGTTTTATATATATGTATGTATATATATATATATATATATATATATATATATATATATATATATATACATATATATATACATATATATATATATATATATATATATATATATATATATATATATATATATATATATATATGTATATATATATGTATATATATATATATATATATATATATATATATATATATATATATATATATATATATATATATATGTATATATATATGTATATATATATATATATATATATATATATATATATATATATATATATATGTATGTATATATATATATGTATGTATATATATATATATATATATATATATATATACTCATATATACAGAAACAGATATAAGGAAAAGGGATAGGAACACATATAAAGGACGAACACAATAGAGGTGGGGAAGGCGGAATCGAACGGATCACAAGAGCATCACATGCGTGCCACGAAACGCACTGTTCCTTTCCTGTATGATGTTGTATGAATTCTAACCCACTGTCCTTTCCTTTCCTTGTGTATTGTCTATTTCTCCTTTGGTGGGTGAAACAGCCCCCTGATGCCATCTCTTGGCTGAAAGAATCGGGACGCTTGGCGACATATTAGACCCACGGATCTCAGGGTAAATTGACTATCCTCGATAGCTCAAGTGGTTAAGAGCATCCGCCCGGCAAGTGGAAAGATCCGGTGTTCGAGTCCCGGTTGAGGAAATATTTTTACTCTTGTGATCCGTTCGATTCCGCCTTCCCCACCTCTATTGTGTTCGTCCTTTATATGTGTTCCTATCCCTTTTCCTTATATCTGTTTCTGTATATATGAGTATTTATTCGCCGTTTGGCGGGATTTCGTGTTTGAATGTGTATTTGGCCAATGTGCTCATCTCTTTCTTCTGGCTATGCGTGCCACGAAACGCACTGTTCCTTTCCCGTATGATGTTGTATGAATTCTAACCCACTGTCCTTTCCTTTCCTTGTGTATTGTCTATTTCTCCTTTGGTGGGTGAAACAGCTCCCTGACGCCATCTCTTGGCTGAAAGAATCGGGGCGCTTGGCGACATATTAGACCCACGGATCTCAGGGTAAATTGACTATCCTTGATAGCTCAAGTGGTTAAGAGCATCCGCCCGGCAAGTGGAAAGATCCGGTGTTCGAGTCCCGGTTGAGGAAATATTTTTACTCTTGTGATCCGTTCGATTCCGCCTTCCCCACCTCTATTGTGTTCGTCCTTTATATGTGTTCCTATCCCTTTTCCTTATATCTGTTTCTGTATATAAGTAAGTAAGTAAGTAAGTAATTTTATTTGCCCAGCAGATTTGTACAATTGTAAAAAACAAGCACAGATATAGGACACGTCAATGTTATATAAAGAAATGATAAATACTAAGTACATGTTTAAATACAAAGAAACTCATGGGACAAGAAGTTCATTAATAGAATAAAACATTTTACAGAGTAAATATTTCTGAAGGTTGAGCTTAAATATAGGCAGCTTATGTTGTGCTTTCAGTTCTTTAGGAAGTTTATTAAAAATCCTGAGGCCCATATGTTTAGGTCCATGGGCGGTGGTACAGGTTCTGACAAAGTTTTGGTGGAGGTCAGCAGAATGCCTTGTGTTATAATTGTGAACGTTGGCATTGGAAAGATAACTAGAGAAGTTGCTTTTGACGTACAAAGATGCGCAATACATATACACGCAGGGAATGGGTAAAATTTTCAATTTTTTAAAGAGGGGACGACAGGATGCTGCATGAGTAGCAAAGCAAATAAGTCGGATGATCCGTTTTTGAATTTTAAATATAATATTTGCATTAGGTGTAGGGCCCCATAAAAGAATACTATAAACAACATGAGAGTAAAATTCACTATAATAAAGAGACAATAAGACCTCAGTATTGACGGTATGCCTAATGAATCTGATAAGATGACAGAGTGAACTCAACTTATTACGAAGTTTGAGAATATGGTCATCCCAAGACAGACGACTGTCAATAGAGATGCCTAGAAAACATGATTTACTTTTTTGTACAATAAGTTCGTTATCAATATTTACAGTTATGCAAGCAGCTGATTTATTCTTATTAGCAAAGTAAATTAAAGAAGATTTACTAACATTGAGGAGGAGGGAATTGAGGAGACACCACTCATGTAACAGCTGGGTAACGGAAACAGAGGTTAATATTAGTGTGTCTACAGAGGAGGCAGACACGAGGACATTTGTGTCATCAGCATAGACGACAGGCAGCACGCCTGGTACAGAGTTCAGTAATGTTGGTAGATCATTTACGTACATAAGGAACAAGATTGGGCCCAGGACAGATCCCTGGGGTACACCACATAGAACACTTTTTACTGGAGAAAGGAACTCTCTTCCTTGTTTACTTAAGGCTACACATTGTTTTCTGTCCAGGAGATAGGATCTAACCCAGTCTAGGGAAGTCCCTCTTATTCCCAGGCATTCAATTTTTCGAAGTAAGAGGTTGTGATTGACAGCATCAAACGCCTTTGAAAAATCGAAAAATAAGGCAAGAGATTCAGATCTATTGTCAAGATCAGAAGTTATTTTGTTAACTGCTTGATATATAGCTGTGGATGTAGACCTGAGTTTCCTGAAACCATGTTGGTTGGGAGAAAGTAAGTTATGGGATTCCAGAAATAATATTAAGCGATTGTAAAAAATTAATTCAAATATTTTACCGAATTGGTTGAGCAATGAAATGGGCCGATAAGAATTCATATCGTCTTTAGGTCCTTTGCCCTTGTAGAGGGGCAAGACTTTCGCTACTTTCAAGGTGGCAGGGAATTTCCCTACCTTTAGAGATTTGTTAATTAAAAATAATAATGGATGCTTAATTGCCTCGTAAGATTTCTTAAAAATAGTGGCTGGTATTCCATCAAGACCTGCAGAGTATTTATTACTAATTTTGGACATTGCCTTAGTTAATTCATGTTCCGAACAGGGATATAAGAATAGCGAGTTACAAGAGTTGGAAATAAGGGGATATTTGCCACTGTTACACTGATTTGTAGGTTATATGAGTATTTATTCGCCGTTTGGCGGGATTTCGTGTTTGAATGTATGTGTATATATATATATATATATATATATATATATATATATATATATATATATATATATATATATATATATATATATGTATATATATATATATAAAATAAAAGGTATTACATCCATAAACTGAACTACATTGCTCTCTTAATACATTAACCCTTGATTCATTTTGCAAAAACAATAGTGTCAGGTAAGTAATAAAGTATTTTGAGATACTTCACCTCATTAGGGATGTACAGAACATATCCAAGTTCACCAGTATGAGTAAGGTTCATAACCCTTATCCCACTGGCTAGACCCACATCCAGCTTCTGAAAACACAAAAATAAACTATTAGCAAAATAACATGTAGTCAGGTACATCCATGAACATAATATCATAAGAGAGGATCCCTTAGAAAATGTCAAGGAGTACCAGGCCAACAGGTAAGTCAATTTTGATCTAATTTTATGCCAGAGCATCTGCCATATTTTTATGATCTAAGATTTTTTGAACTTTTTTATTTATGGGTAACAGGATATTAATTTTGCTTCACAACCATAAACATTTAATTATTAGCATGGTGAAACCCATGGGATAAGATATTACTAACTCAATACCAGCAATTAATACTACCCAATATTCACATTGCTTCAGAAGGTTTTAAATTTCAGAAATTACCTGAGTGTATGTTACATATTTTTCAACTTAACAGCCCTCTTCACTCTTCCTGAACTGTGACATGTACTAACAATAAGTGAGATAGTATGCAGTGAGGGAAATTTGTATTGGTCACAAAAAATACTTCTACCAGTGAAAATACTGAAAAAGCATTGCTACATTGAGATTCTATCCTCGACATTTTTAATATTACAACATACCTTAAAGGTGAAGAATGGAAAATATTTTGGGCTGAGATCCACATCAGCAAGTTCAGAGAGAAGGGCACGAGTTAAAGGCCCCATGATGCAAATGGCCGTGTACATGGAGGTAACGTCGGAGAGTACCACGGAGCCATCTGAGGGCAAGTGCCTCTGGATCCACACTTTACACCTTGTTTGCTGGATTGTTGGAGCTATCAGCATGTAACTGAGATGAAATAAATTGTAATATTGCATGTTTTGTTTACATATTGAAGGAACTGTGAGAAAATAAACTTACAAAGCAAACACATTAGACAATTTCAACTAACAAAAGCAGCCAGCAAGTAACAATAGTACCAACAGTACACTCTTGATTATACATGCTCATGGATGCATGATGAAGCATGGATTATTGACAAATATGGACAACCAAAATAAGTAGAAAATATGGTGGTGATATAAATGGATATACCTGTATACAGAAACTCTCCTTTACCATGCCGTGCTATTAATTAGAGGTTTTTAGCAATTGAAAGTACATTTTTTTCCTGTTTTTCAGGCATGTTTACAAGGGTTGAATTATAGATTTACAAGAATACAGAACTATCAAAAAGTGAATTTCAGAGCGTATTTTTCTCAGAAAGCTAAACCAATCACAGAGCCAGGAAAAAATGACTGGAAGACAAATATAGACAAAGGATTGCTGATATGGAGTCATACAGGGTTCGTCCGGAAAATAAGTGTACTGATTTTTTCCCGCCGCTCCAGGCGCGCCCAGCACCGCTGTGACGGGCTGCGATTGGAGGGGGATATGTTGGCAAGCGACGCTGAAAAAGGCAGTCGGCTCTGAGCTGTGGTGTAGTGAGGAGCTCTGTTAATGCAAACCTCCACGCTCGACCCACGTCACGGAACGCGATGCCGAAGTTTTTGGAGCAGCGTTATTCCATCAAATATGCGGTAAAGCTTGGGAAATCGTCTACCAAAACTGTCGGTATGATTAACCAGGCTTACGGGGAGTCAGCCATGCCCAGAAATATGATCTTTTGGTGGCACAAGATGTTCGTGGAGGGCAGAGAAGAGGTCGACGACGAACCAAGGCCTGGACGCCCATCAACGACACTCACTGACGAAAATGTGCGAAAAGTTCGCGATGTACTGAACTCTGATCGTCGTCTTAGTGTTCGGATGATAGCAGAGCAGTGTAATCTTCGAAAACGAGTCGCCCGCGTCCGGCCAGCGATCAAAAACATCTGGCGGCTGCATCACGACAATGCGCCGTCTCACACCGCGCTTGTCGTGTCGGACTTCTTGGCCAAGCACGGCGTGGCAACGCTGCCGCACCCACCCTACAGCCCGGACTTGGCACCACCGGACTTCTTTCTGTTCCCGAAGATAAAGAGGAGTTTGAAAGGAACGCGATACGGGACTTTGGACGCCGTCAAAGAGGCCGTGACGACGTGTCTTCGAGAGGTTCCCGATGATTCCTTCGCGGGAGCGTTCCAGGAATGGGAACGCCGCTGGAACAAGTGTATCGACTCACAAGGGTCCTATTTTGAGGAATATTAGCTTAAGATATGTAAAAGTGTAATACATTTTTTTTCCTGAGCTCAGTACACTTATTTTCCGGACGAACCCTGTATTTGTCATGAGATATATATTAGAGACAAAAGTCATTCAAGTCTCAGTAAACCATCTACTGCATGTCTCATCAACTATGGTTGTTCATTAACAAAGATTTCCATGAAGAAAAACTTATTTGAAAAGGTCATTCACAGTTCAAGAGGTTTCAGTGTTACAAATAATTATCCTTAGGCTGACACAAAACATTCTGAAGCACTTTCACTTACTGATTTTCAGCAAGCCTAGCTAGACTGCAATCATTTTCATATCCACCCAATTTATTCTGCATTCCAGTGTGAATTATACCTCCAATGGGAATATCCACATCATTCGAGCACAAATACTGCAAACTATCCACAACTTCAGTTCCTCGAGACTAATAATGACAAAGAAAACAGGTTAGTCAGAAATGTTTTTCCACTTTTTACATAAAAATTAATTTTATTTTCATTTAAAAGTAGAAGAAGACACACAAGGAAAATTATTAAGGCTAATGGAATGACTGCAAGCATGGGCTCTACGAGAGGTTTTGGATCCTCCAGCATAGTTGAACACTGTATGCATACAAAATTTTCAACTTAACTCCAGGAAATGTAAAAAAAATATTCATAGAGGAATAATTATTCACCCAGACTGGATTAGAATCATGACCCTTTGATTTCTGGCCAAATACCTTCACCAGGTAAGCTCAAAAGGCATCCTGTTATGCTGTGAATTTCTAAGGGTTCTAAAGGAACAATATTGGTAGATGAATTACAGTACATAGAATGCCATGAAGCATCTTACAACCCTTATTATGACACTGTAGGGCTCATTTATTAAAACAATTTGTTCCTTTAAAGACCTTATTCACGCAAAGCAAGAGAACCCCACAGTAGCTGAACTAGCTGAAGCACTCAGCCAGAAATCTTAGGATTCAGGTTCAAATCATAGTCTAGACAAATGATTTACACACGCTATGGTTTGGTCTGAGTAATTTTGAGAAACATCTCAGATAAGATAATAATCTTTTTCCTGTTTACATGCATGCACGTATGCTGAGAAAAATGAGAGGAATGTTATCCTTTAAAGCTCTTGGGACTTCTATAGGAGTGACAAAAAAATTAATGGAAGCAGGCAGTGAAATTTTATGGTAAACTGACATCCAATGATTATGCAACAGCATTTTTATTTGCTATTATAACACATACCCTCACATATCTATGTACAAATTTACTTACCCAAAGATCAAATTTAGTAAATGATGAAAAATCACTTAGTCCAACTGCCTCACGACAAGCAGAATACTCTTCTTTAACTATATCAAACCAGGGAGGCTTACTAAATGTATTTGTATATGCTATCCTATATGGGCGGGTCCCATCAACTTCATCATACTCTGGTGCAAAGGAAAACCAAAAATAGTGTAATACAATTCAAACGTAACCACATATTGAGCTGAGAAAAATATTTTCCCAAGAAATGACCCAGAGTCTGACATATTTATAAGGGATAGTTTGAAGATATTTCCACAGGGTCCACTGTTTACAGTCAAACAAATTTTGTGAATGATTGTTTATACAAGAGAATACCCACAATTTTCAAGAAATATTCAAGTTTTTTTTTTTAAGGGACATGATGATACCATAAATTAAATACTCAATGCAACAATTTTTATGAACGCCCCATCCTTTTCATACCAAAGTGAAATTTGGCCAACATTTCATTGAATTCAGTAATCCTAAAGACATAAATTTAACGAATTACAATTTTTTTAAGAATTAAACAGTAATAAAATGATTATGAATCATTTTATGGTGCATTCATCCTTATTTGCTACCAAGCATGATTCTTTTCACTAGATGCATTGAATCTCTCCCACAATATTTTACTTTACCCTCCTCATTGAGGAAATTTCAAGAAAATCTGATTATTTCATAGTATCTCTACAACTAATTACTGGGATAAGTGGTTATTAAGAGTTGAACAACAGAATACTGAATTACACAGTTACACATAGGCAATTATTATGATTGGCACTCTCTGGGTGTCAGTTATACATTAAGCTGATGTAATACTATACAGCTGTATAATAAGAATATCTACAACTGCTCCATATTTCAATTTTCTGGAGATTTTTTTCAGCTTTCCAGAGATTTTTGCAAATTTCATGGACATAAGGGAAGTAGGCACCACAGAAAAAAATTAAAGGAACAAAGATGGGAACCACCAAAAAGAGTATATTTATTACAAATTAATAAAAAGAAAATATAATTTCTAATATAAAATTAAAAAGAACTACCAATTGAAATATTTTAGTGAGCTTATTATGCAGCTCTAAATTGCAGAATATTATCCCATTATTCTCAGAAAGTTATTTTTCCAGAACTATTGGATTTCCTGAGTCCTTCAAGTTAGCATACACCCTGATTGTACTGTTGCTTCATTAAAACTTATTCAAAACAATTCCTATTTAGATGCTTCTTATCACTGCAAATCCATGGATTCTCGGTGATTAATTATAGAATCAATGCAGAAAACCAAAATAAACATCAAAATGTACACTGAAGTAAAAAATACCAATGTATATTTCCACCAAATATTTTATTCGGCACAACTAGTTTCGACGCATTGGCATCATCCTAAGCTACAGAGTTACACATACAGGTCTGTTATATATATATATATATATACACATATACAAAAATATATATATATGTGGGTCGTGGTAGTCCAGTGGGTAGAGCGTTGGACTGCTGACCAGAGGGTCCCGGGTTCGATTCCCGGGCAAGGCACTCTGGGCACCTGTAGCTCCACCCAAGCTTAAAGTAATATTTCGGGTACCAGGTCTTCCTGGGAAACCATAACCGGCACAGGGAAAGGAACTGGCCCCCCTACCCTGATGTGTGAATTTTCACACCCCGTATAGGGCTTAGTATTGGGTGATCTCTACCATCACCTACCAAACCGACCTTCGGGTTGATTACTGCGTTTATGGGGGTTTATATATATATATATATATATATATATATATATATATATATATATATATATATATATATATATGTATATATATATATATATATATATGTATATATATATAAACCCCCATAAACGCAGTAATCAACCCGAAGGTCGGTTTCCGTAGAACGGTAATTTGCACCACTCTTTTTGGGATGCACCCTTTGCTTCAGTGGGATGGCAAAGGAGGGAAACTGTGTTTTTCCTTATCTTGTTTTCCAACATTGAGTATTGTTGTATACATTTTTTTGTTACAATCCACTTTATGGCATTAAGTTCGTGGCTGTAATTGCCCCTAGAGAGTGGTATACTCAGAAGCGTAATGTATCGAAACTAGTTGTACCAAATAAAACATTTTGTGGAAAGGTACATTGGTATATTTTACCTCAGTGATAATGGATTTCCACAAAGTTAAGCCTGAAAATATTGCATATTTCAAAATGCACACTTTTTAAACTACATTCAAAATACAATAGCAGCAAATAGATACTATAATCAACTAACTATCAAATGATAATATTTACATTGCCATTACTAGCAGAAGAAGTATTTTCGTTACTATACAACAAAAGACTACCCAAAGGTTATTGCTGGTGCCTTTACATCTCTCAAGGGTCTTTCTTGTACACATACATATGACCACCTACTTACCAAATAATGGCATTCATATTTTTTTAGTATTGATGGTACTAAAACCAATGTACGTAGACCAGAGACCCCTTAAAACCTAATCAACCTACATATTTTACTGTCATTATTCCCCCTTAAGTAGTATTCTCCAAAAACTGATCCAGCCTCAAGGTACCCATATTAGATCGCTCTGGAGTATTTTATGACTCAGTATTCAAATATTAGTCAAGTGCACATGAGCACAGAAACAAACCAAAGCCTTAGTGTGTGAAGCTAACACAGCAGAAGCACACTCTTATGCGGATCAGATTGAGTTAAATAAACTAAAATATTTTTTCTCATTTTTTTCCCATTGCTTGTTGCTATTCTGGAATGGTCTGTCCTCTATGCTAATAGCAATCCAAAAATGCACGCCCCTGAAAACCCTTTGCTTATCTCTGGTGCCTTCCTCTCCCTTTGCACACCCTACCGCTGAATTCCCTCATACTAAAAATGTACCTGTTGCTGGCATTGCATTGCTTCCATGCATCACCTTTCATAGATTGGAATACAAGCTACAAAAAATTTTCCACAATACATTATTATTATTATTATTAGGTAATCTACTGGTTAAGGTAGGTTTTTGGATGGACACAGCTACTAAATAAATATTTTATTACTCCTAACAAAACAAAAAATCCAGCATCCCACTCTACATCAGGTTCCTCTTCATCTCTGAGTACTTTCTTCCTCCCTTCATCCCGTCCAACATCGCTATCCTGTTCCTTCCCTTTCCTTGTTTGTCCAACATTCTCCCCTCTATCACAGTCTTCAACAACCCACTGCCGGTCAATACCCCCTTCATCCACTTTTCCTGCCTCCATAGGATTTCTCCCAACAAACCCCTCTCTTCGCCCACCATACCAAGTACATCCTCATTTGTTTTCTTCTCTGTCCATTTCACCTTCTCCATTCTTCTCCACACCCATATTTCAAAAGCCTCCAGTCTACGTCTATCCTCCTGCTTCAATGACCAAGTTTCCGCACCGTACATAGCTATGCTCCACATCAAAGTTTTTACGAGTCTTTTCTTAACATCCTTACTCAACGTCCCTGTCATCAACTCCCTCCTCCTTGTGAAAGCCTCTTTGCCTAGTGCAATTCTTCTCCTTACGTCCCTACTACTTTTACCGTGTTGGTCCAAAACACTACCGAGATACGAAAAATGTTCTACCTGCTTTAGTTTTTGCCCTCCTATTTTAATGTTCAGCTTAGCCTTTTTCTTTCTAGAAAATCGCATAACCTTTGTTTTATTAATATTGATTTTCATCCCATACCTGCCGCACTGAATTTCCAATTCACTCAGCAATGCTTGCAACCCCTTGGCTGACTGACACACTAAAGCTTGGTCATTAGCAAACCTAACTGATTTTACGAATTCTCCGCCCACTTTCATCCCTACCTCCAGTTCTTCCCATGCCTCTTTGATCATTTCCTCTGCATACAGGTTGAACAGCAACGGTGATAATGGGCAACCCTGCCTTACACCTCTTCCTAACACTGCCCATCCGGACCCCCCATTTCCTACCCGCACCTGAGCAGTCTGATACATGTACAGGTTGCGGATTAGCCTCCTTTCCATCCAATCTACTCCTATTTTCTGCAGTATACTCATTAGTTTTTCCCAATTCACTCTACCAAACGCTTTTTCGAAATCTACGAAGCAGGCAAATACCTCCTGGTTGCATTCTATATTCCACTCGATTAGTGATTTCATTACCGCAATGGCATCACGCGTACCTCTCCCTTTCCTAAACCCAAACTGATCATCCCCTAAGTAATCATTTCAAAATCTACGAAACAGGCAAATACCTCCTCATTGTGTTCTATTTTCCTCTCGGTTAATAATCTCATTACTGCAATGGCACGTACCTCTCCCCTTCCTAAACCCAAACTGATCATCCCTTAAGTAATCATTTGCCCTACTCTCTATCCTTTTGTTTATGATCCTGAGAACAACTTTAGCTGCGTGGGATATCAAACTTATCGTCCTGTAGCCCTCACAAGACGTAGCCTTTACCTTTTTTTGGAATAGGAACTAAAACTGATCTCACAAAGTCTTCCGGCCAGATTCCTTCCTCATAAATACTACGGATCAGCCCATATAGCCTCTTCCTCCCACATTTTCCTAAGCCTTTTAAAAGTTCCACGGGAATGTTATCCTCCCCCACGGCCTTGTTTAGTTTCATCTCCCTTAATGCCCTTTCTATCTCATTGTCTAGTATGCCTGGACCTAAGCTATCATCCTCTATGTCATGTTCCTTTTCTATGTCTAACTTTGCTGGGCTAAGCTCTTTACTATACAGTTCTTCTATATATATTCCTTCCATCTCTCTTGGATCTTCCCTGCGTCAACTATTACCTTACCCGCCTTATCTCTAACTGTTAGCATAGCTCTTCCTTTCTTACTTGCCGATAACGATTTAACTTTGCTGTACAGTGCACCGATTTCACCCTTCCTCTGCAGACTTTCCATATCCTCGCACTGCGTCTTCCACCATGCTTCTTTTGCTTTATTTGTTGCCCGCCTCAATTTTCTGTTTAATTCTTTGTACTTCATTTCGCCTAATTCTGTATTCATATTCTTCCATTTTCTCCGCTCATCCATCTTTGTAATCATCTCATCCGTGATCCATGGTTTCCTAGTCCTTTTAGCGTTAACGGTTCCAATAGTGTCTTTTGCGGCTTTAGACAACCCCTTCTTGATCATTTCCCATTTTTCTTCGATAGTACTTAGCTCTTTACCATCCTCCATGATTTCCTCTACCGCCTGTTTGTATTTCTTCCTTTTCAAACCTTTTAATGCTTCTACATTCCATTTTCCAACTCGCCGCCCCTGCCTTATCTTTTCCACAATACATACTTCTTAGTATAAACAGTACCATTGAGCACCAGATAAAACTGTGGAAAACAGCAATTTCTTCTACTCCCATAGACATTCAGAACTTAAATTTTATCTCAAGCTGCTAAGATTGAAAATTTTGACCTTAGATCAGTGGCCTCAACAAAAAGTATACCCTTCATTATTTTTAGGGTCAAGTGCTCATGGTGCCAAAAGTAAAAACCCTGGTTAGCTCCCTCAGACTCGCACTAGCAAAATATTTGATTAATTTTATTCGTTGCCTTAATTCTAAATTGCTCAATTTGTATTTTCAATCATAATGTCATGGTTGCATTTTTGATCATGAAGTCAATACAAGTGCCATGTTTTTTTACTATATAAATATACATTTTACTCGTATATTGAGATTTTTTATGAAATAAGCATTTCTTAGGCAAGAGTTTCATTATAAACTTGAATACACACAAATATATGGAGAATGGCTTTACCTTCACTTGGATCAAACCAACTCGGTCTTTCGTAGCCCATGACTTGGCCAAACACAGCACCCGCTTCCTTCAAGTTTGGGTAAATTGGAGACATCCTGAGGTTCCTGCCAGTTTTAAATTCCCAAAATGGAAATGCAATTTGATAATGGATTCCTAAAATAAAGAGTTGGGCAAGAGGCTGACACATCATTGTTTTAAATGTGCACAGTGGAACCTCAATAAATGAGCACTTTACACAGTGAGTAATTTGCATAATAAGCCAAAATATTGTGCCCGAAAATGACTTGCTTATTGAGCAACTTTTCGCATAACGAATAAAGGAGAGAGGATAATTCCTCGAATGATTCATGGTGTTCCTGCTTCTGCAGTTTGTGTTTAGCACCAATAATGCTCATTGTATGACATTCCACTGTATATCATTTTAATACCATCTCCAAAAGCTCAATGAAGCTGATTTCATGACATGCAGCACTCATGTCAAACAGCAAAATATATAACATTCATCAACAAAAAACGAATAACTAGGTAGTAATGCAATGGCTATGATAAACAACAAATATAAATCTCGTGTAGTACATGAACTAAAGACCAGTGTTGAAAATATTTGGGTTAAGTTATTTTCTCAGGAGAAACAAATTGCACTATCTTGGTGGCATGCACATTCCATCAGATGCACAAATTGATTTACTGAAAAAAATCTTTCAACAAGTTATCAATCATACACTTAAGTGATATTATATGACCTATGGCATAATATTTTTAGATGATTTCAACTGATTAATTAACTTTGTGCCTCCTATCAGGAAAAATGAAACAGTTATTACTTAATTGAAACAGTTCCAAAATATTATGAATTAAGAACTAATAAATTATGCAGGGAGCTTAAACAGTGGACTTGAAATTAACCAATCAACATAGCAATAACATCAACTGGGTGAAAATGAGTTCTTTAATTTTAAAAGAGGATAATCATCACTTGGCCTCGGCATTTAAATTTTCTTCTACAGTATGAAGGAATAAATTCAAGAAGTCAAGCACTTCATGTGATTTTTAAAGGAGAGATTATCAAAAATTATTAGAAGAGTAAATAAGTAGAGATTTGGACTGCAGTCACTAAAATTCTACGAGGGTCATCCGGAAAGTAGTACCCGTTCGTGAAATAAAGACACAAAAGTAAATATTAACAAACATAAAAAATTTTATTTGAAAGAGGATACTTTAAACTACTTCTCAACATAATCTCCAAGCAAATTAAGGCATTTGTCATAACGTGTGACAAGTTTCTGTATTCCTGCTGCATAGTCCTTCGCCGCCAGCTCATTGAGATACGCGAGGGACCCATCTTGCACAAATTTTTGCATAATGCAGATGGTGTTTAACAATTTCATGAACAATTGTTCGAGAAACATTGGGAAAATGCTCACAGATGTCATCAATTGTGACGCGCCGATCGTTCCTCACGAATTCGTCAACTGAGCTCACCAGTTGGTCTGTAATGACAGACGGTCTCCCCGAACGCTCATCGTCGTGTGTGTTCCCCCTCCCCATGTTGAAGTTGCGACACCACCGCCGAACAGACGACTCGTCCATTACATTGTCTCCATACACCTCCTTTAATTGGCGATGAATGTCACATGGGCGAACGTTTCTTGCATTGAGGAATTTAATCACTGCCCTCACTTCACAACTGGCGGCGTTCTCAATTTTTTTAAACATTGTAAACAATCACAGAAACAACACAGGCAATGCTAGCGTCACGCAACTTGGCTCAGAGAAGGCAGACAAGCCACTGAAGCTATCTGACCTCGTCCAGCGGCTACTCGCGTCGTCAGCACTTCATGCGGCACGAACGGGTACTACTTTCCGGATGACCCTCGTAAATTGGGATTGGATATTTTTCATAATTATCTGTATCAGGGAATGAACTAATCTATTCTAAAATGCAAGACATCAAAACAAATACCCGTCATGGTACCACATTAGTTCATTTAAATTTGAGAAAAAGCATCACAGAAAGCAATTAAAACAAAAAGGGTCAAAATATCATCACTATATGTATATATGGTTAAAATCCGAGAGAAAACATCTGAGGATGCTTTTAATTCTTACACAGAAGTGTCAAACAAAATTTTGTAGGAGGTAACGCCAATACTTTTTGAGAACTTGTAAGAGTACTTGATCCAATAAAATACTGAGAATGTTATTTGAATTATAATTGATATAAATTTGTAAAATCTATCTGAAATGGAAAATGTATTTCAATAATATTTTTTCTTAGTTTATGCTTCTGAACTACATTAAAGTCAACATAATTACGGACAAAAATATTATTCATTAATCAACTTCTCACTGGAAAAGATTACATCAGATGAAGTTCTGAGATCCAAAAAGATGATTAAAAATAGTACCAAGGCATGATAGTGTTTCAATTTTTCCTTACAAAGAAACGCTCCGATGTACTTGCTACAATGTAAATTATTTAATCTATCTTTGAAAAGTGCAATGTTCCCTATGAAATGGAAAATTGCAAAAATGTGGGCCATTTTTAATAGTGGTGATAAAATAAAGGAAGTGCACTATTAATCTGTAAGCATTCTGTCAGTATTCTTAAAGATACTTGAGTACATTATTTGTAAGCATTTACACTTGCAAGCGAAAACCCAAATGAGTGAATTTGCTACATTTTTCAGGACAAAAGAAAGTATGGTTTGTAACTTAGTAAATTCCATAGAGCATATCATAAGTAACATGAACAGTCATACCCAATATCATCTAATGTAATCTACATTGGCTTTAAGAAAGCTTTCAACACAGTCAATCATTTCATTTTAGTTAGGAAACTCCACAGCACTGGTAGATCTGGTTATTTGTTGAATTGGCTATCCTCTGATCAAATGCAACATTTTTTGCACAGAACATGTTAATAAGTTAAGATGTTCCACCAGGGTCCAACTTATGAAATTTTTTATTCCTAGTCTTTGCTAACAATCTGCCTCTTGTTTGTACATCATTCACAGTGTTTAATGTATGCCGTTGATTTTATGGTGTTTAAAAGAGTGAGTAGAGTAAATTATTTTTTAAAATTCAAGTTCAAGTATCTCTGGTTAAATGGTCAAGAGAAAATAAACTTTCTTAGTAGTAGTAGTATTTAGGGGAGGCGACCGACTGCTGAGGTCATTTGCGCCATAGGGGATGGAAAGGAAAGGATGAAGGGCGGAGAGTAACCAGGCGTCGGCATTAGCCTACTCTTTACGAAAGGAGCCAAGGGGTCCGCAGCTTAATGTCCCATCCAACAGACGGTGTACTCATTCAAAGTGCCCTCCACAAAGCACCTCAAGTAGGGATCGAGATACCTCCGAAAAATATGCACCACCGCCAGGATTTGAACCCGAGCCATCTGGGTGGGAAGCCAGTGCGATTGCTACCACACCAATCCCGATCCCCATAAACTTTCTTATAATGCAGAAAAGAGTTACAGTAGGTATATTCTAGGAAGAATGGCAATTTTAACTTTTGAGCCCAGCATGGAAAAATTATCCATAAAATACAGTTCATCCAATCAAAGTCAAAGGTGCCACTTATCCTTCTTCATTGCCTTTTGCTTTACAGATTTTTGCTGTAATTTTTAAAATGCAAAGATTGCCGTGCTGTGTAAACAAGATATTTTAAATCAGAAAAATCACAATTTTTATACTACTCTTTTGTGCAATGTAAATTGTAGTACCTATGCCTAAGCTATATTGGATCCTTATTCTGAGAAATATATTCAAATATTATAAATTGGGCAGAAATGATTTTATGCTATCTATATCACACACAATACTATTTCTCCACTACATGAAAACTATTTCAATTATGAAAAATTGATAAAAATATATTATTTTCAAAGTTTACATAAAGAAGAACATTTCAGCAATCTGCTACACTTGCATAATGTAATTTATATTGGCGAATATACTCATTAACATTTCAGTTTTATTAATTTTCTAGGATAAAGTATTAATGCAAGATCCTAAGGAGCAAGGTAAGGAACGATTTGAGAAACAATGTGTAACCTAATTATTGTGAAAACCCCACCATGGAATAGAATTCTGGAAAATGCAAATTGTGACAAACTTTAACTCTCAACAAATGAGTCTTTTGTGTACATTGCAAAAGAAACATGTTTTAAGACTTTTTTATTATTTCAGGTAATAAATTTTAATCACATTTGATTGGGTTTGCTTTGTAACTATTTTGTTAATTGAACGTAAAATTCAATAAACTAAATGAGATTAATGGACCCACCAATGAAATAAAAATGTAATGAATAAAATGAAAATATGAAAATTTTGTATGATGAATTATGAATGATCATGATTTTTATGAAAATTTTAAATGGAATAATAATCATCAAAATATGTTCCAGAAGGAGAAAACAAGCTTAAAAGCAACAAATGTCGAGCACTAGTTCATAACTTTGAAAAACGTCACATTCATATTCCTCAAGCAGCTCTTCAAGGAAGTTAGTTAATTAAGTAGGCTTGAAAATGCATGCTAATCACGTAATGTTACCCAAAAAGAATAAATTGCTTATTTTCAGAAATCTGAGAAGCAAGAGCAATAAAATGTTAATGCAAAAAACACATTGGTTATAATTATTGTTACTATTAGTTTACCTACATTACTTGCATACCTGGGACTTCCCTCACTCTATCCCGCAGGAATTTCCTATTATTATGAAGGCCTAGGAATCTCCGGATATCCAGCTCATACATGTCAATTTCAGAGTACCCATTTACAATCCAATCTGCAGTGACTTTTCCAACTCCTCCAGCAGCGGCTATTCCCACTGTTTTCATCCCTGCAGCCACGAAGTAATTTTGTATCTATCGAAGCATGAAAATGTAGCTGTAAAACATTCAAAATAATATAGTGGTACTGTCACCAGTACCAACCCTAAGAACCAAGAATATATGACTTAAGAGGCCATGTCATTTCCCTTGAATTGAGTAAAATTGGTAAAACAAGGCATTATTCATCCAGCCATGGAATATTACCCTACTGCAGTTGCATAAGTGCACATATAAACCATAAACACAGTAATCAACCCGAAGGTCGGTTTGGTAGGTGATGGTAGAGTTCACCCAGTACTAAGCCCTATACGGCGTGTGAAATTCATGCATCAGGGTAGGGGGGGCCAGGTCCTTTCCCTGTGCCAGTTATGGTTTCCCAGGAAGATCTGGTACCTGAAAAATCACTTTAGCTTGGGTAGAGCTGCAGGTGCCCAGAGTGCCTTGCCCGGGACTCGAACCTGGGACCCTCCGGTCAGCAGTCCAACACTCTACCCACTGGACTACCGCGACCCACATAGCCAATAATAACAAAGAAAATAAAAATTTCCACAATAACAAAATAAAAGCCACACTCCAACAATTGTGAAATTTTATTAGGTAGTGAAGCCAACTTCAAATACAGGTTGCCCTTATACAGACCACAAAAAAGAGAAAACCATTTAGTTAGAGTTAAGGACATAGATAGGCAATGGAAGGTTTAATGGCAAAAAGTGAATATAAATAGAGGAAAGAGGAGTTTGGTAGAGAACAGGAGGACTTAAAGGACTTCCAGCAGTTAATCATAGTATATACCAACAAATAGTGAACTTTTGGAAATGAAAATGCTCTGAATGAAACAGAAGTATATGAAACACTGCGCATATATACCATCAGTGGACTGTATTTCATAGAGCCCAAATATAAATACAGATAAATATAATCTATAAATAAAATATAATAAATAAAGATAGTAAATATAATTTGGATGACCTTCAAGTATTCGGTGAAATACACGTACATAAAGAGTAAAAAGAAACTTGAGATGAATTTGCTGCTGAGTTCATCATCAATTCACAAGACCTGCATACATACTCCGCAGCAGCATATATTTCATGAAGCAACTTCAAAGTTGCATTGTCAGCACATGAGCTGGTGTGCCTACATATTACCCCTCCTTTTTGTTGCCACTCTCTATTTCATCAAATGGTCCTCCAAAAACCAATAGCTCAGCGATGAGCAATAGGTTGGCTTTAAAAGAAAGTAACTTATTTCAAGCTTAAAAATTCGGAGTCTCTACCACATTTTTCAAGCTAAAAAATCATGTCCACCACATCCTAGTCCAAAATCTAAACTATAAGCACTATGAATCGACTGATCAAATTTTTAATAGACGAACTTCGTGTGACTTTAATTTAATTTTCTAGCATATTGTAGGGAAATCAAAAAGTTATTTTGGCCAAATTAATAATTTTTGTCGGCAAATATTTGACAACTATCAACTTCAAGGAAAAGATAATTAAAGCCTTTGCCTGATTTAAAAGGGTGAACAATAATTCTTCTAATTAGCAATAATTTACATTAGGTGTATCAGCAACTAAGGTACTTTTGCAATCATAACCATTCTTGTCGGATTCCACAGAAAATCATACACCCCATGACAGATGTGATCATCAAAAATCCAAGGTAGTTTTTTTAGTAGTAAAGTAAGTATCTTTAGTAAGAAGCGCATCTTTGATATAATATGTAATCCTGCAAAGTTTTTATGACCTTAACATTAGGTAGGAACTAAGTTTATCAGTCCTAATTTAATGGATGACTTCATATGTAGATATCTCGGAAACACTTTTAGCAAAGGAAAGAAAAGGCAAAAAAATTATAAATTCATCGGTAATCACAATAAATCTTAACCAAAATCATGAAAGTTTTGTTCACAGCTGTGCAATACCACAACATGGAGGTTTCAATGTGTAGGATCATCATCAGGTGAAGACACTACGTGTTAAAACCTCAGTCTAATTATATTATATACGTGGAAATGCAAGGTGTATTCTTTTGGGTACTCAAAGAGTTAACGTGAGTAAGTATGAGTTGAACTGAAAGAATAAAATGTTTACCTCAGGTGCTTCTCCTACAATCCACTTGCAGTCAGGAGAGAACGCTTCAGGACCATTGCATAGCTTCTCCAGGACAGCATCTTTTAAGCTGGGCACTCGATGCAGCAACTCTTCCAGTAAAATGTGAAAGTGATCCCAGTCTTCAGGAAGCCTTCTTCGTTCAAATGAGTCTGTTATTGAAGACACACAAGCGGCCATGCCTGAACTACTGGATATCATTTTAAAATCATCAATTATTACCATTTTGTCAGTCACTGCCTTGAGAGTGACCTAAAAGCGAACGGACGACAAACTTTTATTTGACAAAAATCACAACTGAGAGAAAAACTATTTTCTTCAGATGGTTTACACAATTATGACACAACGTTTTATGCATGCATTTTATATTTTCCCATACTTTTCACATTATTTCATTATGGGTTTACCGTAGTACTAGTTAACAACCTGAAGGTTGGTTTGATCTCACTCAATACTACACCCAGTGGCGAGTGAAATGCAGACATCAGGGGGGGGGGGTAAATAAGGGGGGGTCAGTTCCTTTGCCTGTGCCGCCTATCTTTTCCTGGGTAGATCTACGTAGTAACCAAAAAATTGCAAGGCTTGGGTGAAGCTGGCGGTGTCCCCATTAGTCACCTGGAATTTTTTGTAACCTCGCCCCTCCGGTAAATAGCCCAGCACACTTCCCCCAAGACTACCCCCATTATGGATTTTTACAACCAAATAAATTAAATTTATAATTTAATTCCTGTGTTTTGCGTATTCAATAAAAGGGAACTAGATGATTCAGGGGTGAAAACAGGAGAAAATAACACGTATTTGGTGGAGTTTTACTTAACACTTGGGCATTGAAAGATAACCTTTGTCGACATGAATGCAGGCATGCTTCATAATTTTATGTTATTTTTTGTGTTGTCTATTTCCCATGGAACCATGGATGATTTCAATATGATGGTAAATATTTTCCCACAATCCTTACAAGAGGGCCATTCAGAACAAATGAATAAAATTTACAAAGACAACGATGTTCACTCCAACAGCAGATCTATTTTTCAGAGTGAACATGCAGAAGAAATCATGATATCTTACCAGGAATATTTCCATCCTCAAACGCAGGCTTGGCAACGGGTTCAAAACCACCAGTCATCAGTCTTCCCTCATTTTCACGAAAGTATATATGTCCATCTTGGTCCCTCACCACTGGAAGTGACAAAGTGAGCCTTTTTAATCTAAGAAGAGAACAAAAGAGTTTACAGAAAATCAAAGATTGCAATCTACTTTGTCATTAATGGGAGAGACAAGTAGATATGAGCAACGGTGATGACTGCAGGTAGAGAGTGGTACCTGGGGTCATAGGATCCAATCCAGGGATGGGTTTTGTGTGAAGATAGTAATGTTCACATGGATGAAGAGGAACTTTGACGAAAGGCTCACTCATCTGTCCAATTTTTCTCGCCCAGAATCCACCGCAGTTAACAAAGTAGTCACATTCAATCAAACCCTTACTGGTGTCCACAGCAACTACTTTTCCACCCTCATTGATGACCCTTTGAACTGCACAGTTTTCAACTATCGTGACCCCTGCAAGAAATATTTAACAGAGGAATGCAAAAAAAGTTCACTTTCAAAGATAGTGAAAGTGATCACTTTCATCCCATTTCTTGTGACAATGCTCGGGTGCATAATCACAACACAAATTCAATGAGAATTGATAATTCAAACATTACGGCTCTTAAATACTTATTACAATCAACTTTCCTGAGAAAGTTGTGAATCAAGATAACTATGAGAAACTAAATTGTCTCGCCAAATTAAGTTGTTTGGAAATCATCAGCAACCACAGTCTTAACTTAATTATTGAAAATTTTCAAAACATTAATGATTATAATTTGATCAATACTGGCTTTTTTATCATCCAATATGATAATGGTATTTTAATCATTGTAACTTTGATTACTAACATTCAGATAGTACCATGAATATCCCAATTCGATTATACAACTCCATGAATCCCATGAAATGCACCTACTCTTCCTCATGTGCATATAGTATTTGTACCGCATTATATTTTGCTACGCAAATAAAGTTCGCATATTGTGGAAATGTACTAAGACAGATATTATGATGCACATTTGTGCGGTAATGAGCAAGAGAAATAAGACTGACCTTCTTTTTCAACAGCAGACGCAAGTGAAAGGCAAAGCTTGTAAGGGTCACCTACTCCATCACCAGGGATCCAGAGCCCACCCTTCAAGTCATCAACTGATATCAAAGGGCAGAGTTTGTGGGCTTCCTCAGGCGTAACTACGTCACAATCAACATTCCTTGACCTGAAACAGAAAAAATTTCTAAAAATTATTGCTCATTTCACATTTAGGAAGAGCCTGACATAACACAGGCAGCTGGTGGAATCAAAAAGTAATGATCTTCATTTAAAACACCAGGCAGCTATGGCATGAAAATTTCTGGTACCCCCACCTAATTATTTTATAATTAATGCTGATCTGAATAGAGTTATTTGGGGGAGTTATTTTTAAGTGGGAATTATTAAATAGTATGTCGCACACAATATATCTAATAATAGGGTCGCATGAACAACTTTTGATCCAAACTGTGGTATTAATTAAGTCACAGAATCAAAATTTCCAATTTACTGCTCTTAAAACATTTTCTATTAAACCATAAACACAGTAATCAATGGCTCAAAGAGGGTCGGTTTGGTAGGTGTTGGTGTGTGAAATTCACACATCATGGTCTCCCAGTAAGATCTGGTGCCCGAAAAATCACACAGCTTGGGTTCAGCTGATGGTGCCCAGAGAGGCTTAGGCTTGCCCGGGAATCGAACCTGACCTTCCTTCCAACGCTCTACCCCTGGACTATCGCGACCCATTCTTTTTTTCTATCGTAGGCATAAAATTGTAATAAGCAGCAAGTTCGAGATATTAAAATTGATGGCATCATTCGTGATGCAAGGCAGTAAAAAAGCGCAAAGCAGGCCATTACAGGTAAGGTTCTACGATTCCAACGTGTCGGTGGTAATTTGATCTTCACATACTATTGCAGAAAAGCCAGGGTCTCGTTGAATCCCAAAGAAAGATGAAAAATACAGGGCGCATTGTGCCACATCTCATTAATAAAATTTCATATGCGCCTAAAATTCAGCCATTACCTGGAGAGAGCTTTCATTCTCTTCAATACTGTCATTCTGTCACTTGTTCGAGCTAACAAAAGGCTGCCACATTGTTTCCATCCAGTTTCCAACCCAGCGGCTTCCATTTCTTTGTATAGTTTGATGCTGTACTGGGCTAATTTGGTTTCGGGACGACTGGGTTTAAACATGCCAATTAACCCCGACGACAGCCAACTTGATACATTGCCTAGCCTAAAAAGTGTGTATTCGTTGCATACATTAAGCTAGTATAAAAAGATGAGGAAATCAGAAGACATGCATTATCTTAGCATAAGAGCGTTTAGATTATCGTTGGTTCCAATAGGTTCGAAATTAATAATTACACATTTCAGTCACAAATAAAAAGGAATAGTCTAATAACTTACTTTCCTTGATCCAAGATAACAGTTTGTTTACCCCAACCCATTTTTGCTAAATGATAGGCAACTGCAACTCCTTGAACCCCAGCTCCACAAATTACTACCTTTGTTGATTTTGGAAGGCATACGTTGGCGCTTTCTTTTTCCTGAGAATTTGAAGCATCGTAGCCGACGGTCTGTGCTGACCGTAAATTGGTCGTTTTTCCTTTACAAAGCGGCGACGCAAAGGTTAAGCTTGATAACCTTTTTCTGAACATTTTGCAGCGGAACGCTCAAACTAATAAAAAATCATCAAGATGGTCAAGCTCTTTCTGAAAGAAAGAGATTTACTAGATGCATAAAATATTTTCAAAAATACGATATACATAGCATATGATACTTCACTTTTGTCACGCTGAAAAACTGAAATAAACATTAGAAAATATAAGTATGGGTTTTACTTTTAAAAAGTAGATGACATGACTATAGCGCAGAATAACACCAATGATAGCTCCAAGTCTTATTATTTGTTGAATCTGCAGTACTTGCCTCAGCTGTTTTGAGCTGACAACAGACGGCATAATCGATCGATACTACCGCAGACGATTTTCGATAGTCGATTGTGCAGCCGCTTAAACTATCAATACTGGCAGTCAAGATATTGCAAATGTTCATAGCAATGATAGTAGTCTCCTGTGTTAAACGCACTACTAATCCTTACAATGAATAAATTTAATTTAACTGATTATATGCCTTCTAAGAAAAAATAATACAAAAGCAAACTTCTAATGGGGTTATCGTAGAGGCAAATCTGCAACCAATGCTCTGTGAATTTTATTTCAGCACCTCTGGACAACTACAAAAAAGTTGTTGCTTTACCCATAGATATCAATTAAAGAATTAAGCATGTTTGATCTCTGATCTAACGAAAGTATTAAAATGAGATATTTGAGGGATTCCATTAATTGTTCTTATATGACTGCTCAGTTAAATCATTCCAAGGCGAGAAATCCCTTAGGATAAAAAGTGCTGTATTATTATTATCGGTGATCTAAGGGTATATGTAAGTTTTGGAGTGACACAAGCTACCAAACGGTACAGCGAAAATTTCCTTGCTTCTCCTGGCAAAACACCCCAACGTCCTAAATTACAGTAAGCACCCTTCAACTCTGTATACTTACTCTATTCTGACAAAACTTCTTATCATATTCCTGCCCCTTCCTCGCTTGCCTTACATTCTCCTCTAAATCACAGTCTTCAACATTGCTAAACAAACCCATGTATCTTTCCTGCCTCCTTTGCATTTTCCCAAATATCGCCTCCCTCCCCCCTCAATGCTTTGCACTTACTCGTTTGTTTTCATTTCTGCTCATCTTTTCCATCCTTCCAAGCCCTCACATTTCAAAAACTCGAGTCTACGCCTATCATCCTGCCTCATAGACAATGTTTCAATTCTGTTCAAAACCATGCTCCATATCAAGGTTTTGACAAGCCTCTATGAACTTTGTCCCTCAATGTACCTGTCATCAATTCCCACCTCCTTGAGAAAGCTTCTACTAGAATTTAATAGTATTTAATGGTTGACTGTCTGATTTAAAAGTAAACCCAAATATGTCCAAAACTACTTAGCCAGTAGCTCCATGCAGTTAGTCATGGCATACTGGTCCTCTGATAGTTCACTATTAAAATTTGAATAGTTAACTGCTAAGATTTGTCCAAAACCACTCAATCATTAGTAGTTATGGCATTAAATTTATCTTATTTTGTAAATATCAACCCAGCTGTATCTCAAATAGCAAACTGACAAAAAATATTAACTGACTCTTTGAATCTACAGGAATGAATAAACCTTGTGCTAATATGCCTATGCAGGATTCAAGCAAAAATTGCCAATTTTTAATACTAAGGAGATTTATTTTTCATTGGTAAATGCCTACATTTTATAGTAGCATTATTACATTAAAAATTACATAGCAGAATAATAAACACAAATTATTACTCTGATGAAGGAACTTATTACACTTAATAACTTTATTTTATAAAAAATAGTTTTAATTTGATTACCTATTTTAGAATCATTGAAAATATACATCAATGTATCTTATACCTTTCAAATTTATTGGGCAGAATAAAGGACATAAACCCTATATTAACTAATAATTCTTAATCATTTTTTTTTTGTCAATTGGCAGGAAGCAAACATTATGATTAGTCCCTCTAACAGGAGAAGAGAACTAAGATGAACTTTTTACTACATTATGTTCACAAAACACTTCGTCAGCAATAAGTTGATAGCCGAAGAGGATTCATTTTTTGTAATTAGGTGAATTTCGCAAAGAACCCAATAGCACAAGGACAATGTCCAATATTACTGCGGATTTCAGATTAGTATAACTATTCAGTCTTATTTTAATATTTCATCTGATTCTATGTATTATTATGAATAAAGCACTTAAATGACTCATGTTTTCCAACCGATCTTCTTTCTTTGATTTCATTTTCAATGCATTGTTCATACTTATCAATAATGCTCTATTCCAAATGATTTCAAATAACCCAAATCTATATAGGTTCTGACTGAATATTGTCCTTTAACTTTTTAAACATACCAATACTTTCTCACATGTTATGTCAGGTTAAAAACTGCTTTACTCATACCCTACATTTTTCAAATCCACTGATACATCCTGGAAATCTGTTGGTGAATGAGTCATGCTCCGCTGAAAAGTTTTACAAGAATGCCATTGCAATGCTTGTGAGAGAAATCTGACCAGTGCTCTCCTTAAGATATCATATTTTTAGCAATTAGCAAGAGAAGCTGGATATTGGGTATGAATCCTTTCCAATACTAAGATTAACCAAAAAACACTTAATTGAATTCCTGGTATTTACCAAACTTGTTTCAGAAATATTTGTCCAAGGAAGATTATGTTTGGAAGACATTAAAAGGAATCAATGATTGAAGCAGCTTAAAGGTAAGTACTTATTTACACAAAATAGGAGTAGGAATACCACTCAGAGGATTTTGATAAATTTCTATTTTTCAAAGTTCAGGATGGTCTTATCATTTCAAAAGGTTGCTTGAAATTCAATAAACACCAAATCAATTTCTTCATTTTCATTTTTAATGTACCATCTTTTCTCTGAGTTTGCTGGATCAGACCTTGTGTAAACAAATGTTCTAATTTAAACCAAAAGTACACAATGTATGTACATGATATCTAGAACAAAACTTTTTATTTCATTGAAAACAGTAGTTGAGAGTATTACAATTAATTCACCATCAATATGTCTCTTAATTTTTCTCATGCTGAGAAATACTGAGCAATCATAATCCTAAACTAATTTATAAATGAAAGCTTCCTGGCATACATGAGAGCACAATAAATTGGCCTGAAGACTTTCTGTCAGAATGGGAACAGAGGATAGTTTTTGACGGAGCTAGTTTTGATATCAAATGAGTTACCTTGGGTGTACCCCAGGGAAGTGTAATCGATCCTTGCTCTTCTTAATTTTTGTAAACGATTTGAACTACAAAGTAGAAAGTAAGATTAGGATGTTTGAGGTTTGAGATTTTTGGGGAAGAGGAAGGGTTCTCAATCGTAGTTTGAAATAGTTAAAAAAATGGGGATTGGCACTTTACCATAACAAATGTTCAGTGGTAAATTTATTTTAAAAAATCAACGAGATTTGTTTAAAAACTTTCTGGACTTGTTCTAGAAGTAATTGATACAGTGAAATACCTAGGTTTAACAATAACAGACGACTTATCATGGAGTCCCCAAATGTAAAATCTGAGGGAAATCAAGTTAAAAAATTGAGGTCTATTGGACTCACTGCTGGCAAGAGTGAATATAAAATCTAGGAACGTTTCTACCATGTTCTTGTAAGCTTCAGTTAGAATATGCATTTAGTGTATGGGATCTGACTGAAAATGGCCTCATTCAGAAAGTTGAGAAAGTTCGTTGCAGGGCAGCCCATTTTGTTAAAAAAACTGCTATGACAAAATAAAAAGCATCACAGAAGTGCTACTGGAATAGGGTTGGGAGATATTGGAACAAAGATGATTTCATTTGAGTTTGAACTTTTTAAATAAATTCAGAACCGCTTATTTCAGCACTGAGGTCTCATCGACCGTTCGTAATCCAACATTCATTGGTTGCTTGGATCATCAATATAAAATTTGAGAAATAGATGCCAGAACTAGGAATCAATGAATCTGGTGTCTATTTTGAGGAATCCTTCTTCGGGGATAGTAATTCTAGGGTTGGAGGTAACAAGAATGCCACTTACCCTGTTTTGTTGTATTTTGACTCTTCCCCTTCCATTTCTCATCCCACTCCATGGTGATGATTCCTCACACCATCTGCCGCAAAAAGCAAGGGGTCACATTTTCTATCAGGGATGCTGGGGATGGGGAATCATTAGTCGCAGCACCATGGATTAATAGATTTTCCCCTTTGTGCTTTCCAGTTCTATATGACCTGTCTTGGTATGGTGGTCTATGGTGTTCATTTCCTCCTTCTTTGCATACATAAGAACTTTTGCAGTAGGCGAAATTAACACACGTTTGGAAACAGTTTTTTCGGCTAGCATGCATATGGATATGCCCCCATCCCACTTGGAGTTTGCACCCCCTGCCACAAACCTTTTAGGTGGATTATGAGGTATTTAAGTAGATGTGGAATCCTTCTCATACTGCAGCACTGTCTTTGCTGGCCCAACATTATCATGGTGCACTCTAGCCTTATCCCTTCGGTAAATCATTTATCAAATGAAATTAGTACTCATACCATTCATTGTAGAGCCAAATATTTTAATTTTTATTCATTTATAAAAGCAGAACAAATACATATTGCATTCTTGTTCTCCCTGAACCTTGCTTTGACCTCTACACGCACTTGGTCTCTCATCTTTCTTGCTCTGGTATGCTAAACAGAGCAAGCTGCCAAATGTGATTGCTTCAAAATAATACACAAACTTTGGTCTTCATATATTTCAATAGCTCAAAATTCTGAGAGACATCTGAATTATTAGCAGGAATCAAATTTTAGATGCTTGGCCAAAACAGAATAAATACACGCTCCAGAGCATGAGGCTCTAGTCACTGCCATCTTCCAATCACTCAGCAAACCTTCTCTCCTATTCCAACCCCTTGACCTCCCCCTCGTGGTGCCTTCATTATTCTCACCATTCCCCTTGACATGATGATGTGGAAAGAAACCATGTTTCCCAGAGAGGAAGGCTTGAAGGAGAGGCTTGGAAGAAAGGTGGCAAGGACTTAGAAGGTGTTTTGGGCATTGTAGGCTAGATGGCTGAGGAAGGACATGGGGTCTTAGAAGACCCTATTCATAAATGGGGAAACAACTCTGGAGAAGAGAGGATAATGTTTTGTGGTATGCAGGATATTAACCCACCAGGGTAAAGGTGTTTACCCTAAAGAGTGCTTCTTTAATTGCTAATTAGTAGTGCTTACATTAAAATAATATTTTGGATTTGGAAAAAAACTGCTCACCAACACCTTGATTGAACTTTTATTCAAGATAAGTTACCTATGTTTGTGTGTGTGGTAATATCCAGTCACACTGTATCTTGTATGCCTCTCCTTCCTCTAAGTGAGAATAACAACTTGTGGGTGTTTCTTTTGATTTTTTGGTGCCTGTTTTTGTAAGGATACCTTATTATCTTTCTAAACTTCATCATCCAGCATGTCAGCAAAATCAAAAGGTGCCAATACTTACTTCCTTGGTTTCTATAGATTGTAGTTGGGAGCATTTCCATTGAAAGATAGTTGGAGCATGTTAGAACATTAAACCCAGAATATAAATGTCAAGTAACTTATTTGAACACAAGTATTATTGGATTAATACTTCATTTTGCAAATATAACCTCTTTTTGGTGGGCAGAGGTGGGGATAAGGGGAGTGCTTTGTGTTGAATCTACCAGCAGAAATATCTTGGTTCAGAAGTGATGCCATCGTAAATGCATAAAGTTAGTTTCTTTAAGAGGAGTCTAATGGCCAACATGGGCTTGAATGTCACATTAAACATACTTTTAAGGATAGCAGCAGGATAACTACTCTATTTTTATCAGACCCAAAAATGTAGGAATGAGGTTAGTATCCCGCTAAATCGTATGTCTGTGAAATTTTGTTTATACTAATATTTGACCATTCTTAATTTTTACTGGAGGACTTCATCATTTTTACGATCCACTGTAATCACAAAGGTGTATTATTTGCTTCAGACTGATAAATAAATAAATAAATAAATATATATATATATATATATATATATATATATATATACACACACACATTTATATACTACCTTGATCAAAAATTTCCCGGAATTTATTCAGAAAATTAAAAATACAAGTTTATTCATCTAAATCTATATTGTCCCCTTCAAAGTAATCCCCATCGACTGCAACACACTTATGCCAGCGCTTGATCCAATCCTCGAAACATTTTTTATATTCGGTTTTCGGTATGTCCATCAGTGCTTCCTGCGATTTTTCCATTACTTCCTCTCGGCTGCTAAAACGCGTTCCCCGTAATGGTTTTTTAACTCGATTGAACAGAAAGAAGTCACAGGGAGCCAAATCAGGTGAATTCGGTGGCTGTTGGATGGTATTTGTTGCATTTTTCGTCAAAAAATTACGAATAATGATAGCACTGTGCGACGGTGCGTGATCATGGTGCAAAATCCACGAGTTTTCTGCCCACATTTCTGGTCTCTTTCGGCGAATTGCTTCACGCAAACGTCTCATAACGCCCAAATAATACTCTTCGTTTACTGTCTGGCCTTCTGGCAAAAATTCATGATGCACTACACCGTTGTAATCCATGAAAACCGTCAGCATTGCCTTCTTTTTTGACTGAAAACGACGTGGTTTTTTTGGTCTCGGCTCATTTGGTGAACGCCATTCACTTGCCTGATGTCTGGATTGCGTGTCGTACTCATAAACCCACGTCTCGTCTCCAGTAATGATCCTTTTGATGAATGTGGGATCGGATTCAGCCTCGCAAATCATGTCTTTTGCGACGTCAACACGGTCCCTTTTTTGCATGAAATTGAGGTCTTTTGGCACCAACTTTGCTGCTACACGACGGAAACCCAAATCATTAACCACAATGTCTTGGGCGGATCCATAGGCAATGTTCAAGTCCTCCGCTATTTCTCTGATGGTTAATTTGCGGTTATTGACCAACATTTCTTTTACTTTATCAATTTTTTCACCGACTTTCGATGTCGATGGTCTGCCACTGCGTTCATCATCTTCGATTGACTCACGACCACTTCTGAACCGCTCGTGCCACTGGTAAACGACCGTTTTTTTTAGAGAATCGTTGCCGAAACACTTTTCCAACATTTCCAACGTCCGTGCGCCACTAAATCCGTTTTTTACGCAAAATTTAATACAAGTTCGTTGTTGCAAATTTAAATCCATTTCTGAAATTGTAAAAAATCGCCAACACACACAGAGATAGATGTACTCTTGGCTACGTAACTTTTGCAAATGTCAAGTTATGACACTAAGATTTAAAGGGAATATCAACAACAGATGTACCAATTTAACAAAAAAAACAGAACTCAAATCGGAACGATGGGAGCGCCACACGGTGGTTATTTCGGGAACTTTTTGATCAAGGTAGTATATATTTTTTTTCAGCCTTCTAGCCTTATTTTGGAAAATGATAGTTTGTAAGAGAAAAATTGCTGCCAAATTATTCATACCACACATTTTATGCAATTACTAAAAACTAGGTTTTATTCCTAAAAAATTCAAAACTGACCGACGTGTGTCAGCTTAAATAGACCCCTCAGTTTAAGAGTTAAAATACACCAAAAGGTAATTTTTATTTCAACAATTCTCTAAACATCACCCATTTACAGAATTCATAAATTCAATTATGATTTGCAGAGACTTTTAACTTCCAACAGTGCTGTCTGAGTGTTGGTTCATAATATATGGTGTTGCTCCAATAAATTTTGGGATTTTATAGGGTGGAAGAAATCCTTTATTACTCAATTCTATTATCATGATTGATAATGGAAGAAAATGTTGAAGTTGCATAGAAGCATTAAGGACAGATCAATGTGAAAAGCAATTGAAAAATGATGTGGATAAAGTATTTTTTTGGGATATTGATAGCACTTAAAGATTGAGTCGAGGTGGTGTCAAGATCAATGAAGAGCTATGGGGCATTATTCTTACTTTTAAATTTCAAAGTTATGAGAATTATTTCAACTTTTAAGCAATGGAGGGTATATTCATTGCGCCTATTAATCAAAGTCGCCCATGGTAACCTTTAGCCCCAAGTTTTAATGCTTGATGGCAATTATTTGGAAATAAATGAAGTTTAATTAAAATATACTTAATAGGGTTATGACATATATGTTCCAAAAATGCTATATTCAATGAGAATCAAGTTGGCATTTAAGGTGAGGAAGAGGAAGGTAACATACGCTACCATTGATCAAGGTTAAACTAGATGGGGTTTAGTACACCTTGAGATGTCACGACTTTTCAGGAGTGTAACAAAATAGAAAATAAGGAAAAATATCATTAAGGCACTGAATTTGATTCAATGCCTGTTAGTAAATTTAGTCAAGGGAGGAGAGAATGATTAAATTTCATTCATTTCAGTTCCAGAAGATTAATTGTGAGTTTACATGTATGAGTTAGGTAATGCATGAATATGAACTCGAATGTTGCCTCCATTGTAGAATCCAGTAACAGAAGTGATAATTGATATTGATATGGTGGGCATTGCCAGTGCTATTATTAAATGTACGCACTGGTGTATATCATCAGCTGAGTCAATGCCATTATGACTCATTTACACCATGATTTATTTGTACATTGGCAAATTGAGCTTTGCTGTAAAGAATAATAATTATTATAACTTCGTGTGCTGTTTCTCATATCAAAGTTAATCCAACCAGATGAGAAAACTTCATTTTGGCAGTCATACAGTTACTGCTACATTTACTAACATCTAGCTTCAACTTTACCCACCTATTATCATTATGATTCTTGATCAACACTTAATTTTGTTGACCAATACTGTCAGTATAATAACCAATTAACCTCTAAAAACCAGTTTTTTCATTTTAGGGGGAATACCATGCAGATGAAACTTTACAACTTTCCCAGAAAACTAATATTAGTATGCAAACTTCCAAATTTCTTTCATACAAACCAGTACTCCATATAGATTAAGTAATCAACACCATTGTTTCATGTTTAATTAATTAACATACATGATTCAGTTTACATATACAAATACAACCACTAAGTCAATAAAACATGCATGCACACAACATATTTGGATTGTTTTTAATACATTTTCACGCCATTCATGCAAATACTACAGCCTTTTATCACATTTATAAAATGTTTACTGCTTATATAAATATTTTACCATTTCTCTAAATTTTTGACCCTGTGTGCATTCACAATTTTAAATTCTGAATGAATTACCATGTTGCAGAGAAATGGTAATTTAAAAAAAACAATACATTACTCAAAATAACAAACTTCTTGTTGAAAAAGTATGCATATTTTGGGTATAAAAATATTATTTTATGCATCAATTACAAAGTTTTCTGAGTGAAGTAAGCTCAATATTATATTTTGTGTTGAGACACATTACATCAACGTCAAATTCGATTCCTTCACTTCATTAGTCAACTTCTACCAATGAATAAACAGATATAGAGGAGTACTCCACATCTGACTAACTGCAGTTCACAAATCTTGCATCATACAATTGTAAATGAATACCATAAAGACTTTGGACTAGAATAAACTGATCAAACAACAATTATGTGCAATTTAAAGTGCAAATCATGCGAAAAGTTTAATCATTCTCACCATTAATAAACTGTTTTAAAATGATCAACTCATTATTTCATTTTAATAATGGCAACATAAGGGACTAAGAGGCTAATTCTGATGAAATAAAATAATATATTGAATTTACTATAGATAATTGTGTGAAGACATTTCATTCACTGTTGTGTGGGAGTATTTTTACATTTTTTTGGTAAAAATGCACTACAAGGGGTGAATATATTATAAATGCATAACATTAAAAGTTCTCCATTGAAATTCAATGATGTTATACTTACAGAATGAGAAATTAACAAAAATATCAATAAAATCAGAGAGACTTTAAAAGTGATTGTTTTTTTCAGCATGTACAACTGTTGAAGCACCTTATAGAATTTTCCCATGATTACTGAATTTCTCCACTCAAACAAGATCATTCCCAAAATTTCACTCTTTCATTTAACTTCCAACTGGAAGATAATGCATAGTCTTTCTCTCTCCCTTGTTTATTGAAAAATCCAGGGACAGGCGTGTTTTGATCAAAACTTTCTCTGAAAATTTTCAAACATGTGTCCAGTGAGAGGACTCTAATTGTAGGATTGCAGATGAAGAGAACACTCATTTTAATGTATTTCATATTTTTCTTAACACCATTTGAAACTTTACTAACCACATTGACATTGAAAGAGGCAATATGAGGTCTGAAGTAGGACACTGGCGAAACAGTCCTACTGAGGCATGATCAATATGTTAGCATGCTTAGATATTCTCAAGGATGTTCAATCACTAGATGAAGATTTAGAGAATGCATAGAAACAAGAACATCTAAAGTATGCTGAGGAAATAAATTATTAAATTAAAAGTGGCTATAAGTGGCCATCCTTGTGAATACAAATGATCAATGCTGCTCTTTTCTTACAAAGTTAAATGCTAACTAAAGTGATTGGAGGTAGAGTAGAAAAGGCTCAGTGCTCTCACCTATTGCAGTGCTCTATTGAGAAAAACCACTACTGCTAGCGGAACAAGTGGAGCAGCATTTTTACAAAATATTCACAATGTCCACTAGGTGAGGGTTATTGAATGCAAATTAAATCTTTTTAAAGCCATATTAAAGTTTGCAAATCAGAAAAGAGCTTAGCCATTGTTTAAATTCACCTGAATTTTATAATTTGATCAATGGGGAAATTTTTTAAAACAACATTATCATAAAGAATAACACAAGTAGTTTACAAGGATTTCTGGTAAAGATTATTCTTTAACTTTATAATTGAAAGAATGAAATTAATAATGATTAAATATGATTGAAATATCCCTATTCTACATTACTGAATTTCTATACTAGAAAATGTTTTCAACTCAAAGACTTACTTGTATAAAAGGAAAATATTTCTTGCTTTATTCCAAAATTCTAGCCCTTTAGGGTTCTTGTAGTTCAGCCAGGGGTATTCTGAATTTTAATGAATATAGTGTTATATGTAGAGGATAAAATGAACTGATATCCTGAGTTCCTTTAATTCCTAATAGATATACCCATTCTATTCAAAACAATATCATTTGCTATACTGCAATCTTTCGATTACCTACATCAGATAAACTTACAAGGTTCTGGATCTGATTATGCAGTTACCATCTCCAGAAAATAATTGTGACAAAGTGTGCAATTTAGCATTCCTGTTTTGAATTTGTATTGATTATATTGACAGCCCCAGAATGAAAAAAATCATGCAGGTTTGCAAACCAAAAGGGGATCATAGATATTCACTATATTACAGCAATAGTTTATTCATTTCTCTCCATCATCTATGATTATGAGAACTTTTAATGTTGTTGCTGAGGGAGTGGACATACTTTACTCCTATTATTTAAAAAATAAGTGTGTGGAGGAAAATTGCCATCATATGTAGGTAGGTCTATATCTGACTAATCCATCTATAAGTTGATTTCATGCTAAGTATTTTCTATTAATTTTTCATTTTACAATGTTTTTATTACCTTGTTTTGTACTTTTTAATTGAAAATGTCTTTACTTTAATTCAATTATTTTTGAAAAAGGGTTTTAGTGCCTATAAAATATTTTATTCCATCCAGGATATGTTGATTAATTAAATTTACAGTCCTTAGAATCACTTTGTGTCTTGTAGTAGGCTCATAAAAATATGACACTAAATTCTCCTTCAGCAACCACTTTAAACATACTTGAAGAAATTGCAAATTTTCCTATTGTACCCTTGACAACTTACACTATTCATTCTATATCAATGTCTACAGAGCCTTCAGTGATTATTTTCAGGAACTCTGGCATATTCTCTTCTGAATTATCAAGTTTGTTATCAGTTGGAGACTGCCTTTCTCCATTCTCCGTAATGCCTCCAACATTTTCCTTCCCAATTAGCCAGAATGTCTCCATATTTCCTTTTCCCTGCAAGAGGAATAAGATTAAGTACAAAACTTATGTAAAAAATCCATTGCTAATAATATGCATCACAAAATAAGAATTTGTAGCCGCACATACGAGAAACACTCAGAGGAATTTTGATGGCATATGGTGTCATTTGAAGCATGAGTCACAAGAAATGAGAACTATCAATCGACTTAAAAGATCATCTGTTTGACCCATATGTATTACAGAACTGTGCCATTGTTATAGATGCATTGGCACCTTTTCAAATACACGATTTTGGTGACTACCCAATAATTTTGTGAAATGGGCCTGGTATGGATCGTGTGAAAAGTGGATGAATAAACTACATGAATACAACCAGAGGGGAAAGTGCTATTCCCAATATTAATATAACCTGCAGTGCACTGTCATTTAAAGAAAAGTCAAAGAAAATTTGTGATTTTAATTTGCTATAATGAAAATGCTGCTTGATCAATGAACATAATTTATGATTTAAGAACCTGTAATAAACTTTGTAGTTGACATGAACTGATTACTATACTTTGAGCCAGTAGTGATTCACCTTTATCAAACAAATCAAAGAGCTTACGAATTTTGAATAGGACAAGTAATCAATACAAAGGTTGGTTTGCTGGATGAATGTAGAACTCACCAAATACTAAGGCCAATGGCATGCAAAATTCACACACATGATTAGGGTGGGGTAAGTGCCTTTCCATTTGCCATTTGTGGTTCCATCAGAAGATCAGGTACCCAAAAGGTCATCACACTGTTTGGATGAAGCTGAGAGTGCCCATAGGTATTCCCAGAAATCAAACTCAAGCCATTCTGTCAGGAGTCCAGCACTCTACCCACTGGACTACCATACCCTTGTAGTTGAAATAAATATATGTAAATAATTTTACTTGCCTTCACTTCCATGCTTCCTCTTCTTTCAACTGTATATCCTCCAATTTTATCCAGGCATTGCTTAGTTTCCTCAGTAATATGAATCTGCATAGCTAATTTGACAGATGAAATGGAATAAGGCAGACAGACATGAAGTAAATTATGGAACTATATTTACAAAAAAATCGAAACATTAGATTGGTAAAAGTAAGTAATTGAGGGGAATTTGACTTGGGTTTCCAATTCACAGCTACCTGATTTCCGATTAAATCAGATATCTTGTAATTCTTCAAAATATTTAAAAATTTTAACTTATTGACTTTATATTAAATAAATTTAATAATTGTAGTTGAAACTCAACTGGACATATCAAACTACATTAAAATGCTCTCCAATTCCACAGTCTTCCTTAATACCTTCTTTCCATCCAACATGCCTATCCTTCCCCTTTATCATTTGCCTAATGCTCTCTTTTCATCTCTTCACACTCCCCAGCATTCCATCAGCCCTCAAAATCCTCTGCAAACATTTCCTTGCCTCCTTTGGATTTCTCTGTAAATCTTCTCTCCAATCCTACAGTGTGCATATGAAAATCTTCACTGTTCTCCTCTCCATCCATTTGGCTCATTCAATCCATCTCCACAATTATAATCCCGAATCCTTCCATCCCCACCTATCATCCTGATTTAACAACCAAGGTTTAGATCCAAATGACACCATGATCTATTTAAGTTCAAACTAGCCTTTCTTAACCTCTTTACTTAATGTATCAACCATCAATTCCCACTCCTTATGAGGAATTCTACATCCAATGTGATTCTTATGATGAATTCTTATTCTCGTCTACTACTTAAATCATATGGATCTAAAACACTTCAAAGATAGGTTAACAGTTCCACCACCTGCTCTAGTTTATGATCTCTTATTTTAACATTTTACGCATCCTTTCTCTTTTTCGAAATCATCATAAATTTTTTTACTGTTAACATAAATTCTCATCCCATACCTTTAACACAAAATTTTAATATCAGCAGTAATGATTGTACTCCCTTGGCTGACTGGATAACTAAAGCTTGATCATACTATATGCAAACCTAACGGATTTTCTCCCAAGTTTCATTCCCATTTCCAGTCCTTCTCATACATCTTTAAACATTTCCTCCATGCATACGTTGAATAGCATGGGTTATAATGGACACCCCTGTCTTATTCCTCATCTAGCACTACCCACCAAGCCTCTCCATCTGCCAATCTAACCTAAGCAATCTGATTCCTGAACAAGTTACTGATTAAGGCGCATATGAATCCATTCTACTCGTAATTTTCTGCAAAACATTAATTTAATCTACGAAATTCACTCTATCAAACCTTTTCTCTAGCCTTCTTCAAATCTATGAAACAAACAAACACAATATCCTCATTGCCTCTCCTGATGTTCCTCTCTATAAGCGACCTTAATACGGCTTTGGCAACGCGCTTGCCTCTCCTTTTTCAGAAACCAAACAGATCACATAATAATCATTTGTCCTCCTATTGATGATCCTGAGTACCACTTAGCTGCGCGCGAAATCATTCTTACTGTTTTCTAGTTCTCGCATATGGCTGCCTTTCTGTTTTTTTGGAATAGTAACTAACATATAATATTAACCCATAAAATGCGGACGAATGACAGGAGTAGATTAGTACAGATACTTAAGTGTCCACACGAAAAATACAAGGCTGCGATAAATATCGGGGAAGTAGAAGAGAACGGCAAGAGTGGATTATTACAGAAGAAATACGGTTTATTGAAAACTGCAATCGCCAACAAAAAGTAACCAAGGGAAGTTCCACCGTAAATAGAAATAAATGGCCGCGAAGAAATTGATTCACAGTCCTATCATTTTATCAGAGAAAAAATTCCCCATCTTAAAACAAATTACATGCAATGAAGATCTTGGTAAGATTCATTTGCAGAAATACAAGGTGTGATCAAAAAAAGAAAGAACTGATTTTATAGCTTGTTTATTTCGACGGATACAGCTTAATCGAACTTTTCGCCCTCAAAGTACATGCCTTGGCTGACGACACACCTTTGCCAACGTTTCTTCCAGCTCTCGAACCCAGCCTCGTACGCCGCCTTAGGGATCCTCTTCAGGTCTGCCGTGCAATTATTTTTAATGTCCGCAATAGTGTCCAATCGGCACCTTTTCAAGGTTGATTTTAACTTTGGAAACAAAAAGAAGGTTTTTAAGAAACTCTCGATCGGAATTGACCCGATCCAGGAGTTCCTGACAGTTGCCCGTACGTTTTGTCTCTGTTCATCAGTCAGCACCCGCCGGACGAATTTTGATGCCATGCGCGTCAAACCCAAAATATCTGTCAACATTGTCTGACAGGATCCAAAACTAATGCTCACTTCCTCGCCTATCTCCCTAACAGTTAAACGGCTATTTGCCCGCACCAAATCGTTCACCAATGACATGGCTGGGGACTGTCGAAGTGGAAGGCCGCCCCGTTCGCGAATCTTCATCTGTCGAGGTTCTGCCCGATTTAAAACGACTGTGCCACTTAAAAAAAACACTGGATTCGACTCACAGCTTCATTAATAAAAGCTTTATGAATCATTCCAAATGTCTCCGTAGCACTTTTTCCAAGTTTTAAACAAAAATTCACACACACACATTGTTCCTCTAGGTCCTTAATATCTGTCGTTGAACGCGGCGACGAATAGGTTAAGACATGCACCGCTGCTGCTGCGTAATAACTCGACGTAAACAAACGTAAAACCTTCTGTTTTAGTCGTCAGATGTGTCGCCAGTTGGCGCACTGTGTCTCGTTTCAATCAGTTGAACGGTTTGTGCGGAATAAAATCAGTCCAGTCTTTTTTTGATCACACCTTGTATAGAGAGAAGGTACTCTACACCTACGCATAGAGTGGTTGGAATTTAAGAAAAGTATGGGCGAAAGAGATTTTTTTCCTTAAGCTACTTATACTCGTAGAGAAGATAATGGACAAGCATCATAATGCGTTTATTCCATGAGTGGAATCATTACTTTTTGTGAGCTTAGGTTCAAATCCCTTCAATTTTGGCGGGAGACACTATCATGTGCCGAATTTGTTTGCTTCATATCTAATGGGAATCGTGGAACACTCAGCATTCCGTAATGAAATCAATTTATGGCCCGTAACCATGGGTTAAACTATTTCATTTAATCAAAATAAATGATAAAACCAGCCTAAATGTTGATCGCAAAAGCAAATATTTAGCATTGAAAATTTAATGTATTCTGATAAAAATTCTGATTAAGGTAGACATCAAAATTACCTTGCCCGGTAGACTCCATTCGGGATGCCGTGTTAATAGTGTCCCCGAAGAGGCAGTACCGTGGCATGGTGGACCCCACGACGCCTGCCACACATGGACCAGTGTTTATCCCCACTCTTATTCTCAGGACCTCCTCTGGACGATGTGGGATGACGTATCGTCTCACTCCAGACACCAAATCAAGAGACATGTCGGCTATCTCACCAGCATGACGGTCACCTTGACAATGAGAATAGCAGGCATCATCAGGCAGCCAAAATTGGTTCGCGATAGCATAATTATCTTCGCATCAACCATTGACGAGGTCAAGTTTCACGTCATTAGACCTCACATTGAATTAGTATCGAGCATTTTGGATTCTCCGACCTGACTTCTGAATTGAAAATAAGAAGCAGAGAACAGTGTCAATGTCGCTAAAAAACATTACGACCGAGTAACGACTCGCGATTATTGAAAAGCCTGGAATGGTGAATAATTTAAGAGTGCATGTGTGAGAAAATACACTGAATAAATGCAAATTGCATGGATTTGATGGTTATACACAGGGAATAATTCTATTCCCACCTTATTTTGTTAGGTGAAGCAACATTGAGAAAACCGACAGAGGGAATACTTTTTCACTTGTACAATTCGTAATCTCAGCCTTGGAAAATGCGTAATGCTTTTCTGGCATTTGATCAAGTAAGGCGAAGATGTGGAGTCGCCAAGCGGAGGTTTTCTCGCGATTAAACGTGGAGCGCTTACATGAAAATTATTATTCAGCAGTAAATATACTTTTAAATTCTGATCTCATCAAAGAATATTTTTTATTTTAGATCAAAAATTACTTTCACTGATATCCATTATCATAGAAGGAAAAGGGGGAAAACAAAATAGAAAAGGATAAACTGGAGGTCAATTAAAAGGCGAAAGTAAAACCAGTATTCGAAGTCTCATGCAGAAATAATAAAAAGCAGGATCATGCACCCCGTCCGCGTTATCCCACCTGATAACGCGGACGTAGAAAGGGATAATATAGGGTTCTAGTTATCTAATATTTCTTTTTTTTGTATTTATACAATTAAAAAATAAAAGGAAATTGATCGGAACATATGGACATTAGTCATGTAGGTTAATTGCCATTTTGAAAACAAGCGAGCGCTGGAAGATTAATACTACGAGTACGTGTACAGTGGAATAAATGATTAAAGACAACCAACCATCAATTAACTGCGGCTATAAAAAACTCACTGAATTGTTTGGCTAATAACAAAAATGTTACTTCGTTTAAAATGTGATCTTTTTCCGTAATTTACTATGTTACACAGGAATCGCGTCTAATCCAGCGGCAACAGCATTTTTGAAGGCCAAGCCATTTATCGATAGTTTCCGATGATTTCAAAAAAACTTGACGCTCACACATTAAGCAGCTTCCCTAATAATCAAATTTAATAAAACAACACAGTCGCTTAGTTGGGATTAAAATTTGTTTGCTTAAATTTAAAATAGCCGAAGAGGAATAATTCGTCACCATTTTGTTGGCATATTGATTTCAAGGGAACGCAAGATGTTTGGCCAGAGGCAATTTTACCATTTCGGTGAGGAAGTCCGGAGACAACCATGTAGGCATCTCCAATGGTTTCCACTTTGTAGACATCGTACTTCCGTATCCTGCCATCAAACAGCCTGTAGAGTCCATTTAGCATGTTGACCACCTGACGACGAAAAATAATTGATCAACGAGGTGGAAAAGTATGATTTTTTACGGAAATTGAGTGTATTCTAAAGTATATGGCTTAGCAAAGTGAAAATCCCATGGCTATAAAAAATACGATTGGTAAATCCTCCGCACAATAAAATACTGTCGACGGCTGTTTCAACGGTAGCGACGAAACTGCAGTCAAAAATATATAGTTCTGTGGAAAATTACCAAGTATCTTTAATTTACAAATGAAAATGGACTTGATAAAATAACTGTCCTCATAAACATTATTTTAATGATTATAATATATCATTACTACTGTATTTCATCCAAGGTAGATGGCATCAGTACCTCCATTGGAGAACTTATGGCTGAGAGCTCCGTGAATCCAACGATGTCACTGAAGTAAATTGTTACGCTCGCAAAGTTTTCGGCGACAACCTTTAAAGAAAAAAATCGATGACTACACTTTCAAGGGTAAAGTATTGAAGACGTGGCATTAGGTTAATATTTATGTGGTTCAAGGTCCATTATATAAATAGGAAATGAAGAAAATTTAAATGCCAAATAATGGAAAATAGGAATAAACGGGATTTACTTGTGGACATTTATCAGCTATTTTTTGCATAAGAAATTTAACTTTTTTGAAGAATTATTCCCCATAGCATAAAAATCACCGGGTGAATTAATCTTTTGAAATTCAGCACACGATCTCACATGAGCACATGCTCATTACAAAGGTACGTTGAGACGTGTCCTTCGGAGAATCTACCATACCAATTGACCACGTTTAGATGGTATTGGACAAGTATTTAACGCAAGTATTCAATGTTTTTGGTTTCAAGTAAATGCCAGGATGTCGGCGGACACAATGGAGTAAGGAAAAGAAGGAATGGGCATATTCACCTGTCTCTGCTGCTTCAGCTGCTTGACCACCGCCGGAGGTAACATTTGAAAAAGTAAGCGATCACTTTTTCGTTTTTCTGCTTTCAACTCAATGGTCCGGCTGTACAGTGTCTCACCGAAAGCCTGTATAGCATACAATCAGTATTCCACGTTCCGCAATATGAAAAAAAATAACGTTAGTTATTAGTGAAACATTAAAGGACATTCTATGATCTCAAATTCACATAAAATGCGGCAGTGATGAATTCAATTTTGTTTCATGAAGAAAATTTCATTTATCATTTTAAATTTAAAATTTACAATTTTCCGAATATTTTTAACAAATTTACCGTTTACTTAAAATACAGAAATGAAAAGATGGCGGGAGAAAAGAATTGTTTTGCTTGCAGAGTAAAGGCTTAAATTATGAGATAATGGTATTTAATTATAGCTTATCCTAATAATAATAATAATTAATAATAATCTGGTAAGTTTAATTAAGAATTTTTCTGTGGAAGGCAGTTTTAATGTTGAAGACGCTCTTCAATTGTAGCTGAAGAGTGGCATTTTTAGTTCAATAGTTTCAGCCTCAACTTTGTGGAAGTTCATTTTAATAAATGAAAAAGAAACACTTTGTTCCAATCCACCAATTTATAATAAATGAAAAAGAAACACTTTGTTCCAATCCACCAATTTATTACAGGTACGACTAGTTTCGACGCTACGGCGTCATCCTCAGGTACAAAGTTTAAAGTCACAATCATTGTATATATACTCTCTTCTGGAAAGGGTGGGGGAGTTGTGGGAAGAGGGGGCGGGGAGGGGAGTACGGGGGTAGGTACGAAAGTATGTGGGAGAGGGTAGGAAACACCAGGAAAAGCGTTAGTGAGTGGGGGGGATTGGAAGGTGGGTTAAGAAAGGGGAAATTAGGGGAAAGGGGAGGGGATTAGTAAGCTAGGGATTTCATTGGTCAGTATAATTTGAGTCAATGGCTAATGGGGATAAAGGTACGGGTTAGGAGTCAATGGGAGTTGGGGGGAAGGGGTTATTGGTTCTGTTTTTCTGTTATTGCTAGGGAGGCTTCCAGGAGAGGTGATACGTTTTCAAACAGAATGTCATTGAGTAAAGGATGTTTCTTCATTGTTCTCCGGATCTCCAACTCTTCCTTCTTGTCCATCCTCCTCCCTTTTTCTTCCCGATGTAGTATTTTGGGGATGAAATCGCTGGTGTGATTTTCCTCCCACAGGTGTTTGGCAAAGTGGGATTGGGCTAGGTTACACTTCTTGTAGCACCTCTTGTGTTCCTCCGCTCTTGTCCGCACCGCTCGACCACTCTGCCCGATGTACCTCGCACTGCAATCCCCGCAAACCATTTCATATATCCCACTGTTTTCCAGTGGCTCAACTTTATCTTTAGTTTTGTTTATGAAAATTTTAAGATTTTGTTTGTTATAGAAAGCAATTCTAAATTTGTCTTTCGGGAATAATTTGCTAATTTTTTCGGACGGGACACCATAATAGGGCAATTTTACCCACTTAAGTTTTTCCTTAATAGTTACCCCTGAATTGTAAAGTAGCTGTTGGGCTCTTATGGAGCGTTTCTTGCGGAGCATTTTGTCCACCATTTTTTCACTGTAGCCATTTGTAGTTGCTATAGATTTGATTTTCATCAATTCCTCGTTAAATTTTCCTATCGAGAGGGGAATATTAAGTAGTCTATTCAGTAGGAAGTGAAATTTATTAAATGAAAATTTTTGCCCAAGAAACACCAAATTTACCCCTGAAAGAGAAAATTTGCTCATTACTCCGACAATTCTGTAACACCCGATATTTTAATGAGCGCCCTCCTGCCGGCCGGTTTGAAGCGACAAGTACTCTGTAAACATCTGCAACTGGCGAGTTAAGTAGTTTGAAAAAAAGACATTTCAGGATTGAAATCATTAGCTTTGGATTAAAGTAGATTAAAAAGTTTTGCAGTGTTTCGTGCACGGTACATGGTAATCCTGGTTGGACGAAAGGTACCGATGCATACCATACATTAAAATGTGTCTTTTTTACCGCTTTTTACCTTAAAAAAGACACATTTTATCTATGTAAGATCAAAGGCACCAGTATCTGAGAACACCGGAGATAATATCATGATGTGGCTTGATCTTAAAATTTAGATTTAATAATATATTTTATTAAGAAATGGTTTGGAGGTCTCAATGGTGGAGAGACCGTACATGTTCATGCCTCACGCAGTTGCCAGGCAGGCCCAACTGAGTGATTTTCTGGGTATCCGGATTTTCTGGGAAACCATAGGTGTCACAGGAACAGCCCCCTACTTTTGAATGCATCAATTTTATACACAATTGGGCACGAGGTAGGATCTTACTTCATCTAAAAATCTGAGAAATGGGACGCTAATCGTAAATATGTTTCTATTTCAAAATAGTATATTAAGGGATTAAAAAAAAAACTGAGTCAAGAGCATCATTTGGATATACTTTTTAAACTAACAGTTATAACAAATTCTGTTCGCATATTCTAAAATCCCACATATTTATATCATTAATTGGTGGATGTTTGTGTCTCTATTATGTAAAAACATGGACTCGTTCAAGGCTATCTCTTGAGGTACGAAAAAGAATCCCGAATTTAGGAGATGAAATACTACATAGATATGGAACATAGCAGCAGTTAAAACAATCGGAAAGTTGAAAGGATTGGTTGCTAACGTTGTCAGGATCAACTAAAAATAGTAGAAATGCTATTCTTTCTTCTTTACTTTAGTGTTTGCTCCCGGAATGTTATGAACGCAAAATTATATATACTCACACTGAATGTGATCATGGAATTATTTCCCATAGCGTCAAAATTAAAAATACTTTTGAATTTACTAAATTAGTGGAATGGAAAGAAAAATATTATTTTGTTTTCAAATACAAATTATATCATCGAAAAACGCAAAATAGTTCGCGCGTAGTTAATAGCTACAAGTTTGGTTTTAAACGTCATTCATTAGCTTAATCTGAGTTGATTTTTCACTAAAAGTTTTAAAATTCGTTGGTACGGATGATGAAATTTCTCTGAGGCTCATTATTTAATATGGAGCGCTGCTGAAATAATGATATCAACCAAATATAAATCACCTCTGGCACTTAAGGAAGCCTACTGGCCCTATCATAGGTTTAGGTTTCGCGAGTAAAAATGATGTCAGGATGACGTCGAAATGATTTGCATAGTTAGGAACTTCCAATGGAAAAACGTATTAAACTTTCCTTAGTTAAACTAAACACCTTCAATCAAACTCATGCCATTGTACTCTATTGAATAATATACCTGAATTGCATAATTAGAGGAATTTGAATTATTTTTATTGATAATCTACGGGTTTAGGTATTTTTGGAACGGTTCAATGATACCATCTTTGTCTCTCCTAACAGAACACCACCAGGTATACGAGACTACACTGAGACGCTCTTCAATTCAGCATACTTCCTACCTTCATCTCGTCCAATATGTCTATCATGATCCTATTCCATCCCCCCTCACCTTATTTTATCCCTTTCTATCACAGTCTTCAACATCTCATTGTGAATCAAAACACTCTGCATCCATCTTCTTGCACACTGCCCATATACTTTCCATCTCCCACTTGAACCTCAGTAGTCTGAGACATGTACAGATTACAGATGAATTCCTTTCCCTCCAATTTACTCCTATTTTCTGTAATACATTCATTGATTTCAATAAATTCATTCTATTAAACGCCTCGTTGAAATCTACGAAACGGGTAAATACATCCTGATCGTATTTTGTGTTCCTCCCTGTTAGTGAACTCATTACTGCTCTATCAACGCAGGTGCCTCCTTTCCTAAACCCAAACTGATCATCCCCTAAGTAATCATTTGCCCTGATTTCAATTCTTTAACTGATGGTCTTCAAAACCACTTTATCTGCGTTCAAATTCGAACTTATTGTTCTTCAGTCCTAAAATGCTTCTGTCTTTCCTTTTTTGGAATAGGAACCTCATAATGTTGATCTGACCAAACCAAATTCTTCTCTTATACGAGGGTCATCCGGAAAGTAGTACCCGTTCGTGAAATAAAGACACAAAAGTAAATATTAACAAACATAAAAAATTTTATTTGAAAGAGGATACTTTAAACTACTTCTCAACATAATCTCCAAGCAAATTAAGGCATTTGTCATAACGTGTGACAAGTTTCTGTATTCCTGCTGCATAGTCCTTCGCCGCCAGCTCATTGAGATACGCGAGGGACCCATCTTGCACAAATTTTTGCATAATGCAGATGGTGTTTAACAATTTCATGAACAATTGTTCGAGAAACATTGGGAAAATGCTCACAGATGTCATCAATTGTGACGCGCCGATCGTTCCTCACGAATTCGTCAACTGAGCTCACCAGTTGGTCTGTAATGACAGACGGTCTGCCCGAACGCTCATCGTCGTGTGTGTTCCCCCTCCCCATGTTGAAGTTGCGACACCACCGCCGAACAGACGACTCGTCCATTACATTGTCTCCATACACCTCCTTTAATTGGCGATGAATATCACATGGGCGAACGTTTCTTGCATTGAGGAATTTAATCACTGCCCTCACTTCACAACTGGCGGCGTTCTCAATTTTTTTAAACATTGTAAACAATCACAGAAACAACACAGGCAATGCTAGCGTCACGCAACTTGGCTCAGAGAAGGCAGACAAGCCACTGAAGCTATCTGACCTCGTCCAGCGGCTACTCGCGTCGTCAGCACTTCATGCGGCACGAACGGGTACTACTTTCCGGATGACCCTCGTATATGAGGCCATAAAAACCTTTTCTCCCGCGTTTTCTGAAACCCTTAAGGGATTTCGCGGGAAAGTTATGTACCCTTTATTTGATTTTAATTATTTTTATGCTCTTTATTTCTCAACATCAGGGAAACCCTCATCTAAGCTGTCCTTATCTACGTCACATTCTCTCTTTCTATGTCTAAGCTTGTCTGATCTGATGCCTTTACAATGCATTTCCTGTGTACATTCATTTCCCCTCTGTTGAACCTTCCGTGATTCCATCAATACTTTTTCTGATTTTTCTTTGACTGTTTGCACAGATTTTTCCTTCTTTCTTCCTGATAGCGCTTTCACTTTCTCATGCAGTGCGACCATTTCAACTTTCCTTTGTAGGCTTTCCATATCCGCGACATACATCCGGATTATATTCTGTTCGCAAACTTGAACAAATGGCTCGGTGGTCAAAGATTTTCCAACCGTGAAGAAGTGATGCCGGCAGTCAATGGCTATTTTGAGGAGCAACACACTTCTTATTATAAAAAGGCATCGAACTTATTGAACATCGCTGGGAAAAATGTATAGGGCTGAAAGGAGATTACGTTAAAAATAAGAACATTTTTTTCCGAATTTTTTGTGATTTCTTTGTTGGGTCGGGCACTTTTAGGATTACCCTCGTATGTCTTCCACCGCGCTTCTTTTTCTAAATTAGTGCATCACTGAATTTTTCTTTCCTTCTTCTACCTAACTCTGTACTTTCATTCTTCCATTTCCTCCACTCATGTATCTTTCTCCTAATCTCATGGTTAACTCGAATAAGTTTTTGTTTCTTCGATAAAAGGTCATGCATTTTTTTCACATGCCCCTTCGGATAAAGCTATTTTATGAATAGATATTACTCTAAATTTTATAAATCTTGTTTATATGTACACCTATATCATCTCTGAAGCATTAAAAATTGAAATATTTAAAAAATGGAAGTTGAAATGAATCTAGAAGTTTCTGACAAAGGAACAAAGTTTTTCAACGTTTATATATCACAAGTCATGACCAACATTGCGAGCGACACCATATTAGCCTTAAAGACTTTACATAAATAATTCATTAATAATATCGATTTTAAATATTATTAGGGGACGATCTATCACTTTTTACCCAACAGAATCTTGAAAAAAAATTTAAAGCGAAATGAATTAAGACCTCAAAAAGAATAAGTTTTGTTACAACCGCTGCGGCTTCGCTCGCCATGTTGACCATACTTTGAGAACTTAAAGAGTTTGATTATTTTTTGGGGGATTTTTTTCCTCCAAACACATGATATATCTTGAAAATACTTGCCTGAATGGTCTGCGTGGCGTTGCGCACCAAGAAAATGATGACGGGCGAGACCCCTAGAACGAGGACGAGCAAGGCGACTGCAATTGCTTGCTGTTGGTCGGCTGCCCTCAGGTCCATATCCATCTGCTCACTTGGTCGTACAGATATCCAACATTCAGTAAAATTCGTTTTATGCTTTGCTCTCAATCCAAAGAACACATTCTTTGAATGTTTGAAATACGGACACTATCAGAAAATTCTCCGAATGGACTAAAGGTGTTCACCTGATCATGTAACGCAGGAGATCTTGGTATCTGAGTATTTCCGTTAAATACGCAGCCGTTTCCGTGAAGTAGCTTTCGGCCAGAGCAGCATCTGGTACGCGTGGCTTATTGGAATATATTTCCTGTCTCCTGTAAAAAGAAGAATATATGAAATTGAAATATTTGCACAAAATATCATGGGAAATGTGCTTTGAATGTACTGATTTTCGTCAATGAAACAATTACCTAAGCTTTCGGGAATCAATCCAAATGTGATAAATGACTTAACAACTGATATTACTTCTTTGACTCAAGCAGGCACACACATCGAATCATTAATCGAAACAAAACTTATCTACCTAAAGCAGCCAGTACTCTTACTATTTTTTTAAAATCAAGTTTTCCTGTTCTTAAAATATTTTTTCATCATCACCCCGATATTTTTATCACTTCATTAAAACCTAATTTTTGAAACTGAGTACCTATTATTAATTCCTCACTCTCTATGAATTTTTCATCGTATTTTCAAATAACGATGCCACTTGAAATGGTATTTCCTGCGAGGCCTTATGGTGAAATTAAACTACTGCAACTGTTGGTTGAAACCATACCGGTATGCTTGTATGTATTATTTCTGATAAAGATGCTAGCGAAAAGCGAAAGAACCAAATATTTTTGCTGTTATCAAGTTAATTGGCAGACGGGGATGAGGAATACTTGAATCAAGCAGGTTATTCCTTCCAATATATTAAACCAGTGCTTAAACAATAGTCCCACCCTGAATTTTGTCCTGTACGGTTCGGAAACTTGACCACTGAGACAGGAGGAAAACGAAAGATTTGGAGGTCTTTAAGATATGGCTCGGGAAAAGAATTTAGATAATAAAATGGACTGCAAGGAAAACCAACGGTCAAAGTCTACGCATGGTAGAGGAAGTGAGACGGTTGTTGAGGTAAATTCGAAGAAGGCAGGACAAGTGGCTACGGGAGTTGCTGAGAGGCTATGGGATGCTGAGGACTGTGATAAAGGGGGGAGAATGCTCGGAAAGTGAGGTAGTTGAAGGAAATGTATAGGCGGTTTGGGTAGAATTAAGAGAGAAATTGAAATAATTTACTTTGCAATTTCACACACTTTATTTAAAAACACGACGTAGGTTTCGACGTTGAACATCGCCATCAGGTACTGATGATGACGTTAAACGTCGAAACCTTGGTCGTGTTTTTAAAATAAAGTGCGTGGAATTACAACGTACATTATTTCATTTCATTTCAATATGTAGAATGAGGTTTAAGCATATTTTGTGTAATCTTATTCAGGGTTTAGAAGTACAGTAGTGTTTAGTGCCAAGGCCCGTTCAAATCCTACATAAAGCAGGTCGGTGACTACTCGTTTTATTAATAAATGAACGGTTGAACGAACAAAAATATCTTTCGTTTCCAAGAAAAAATATTGTCCAACAGCGTGGCAGGCTTTGCGAGTGCGGTCCGGGTTAAGTAGGGGACTCGAAAGAGAGTGATCGTCGTACCCACCCCCGCAGCCCTTACCGGAGCGAGATGTTGGCGAAGGGGGAGTTGGCGGCGGCCTTGAAGTGGCGCAGCTCGAGCTCGAGGCGGGGAGTGAAGTGCGTGGCGGAGGTGAGATACTCGTCTCCCAGGGAGTCGCGCTGCACGAACGCCGCAAAGGGTGCCGAGGTGAGCAGCCCGGCACTCCCGAAGTAATACAATCCGTAGAGGGCGGCGATGCTCAGGTTCTCGACGCAGAGAAGGATGTTCTTGTAGGTGATTAGAAGTCTAATTTAAAGAATAGGGTGAATCAAATGTCCATGAGAAGGATTGATCAAACGCGAAAGAGCATTGGCGAACATGTAATATCAAAATTGATCATCTCAAGCGAAAAATCCAGTAGCAAAACTAGAATTGATTATATTAGAACTATATTAAATAGAATTGATATAAAATTACATTATGTTGAAGCATTCGTATTTTAAAATTTAGTTTAATTATAATACACATGTACACTATACCCTATACTAAACAAGGAACTATAGTACGAGGGGGAACCCAAAAATAACAGGAATGTTATCATAGATTCTTTAGTTCTGAATATATTTACATTAAATTTTGTTCACCTTCAAAGTATTCCCCTTTGACCACAATGCACGATGCTTCTATTGTTCGAAACATTTCTGAAATTCATTTATCGGGATGTCCTTTAGGCCTTCTAGCAATTTTTGTTTTACCTCCTCCAGTGTGTCAAAACGCTTTCCTTTCATGTCCTTTTTGAGTCTGGGGAACAAAATGATGTCACAAGGAGCTAATTTCGGTGAGTAGAGGGGGTGGAAAATCGAAGTCATGCCGTTTCTTGTCAAAAACTGCTTCACGGAGAGGGCGGTATGAGCCGGCGAGTGAGATGGCGAGGGACAAATTTGGCTGCTACCCTTTTCATATTCAAACCTTCAGATAGAATCCTCTGAATTGAACTCTATGACGCTCCGTACATCTCACAGAGTTGATCAATGGTCCTGCGACGGTCTTCACGAATGAGGGCATTGATTTTGTCGACGTTTTCGTCAGTTCTTGATGTTGAAGGCCGGCCTGAACGGGGTTGGTCTTCAATTGACATATCACCATTTTTAAAACGTGTAAACCACTCGTAGACTCTGGTTTTTCTTAGGGCAACTTCCCCATAAGCAGTCTTGAGTATTAAAGTAGTTTCCGCGGCCGATTTCCCCAACAGGAAGCATAATTTCACCACAGCTCGTTGCTCTTGATAATCCGCCATCACGTTTTTCACCGAAATGGATAAAGTGGTTTCACTGAAACAGCTCCCATGGACGGACCGATCCAGTCACAGCGACGGCGCTGCGCATACTGACGCAGGTGGGGTGAGCTTGACGTACGACCAGCCGAACAAAGTCTTCCCCCAATCTCGATCCCCACCGCAGCCCAATTCCCGTCACTTTTGGGTTCCCCCTCGTAAACCCACTTTAACACCGCATACTTAATTTCTCCCTTCGTTCCGTCCAAAATACCTATTCCATTCCTGCCCCTTCCTCGCTTGACCAACGTCCTCCTCTTCTATCACAGTCTTGGACATCCAAATGCCAACCAGAATGCTCTACATCCACCTTTCTCCTTCGCGGTAGTCCAAGGGGTAGAGCGTTGGACTACTGACCGGAGGGCCCGGGTTCGATTCCCGGGCAAGGCACTCTCGGCACCGGCAGCTCCACCCAAGCAATGTGATTGTTCGGGTACTAGATCAACCTGGGAAACCATAACCGGCATAGGGAAAGGAACTGGCCTGATGGGTGAATTTCACACGCCGTCGGGCTGGGTGAACTCTACCATCACCTACCAAACCGACCTTCGGGTTGATATATATATATATATATATATATATATATATATATATATATATATATATATATATATATATATATATAATACCGTACGATAAAATTATCATCTGTAAAAGACCATTAATATGTTTTGGACGTTTCCAGAATATTAAGATATGACCGTTCCGCATAGCTTTAGAACACTTCACATCAATTGGCTTTTATGCAACACTATGGCCTTCTTCGGCTCCTCATGTTTTAATAGTCGACTTTATTATATCATATGTATTTGCCTGTTTTCTCTAATAATATCTTCTTCATATCTAAAATTCTGCACTCCAACACAGTCGTCCACTACTTCTCATGCCTCTGCCAATTCACTTTTCTAATTTCTTTTAATTTGCAATACATTAGCTTACTCCTTTCCCCCTATTTCTTGCAAATATTTTATCCTTTATCCGCCCTTTTCCCAGCCCATCTTGCTCAGCATTTTTGTTCCATTCTCTATCATTAGTATCCAAATATATGAAGCAAAATCGGCAATTTCTAAAAATAAAATGAAATTTGCAGGGAAGCTATAGAAAAACTATTTTAAATATAATATAGTGGACTTATAAAAATAGTGGACTTACTTCCACGTGCTCGTGGCGGATGAGATGTCACGTATTCTTCCCACCAGATGGTCAAGAATCATGGCGATTATCACCCCGTAATCTTCTAGTTCCCAGACTACGTTGTCCGGCGCTCCTCTGTAGTCTTCCATCCTACAGACAGCATCATGATGTTTTTATGACCTTCCACAAATGCATGTTTAATTTTCCTTCTAAAAAGGCAGTTAGCAAGAGTTAAAAAATTGGAAAATGAATTTGGCGCTTCTACTTGAACAAGCCTGGAAAGATTGACAATTCGTGAAGCATGTTTCAAGTCTGGATTAAAATTACTTATATTGAGGCCGTTTTATGATTACAGGGTCTGTCCCAAAAATAAGTAGAATTATTTTTTTGCCACCAATGCAGATGGCTGGAGTCAGAGAGGTGATTTGAGGTGGGAAAGGTAATGGGAAATCTTGGGAAAGCAACGCGATCCAAGTTAGTTAACTGTGGGCATTTATAGCGTGTGGATTGCTGCTAGACTTGACCACCTTTCGACGGTCACGTCACAAATTCACTATACCACTTTCCGTGGAGAAATGGTATGCTTTAACATTCTGCATTAAGCTCGGAAAAATTGGCTCGAAGACCATGACCATGGTTAAGGTTGCTTATGAAGTGGAGAAATGTCCCAGTGGATGGTTTTCCGCTTACAAAGGATGTCCCGGGAGGGTTGAGAGGAGGTTGACGATGATGAGGAATGCCCTGGATATCCATCAACAGCACAGGGGATGAAAATGTTCAAAAAGTGAGACACGTGCTCAATTCTGATTGACCTCCAAGTGTCAGGATGTTAGCAGAAGGGTGCATTATTTAGAAAACCACAGTGTATTGCATTCTAACAGAAGATTTAGCCATGAGAAATGTGTGCCAAGATAAGGTGCTGATGCTGTCCGAAGACTACTTGCGTGCCAATCGCACCTTGGACCTCTTAGACCACGGTGAAAATGACCCGAACTTTTTAGTATAGGTGGTTACTGGTAACGAGGTATTTGAGCACGACCAATGTCAATCCCTTTGAGTACCATTTTGGACCACTGGATTATGCCAAAGAGGCCGTGACGAGGTCCCTGAACGAGGGTCCTGTTGATGCCTTACAGGAAGCATACCAAAACTGATGGAGGCACTGGCATTGGTGTGTCGATATACAAGGGTGCTCTAAATGAAGAATTTTAGTAAATTGTACTTTGCAATACATTTTTTCCCCAGATTTATTCTACTTATTTTTGGGACAGTGCTTGTAATTGCAAAAATGTTATTGGTGCATTGAAAAGCCAAACAATTTCCAATCAATAGTTATAGTGAGAGCAAATAGATCTCAAACAAAGCTACCAAGGCTTAATCATGCGCGTGCTTTGTGATCGACTAATCTCAGTTTTTGACTTCGGGAAAACTTAAGAATAATATCGACAAGCAGTCTTGAAATTATTTTACCAGAAATTATTTTTGAAGATTTAGAGCATTGATATAAATAATTGAAGGGATACTAGCACATTGTAAGGAGTAAATTAAAGATTAACAACGGTTGAAGATAAGTGTTTCATGCTCAGTCAGAGTGTAACTTGCAATTCAAACTCAGGTTTCCTAACGATAGAGCTGCCAGCAGGGGATGATAAATATTTCCGTTCATTCCGAGCAGAAAGAAATCAACGACGTAACGAATTACATCTGCGGAAAAATTGTGATGAAAAGATATTATGCGGATATTTAAAAAAATCATTGAAAAATAAAGGAATAACAGTGAGCTCACATTCACTTACGCAGGCTCCAGAATCGCATTTCGCTTGGCACTGAAAGGAGAAAAAAAAGACGAATAAAGTCGTCAAAAATAAGATTTGAATCTACTAAAAAAAATAGAAGGAAAAAACATCGTGTCAAATATTTTCTTTTAGGAAAGCTCAAACTTGACAGTCTATGTTATGGTGCAGACTATTCTTTAATCGACGCTCCGAACAATTATTAAAGTAAACGTCATGCTTACCTGATGTTAGAAAGTAGATCTTCCATCTTGACGTAGTCTAGTAATAAATTACTTTTAAATTGAAGCATCGCGCGTTGGATCGCCATCTCCGTGTTCTTGAATGTGGCATTGAGGGAAAGCCTGTAGTGTGGCAGAAAAGGATTATTTATAAAAGGATTAGCTAATGATTTTATTATTCAATCCATGTCTGTCATGTTAGTCGGGTAAAGGGCTTCGTCGATGGATGGCAGCAGTTGAATCGCCGTCATTAGTTCCTGGTCATACCCAAGTGCATTGCAAAATAAAAATAAACAATGAAAATTGCGGGGATTTCTTGAAAACATAGGGGGAACCAATTATTATCCAAGATGATAAAATAATCAAATGGTCCCCTCGAAACAGTACTAAGTGAACACAATTAAACTAATTGTTTTTATTCCAATTTGCAACCTCAAGAATCTTCTTCGGAATGGAAGAACAAGGCTCCATTGCATGGAGTATCGTGGAAACTTGCAGCATGAATTATCCTCGATGCACACAGTATTTACTTTCGATTCATGCATCTCCTTCTTTCAATTACACTTTCCCTTCTGTCCCTGACGCATTTGATGTAAATAGTGATTAAATGAAACTTGTTGATATGTGTCCGACCGCTTAGGTTAACCAATCGGTTCTGCTCTAATCTAATGAGGAGGAGACTCTAAGGAGACAAATTAGGATGGATAAAAACTTCCACAGTCGTTAGAAGTGAACGAGAAGTTGATGGCTTAACAAATATTTCCCGACTGCAGTGGCTCAATCAAGTACAATATCGTCCTTCGATGGTGATCCGAGGAGTAATGCCGTGTGTTTCATTGCGGGATAGACGCGACTTTGCATTTAGTATTGGTTTTTAGTACCCTGAATTCCACCGACAGGGTTTGTGGCAGGGGGTGACTACCCATCTGACTACCTTGACCCAAAGCGCCTTTCCCTCCTAGTGCGGTCGGACAAACGTTATTGTATACTGATCCCTAATCGTTAGTGGGAAAAATTACATCTTAAATCTAATCACTTTGCACTTAGTGACTCGAAATTTATTAAAATGATCTCTTTTGCCGTAACGCGAGCTAATGGCATATTTTCAACATTGTCGCTAAAGAGACATCCTTCCAATTTATGCAAGAGATAATATTTCTCTTTAACATTTTCATCACACTCCCAAACACTCTTCAAATAAATCCTTAATATTATTAGCTTGTCCACATATTCTCCGTGCATGTATGCTTCACCCAGAAGAGGTCGTGAGTGAGGGTAACGCCTAAGTATTTAATCGAGTCTACGCTTTCTATTTCGCAGTTCCTGATGCAGTGGGCGTTCGGTAAGGAATTGTTATTATTCCAAATATTCATCACTACTCATATTTTTAAGTTTAATTATAATTGCAAAGTGTCGCACCTGCGTTGTATTGCCATTAGATTATCTGATAAAGGCTGCTTTATTCTCAGGATTACGAATACCTCTGTAAATCATTTCCTCTGCGGCAAACAAACTTATTTTAATATTGACTAGGGAGTTGAAGTCGTTAACATCTAGACTGAGGGGTATTACATTTCCAGTACTTAATATCGATATAAAATTCATAGATGAGTGGAGAGAAGGGTTGTAATACACCAACCTAGACACCGGTATGTATATTTCCACAGCCATCCCAAGATAACGTCAATTGAATTGAGTGCCGCTCGATTACTTTGCAATGTCGCAAAGTGAATCAAATCGCTAAGATTGATGCACTGATTTGCGGTAATACTTTTAAGACTAGCATTGCATGCCAGCAGTTATTTCCATATTTTTTAAGAGTTGGCTTTCATCTCATTACCATCAGACGTTCATCATTGCAAAAATCAAAAGTTTAGGGCCCAAATTTGCGGAAGTTTGATCCCGGGATTAAAAGTATTGCACAATTATAAGAATATTGTAATTATTATCTACAAATCACAGACACAACGCTGTAACTCATTATTAAGGAGGCATGTTAAACAAACCTCAAGGATGAATGTAATGCTGAAAACACGACTGGTGCTTAACCAGAGAATTCTGTAGAAAAATAAAAATTTAATTCAGCGAAAAATTGTGACGAAAATCTGTTTATAGGGCATTTAAGGTTTGATTTAGCACGCCACTAAATTGGTTCTAATTATACATTAGACAATAACTGCGAATCGTGAAACGTAAAAACATATATGCAAAATAAGTTGTAAATATTACCGGAAGATATATTTCTAACTCAGACACGTTACAGCGAACATTTATTGCACTTCCAAAGGAACCCTTTAAAGAAATCAATGAGTTGTTTTGGGAGAAGTGTTTCATGAGACATACGATATCATCAAAGCAAAAATCAACCTTTGGGAAAGATGCTTATGAGAAACGTATGCAAAAATTTGACATAAAAAGTTGCAGAAAAAATTACAGTTGCGATAGAGCAGATTTTAGAAGTTTGCCAATCGCCAAAATTTGGATCGCTAATCTATCAATGTAGATAGTGGTCTTTATTTGGGCGAAATTGAGATCTAATGGTCCCTTCTTCCATTTTACCAAGCAATAATATATAACTCCGTGTAAACATTTTTCTAATTTAGGAATTTTGGGACGACTGTATTTTGATTTAAAATGACATTTATTCTGGATGATATATCAAAATTAGATGGAGGCTCGTAAAATGGCGTTTCCATCGCGTTGCGTCGACGTGTCGATCCTCATTGGTTATTCAGTTTAGACCGCAGTGCAAATTTCAGCATCGCATATCGTTCACGCCCAAGATGAACCTCGTTTAATTCATCCCCAAGCATGAAGGACGTTTCTCTTCACAAAGGTTCTTCCTTCCGCACACATTTTGCGCACATTAAAGATTCCATGGGATCTCGATTAAACAAGCTCCCTATGGGGTTTTTAAAAGTGTAGCGCGACAGCTGCTTCTGAAGTAACACACACACACACAGAACCTTGGGAATTGGGACACACGACCTTTCTGCTCACATAGCGATTGCGAAACTCATGGCAAAGTCTACTTTTCGCATAAATCGGTACGTAATTTATAATTGCATAATTCTGCACTTCAGGAACTCAAAGAAAAACGCGTGCCCCCAAGGAGCTGGCACGTTTTGATTGAAAAGTTACCGAGTTTCTCCAAATTTACGTCCACTGTCTTAACCAGTCGATACATTTCCCAGGTTTCCCAAGTCTGCCTTCTCCCACGCGATGAAATACTCATCTTGAGCGAGGGGGTAAATGCTAATAACCTGCCAAGGCAAGGCGCTCTCTTGCCTCTAGCCATGTATTAATTTCCCAAATCTCCGACCTCCCTTGAGACGCTCTACGCCCGAAGATAATCATTGCAGTGATCTTTCAATGAGTACGGACAAGGAACTTTGATAAGGTGACCCTGCAATAATGAATTCAGGAAGGGAAGTCGAATGTCTAAAGGAATCTCGTAGTGCAAATTGATGTGTCCTTCTTGGAATATTACGTAAAATGTCTGCAGGGTAGCTCCATTAAAATGAGTGTAGAGCATAAGAAGAAAAACGTAAGTCACAGTCTAATTCTAGGACCTTATATATGTATATGTGTATATATATCTATATATATATATATATACATATATATATATATATATATATATATATATTTGTATACATATGTATATATATATATATATATATATATATATATATATATATAGTTTGAATGTATATATAGGTGTATATATATATACACCTATATATACATTCAAACACGACATCCCGCCAAACAGCGAACAAATACTCATTCACATAGAAATAGATATAAGGAAAAGGGATAGGAACACATATAAAGGACGAACACAGTAGAGTTGGGGAAGGCGGAATCAGGCAAATTACAAGTGTAAGAATATTTCCTAGACCGGGACTTGAACTCCGGGTCTTTCCACTTGACGGGCGGATGCTCTTTACCACTTGAGCTACCCACTTTTACTCTTGCAATTTGTCTGATTCCGCCTTCCCCACCTCTACTGTGTTCGTCTTTTATGTGTGTCCCTATCCCTTTTCTTATATCAATTTCTATGTGAATGAGTGCATATATATATGTATGTATATATATGCATATATATATATATATATATCTATATATATATATACTTCTATTATTATTATTATTATAAGGTAATCTACCGGTTCTGGTAGGTTTTTGGATGGACACAGCTACTAAATAAAACATTTTGTGACTCCTAACAAAACACAAAATCCAGCATCCTACTCTATATCAGGTCCCTCTTCATCCCTGAGTACTTTCTTCCTCCCTTCATCCCATCTAATCCCTATCCTGTTCCTTCCCTTTCGTCTTTTGCCTAACATCATACCCTCAATTACAGTCTTCAACATCCCACAGCCGGTCAACACCCCCTTCATCCACTTTTCCTTCCTTCATAGGATTTCTCCCAACAAACCCCTCTCTTCGCCCACCATACCAAGTACTTCCTCATTTGTTTTCTTCTCTGTCCATTTCACCTTCTCCATTCTTCTCCACACCCACATTTCAAAGGCCTCCAGTCTACGTCCATCCTCCTGCTTCAATGACCACGTTTCCGCTACGGGGATTAACACTTAATATAGAGAAATGCGCAGTTTTGAAATATTGGAACAAAGGAAGATAGATAGATAGATAGAAAGAGGTCTTTATTTGGGCGAAATTGAGACCAAATGGTCCCTTCTTCCATTTAACCCAAAGGAAGCGGCGAACAGGATATATAGTAAACTACGAAACAGAGGGTTCAGTACTGACTACGGTCAATCAAGTTAAATATTTGGGGGTTGTTCTAACACCATGGCTTTCATGGGGAGCACATATAAGGACAATACTCGTATGCGGATCAGCTTTAAAGAAACTCGGCTTTATAAAATGGGTGGTGGGGAAATATAATGAAAAAGTTAAAGAGAGGTGTTATTTTGCTCTAGTTAGACCTCATTTGGAATATGCCGCAAGTATTTGGGATCCTTGGGAGAAAATTTGGCAAAAAGAATTAGATAAAGCCCAGAGAAAATGCACTAGATTCGTTAAAAATTGTTATGATAAGAACACAAGTGTGACAGGTCTCTTAAGGGAATTAGGCTGGGAACCACTTGAAGTGCGGAGAGAGCAAGTGAGGCTTAGACTTTTAGAAAGGTTCAGAACAAACGAGTTTAAATATGACACTGAAGGAATTATAATGGCCCCACACTACTTAGGTAGATCAGACCACGAAGATAAAATAAGGGAGATAGATTCCAGTACAGATAGATACAAATACTCATTCTTTCCCCAAACAATCAGAAATCATAATAGTAAGAAACAGAAGTCACTTCTGAAACATTAAAAACATTGAATTTACAAGTAGGAACAAAATTAAACATTGCAAAGCTGTTAGGTATACTTTCAGGTGCATGTGTATGTTAGTTGGCAGTTTGAGTGCTTGCATGTGAGTGGGGTGTAAGCGTTCTTGCATGAATGTATGCCATGTTTTTTTTGTGGATGTATGAATTAGTGGTTCTTGCATGCGGTTTTTTTCTTTTCTTTCTAAATTACGGGTGGTGTCCTAACACCCCCCGCCACGCGCCCTTGCGGCGGCTTGCGGGGTATTAAGTAAATGTTACTTGTTCACATTTGGACCCTTGACTTAGCATTGACTGATGTAGTGTCACAATAAACTCCGAATTAATTGATTTTGGGTGTTTTAATTATTTATAAACTATTAATTTATCTATATTCACAAATCATACTTTAGCCAACCCACTGGCAGAATCAATCTCAGGCCCTCCGGTCATAATCCCCTCACTCTACCCTTTGGACTACCACGTCCCAGCATGGAAATAAAGAAATTATAATAATCATGAGAGATGCGCGCTAAATAAAATAATAAAGAGTGAAAACGAAGACTTACTTGAGTAGACATGACTGAATAGGTATGATTTGGCGTTTTACTGGTGCATTATTGCGGTGAAGTCTTCGCGGATTTTCCACCGGTTCAGAATTTCAGCTGCCGACGAATCGCTTACTTCGCCATCGAAGCGTCGGCGGCTGATACCTTGAACCGGTGCAAAACCAGCGAAGGCTTCATTAGGGTTACTGATTCTATGTTCTGACTTATGCCCTTATGGCCTCAGGTAGTACTAAGGTGAGCGTAGGTACGCCATAGGTCGACGAATTTTCCATGACGATTACGTAAATCGTAATCCGCACGATACTCGTATATGTATTTTCATTTTCGAAGTCTCCATGGGCGTATTTTGACATTTAGGCTTGCTTTCATGCAAACATTAGAACGCGTACACTACCAGGAACTTAAAAAAATACTTCCTTTAGATTAAAAAAGAGAAATTTCAGGCTTGATGTGGTGTAATATCATGATTTATTAAAAATTGGCAGTTTTCCACGAAATAAAATTTAATACGACCGGTTTCAATGTAACTACATCATCATCAAGTGTTATTAATTAAAAATTGGCAATTTTCCACAAAATAAAATTTAATACGACCGGTTTCAATGTAACTACATCATCATCAGCTTTTGATGATGATGCATATTCGTTGAAACCGGCCGTATTAAATTTTATTTTGTGGAAAATTGCCAATTTTTAATGAATTCCTTTAGATTATTCCACCTCGCTGGACTAGTCTTCGCACAAACTATTCGCAGTACGCAAAAACAGTTGATTGTGCGCCGTTACTTGTTCACATTTGGACCCTTGACTTAGCATTGACTGATGTAGTGTCACAATAAACTCCGAATTAATTGATTTTGGGTTTTTTAATTATTTATAAACTATTAATCTATCTATATTCACAAATCATACTTTAGTCAACATCAGTAGTGCATAAAAAGCTAAAACTGCTGGCTTGGGATAATTTTCCTCATAGTGCAATTCTCGACCCTAACGGTAGAAATTATGGGAAATGAATCAAACACCCACGTTATTTTATTGAAAAGATTACTCAAGTTTATGACATTTTCAAAGCTGCTTATGTAAAGCATTATTATTTTGCCTTAAGACATGTTATTTCCCTTACGATTTCAAAATATTTTTTTCCACTTATGTTGCAATGATTGAATTATATTTATTTCTTACCGTTCAAGATCCCAATGCCCATTTATTACCACTAAAATTACTTTAATGTGTCCCATGTGTCTTTGAAACATGCTCCCTGGCTTCAGAAGTAGATACGGCATGTTTTTACTTTTATGGAGATGGCAGTAATGTTAGCGCTGCACAAAATTCGGTACCATAGGAATCCGATGCAATGACAGCAATTATAAGAATTCAGATTATTACATCAATTTTTTATCATAGTTTTTATTTAGTTATCAGACGTTTCAACGTTAACGCATCTCTATAATCAGGCAAAAATACAGGATCTGTTTGCTTTGGAATGGGGAAGATATAGCCGAAAAGACGCCGGGGGATAATAGATTGGAGTGGAATAGATAAGAGAGGGGAGGTGTGACCCCATTTTGTTAAGGAAATGGGGCAGTATGGCTAATTGACAGCAAGAGTGGAGAGTGGTTTGCGGATGACATATCATTAAAAGGTATCGTCTTTGATCACGTTAAGTTATTTCAAGTTCTCCCAGAACATCCAATTGGCGCTCTACAGGTTCAGAGTGTAAAACTGGAGCTTGAGAGAGTTCTTTACACTGAAGGAGAAGTTTGATGAATTTGCACTCTCGTTAAACGTATACGGTTTAGAGTAAACGAGATGAATTGCAACACATCTACAACTTGCTTGGCTGAGAAATGGTCCTCCTACCTTCGAATACCAGTGACGAGGCCCACTGCCATTTCCCCCCTCTCGGCTTGCAGTGCTGCCAACAGCTTACTGCCCTCCACTGTAATGCCAACCTGTGGAGAGGGAAGGGTAAAATCTTCAAGTATTACAAATCTTAATCCAACTTAACCCACGCCTCGCCCTCCAATACGAAAGCCATCCGCAATCGTATCCCATCATTGGAAACGTAAGAATGCAGAACTTTTGGAGAGAAAAAAAATTATAAAAGTAATAATTAACGACACCTTTTGCAGAGTGTGACAATAGGCAAAAACATCGGCAGAATCACATATTTATGTAAAATGTTGCATTAGTAGCAATAATTCCCATTTGCATTACCTTTGTTTGAATTTATGTGACGTCGCGTGATATATTTCATCTATTAACACGAGATTTCACATGAAATCACGAGGTTAATGACATCACACATATGTTATGGCTAAAACTGCTGATTAAACTTGGGGAATTATCATTTAAACTCTTTCTTGGAGTTCAAAGGAAAATGGAGAAAATGCCTCGGTAATTATTGCAACTAATACAATTGGAAATGGAAAAAACATAAGTGGATGAAATGTAAAAACTTTTCAGAAAGACGCCAGCAAAGAAGTTAACGTTGTCCATTAGAGAATAAACTGGAATTCAAGTTGTAATAAGATGTAATTAAGAATAGAATAGAAATACATATATTTTTTATGAGGATCTGCACACCCAATAGAATATTCCAGAATAGAGAATCTAACCCAATAGAGATTCTAGAATAGTCGCTTGCACTTGTGCTTAAGCACATGAGGGAGAATAATTTTACAATTTTTAACACTATCTATAAAGAATAGGTAATTATGAAATGAACAATTTTACTAAAATCATAAATAAATTCATATTGCTTGAAGGCACTTTTGATGATAATATTTATGCGATGCGATATGAGTACAAATAATATGTGGTTCATTTGTTTTATACGAACCCTAAAAAGTAAACAAGAGCCAAATAAATTATAAAATATATTTATATAGGAATGCCTAAGCTGAAGTACGCGTGAAATATAGTACATGTGCAAATATTGCATTGCTTATTTTATTTTTTATTAATTTTGTACAAAACTTGAAAATATTAGGTATATGGTGGAGCAGAATGGACTCCCTAGTTTTAAAAATCTTAGTCTTTAGCTTTGTCGTGGAAACGTTCTTTAAGAAGAATGATAGTGTGGTGGCAACGCAGAGGGCGCTTTGGTCTAGCGATGAAGCACATTTTCTTTTCTCCGGCTCAGTAAATAAAGAAAATTTTCGTTTACGGGCGACTGACAACCCTCGCGAACTTCACCCAAGACCTGTTCATAGCCCCAAAGTGACAGTTTGGTGTGCTGTGTCCTCCATAGGCATTAATTGGCCTTACCTTTTTGAATCTCGAGGTTCAACTGTTACCATGTGCTATTGCGAGGTTCTGGAGAACTTTTTACTCCCAAAAATGGAAGATTATGGTGAGGAATATGACACAGAAGGGGTTTCAACGGGATGGTGCCACGGCTCATACCGCCCGTCGTTCACGCCAAACCCTGCAAGAACAATTTCCCGGCCGCCTCATCTCCTTACGAGGGGATGTTCCATGGCCCCCTCGCTCCCCAGACTTGAGCCCATGTGATTTTTTTACTTGGAGATATCTCAAAGCTGAGGTTTACAAAGTTCGACCAAGGATCTTGGAAGCTCTTGAGGAGGCAATTACAGATGTCATCGCTGGAATAACGCAAAATATGCCGAGAAGAGTTTTCGAAAACTTTTTTGAATGACTCAACATATGCATCTCTCACTAAGGTCGTCAACTGGATGAAATAATTTTTAAAACCTAATGAAAATAAATGAAATTAGATGAAGTTTTCAGAAAAAAAACTTTTTAAATTACCATTGTTGTTTTTTTTAAATTTACCCGTCAAATCAGGGAGTCCATTCTACTTCATCCTGTAGTACAAATGCTCTAAAGGTAAAAACAGTAACTTTTTTATTTTACCAGTAAAATTCCTTTTATTGTTAATAATAGAAGGGTTTTCCATATCTTCCTTGCGGCCAAGAGGTAAGATAAATTAAATGTGGTCCTTCGATGGCATGGTATAAGAATTAACGTCACGGAGCTGCGCGTTCCACCTTAACGGGATACATTTTAGAATGTAATTAGATTATAAAGATAATAGCCAACTTACGTCTTTTCCAGTTCCCATTTAAATATGCTCTTTTCTATCTTCTGATTCTTAATCAATACAATCTGTCGTTTTGAGGAGTAACAGGCTTACTGATTGATATGCCGAAAATATAACGGAGTCCTGAATTTTGTGGTATTTGCTGTTTCAGCGTATTTTCCTTAGTTATATTTGAGGATACCTCTTGGCATCTAGGCAGTCGATGTGTGGCATAAAGAAGCTGCTGACAAGTTTACTCCGTAAGACGAATAAAATCAGTTTTCTGAGTGCTGAAGCTGACTCAAGGCTTTGTGAATTTTGTTAGATTTTTGCTTTACTCGTCCATTTAGTAAAAGTGTCAATAATTTTCAAAACATGGTTTATAACTTATGGATAACGACCTAAAAAAACAAGAAATACTCCCCGTCTCCCAGATATCTCTAAGTATAATTAAAGAAAAAAGTGAACTGCGACTTTAAAATCGTAATTCACTTTGCTCATTTTAAACTCACATGAAATAGTTATCATGAGCTTGTAACTATGTTCAAATGAATAGGAGTTTCCAGATTCTTACACCACAACAAAATTATTCTTTAAACTAATTTTGTCTTGAGATTACATCATCGAGTTTCGAAAATAACCTGTAATTTTGCATGAAAAACAATCATCATGTGACTCGTATTATCAGCGTATTCCGCCGAAAAACATTTACCATTGCATATGTGTAAGGTTTTATTTTAATTTGTTAATAAACTGACGTCCAAAAGCTGACGGCTCGCTCTCAAAAAACAAGTAATTTCCAAAAAGTGATAATTTTCACAACATTCCTATATAGAAGTAGTTTAAATAGTCGCAAAAAGTGTTAATTTACATCCATGAATATCTACACCGAATGGACAGACAAGAGCAGGGATATATGTGCAATTTATGAGAGGGGGTCGGAGATGGCTGAAATACTGGTAGGAGCGGTGGTCATCCGCAAAGAGGAGCGAAGCAAGTCGATGACGAAGTAAAGCGTCCTCACCTGGTATTCCATGTCCCGGGCTTGGAAGTGCAGGCGCAGGGCACCGGCCATGGCGCAGCAGTTCTGCACGATGAGCGCGGCGATGGGGATGAATGGCAGCGCCATCATGTGCAGCAGGTGCGCCCTCTTGTTGGCGACCATCTCGGGGTCGGCCGTCTTCGAGCCTACCCTCCCGCCGATCCTCAAGGCTCCCGCCGCCGCCGGCGCAGCAACCACCCTCGAGGCGGCCATCCGTCGTGGGGGCGCCGTCGCCGAGCCAACCGCCGCCCGGCGGCCGCCCTCACCGGCGCCCCACGCCTCCCCCCCTCCTCCGCCACTCCCGCAGTCCTCGACGCTCGTCTCCATCTTGATGCCGAAGGCGCTCCTCCGCGGCCAGATGCACTCTGGCAGGCGAAATGAGATGGCCGACAGGAGAGACGCGCGGTCAGGCTGCTTCGGGAGAGAAGGCGGCTGTGGTGAGAGACGACCTTTGACCTCCACGCTCCCGGCACTGAATGCAACGATTGGCGCACGAGACGGCATACTTTCCGCATCGAGAATAATATGGCGAAATGGTGAATGGACGGCTGATGGCCAGGGGCGGAGGCTCGACTGAAATTTTCCCCACACGGAACTTATAGCCTTACAGAACTTATATATAGTAATAAAATTATAGGGGGGATTAAATATTCTACTAACTGGATATTTTCTTAAATTGTTAGTGTTGAAACTGAAGTAATCTTCTCTGATATTATTTAATAAAAATGGGTCATTGACTAAAATTAACATAAGGATTATTGCTAATGTAATATAAATTATGGTAGATAATATACTTCCCCTTTGGAAAAGTTCGTTAGAGGCTACTCTAGTTATATAAATAAATAGTACTAGTAGTCCCCCTAGGAATACTAGGAATAGGATATATGAAAATCACGCATTTGGTGCAATATTACTTGTGATTAAGCAGATCAAGATGGTTTGAGTGATTAAAATAGCCCCTATAGACATGGGGTGCTTCATTTTACTGAAGGCAATTCTATTACCGGTACTTAGTAAGCTTAAAAAAAATTGTCTGATGCAGAGAATAGTTTATATAAAATATTAATTTTGGAGATTAATGATGAAAAATGGTTTTCTTCTCTGAGAGGGGGGGGGAAGTTAAAGGAGGGATTTATCCCCTCAATTCTGATTTACAAGACCAGTATTTTTTATTAAATTACTATAACTGATTAATGATAATAACTTACTGTTATATGTTTTTTCTTTTTATTTTTGTTGGGATCTTTTCTTTTGTAAGAAAGCGTAAGCATTTACTTTCTACCTTATTAAGTTTAGAATTTATAGTTCTTGCTATTTTTTTTTATATATTTGCCATTCTTATCTTTTATTTATCTGATCTTTATTTTTTGATGTATTTTCTTACTTTTAGTGTTTGCGAAGGGGCTCTTGGACTTTCTATTTTAGTTTCAATAATTCGTAGACATGGCGTTGATTATTTTGGTGTTTTCAATATGGTTCAATGTTAAAATTTATTTTTTTTTTGCTTTGCTTGATCCCTGTGTGTTTTATGACAAATTATTGGTTGATTGTAGTTATATTATTTCTTGGCTCTTTTTTTTATATGATCTTTGGTATAACATTCCCTCATGTCTCTTATCTAGGTTATTATTTAGGTAGTGACGTTTTATCTTACGGTTTAATTTTACTCAGTTTTTGAGTTTGTGCTTTGATGCTTTTGGCTAGTAGTAAAATTTATTCTACTGGTAATTATGTTTTAATATTTCTTATTATGAATATCATGTTGTTGTTTTTTTTAGTCTTATCTTTTTCTACAAATAGTTTATTTATATTTTACTTGTTTTTTGAGTCCTCTCTTGTTCCTACCTTCTTTTTAGTACTGGGTTGAGGTTATCAACCTGAGCGTGTTCAGGCGGGTATTTATTTGCTTTTTTATACTTTATTTGCTTCATTACCTTTGCTATTGGCTATTTTTCTAAATATTTTTGCTTTTGGCTATATAACTAAATTTTTCTCAAATATCGTCAAGGGCTAACGCAACACCAGTATTTAAAAATGGAGACAAGGAGGAACCGAGTAATTACAGACCTATGTCCCTCACATCCATTTCATACAAGGTTATGGAACATAGTTCCTAGTTCGATCGTGAGACACCTCGATAATCAGAAGATATTAATGAAAAAAGAGCACGGTTTCCGAAAAGATAGATCCTGCGAAACACAACTTGCGCTTTTTGTTCGTAAAGTACCTCACAGTAAACTACTTGCGAAGGTAGACATGGCATAAACAAACATATCCAGGGTTGAATAAAGACTTTTTGGATGGTTGGGTTCCAATAGTAGTGATAGATGGAGTTGGCTCAAATGCAGTTTAAGTTATTTCAGGTATTCCCCAGGGAAGTGTCATCGGACCTCTTTTATCCCTACTTCACGTTAACGACATTGACTCCGTAGTCACTAGTAAGATACGTTCATTTGCCGATGATGCAGTGGTTCCCCTTTGATATCCGTGATCCAGAAGACAGAGCAGCTTTATCAGATGACATTTATGGTATAAGATGCTGGAGCGACACTTGGCAATCAGAATTAAACTTAAAAAAGTGCGCAATGATAAATACTTGGAAAAAGAGCTCTTCCCTCCCGAACACCTGCTGCATTGGGAACACCGAAATGGAATGTGTAGACTCAATTAAATACTTATGACGTTACCCTCACCCACGATCTCTCCTGGGTGAAACACATACGGGGATTATGTGGACAAGCCAAGAAAAAATATGATTTATTAGAGGAGTGCTAGGTAAACGTGATGAAAAGGTCAAAAAGAAATGTTTCCTGTCGTTAGTTAGGCCTCATTTAGAATATGTTGCAATTATATGGGATCCTCAGGAAGTTGGATTAATTGCCGAATAGGATCGCGTGCAGCCTAGAAGGTTTGTAAAACGTTGTTGCGATAAACTTAGTAGCGTATCCAAAATATTAGAGCAGCTAGGCGAGGAATCACTCAGAGAGGGAAGGTTAAATTACAGATTGTAACTTTTGTATAAATTGGATGGAGGTCTTTTTAGCAGTGCTGCTGAAGATGTATCATTAACCACATCGCACTACGGTGGGAGAGATCATGCCAAAGAAAATTACGAGAGATTAAGTGTAGAGCAGATAGATTTAAGATATCATTTTTTCCACGAACGATAGGGGTTCATGTTCGGGTAAAATTATTCTGTTGCGTATTCACCCCCTGCTACACACCCTGGCTTTGGCTTGCAGGGTATATATAAATAAATAAATAAGTTATCTTTAAAATGCGTATCAAACCACGTTTTAATTTATTTTTGCTTGCACCAATTCATCCAGACTACAGTCTCACGCTTAGATGATAATTGAGATATCTTTTAATTTAGTGTAATTCATACTATGATTGAGAAGCAAATATGTAAACCTCTAGCAATATGGTGACGGAGGAAAGGTTCTAATGTGCATTGAATGGTAATAACTAAAATTAATCCATTTTGATTTTCCTAATATTACAAGCAAAATTTAAAATACCATTAAAGCTAAAACATTATCTTTGATATTTCTCGAAACTGATATGCGGTTGCTTCGAGAGAAAATTATTATAATTGCATCATTAGCGTGAAACGATTTCCAGAGTTCACTTGATTGAAAACCATCAATCACATCATTCAAAGGCTGAAATCCGAGCTTGGCGTTTTAAGTACAGTTACCATTTCCAATGTTTCTTTTCAGAAGGCCCAATTTCGTCACCAGCCTCCCACTTTCAAAGCAGCATCTGTGAATATAAATTATACGTGTACAATATTTGATTTCATTATTTGTCTTGCGAGTAAACATTGCTGAGAACTCTAATGGGTTCCATGGTGCAGGGCCAAGCCTATCTCAATTCAGAGCTAAACTAATCTAATTCAGAGCTGAATTCGTAATCTTTAATTGCTTATGGGGTTGTTTACCTCTCGTGGTTGAATCCTGTTTGTCAAAAAGTGATTCGACAGCATATTCACTGTTATTCTTGTTCATCCTCAATGTTGTCTACTAGTATGTTATACGAGGACTGTTCCATAAAGGGTGTTTATGAATTTCTTATTCACATTATTTATTTCACCAACATTAATTACATTCTATGTTCTTAGCTTAATGTAGAATGTATTTATATATGGCACAAACTTCAGTGAATTTAATCTATTTTGGCATCAGGGGAAATCGTTGTATTTTGAAAAATATTCACTTCGCTTTTGCGTAATATGGAGATAACACGTCGACGCTGCATTGAAATTTTACGTTCACTTGATTAATTCGTCGATTGATGCCTATTAAACAAAAAGGCCTCAGGAGGATTACGGTGAGTCTGTCTTCCCTATGTTATGGCTAGAGGAAGGTTTAAAAGTTCCAAGAGGGAAGACAAAAAATACCAAAGATAGGTGGAGCTCCAGTCTCTGATCTTACAAAAATAAACATAAACAATAGAGCTATTACTGTGGGAGAAGATCACTGAATAAAGTTAACAGCTCAAAAATATATTAATAACATGTATGGGCGCCACTCACACACTGTAAACAGAAAAATTGCGACTGAGATATGATGAATCAACTTCGTGGAAAGCGTTTTTCATTATCAAAAGCAGTGTTTAAGGCCTCTAATGCGATTTTGGTTCCATAAAAAAAAGTTTCGAACTTCGAAGACTTAGATAGATAGGACAGTGAAAATTACTTTGAGAATAAACTATCTCAATTGGGGCAAGGTCCTAGCAACGCTGACCCATCTGCTACCGACACTTCACCGCTTTGAGTCAACTTACCGCCGGACGGGTGACCTCTTTACATTTACCGTAATATTCTTGCCTCCGCTCTGTCGGTGGCAGGTAAGATAAAACTCGGACCAAGAAGTTTTGGTGGCCTGAAGTCCAGTCGAAGACCCCCACCCCCCGAACCAACTATCTATCAACTAAATGTGGAAGAGTAGAAATATGCTGTTAAAATATAGTGATTCTCCCTTAACGAAAAACTCATATTTTTAATTATTCGAGTAACTATTACACTTCCAACGTATTTATTTCGTCCATGATGTCTTCAGATGTTTTATTCATTCATTAAATTTTGCCTCAGTTTTATTTCTACTTTGCAACGCTGTTTTCACCAGCCAATGATTTTTCTAGCGTCGACTGATCTCATCTATCTGCCTGTTAGATTTTAATCTTCGTAAATAGCAAATTCTCGAGCACCTATCGGAATTTTAGGGCTTCTCGTACGTCAAGAATTACGTTTCCAGAGCGTCTATTACGAAGAGCAGCTCGGTCTGACTGATAGGAACAATTAGCCAGAGCCATTTACTCAGGGGAAATCAGAAGTTCTCTCACCTAGAGATAGAAAACGATTAATCGCGAAAACAAACAAAGTGGAAATTGGAGGAATAATGCTAGTATTTTCTTCTGTTTGGATTTTCCTATCCAAAAAAGAAGAAATCTCTCTCTCCCCCTCTCAATTAGTCTATATCTCAATCTCTCCTCGTATTTAGCAATACTGGGTATGTAGGATAAATATTTTGGAATTGTAATGCAGTATCCTCATTTTCGGTTAAATTAATTCGTTATTTATTCAAAAGGTCTACCCACATGAAGATTGATATTTTGTTATTTTTTGTTGTAATTAAATGGAATCCATGCGTTGAACCGTCTTGTTGTTAGTCTCAATAATAGAACTAATACATTGTTATTGGAGTTAAAGTTCCATCGGATGATTTAAGAGAGAGATGGTCAAAATCTACAGATATGTGACTTCGTTTATGACAATTTTATCCCTGAGTTAAATTTTCGGGGAAAAAATAACAGCAATCCTGGATTAAGATCCCTTGTGGAAAGAAATCGAATTCTTTTTCAGATCTGATGCTCAATAGACTTAAATTAAAAGAATTTTTATAAACATTTTCTTTAAATATTCAACTTGGCTTTTTTACTCATCAAAAACCGAATTGCATTTGCTTTATTTACATAGACTCTTATCACATACCAAACGCACTGATTTTTTAATGCTCTCAGTAATGCTTGCCACCCCTTAGTTGAATTGAAAAATTTAAACATGATCCTCAACAAAACTGTTTGATCTTATGAATTTCCCTCCGAATTTCATTTCTACCTGCAGTTCTTTAATCATTTCCAACACATATACGTTGAGGAGTACCCCTCTTCCGAACACTTCTCATTTGGACTCTCCGTCACCCACTCGCACCTGAGCAGTCTGCGATATGTACAGGTTGCGGATTAGCCTCCGGTCCCTCCAATCTATTCCTTTGTTCTGCAATCCATTCACTCCCTTTTTTCAATTCACTCAAATCAAACGCCTTTTCGAAATCTACAAAACAGGGAAATGCATCCTGATTTTATTCTATGTCCCTCTCTTTTAGTAACCTCGTTGCTGCAACGGTAACACGTATGCCTCTCCCCTTTCTGAACCCAAATTGTTCATTTACCCTGCTCTCCACCCTCTTCCTGATGACCCTGATAACCAATTAAGCTGGTGCAAAATAAACTTACTTTTTCATGGCCCTCACGTATAGTAACCTTTCTCTTTTTTGGAATAGGAACTAACGCTGATCTGACGTAGTCTTCCGACCGTTTTCCTCGCTCATAAATGCTACACATGAATCCATAAAAACTCTTCCTTCTACCTTTTCCTAAATCTTTAAGAAGATCTGCTTGAATGTTGCCTACCGTCACCGCCTTTTATGATTTTCACTCTCTTAGTGCTCTTTCTATCTTGCATAACAAGCATCTCAGGACTTAAGCTATTCCCCTTTTACATCACATTCTCTTTCTAAGACTAAGGTCGCTGGTCTTGTGACTTTAGCATATAGTTTCTCTATTTATCCCTCCTCTCGCTCAATTAATGGTTTTTAACTTACCTTTGATTAGTTGCTCGCATTTTCCCTTCTTACTTCCAGACAGAAATTTCCCCTTTCTGTACAGCACACCAATTCACCGCAACTTCCTTTGTATGGGTGATATTAGGGTGCTACTTTCACCACACTTATAATATCGTCCAATTCATCTAAATCTACATAATACCCCACAAGCCGCCGCACGGGCGCGTGGCGGGGGGTGTCAGATCACCACCTGTAAATAGAAACAATGATTCCCACCCCAACTCCATTCGCATTTCAGTGACGCTTTTCGTTTTATCGTAAGAATTTTTAACAAAACGGGCTGCCCGGCGTTGAACCTTCTCAATTTTCCGAATGAGGCCTTTTTCACTCGGATCCCATACGCTACATGCGTATTCTAAATGAGGCCTTACAAGAGCGTGGCAACAACGTTCCTTGACCTTCGAGTCACTTTTGCCGACTATGCGTCTAATAAAAGCCAATTTTTTATATGCTTGCCCGCAGACTTTACGTATGTGAGTCCCCCAAGTTAAGTCTAGTGAATGTAATACCTAGGTATATTACCGTATCAACTACTTGTAGGTCTACTCGATCTTTGTCAACGGATAAACGGGATTTGTAAGAAAATCCCGTTGATCTTTTAAAGAAATTTACCACCGAACATTTATTATAATTTAATGACAATCCCTATTTAGAACACCATTTAGTAATGCAATCTAAATCCTGCGCTTGAATTAAACGATCCTCATCCCCAGATATCTCGATCCTCATCCCCAGATATCTCCCGATAGATCACCGTGTCATCCGTGAACATCCTAATGTTACTTTTCACTTCGCGGTTCAAATCGTTAACAAAAATCAAGAAAATCAACGGCCCGATTACACTTCCCTGACGCACCCCCGAGGTGACTCGTACGCTATCGGAACTAGCGCCATCGAGGGCTACCCTCTGTTCCCGCTCTGAAAGAAAGTCTTCAACCCAATTTATCGGACCCTTGTTTACACCCGTGACCCTTAATTTATGTATACCATGTCGAACCTTATCAAATGCCTTTTGAAAATCTCAGAAGATCGCATCCACTTGCCTGCCTCTCTCACCCGATAAAAGTAAGTCATGTGTAAAAATCCTAATTGGGTTTCGCATGAGCGGGTTTTCCTGAATCCGTGTTGATTGTCACTTAAAAAGTTACATTAAATTACAGCTTCATTTATTCATTCATTCTTTGTACTTCCTTCCACCATCCTTTTACCCTCCGTGTTTACATTCTCTGATTTCCTTCGAACTCACCTCGCACAGCCTTAACGCGTCTATATCTCCCATCTCCATCTCTCACTTAATATTTTCAAAATCATCTCCATTCTGACTGATTCAGTCTGGATTTTGCTCCGTAAGATTTACGCGAGAAGGCTCAGTGGGCCGAGTCCCATAGTTACCGGGACACATTCTTGTATTGCCCATCATCGGTTCACGGGAAAATTATTGAAGTGATTTTCCGTCGCCTGCCTCAACAGTGTTTTTAACGTGACACCATCAATCAAGAGACCGCACCACAGGGATCAGACGCCTTTGCAGCCACCTCACTGAGGAATAGACACTACCTTTGTTTGGCTCCTACCCTTCGACCTATGTATGGGTGACAATAACTGGAGCTGATGTCATTTCTCCCAGCAGCACAGCTCTAGGGGTCATCAGAACGCACAAGTCCTTCCATCATGACAAGTTTGTAGTTCATGGGTATTGAATAACGTATTTAGTTCTAAGAATCGCGATTTTGTTTTTTTTTACCGGTATACGTATTCTCTCCTACAATTAAATTCAAGGAACTGTGAAAATGAAACTATTTGACGGATTTGTAATAGACAGTTACCGCATGGACGAAGTTATTTGGGGGGGGGGGGCGTAGTGATGGTGAGATGGCTAGTGTACTGGCTTCGCACTCAGGGGGAATTTTTTAAGTTTGAATCCCGGAGTTGGCAGATATTTTTCAGTGGTATCTCGATCCCTACTTGAGGTGCTTTGTGGAGGGCACTCTGAGTGAGTACGCCGTCCGTCGGATGGGACGTTAAGCTGCGGACCCCTCGGCACCTTTCGTAAAGAGTAGGCTAATGCCGACGCCGGGTTTCTCTCCACCCTTAATCCTTTCCTGTCCATCTCTAATGGTGCAAATGACCTCAGCTGTCGGTCGCCTCCCCTAAAACTACTACTACTACTATGAAGTTTAAGAGTAGGTCAATGCCGACGCCGGGTTTCTCTCCACCTTTAATCCTTTCCTGTCCATCCCAAATGGTGCAAATGACCTCAGCTGTTGGTCGCCTCCCTTAAAACTAACTACTACTATGAAGTATTCCGAAATTGGCATCTTAGCGGGGATTTAATTTTGTCATGTTTAGTTCGCTATTAGTGTTTGAAAATAAAAGAATGCATCTAAAGCTAGAGCAAGTAAAATAAAAAGTTTCACAGCAGAATGCGTAAGTCTTCTTGCATAAGATTCTTTCATCAATCTGTTAGTTCCTCTAGCACAACACCCCGTACGCGACGAAAAACCGGTCCACCTCAAGGACAGAATGTGCGTTCGCTAATACAGAGTATACTTATTGTTTTTACTCGTATGGTGAGCGATGTGTTTTTTATCGTTCGCAAATTCTCTTTCGACCGAAGCTTAAGTGGCACCGCCACTGCTCCATGGGTAGGTATGGAGAGTTGGGGGTGGGGCATGGGACGCACCTTGGCAACTGGGAGGCTGGGCGAGGCGGGGGCGGAGTATGTGGTAGCGGCGGACGAGAGGCTGCTGGAGGTGGCGGGCCTCTCCATTCCCTCCACGCTGAGGGACGCCCCGCCGGTGCCCGCGGCCCTCACCTCCCGCGCCTCCTTCCTCCGGGGCCTACGGCCGAGTGCCGGCTTGCCTTGGGCCTTTGCGGGCCCCGCCGCGGGCCGCACATGCACCTTCTCCATTCCGACGGGCCGGCGGCAATACACGGATCCCTTGCCCTCCGCTTCGCCTTCCTGTCGGTGTGTGACTGCGAAAGGAAATTCGAGGCGGGTTACGTGCGCTTATGGATATATCGTGCGAAAAAGCGTGGCTGGACTTACATATTTATTTCAGTACCCTGGAAGCCACCGCTAGGGTGTGTCAATGCACACCAGACTAATTTTGACCCGAATAGGACCCCTACCGAGGTGGGACAATGTTTAGGGTCTGTATTCTGATCCCTTATGGTTCGTGGAAAAAATGGCATCTTAAATCTACCTGTTCTACACTTAATCTCTCGTAATTTTCTTTGGCATGATCTCTCCCACCGTAGTGCGATGTGGTTAATGATACATCTTCAGCAGCACTGCTAAAAAGACCTCCATCCAATTTATACAAAAGTTACAATCTGTAATTTAACCTTCCCTCTCTGAGTGATTCCTCGCCTAGCTGCTCTAATATTTTGGATACGCTACTAAGTTTATCGCAACAACGTTTTACAAACCTTCTAGGCTGCACGCGATCCTATTCGGCAATTAATCCAACTTCCTGAGGATCCCATATAATTGCAACATATTCTAAATGAGGCCTAACTAACGACAGGAAACATTTCTTTTTGACCTTTTCATCACGTTTACCTAGCACTCCTCTAATAAATCATATTTTTTCTTGGCTTGTCCACATAATCCCCGTATGTGTTTCACCAAGGAGAGATCGTGGGTGAGGGTAACGTCATAAGTATTTAATTGAGTCTACACATTCCATTTCGGTGTTCCCAATGCAGCAGGTGTTCGGGAGGGAAGAGCTCTTTTTCCAAGTATTTATCATTGCGCACTTTTTTAAGTTTAATTCTGATTGCCAAGTGTCGCTCCAGCATTTTATAGCATTAATGTCATCTGATAAAGCTGCTCTGTCTTCAGGATCACGGATATCAAAGGGGAACCACTGCATCATCGGCAAATAAACGTATCTTACTAGTGACTACGGAGTCAATGTCGTTAACGTGAAGTAGGGATAAAAGAGGTCCGATGACACTTCCCTGGGGAATTCCTGAAATAACTTAAACTGCATTTGAGCCAACTCCATCTATCACTACTCTTGGAACCCAACCATCCAAAAAGTCTTAATCCAACCCGGGATATTTTTATCTATGCCATTTTCTTCTAGCTTAGCGAGTAGTTTACTAAGAGGTACTTTGTCCAAGGCTTCCTTAATATCTAGAAAAATCGCGTCCACTTGATCATTGCTACCTCCCGAAGTAAGAATATCATGAACAAAAAGCGCTAGTTGTGTCTTGCAGGATCTACCCTTTCGGAAACCGTAGTGATTTTGCATCAATGGCTCCTGTAATCGCTTGGTATATCCTTGTCTCCGTTTTTAAACATTGGTGTAACGTTAGCCGTTTTCCAATCTCTGGGAACCTTGTGATCTATCGGCAACTTCTTAAATATGATTTCTAGTTAAGGTGCAATATCCGACGCTAGTTCCTTAAACATACGAGCGGTTATTTGATAGGGACCGGAGGATTTATTAGGCTTAATATTTTTCATTACTTGAAAGAAGGAATTTAAAATTTTGGCCTTGTCTAAACTGCAGGTTACTCTTTCGTCTTAGTTATTTTTGAGAGATTTTAACAGTTGACTTATTCCGTGAATCTCTCTGACGTACGACCAAAACCTTTTCGGATTCTATTTCAAATACGCCGTTAATCTTTTCCTTTTGAATTCGCTTAAAGCTTTTCGAAATTTCTTCTTGGCATTCATCCTAGATATATTGTAATCATAAGTGCTTTCATTCTTTTTGTCGCTAGAGATATCATCCCTAGTATTTTTCATGTTCGTGCGACATAGCCTTTGACGTCGTAATGTCTTTCTAACATCCGCGTTGTACCATCTTGGTTCCGTGCTATTTTTTATAAATTTCCTGGGAATGAACTTGTTGACTGCTGAGCGCGTGATCTCAAGGAAGTGATTCCACGTATCCTCAGTATATCGGTGATTACTATCTTTCTTGAAACCAGCAAATTGATTCTGTAGCAATCACTTTAGGCCAATGTAGTCCCCTTCGTTAAACAAGTAAAGTTTCCTTTTAGGCTTTTTAATTTGGCGAATAGCGAAAACTTAGAAGTTTTGGTCACTAATTCCTTTCATAATTTCTTTAGTTCAGACTTTTTCGGAAATATTCGTTGGATACAAATCAAGAATATTATCGCCTCTAGTTGGTGAAGTGACAAGTTCACTCAATGAGTTAAACGTAAAATAATTTAATATCGATTCGCATATATCTTTGTCTTTATCGCACGTTTAACACTATATGTGCTCCAGTCAATGGATGGGACATTGAAATCTCTATCGATAATAACACCGCGATCATTGTGTTGGGATAAGAAACCTTTAATATGCTGATCTAATTTTAATATTGATTTGTCTCTGTCGACTGGCGGTCTGTAAAATGCGCATGCATTAATTCTCTTGGTTTGAGGACTTTTAATTGAGCACCAAACGCTTTCCATACCATTACCTCAGCCCTGCTGACGCAAGAATTTTTTACTTCAATAAACACACCACCCCCGATTTTATTTTTTCTGTAATTTCTGTAAACGCAAAATTAGTTTTGGAAAATTTTACTGTCGGCGATATCAGTGGATAACCAGCTTTCTGTCCAAATAATTGTATCTACGCTTGTGCTTTCAGTAAGGTGATGATTTTCTGAAAATATATGTTTTAAACTTCGGAAATTTACTATCAATACAATGTTTCCGTGACATTATGTTTTTTTTTACTTTTTAACGTATCGCATTTTTAACGGATTTTATTCTTATTAATATTGAATCCCTTATAAAATATTCCGTCCGATGCTATCTAATTCGTGTTAAATGAACTCTTACTAGAACTGACCCAAACTTCATTTATATCTGAATGATTTGCCAGAGAAGGCTTTAGAGGTCCAATATATCACCTACACGCTGACCTACACTTTAATATAAAAGGGTCCTGCAGTATTTGAAAATCGTACACGCCTGGTGGTCTCAGACGTGCAGTGAACACTAAAATGGTTCAGGGGGTCCGTACACGATTGGATCGCCGGCTGAAGGTCGAAGAAGAACGCCCCGATATCCCTGCAGATAGCACGCAACCTCTGATCGATGCCTACCACTCGGCTTCAAACCAGAGGTCCACGATCAATCCTCGTGACTAGGCTGCAGAACGAGGGCGTTCCATCAACCCCCTCGACACCACCCACCCGCTTCACTTCAGAGTTAATTTCCCTGAAGAAATCCAGAATCACTTCAGATCCACGGTCCACGGCATCATTGACACCAACATGAGCCACGACCCGCAGCCTGGAGCACTTCGTGCCCGCAACCGTCGCTCCAACCGCCTTCGTCACATGGGGAACGCCGCCACTAGGAATGCACCATGCCGTCAGTTGCTGGCTCACACCCTCATGGTTTGCTCTCTCCCGCAATGGAACCATTACACGTCTGAAGTTACTGCTGCCTATCACTATTATCTCCCCTTTCCACTATCTATCTGCTGGGTGGTTCTGTAATAGGGGCGGAGGTTGGGGCTGCAGATACCGCTGGGCTATCTTTCGATAGCACCTGATACCTGTTGGACACGGGGATGAGGTTTGTCTTCGCATCTCCCATACCTCGCCGCAGCGCTAACTTTCCCACACTCCTGCGCGAGACAACCTTCCAATCCTCCGGTTTCCGGAATGGCGCCTATCCCTCATCAAAAGATCGGATACTGGGAGGCCTCTCGATCACTCCGCCGCATGGTGCATTCGGGCGAACCCGTGTGGCCCCATTGACGCGGCAATTTTTCACAACTCCACCATAAGTCAGGCATTTATGCAGAGGAGCACCTTTTCCGTCAACCTTCAATTGAAGCTCAGACACCATAGCCTCCAACGCAGCGATACGGGCCCTTAGAGCCATCCATTAACCGGTGCAGGCGTGCATCATGACAGATGGCCCAGTGGAGGCAATCCTAATTCAATCGAACATGTCAAATTTTTAAACAAGGACTAAGTTAAAGTAATGAAAGTTACAAATTTAGGTAATAAAAAACTATTCGTATCTGCATAGAAAAGAAAAACGGTACGCGTCCATTTGACGTTTTTTGACGTTTTTCACGTTTTCTTACAAATCTACCCAAAATATTTTAAATACATATGCCTAATTTATATGCTTCAATTTTATTTTTCCGCAAGATTTTCACTCTGAAAATGAGGTTATCTTTCACCTAATATAAGATCCTGGAATCGAAGGAATAACCTGGATCCTGGAATGTATGCTTATTCCCTTCCAATGTCAATGATAAGAAAGCGATATAACATTATCCATTTCAAGAATTAGTTTTTTAAAGATCTTTTATGGCAATCATTATCATATCGCAATAAGTCTCACCAGATAAGGTTTTTTGTGCGTGTCGCTTTGAGAGAATTTTAATGCTAAAATATTAGCAACTATAAAATAATAAAATAAAAATACGAGCCACCATTCAAGTTTAAAGTACGTTCCATAAAATATCCAAGGAGTGATTTAATTCCGAAACCTGTGCGTGACCGAGACTACACAAGTCCCGATAGCAAAAGGAGAGTCGCGATGAGCAGTGCAAGGCAAGAGCATTAGACAAGAATGTCCATTAATACCTGTAATTTTCAATATATATGCGGTGGAAATGGCAGGGAAGTCATGGGAGGGGATCGATGGGGGAGTGATAGTAGGTGGGTGATATCTGATTAGTTAGATTATCAGAAAATCAAGCTTTATTAAATCAGTCAGCCAATGGGCTACATTCATTACTTAGCGCATATCAGAGTAGGTATGAGTTGAGTGATTTTTTATAATAAAATAAGGGTAATCAGATACCCAAGATAAAGGAAATCTTTGATAAACATTCAGGAGGGTGTTAAAAAGGACCCTTGGTTTTGGTCAAATGAGAATATTGTTTTTAAAAGGGTTTTCAATGGCTGATGATAAGCGAGGTGGGGAGAGGCCTGTTGGCCAGGGTCCAAGGTACAAGAGATGCTCGGTGATCACTGGCGTAAGGATGCAATGTAGGGAATGTCAATGGCAGATAGTGAGGGGTGAAATGTATTTAAGGCTTGATCAAAAGAAAATGGGAAATGAGAGAGAAAAAGAGGGAGAAGCGACGCCTATTTTGACGCCGAGACCATCTTTATCAGAGGTGGAATAATTAGAGAATGACTGCGCAACAGTCCGCGAGGAGATAAGGCAGAAGGGGAAAAATTGGGAAAAAGTAGGGGAGGGCAAGTGAGGAGGTGGGGGTGGGTTATATTCCAGAGGATAGCGGGAAGAGGAGTTGATGTTTTGATTGGATCTGATTTCGAATTTGTGGACGAAAATGCATTCGTAAGGGGCAAGGAGATGGCCTTTAAGAGGTGTGACTGCAGAGAAGATGGAATGGTAGAATGTTTGCGACGCTAGATTTTTCCGGCCTATTGTCGTATTTCAAACTTGCTAGATGTTTTTCGGTGGGTCGCGGTAGTCCGGGGAGTAGAGCGTTGGACTACTGCCCGGAGTGTCCCGGGTTCTATTCTCGGGCAAGTCGCTGGGCATTTGCTATGTGATTTTTCGGGTACCAGATCTTCCTGTGAAACCATAACCGGCACAGGGAAAGGAACCGGCCCCCGTACCCTGATGTGTTAATTTCACACGCCGTCGAGCTTAGTACTTGGGGAACTCTACCATTATTATACAAACTGACCTTCGGGTTTTTAAATGCTTTTGAACTTGTAAATATATTGATACTTGGTTTGGTCTGCATGCACGCATGTTTTGTTTCAAGGAGGAGGCGAGGCGTAGAGTTTGGTATTTACTGGATTTCGAAAGAGTCGGGCTGCCATCCTTGACGCGGGAAATCAGGTTAAATGTATTTTTTGACGGAAATTGGAGAGGGTACTTGGTTTTTTTAAATATATGTTATTGAAGGATTTGGTGCTTATAATTGGTGTTGTAACCTAAAGCGATGGCTTTGTTTTCTTTGCGCTTGAGTTATTTGGAAAATCAATACGTGGATGGTGTGAAAAGTTCTTGGCCGTGGGATAAGTGTGTGTGGTCCAAATTGGAGTACCTCGAAGGAGACTAAGACCTTATTGTTCTAGGCAAGTTATTTTTCTCAAAAATATTGCATAGTTGGATAGTTTCCGGACAGAACTCGTATGTTTAGGCAGGGCTTCCGTGACCCCTCTTTGTCTCCGAGTCCTCTTATTTTCAGTGTAAAAAGCGATGCCATTAACTCTATGTCCTGACGCATCGATAATTTATTCCTTGATGCCCTTTCAGGATGCGCTCGCTTTTATGCAGCTTTTGTCCTGACAGCTGGTTTTACAAAAGTTCTGGTGAAATGCACCTTTGGCAGTATTCACGTAGATTTAACGTTGAATGGTCCAAATATCAACGCATATTTAACCGCCACAAGCACTCAATATCCTCGGCCGAATCTTCTAGGTTCGGTCACAACGAATGAAAATAATTCACAAAGTTAATTTGTTTACCTCAAAGGTTTTCCGTAAATGGAGGAAATTGGATCGTTGTGTATAATGCCTAGCGGATCTCATGGCTCGTCTTCGATGGTTATTCTGTACGAACCGTCATCGAGGATGGAAAGTTTACCGTGTTTACTTCCTACGATCATATTAATGTCATGCTATGGCAAATGGCAGCCTGTCTAAAATCTCGTTCGCTCGTAATCCTATGCCATCAACTGCTTACGATGCGCATAGTCGTACCGGCGGATGGTTTCAACATGGGTGGAACAAAAATAAGCCTTTATCGGCGCTTAGATCAACTCTAGGACCCAGATTCATTATTAACGCGGTATTTATCCATGAGAATACAGCGAAGCAATTATTTTATATTCGTCCGAATACGAAGTTAGGGAGTTGGATTATTTTTTTTATTAGGCTTCTAAAGGATAAAGTCTTGAAATGGAACCAAAATAACTTGAAATCCGCTGTCGTCGGGGTCAATTTTCCTGCGATCGCATTGATGATCGAAAGCTGGTACAATAACATGGAAACGGAAGCGCACATATGCATAGCACCCAGGGACGTGTGGCATCAGGCGTGAGGGCACTTGGCATTAAATAAGGCTTAGAGAGGAAGAGATGTAGTATGGTTTGGCACATAAAATATAATTGCAGCCTAAAAATTAGTTCCAAGTGCATACTCTAACAAGATATTTTTTTCGAACGTTTGTCAATTCTAAAATTTGAGCATTCATTACTAGCATTTTTTTCAAAAAAATACCTTGATTATGCATAAAATCTTTCATATTCATAGTTTATGGCCTTCAATTGCCTTTCCTTTGATTAATCTCTTCATTAATCCTTCACGTGTGAGCTTCAAAGGGAGATATTTTAATTCCACTGCGGATGCATGGTATTGTGTATAAAATTGATTCTGTACAGCCTGACAATCCACGTCAGGCTGTTCGCAGACTGGTAGACTTTTTTATCTGAGAATTTGAAGTATTACATTTATTAGCAGTGTTTTTTATTAGCAGTATTTACTGGCATTGGACACTGAATTGTGCGAATCTGGGTTTGTGGGGGGTGGATAATAATGAGGGAGTTTGTCATTACTGGTAGAGTTGATCGAAGGAAAGGGAATACACGGGTAAACAACTATAGCTGAAGGTGTCAATCATGCGCATTAATTAGTTTAGTTTTTGGACGGGGAAACGTATTAAAGGACTGAACAATTCTGTTCGCTGGATTACATTAATCGTCAACGATAAGTGTCCATAAAATATTCGCGGTGTGTCCGAAAAGTATCCGGCCTGCGTTTTTATTTATTTTTTTTAATGTGAGGGTGTTGTGCACTACGAATTTGCTCCAAGAGGCTCCAAGATTTTCCCGTTTCTCATTCTTGATGCCGTGAGAAGAAAACGACCGCGCCTCTGGTCAAGCGGTCGGGACTGGCTTCTTCACCACGATATAACCCGCCAGCGTATTCATCGAACCTTGTTGTGCAGCGATGTATGGCAAAACAAAAGATTGTACAGCTCCGCCAGCCTCCGTCCAGTCCACAAACATAGCTCCCTGCGACTTTTGGATGTTCCCAAAATTGAAAATGGCGCTCAAAGGAAAGCGGTTCGAGACGATTCAGAGTAATGCGACGAGTGAGCTGAAGGCCATTCCAAATTCTGTGTCCGAGGACTGCTTTAAGATGTGGAGGCACCGCTGGGAGCGTGTGGTTCAATCAAATGGGGACTACTTCGAAGGACGCCACGGCCCGGATGACGAAGATTAGCACCAATGCGGAGATATGAACGCAGGTCGGATAGTCTTTGGAAACACCTCGTATTCGATGTTACAGGCTTAACTTTGTGGAAATCCATTATCACTGAAGTAAAAAAACAGCGCATCTTTCCACCAAATTTTTTATAAGGTACGACTAGTTTCAACGCATCGGTGTCATCCTAAGGTACCAAGGGATGGTCCTCGGGTACCTGAGGATCACGCCAGTACGTTGAAACCGGTCGTACCTAATAAAAAAAGATATGTATCAGGTTTATCATGTCTTTTACTATAAAAGAGCCATAACATATATTTGTTATAGAAGTCTTGTTACACACAGCCGATACGCTACCAATTAGGAGGGTTCTGGGATCCTCTCGTGGTCCTTCGTCGAGCTCTGTAGCTTTCTTGACACAAGAACTTTATAGGAAAGCAAGTGTCATGGGGGCAGGAGTATATGCGGAACAGGTGGATTTCAATCGCTCTGTGGCTTTGTAGCCAGCGTCTTCAATAATAACCCATCGTTCAATAAATCCCGGGCATCGTTCAATAAGTCCCGGGGCTAACTAAGAAAATATTTGTTCATTTTTATTCATCAACATAATCACCTTCAAGAGCTTTGCAATCATTCCAACGCTTTTATAACTCTTCGATGCCATGCTTGTAAAACGATTTATCCTCGTCCTCAAAATAAGCTTCAGTTTCAGCGATGACTTTATCATTCGAGCCAAATCTTTTTCCCTGGAGTATCTTTTTGAGATCAGCAAACAGCCAGTCGTCGCTGGGAGGCTAGGAGATCTGGAGAGAGAGTATAGTGGGTGGAGAAGAAGATTGAAAGCCAACTCGTTCAATATGGTAATTGTTTTCATTGACTTGTGGCAAGGTGCATTGTCGTCTCGATGAAAGATGCTCTTTTCCTCTTAATATACGGTCGTTTTTTTTGCGATTTCGTCCTTCAAAAGCACCAATAACTCATTTTAATAATAGGCATTGATAGATTTCCCCTTTTCAAGGTATTCGATGTAAATTATACCTTGCGTATCCAAAAATAATATTACGTTAAATAAGTCCCGGGACTTATTGAATGATTGGTTAGGCTTTCTGGAAAAGAATGCAGTTCACTGATATCCGAAGAGAATAACCTAATTCTTATACTAAAAATTGTATCTCACGCTTGATGGCTTGAAGAGGGACTGACTGTATCGTAAGCACTTAGTGGCTGATTAGTAGTGACTCATTAGTATTGAATTAGTGGAACTGGCTTGCTAATAGTAATTTAATAGAAGTGGCTCAGTATTAGTGACTTAGTACTGGCCTCTCTATTATAAGTGGCTTAATAATAGTATTTAGTAGACATATTGACTAAACAGCACTGAATTTCTACTGTCACTTCTGTTCTCATTCAATCATCCTTACACTTTTTCATAATTTACTCATATTACTAAGAAAAATGATGCACACATTTTTGTTGACTTGTAAGGCTACTCAAATTTCTGAAAATATTTTTATGCTACCGTCAACAATCTCGACCGTCGTGTGACTCATCGGTGCATCAAAATTTGTTATTACTATCGCTGTTTTTTGAGACTCTTTTGCTAAAAATCGTTAAACTTTCGCCTAAAATACATAGGACTTAGTGAAAATACCTTTGAACTTTGTGCTAAATTGGCTCAGGCATTACTTAAAAACTGTGGATTGGGGTTAATTTTTTTTCCAAATGCCATTAGTGTGTCTCTACACCGTTCAGATAGCGTGTATTTTGAGAGGATGCTCTCAGGGCGCGAGCGATGTCGTGATAGGGCCCAATCAAAGCGTGCACTGATCCGCGTGCCTCGTATCTTCAAAGGGAAGTTGATCTTTCCCTTTAATTTACAAGCCGCTTAAATAAAGCTCCAGTTAATTAAAATTTACTGTTGGTTATCTCGTTAGCGGATGCATTTTTCTAAGGGTTTTCTTCCTTATGACTCTGATTGCATGCAGGTTTTGGATATTCAAGCCGGTCGGGGGTGTATTTTACATGTATTTTTTGGTAATACGACAGCTTCGTCGAGAGGAAATAAAGCCAGCGAACCAAGGGAATAATAACCGCAGGGTTTATCCTTACAATTTTCTTTGAGCATATTTATATATTCTAACTGATCCAAGACTCATCACGCATACACTTTGATCGAACGATTCTCTTTTTGTCCAAGCTTTTACAGCAGCGAATCCATCAGGTCGCCATCCCACAAATGTAAATGGCGATTCGATTACATGCCGACTGAGTCGCTAAACGTGTCGCATCCGTCAGAATATATGCATTTCGAGAGAAACCGAGTGAATGAATCTGATACGATAAAGGTCTACCTTAATTTTTATTTTATTTGGGATAATCACTAAAAAGAACACAATATCGATGACTGATGGGTGAGTAACTAGAAGTGAGAAGGGTGATTTTGTTTTTAAAATATAATAAAGGTATTGAAATCATAAACTAATTAGTGTCGGCTCAATTTAATCCCAGGATTTGCGCCCCTGTAACATTTGAATATAGTTTTGATATTTTCAGACCCATGAAAGTATTTTACTGAAAGTTTTAGTGAGTGCAAATGAGACTTAAATTCATAATTATTTTGTCTATCGGACCACATGGATAGTATGTTCTTTCCAACAATTTTTTCTGTAATCAATTTCCGTATACCAGGAGATAAAACACGGATACTACCATAATAACAAAAATTAATAATGAATTTGATTAATTTGAAGTGTTATTTTCATTAAACGATGGAATTAAGCATTATCGGTGTAATGTATTTCACTATAATAGTTAAACCGAGATCGAAAAAGTGAAATATATTATTATTATATAGTACTACTTTTTTTCGAATAAGGGTGGTCCCAAAATTAATCACGTCAATTTTAATTCTTTTAAACAATGTCCGTACCCCCCGGGTTCACTAGTCAGTTACATTTCAACATTCTTATAATCATTTCTTCCCGTGCAATTTTTTTCGCCCGTTATTTGACTCATCATATCACGAGTCACATTAAAATAGAAAACGACATGCAAGTTGTAGCTTAGCAGCTTTCGAGGTATATTCCTGTCGTTTAATACTTCTGACAAAAAGTCTTTAGAACTTCCAAAACAATCATTTGAAAATACGAATTTTAATTTAAGATAAAATATTTGCGAAAATACAAAAACTATTCAATCAAATTCCATTTGAGAAAATCTAATACCCTTGGAGATTTTGACTTGAAACATTAAATTACATATAATACGCAACTAGTCCGCAGTTTCTAATAGCAACGTTGGTTACATTAGTTGTAGTTTGTAATCTCCTTGATAAACCAAATGAGCAATAAAAGGAATAAAAAACGTATTAATTTATGTAGCTGAACATCTAGTTTGATAGTTTTTATTGTGCAGTCGATTATATTATTTACTTCGACAGTTTCTGAAAGCAAACTTTTGTAAGTTATGCAAACCTAATAAATAATTATTAGTGAGAGGAATAGAAAATTTTCGATGCAAAACATGATTCACTTGATCTAGACAGGAATGCAAATAATTTTCAATTTAAATTAGCCTGAATTTCAAACGTATCCGGAACATCGTCCGATAAACAAATATGTTTATATATTAATAGGATAAAAAGCTTTCACAAGAAAATATTTTGCGGCTTCAGAGCAGTTGCATTCTAAATATACATGGTGGATTTATTCAAGGTACTCTTGGGAACTACGAAAAACGGATCTTGTGTTATCATTTGATTTCATTCTCAATGTCATTAATTACTTGAATCAGTATTTTCGGAGCAATTGCAATAAGGGATCCTTCACTGTAAGCTCGGTGAAAATAAAAAATTGACAAGTTTTTGGAAATGATACGCGTGCAGAGAATGTAAAAGTGTTCAGGGCCAAAATATGTTACTAATCTCAATTCAAAATAGTCGCATATCTCGGATTATATATTATAATTAAGTAATATACCGGTTAGGTTAGGTATTGGAAGGACACAACTACCAAATAAATATTTTGTGACTCCTAAAAAAAACACAATCCAGCAACCTACTCTACATCAAGTCCTTCTTCATCTTTGTGTACGCCCTTCATTCCGTCTAACATCCCTATCCTATTCCTGCCCTTTCCCGTTTGGCTGATATTCTCCCCACTATTACAGTCTTCAACATCCCACTGCCGATAAATACGCCCTTCATCCACTTTTCCTGCCTCCATAGGATTTCTCCCAACAAACCCCTCTCTTCGCCCACCATACCAAGTACTTCCTCGTTTGTTTTCTTCTCTGTCCATTTCACCTTCTCCATTCTTTTCCACACCCACATTTCAAAATCCTCCGGTCTACGTCTATCCTCCTGCTTCAATGACCACGTTTCCGCGCCGTACATAGCTACGTTCCAAATTAAAGTTTTTACGAGTCTTTTCTTAACATCCTTACTCAACGTCCCCGTCATTAACTCCCTCCTCCTTTTGAAAGCCTCTTTTTTTGTGCATTTCCTCTCCTTACATCCCTACTACTTTGACCGTGTTGGTCCAAAACACTACCGAGATACGTAAACTGTTCTACCTGCTCTAGTTTTTGCCCTCCTATTTTAATGTTAAGCTTGGCGTTTTTCTTTGTAGAAAATCGCATAACCTTTTTTTTATTAATATTGATTCTCATCCCATACCTGCCGCACTGAATTTCCAATTCACTGCGCAGTGCTTGCAACCCCTTGGCTGACTGACAAACTAGGGACTGGTCATCAGCAAACCCAAATGATTTTACGTATTTCCCGCCGACTTTCATTCATACATCCAGTTCTTCCCATGCCTCTTTAATCATTTCCTCCACATTTACGTTGAACAGCACCGGTGATAATTGGCAACCCTGCCTTACACCTCTAACTAACACTGCTCATCCGGACTCTCCGTTCCCCAGTCGCGCACGCGCAGTCTGAGACATGTACAGGCTGCGGATTAGCCTCCTGTCGTTCCGATTTATTCCTACTCTCCGCAATATACTCTTTAGTTTTTCCCAATTCACTCCATCAAACGCTTTTTCGAAATCTACGAAACAGGCAAATACGCCCTGATTGTATTCTATAATCCTCTCGATTAGTAATCTCATTACTGCAATGGCATCACGCTCTCCCCTCCCTGAACCCAAGCTGATCATCCCCTAAGTAATTATTTGCGGATTACATATAAAGGAACATTTTACATTCACAAAATGCATTCAAAATCCGAGTAACAAATTTAGGGGCTATATATTTCAGGCAAACACATGACCAAACTGATGCCCTTGAGCATACAGAAAAATATTAATTTGTTATAATACTCTGTATGCCCGTAAGTTTTGTTGTGAATGCAATGATAGAGTTCGAATGTCTGATAAAGCATGTAGATGAAGTATTGGCAATGATAACCTTTCTGCGTTTGAATTTTGCATTTTACTTTTACTGTTTACGTCTCTTACAGCGCTTAAATAATATTTTATGAGAATTAATAAATATTATTCCATTACCGTGATAATAAATGCACCTATTTGCTGCAGAATACTGTTAATTAATGTATATCACTCGCAAATAATAATAAAAAATCATTCTCATGTGGTGTTTTTCCTTTCAATTCCTTGATAACCGATCTTCTCTGAATAGATTTGATTACGGAGAGGTTTTTTTTCTGAAAGTCGCATTATTATTTGAGCAATTCAGACATTTAATTTTGCTCATATTAAATGATATCAATTTTTGATATGAGCATGAATGCTCTTCATAATGAAACAGAAAAAGTAATGTACTCTTCTGCACAAAATTATTTTCCATATTACTATAGCCATTTCCTTCTTCAATTCTGGACCATTTCTTCTGCCCCTTATGCTATCCAAAATGCCCACTTTTCCAATCAAATTTTCTAGCAACCTACAATCCTTTTCTCTCACTCTTTTTCATATTCATCCCTCCCGTGAGTTTATGTTTCATCCATATTATTCCGTCCTCTTTCAAAATCTTTTGAAAACGGCGGAAGGGGAAAGGGAGTTAGCAGCGTATCCTCGGAGAAAGTAAAACCTTTATAAATGACAATATGTACTTGAAAATTGATCCCAAATCCTTGCCGGAATTGCGTCGCATGGAAGGAGATTGGCATTGGAAGAAGAGGGGGAAGATATACTTAAAACTTTTTAAAATGCGTCGTTTCCGTGGTGAAACGAGTATCTGCATCCACGAATGCAATTTCGCGCTCCTCCGCCCCGTGCAGCGACCCCTTCTGGTTCCCTGGCGACCTCGTCGGTCGCTGGGGATATTGTCTCCAACGTTCGGAGAGAAAGGAGGCAGATTGCCCGCAGGGGAAAGTGGTGAGCGTCCAATCGCAGACGTCTCGCCAGTTGGGTTGACAGTGATGGATCAGTCACATGGCCGAGGACCAACCCGCGAACATCCATCACGCTTGGAAGCGAAACAATCGGAAGTCGATGTCTGTCTATTTCAAATTATTTAAAAATGACTACCTAATTCCATAGGATGTACTTAGATATGACGAGGACTATTTATTAAAAATTGGTAATTTTCCACGAATTAATGATTTATTTTGTGGAAAATTGAAATTTTTTAATTAATCATGATATTCCACCATCTGAAACGTCTCTTTTTATGACGAGGACGCTTAGCTGTTGGTGGAGACGAGACTTAAATTCGAAATGCGCGTTCCTTTTATCCTTTCCTCGCGCCATCGTGTAAGTTTGGCGAGTACTCATGACGTATCCGTGGACATGTTTCATCGGTAAACTTCATTGATTGAAAGATATGTGGGTACACTGGACTTGACCTAGGTTTCATTTCACTTTCCCCTCCTCCCATGCTTACAAACGGTATCGATTTTTGCCATCGCGGCGTGGTCTCATCTTAAGAGTGATTCAGTATTTTCTTCTCATTGGTCGTCTAGCGGTTGATGTTTGACATTTTTGACCTCCGAGTGTCGTTGCATCTGACTTCTCTCACACTCTTTCCATATCCCTCTCGCCCCTACCACTTCATTTCCACCAACACCCCCAGCCTCCCCCTCTCTCTTTCTCTCTCTATCTCTCCGGTAGCCAAAGGTTATACCACGGCTCGCAAAGGGACGTCATGGGTCGATTTTGGTAAGGTGAACATGTGGCACGTCGTTGCATGCGATGACGCATGAATCATGTAAATTCATGAGCTCGGACAGCAGAGAGATTCACGGACGACAGGAGAAGACATTTTTAAATGTAAAGTTTTTCCTGGATAAAAGCCAAAAAAAAATTACTCTGAAAATATCTGCAAAAGCAATCCCTGAAAAAGCTACTATTCAAGAACAAAAACGTATCAATATGAACTATTTCTGGTATTGTTTACAAATTAAAATTCAACGGTGGCTCCAAACAGTAGAGAGATGTTTTTTCTTGGGAATAAAATTTCAAATTATTACGATGCATTCGTATTTTCTTGTGATTTAATTACATTGTTTGAGCTAAATGTTTTAGTATTATTACAGACTCTCTTTACAATTTGATATCTGAAATTATTTCCTTAGGAGAGTGATATTAAGGAAAAGCTACAGTATCTGTCCCAAAGATAAATATAATGATTATTCCCTAAGGAATGATGATTCCAGAGAGTAAATAACGATTCCTGTCCCTCAGGGATAGAAAGAAAAAATAAGTTTTGCGCGGAAGTTCTCGAAAGTCTGGGGAAAAGAGAGAGACGCATGAGGAAGGATCTTTGCCAACTGAAGGATTCACTGAGACAACGCGCCGTCCCACGCCACCTTCTTCGTCCCCGGATATTTGGACAAGCGCAAAGTGGCAAACGCTACTCCGGCCGATACACAAAGGTGATGTTTTGAAGAAAATTTTTGTAATTTTTACTTTGATCTGCATTAATTTTTTTTACCGGATTAATTCCCATTATTTTTTAGACAGACCTTTCTCACTCGGCTCCTCTTAAAAACACAAGTTTAGTTTTAGAAATTATTAACAGTAACAAATATACATTGCGCAATTTATGAATAATCAAAGAATAAAAATATTCATAGTGAAATAAAATACCCTTAACCAACCAATAATGAATTCTATAGCTTATGGGCCTAATGGGAGAAATGTCAAGAGTTTATGAGGCATCTTCTTTTTGACGAACTGAACAATGACCCTAGAGAGTGTTTACCCTCCAGATACATCTGTAAAGCATCAGATTTTTATGAAAGTTACTCAAGGCAATGTACATCACCCTTAGGTCTCCTAAAAGTGTGATAACTCTTTTTACAAAATTGCTTCGAAAAATTTAGTACCCGGTAAAATACGTGATTATGAACACCAATCATACACTGGGTCACATACTTTAGGAGTCACAAATGTCACTTCATAATTTACAATATACATGTGAAAAATGTTTATGGGAGTAGCGATATGAGCATGATACAGGGTTCGTCCGGAAAATAAGTGTACTGAGCTCAGGAAAAAAAATTTATTACCCTTTTACATATCTTAAGCTAATATTCCTCAAAATAGGACCCTTGTGAGTCGATACACTTGTTCCAGCGGCGTTCCCATTCCTGGAACGCTCCCGCGAAGGCATCATCGGGAACCTCTCGAAGACACGTCGTCACGGCCTCTTTGACGGCGTCCAAAGTCCCGTATCGCGTTCCTTTCAAACTCCTCTTTATCTTCGGGAACAGAAAGAAGTCCGGTGGTGCCAAGTCCGGGCTGTATGGCGGGTGCGGCAGCGTTGCCACGCCGTGCTTGGCCAAGAAGTCCGACACGACAAGCGCGGTGTGAGACGGCGCATTGTCGTGATGCAGCCGCCAGATGTTTTTGATCGCTGGCCGGACGCGGGCGACTCATTTTCGAAGCCTGTCGAGCACTTGGACGTAAAATGCAGCATTTACAGTTTGTCGTTCAGGTACAAATTCGTAGTGGACGACTCCCCTTTTGTCAAAAAAGACAATGAGCATCGCCTTGATCCGAGATTTGCTCATGCGAGCTTTCTTTTGACGGGGTGATGATGGGGTGTGCCACTCCGCACTTTGTCTCTTCGACTCCGGGTCGTACTCAAAGATCCACGTCTCGTCACCCGAAACAACGTTCTCTAAAAAATGTGGATCATTTTTGCAGTGATCCGCAAGTTGTGTCGCGATTTCCAAACGATTGAGTCTTTGATCATCACTGAGCACTTTCGGCACCAACTTTGCACACATTTTTCGCATCTGTAATTGGTGCCTAATAATCTCGTGCACTATTGTTTTTGGCACATTACACTGCTCTGCTATCATCCGAACACTAAGACGACGACGATCAGAGTTCAGTACATCGCGAACTTTTCGCACATTTTCGTCGGTGAGTGTCGTTGATGGGCCTCCAGGCCGTGGTTCGTCGTGGACCTCTTCTCTGCCCTCCACGAACATCTTGTGCCACCGAAAGATCATGTTTCTGGACATGGCTGACTCCCCGTAAGCCTGGTTAATCATACCGACAGTTTCGGTAGACGATTTCCCAAGCTTTACCGCAAATTTGATGGAATAACGCTGCTCCAAAAACTTCGGCATCGCGTTCCGTGACGTGGGTCGAGCGTGGAGGTTCGCGTTAACAGAGCTCCTCACTACACCACAGCTCAGAGCCGACTGCCTTTTTCAGCGTCGCTTGCCAACATACCCCCCTCCAATCGCAGCCCGTCAGAGAGGTGCTGGGCGCGCCTGGAGCGGCGGGAAAAAATCAGTACACTTATTTTCCGGACGAACCCTGTATAATGGAAAATGGAGCTTCAGAGCGTGTTAACTGATTTGTATGGCGTAAGGAAAAAAATATCTGCAAATTAAAATTTACCGTCAAAAAAATATACTCCTAACCCTTTTAAGGACTTAAGATACGATGTATTTTAGCCCCTTCCCGCTGCCTCCTTTTCCCTGCAAGCGAATGGTGCCTCGAGATAATTTTAACTTTTGAAGGATGCGCGATGGAATAGGCAGGTGTTAACTATATTTTCAAAAATGTACAGTGCAGAATTGCAAGCTGTATTTAACGTCCCAGGGGAAGATAATAATCAATGGAAGAGGATCGTCTAAAACTACAAACAGCAACTACAATACACATTCGCCCAGGGGACTTTCGTCTATCTATGCTTCTTCGAAAGTAATGCAAGGGCACATTGCCATCCGATGCTCTACAGGGAATGTGAACTAACAAACGAGATATCCTTGTTAAAAAATATAGTAAATCATTCAGCCTAAAGCTGACAGACAATTTTCTATTACCGTTTAAATAAATTCTCACCACGTAAGATGTTAGGAGTGCCAAGTAACCAATTTTAATTCGTGATTCAATTATTCTTACAAGACAAAATGTGAGCCTGGATTTAAAATTATATTTTACAATAGCTGAATTTTGGGCATGTGATTCATAAAAGTGGCAATTTCTTTCCAGAAAAGGGTTCACCAGTAGAAGAGAATTGATGTGTCTGGAACCTTGAGTAAGGATGTTAAGAAAAGGACCGTCAAAACTTTGATATGCAGGGTGGTTTTGTATGGTTCAGTAAAATGGTTACCTAATCAAGATGATGCACGTAGATTAAAGGCTTTTAAAGTTTCGGTGTGGAGAAGGACGGAAAAGGTGACATTGATAGAAAAGAAAACAAACGAGGAAGTGCTATGCATGGTGCGGAAAGAGAAATGATTGCTTGGTGAAACCCTAAGGATGCAGGTGAAAGATGGATGCAAAGCATTTTTATTGGCAATGGGATGCTGAAGGCTCTGATGGAGGGAAGGCCGTTAGGCAATCGAGGAAGGCGTAGAAAATGTACAGATGGAAATGAATGGGAATGTTCAACAGATTGGAGGGAGGAAGGAAATACGCGGAATTGAAGAGGTGCTTGTTTGCACAGGCGGATGTCAGGTTGTGTTTTGCGGGATAGACAAGGGTTTGTCGTATTACCAAATTTTAGCATGTGTCCATTCAAAACATATCTTGATTGGTGAAATAACAATAATAATAGTATTTTTATAGGTGTTTTAGTCAATATATAATTGATTCTTTGATATACAGTGTTATACTATTTATAACGTGGATTTACCCAAAGTTCCAGGCCATGGAATCGTGTTAATTAGCGAATATGTGACATTAATCTTACAAAACTACAGTGGGAGAGGTTGAAATTTGATTTAGAATATTTAAAAGTAACTCTATAATGTCAACGACCTATATTATCTCTCAATTTGCATGCACTTTTAAATTTTAAGAATCTATTCAGAATTTGTTGGCGCAAATTTTGGTTGAAAGGGGGGGGGGTAATCAGAATCTGCAAGTTTTAATTTTAAGAATTTGTTGTTCATTTTTGTTTGTACAAAAATCTATTTCTTATAAATTTTGATAAATGTGAAGTAGTTTTCCAAATTATACGAAGGTGATTATGAGGAGGAATGCAATTCTGCAGACTGTAATAACAGACGCCGTGGCTATCGACACAAGAGGTCGATGGAGATCCCCGTGAAAACTATCGCGTTTCTAGGAGCTGAACTTTGGCTACGAAGGAAATAGAAGCACCTAAAACCTGACGTAGACTCTTTTCTAATTATGATTCCCGAACTAAAAGCAAAATACGAATTACAGAGGTAAATAAAACGATGCATTTCTAATATCTTCACTCTTATTCTTCAGAAAGTATCAGCGAAGAAAAATAAGTGTAAAACGTATCTCGGAAAAAAGAATTCGTCATCTCTGGTATAACAGAAGAAATTGAAATATATTTGAAATTTCACGAACCTTGAGTAATTCCAACTGAAATTACAGTAAATTTTTTCTAAGTAATTTTCTTCTAAAATTTTTTCCGGAATTGGATTTCTGGAAAAATATCTCTGCACTCTTAATTTGGCAATGTCATGGATTACACGCTAAGGGAAATGTATACACTTCTGAGGGTTGTTCTCATAATCATGAAATCCCAGGCCAAGATGTTGGATTCTAATTCCATGGGATTGGCAATTTGGAACATAATGGTTTAGTGATCTGATTTTTCGTTATAAAGGTATTTTGACCATTTGGGTGCCGAAATTTCGATAAGAACGCCCTATTTTTTTTTGAGAGAAATAGGTTTGTGAAATGATTGCGATTAAGTAATTAGAATTGCAGCGTAAAAAAATGTAGTTTTCGCTATTATTTATGGTAAAGACCTAAAACTGGCTACTAATTGAAAAATAAATGTTATTCTAAATTATTAATTGATAACTCCTTGGTAAAACTCAAGATACTATCGACTTGTGACGTCACATTATCAGTTACTTGCGAGGATTTTTCGTTTAGTTTTCCACACCAATGCTATTCAATACCAAGGCATTGGATTCTAATTCCATGTGATTAAAAAGTTGGAATTTAACGCCCTAGTACTCTGAATGAGAACTATGTTTCAGCATACAATATTTTAGTTTCAGTAGAATTTGGCGCTTTTGAGACGACCGTCAAATGAGTGCTCTGGGGAGGCACTTGAAGCGGATGGGACGTTAAATTGTGTTCGCTTTTGTCTCCATTGTTACTAGTTCCGTCACGCAGACCGCGTCGAGTTCCTTTCCTCCGTTGAAATAATTTCATACGTTAATCATCTCGGCTGGTGGCCAATTAATTTTCTTAGCTACTTTTACTACTATGATTCACGGTCTTCATATGCCCGCATAGCTAATTAATGTATAAGCACTTCATCACTAAATATGCTGTCACCAAGAGCAGACAATAAATTGCGAAGGAAAATTAGTATAACTCCGATTAAAAATCAAAAATTTATTGAACATAGTGCGTTCCAAAAGTAATGAAATTAAATTTCCCGCGCCGCTCCTATTGGTCGGAGCGGGATCAAATTACTTAGAGTAGGTGAGGGAGGGGAAGCTAAGTTTTACCGTGAAACCGATCTCAGTGCTCTCCAAGCTGTAGAAGCGGAAGGACGTCACCAACAAAACCGACACCAATGCGGGTTGGACTCTGACCGTCGATTGAGAATCAAGATGGTTGCCAATGAACTGAACTTGTCGTATGCAGTTGTGTTTCGCATTGTTAATTGTCAAAAGGGTCATCAGGACGAGAAAAGACATCTTCGCTACCTGGTACCTCCATCAAGACAACGCGCCTTGACACAATGCGCTACGAGTCTACTAGTTCCTGGCCAAACACAAAGTGCCAACTCCACCCCACACCTCCTATAGTCCTGACGTCGCCCCAGCAGACTTCTTTTTGCTCCATTGGATGAAGGCAATCCAGGAAAGAACCAGTTTTTCGTCCACAGAAGAGTTCCAATCAGCCGTAATGAAGACCTCGCGAGAGGTCCCCGAAGACGCCTTCAAAGGCGCGTACCGGTCATGGCAGAGTCGCTGGAAAAATGTGTAGAGGCCCAAGGACAGTACTTTGAAGAAATTTAAGTGTCTGTAAAAATCTGTTCAATAAATTACTTAAAAAAGTATTTCATTCCTTTCGGAACGTACCCTGTATTAATGGATGTCAACATTAATAACCGGTCAGTAAGCATAGTGTTAACGGTATAGTGCGTTACAAAATGCGTCAGACTGCTTCCGAAGGCTGGTCAATAGTAGTACAGGGCCTCGGGTAGAGTTTTATATTTAAAATAAAACTTTCAAATGCGCATGCCGAATAATGTCGTCAAGTTAAAATTGTTGCATCAATTATCACCACTAGTAGACTTGATATACGTAAATTACTCGGACTTGAAAACTTACTTTAAGCTTTGAGAAACGGGCTTGGAAGAATATCTTTTTCCTGAAAAATGATGCAGATCGGATAATGTAGGTTTTGAACCAATGAAAGGACAAAATGTGTGAGTTACATATTCAAAACTACTTTAATTCTTCAATTATGAAGTAAGGGAGACCTTAAAAGGAATGTTAAATGGAATGGTCATGTTAAAAGCCAATTATTGGAAAAGTACGAGGAAAATTAGTCTGAGGAACATGCCTGGAAATATTTTTTTCATTTGTGCCCGAGAATATATATATATATATTTTTTTTTTCAAACCACCTTCCGCCTTTGATGATTTTCCTATTTAGGATCCCTTAGAGGAATGGAGGGATTATTATTTTCGCACTCGTGGGGGGGGGGGGGGAGGGGGAGTTGCAAGCAAAGGGAATCGATGTGGCACAAGGACACCCAATATCGAGCACCACGCTGGATTCCCCCCGGGGGCTGCTCCCAGATTGCACTGGCGTGCCTCGAATGCAAGTGAGGGGCTTTTGTGGAAGGGGGGAAGGGGATATGCGAGGCGAGGAAGCGTGGGGGCATCTAATGCGCATACGGCGGCAGGTTTTAAAATGGGTCTTCATTTTCCCCACGTCAGTGGCGGGAAAGCATTAGGGACGACGTAACCGGAGCTCGCCAGGTTGGCAGAGCGAAACTTCGTTTGCTGCGATATGTTGCTCACCGTGGACATGGACATCAAACAAAGAAAATAATGGTAATTAGTTGTTCCCCATCCCATTACCCTATCCAAATGTTGGTTTGATCGGCGATAGGGCTGTAGAGCATCATCTCTCCTAGCTGTGAAAGCTAGGACGTGTGAAATTCGCACGTTAATTGGACAGAGGGGCGTGTTCCTTTCCGGGTAAAGCTAACGATTTCCCAGGGTGATCCGACACTTTAAGAATCGCATATCCTTCGCCGATTTAAAAACATGTTCTCTGAACAGCATGTGAAACGCTATCTCCAAAGATTACCTCAATTTGAAGCACAGAATATATATATATATATATATATATATATATATATATATATATATATATATATATATATATATATATATATATATATATATATATATATATATATATATATATAGTTGCTGAAAACAAGTCACTCATTCTTCAACCTCATTTTGCGAAATCCTCATTGCTACCACTCTCCTCCTGTTGATTTTCCTACCTCTTAAAGAAAGGTAAAAATGCATCAAGAAAGGATATGGCCGTTTTATTTTAAAACTGAAAAAATTTATGCCATCTTTGCGATAGGATTTCATCAGTGGATATCTGTATTTGGAGGCAATGCGTAAAGAAATGCTTAACGAAATATCGTGGCGCAAATAATGAGGAGAGCATTTTCAAAGCTATCTCAGGGACTCAAAGTCAAAAGTCGATTTACATGTTCTCCTCCTCTGAGTTTATTCAATTTATTCTTTCAATTAAATTTAGGCTTCGGACTGACTACTAACGTATATTATACCCTCATTATCACAAAAACCTCCTCTTATTTACCCTCCGTCATTTTCTTCCTTGGCTGTCCGCAACTTAAGAGGCCTGTATAAAAAGTATCGGCAATAATATTCTCAAGAGACATGCGTGTAGTGCTGAATTCAGACCGTCTATTAAGTGTCCGCATGATTGTATCGTCATTGACAAGATGACAGTGCACACCAATATCATTGAGAATTTTGCGATGCGGAAGATATGTGCTCAACAGTCTACCAAGGGCAGATTCGAGTGTCTGCTTACGAAGACCTTCAGAACGCCATTGCGACAATTCGCCAACCCCCCCTTACAGTCCCGACTTGGCACCAGCAGACTATTTTCTATTTCCAAAAGTGAAATCCTTCCTCGACGGACATCGCCAAAGGACCCTTAGTGCCGTCAAATGAGCTTGCACGTGTGCCCTTTAGGACCTCCCGCCTACAAGGGAGCCTTTGAGTCGTGGAAAAACCGCGTGTCGACGCTCGAGGGATGTACTCGTACTTTGAAGAATTTTGAGGCATTGTAGCCATGTGTGAAATAAATATATTTTTCTAAAACATTTCCCGATACTTGTTAGACGAATCATATTGTCTGTCTTAATGCGGCCTGAGGTCAATCCTCTTCCTTTCTCTTCCCCGCTTACCCAACAAAATCAATTCTCTGAATACGGTGTTAAATGCTATACTAAATTTACAAATTTGCTTGCTATGTAATGTGGGCAAGTGAAAAGTGCTGTAAAATATATTTTCATTAACTGAGTCTGTGTGTGGAAATAACGAGGAATTATAAACTAACTTGTAGTAATAGGTCCCTAGAAGACGATCTGCTTCCCAAAATGTGAAAGTTGTGTTGCCCGGGATACGCAGAGGCATCATTGGGATTTGAACCTGGGTGCTACGGATAGTAGCCGACCGTCCTACCTGCTGTGTCCTGCCACCCCTGATCACTGGCATTGCAGTCGTATTAGGCGGAGCTCGCAGGGGGGTAGGTGGGGTTGGCTTGGTGTGGGCAGTTCCGATACGCGACCCCCTGGATGCTGCCGAAGACGAGAGTGCGGGGAGGGGGGGCGGGAAAGGGAGGATGGATTTCACTGGAAAGCTGGGGAGGAAGAGGAAGGAAACGCACGGTCTTAAGGGCCAAAAGGATCATGTGTCCGAGGGAGGAGGAAGTGAGCACTTTTCTTTACGACAAAAATATTCTAGAGGGAATATCGTAGAATAGGATTACGCAGAGTCCCGCGAGGAAGGTCGAGAGACAAATGAGATTATGAAACTAAATGGGAGCTATTAGAGGAAAGGGTGACGAGGATGTAAAAAAAATAGCTATGGCCGTAGAATATAGGAATACTAGAACAAGAGAAACCCAATTAACCGAGCTATAGTAAAACGGTATTAGAAAAAAGTAGTTAAACCTTATATGAATTAATCCCCAATGCCATGATGAAACTCTCCCGACAGACCTTGAGGTGGTGGAAGGGCTTATGCTTTCTGATGACCCCTAGAGTAGTGCTGGTGGGAGCGATGATATGGTCACTCATGCCAGCTAGATCGACGGGTATGAGCCAGGTGAAAGGTAGTCCACGCAGCGTCTGTTCCTCAGTGAGGCGGTCTGACCCCAGTAGAGCGACTTTTTAGTTATGGTGTCACGTTAAACACTATGGAAGAAGGCAATGGGAAACAACTTCACATATTTATCCCACGCTACTATAATGGACTTAGATTTAAGCATAAGTCGTTGCGGGGATCGAGATGGTGCGGTGGCTATCATACTGACTTCCCGCTCAGAGGGCCCGGGTTAGAATCCCGGTGGCGTCGAATATTTTTCAGAGGGATCTCGATCCATACTTGAGGTGCTTTGTGGAGTGCATATTGAGCGAGTGTGCCGTCCGTCGGATGAGATGTTAAGCTGCGGACCCCTTAGCACCTTTCGTTAAGAGTAGGCTAATTCCGACGCCGGGTTTTTCTCCACCCTTGATCTTTAACTGTCCATCCCTAGTAAGCGTTAACGTAAACGTTTTCAGTGAATTTGTGAAAACGGAGAAAATTGGTCATCGTTATGTGATACAATACTTTTATTTGAAAGGCCTCAGCCCAACCAATATAAAAGCTGAACTGGATTCTACTCTGGGTGAGTCTGCTCCTTCGTTTACAGCAGTAAAATATTGGGTAGCAGAGTTTAAACGAGGCAGTACTAGCTGTCAAGACGAGCATCGCATTGGTCGACCAAATGAGGTGACGACTTCAGAAACAGTGAAAAAAATCCACAAAATGATACTGAATGATCGTCGACTAAAAGTGCGTGAGCTAGCAGACATAGTAGGCATTTCAAAAAGTGCGCTTCATCGTATATTAACTGAAAATTTGGACATCAGAAAGCTGTGTGCAAGATGGGTTACACTAGAGCAAAACCAGTGTCGTGAAGATGTTTCAATTGAGTGTTTCAGCAACAAAGTTTCACAGCAGCAAAGCACATTCTTTGTGCCGTTTCACAACCATAGATGAAACATAGGTCCATTACTTCATACCCGAGACAAAGGAACAATCAAAACAAGGGATTCAAAAGGGAGAACCAGCTCCTAAGAAAGTTTCATCAACAGGCAAGGCTATGGCGTCGGTTTTTTGGGATGGGTGTGGGGTTGACTATCTCGAAAAAAGAAAAACTATCAGCGGCGAGTATTATGCGAACTTGTTGTAACGTTTAAGCGAAGAAATCAAGCGATAGCGGCCTCATTTGGCTAAGAAGAAAGTGTTGTTTCATCAAGACGATACACTATCTCACAAATCCGTTATTGCAATGGCCCAAATTCATGAATTACAGTTTGAATGGCTACCTCATTCACCCTATTCGCCAGATGGAGCCCCCTCGGATTATTCTCTATTCGCAAACTTGAAACAATGGCTTGGTGGTCAATGATTTTCCAACCATGAAGAAGTGATGTCGGCAGTTAATGGCTATTTTGAAGAGCAAGGCAGTTCTTATTATAAAAAGGGTATCGAAATTTTTGAATACCTCTGGGAAAAATGTATAGAGCTGACAGGAGTTTATGTTGAAAAATAAATACATTTTTTCCTAAATATATGTTCTTTCTTTGTTGGATCGGGCACTTCTGGGATTACCCTTGTATAATGAGTATTATAAAATTAATTTCATATCAATTGGAAAAATGGAATACATTTAGGAGAGAAAAGGGGTTCATTTGAGAAGGAAGGTATTAAAATCATTTTGAGCAAATTTATGGAGTAAGTTTCGAGTTCTTATTCGTAGCTGCATGAAAATTTCCAAGGTGAACAGGAGTACTAAAATTTTATGCCGGGTTTGGGGTGGGGGGAACATTCGGTACTCTGAAACCAGTACACTCTTTCGTGAGAAGGTTAAAATGCAGTATATACCCGTTAGTTGAGTCGTAAGTTCAAGTTAGCTACGTAAAAAATAGAAGCACTTTATTGGAGCATTGCAAACAGGTGCATAATTTTTCATTTTCCCGTTCCATTAGGAGTTATGTGTTAAAGAAGTATTGGGGTGTAGTCACGATATTAGCACTGATTGCCTAATTATTGAGTTACCCTCAGCTAAGTACCGAATGTTGGTTGCCATTATCATTAATGTCATGAACTACGTATTTTGTTAATTATTCATCCACATCTCAAGCTTATAATTCTGAAATGACAATCACTGCAGGGTAAGAAAATAGTGTAGGTTTAAACAAAAAGTATATATTACTAAGCCAGCAATAACATATACCTTTTAACGTTTTTTATACTTATATAAAAATGCTTGTAAATCGCACTATGAAACCTCATGGCTATGAATTTGAGATTTTAAAAAAATATTGAAGTCCTTTACGACTAAAATGATCACATATTTCTATATGATCTATTTTTAAGCCATTATAAAAACAATTTTCGATTATAAAATTAAATTTCGGACAAATTTTCATAAAACATTGCGTGGGCAATATTGAATTTAGTTAATGTGCCTGCGACGAATTTTCTCATCGTGAAAAGTGCTCGTTTTCTTTTGTTTTTTGAGCAATCTTCATACAAATCACTTTTTATCTTTCTTTAACTGCATATTATATAGGCTTTTAGTGGGTCGCGGTAGTCCAGGGGATAGAGCGTTGGCCTAGTGACCGGAGGGGTTCAGAGTTCGATTCCCGGGCAAGTCTCTGGTACCTGCAGCTCCACCCAGGCTATGTGATTTTTCGAGTACCAGATCTTCCTGGGAAACCATAACCGGCACAGGGGAACTACTACCCCCCCCCCCTTCCCGGATGTGTGAATTTCACGCGCCGTATAGGGCTTAGTACTGGTTCATCACCTACCAAACCGACCTTCGGGTTGATTTCTGCGTTTATGGTTTTTTTATATAGGCTTTCAACTGGTGCACACTATTAGTCATTGCTTTATTAATATAATTTGAACACGAGTAAACCTTCATTAAGATAACCCCTGCCGGGAAATGGGGAAATAGTCTTTTATTATATATCTATCTATTTATGATTGAATTTCAAATAGTTGGTTTGTCCTTGATTAAAAATATGGTTATATTTAAATGAGAAAATATTTCACTGCAAGTATCAGCAAAAATAAAATACAAACTCTTCAGAGTTATGGATGATATCCCCTGGTTTAAGAGGAGGATATTAGAGTCATCCATTTTTAAACTGAAAAATAAATATTCATATTTTTACAGCAAGATAAGCTCAAATGAGTGCAAATATGCGATTGCAAACCATACGAATCAAATACAACAGTAATAAACAATTTAACCGCTGTAGATAGATATTTTCCAGAAATATCGTTGATGGTACTTATTAGTTTGCTAAAAAAATATCTAGAGAAAAATGAACGATTGTCGATACGATTACATATTCACTTCGAACCACATCACGTGCCTTTTCAAACTATATAAAAATCACTCCTGACAAGCTCGGTATGGAATTGAACAAACACTCTCTAAAAGCGGATTTTACAACGCCGTTTTCATTACTAACATCAGCATACCGATTTAGGGTAGGTTTTCCATGGAACATCCACTGCGCATTGCTGCACTCCTCTTCCCTGTTTAAGTATATAGATTTCAAAATATTATCGCCCATCACTGAGTGAGCACCAAGCATTATTTCATGCATCAAGTGATTAATATTTATTTAAAGACATATAAGGGTATTAGAATCATCCATTTTTAAACTGAAAAATAAATATTCATATTTTAGTATGAGTGCAAATATATGATTAAAAATCATGCGAATATAGATGGGCTTAGTTATCCGGGTGGTAGAGTGCAGTGTACTACTTAGAGGAGGACCCTGGTTCGGTTCCAGATGACGCCTCTGGGCACCTTCACTCAAAATATTTTCGGATACTATGTCGAACCGTTGGCGTCGAAGGGATAGGAAACAAGGTAAGGGGTTACCTTGTTTGTGTGACTTTTAATGCATTAAAGGAGCTTATAACATTACACCCATTACCCATTAAAAGAATTTAACCAGAGCAATTTAAAATAGGTAACGATATCCAAAACTTTTCTTATCATTAAGTTTAGGATTTTAAAAAGCAATTTGAAGGGTCCTTAATAACTTCTTGGTAAAACTAGAAATATATATCCAGGAAGAAATTCATTAACTAGTGACGGAAATGTGTCAATAAATAAGAAACAGCAAAAAAGCTACCCTAAAAATACATCTTCGGATTCAGATACGATTTTCTAGTTTTTTATGAACTTGGCATGAGTTCTTCGAGTTGCTTCTTATCAGACCGAGCGCCCTTATGTTTTTTTATTCCATTTCATTCTTTAGACTTGCGCCGGGCTCATTAACATGGAAATATTCCCATTTATGCATCTTTCTCATTCCATTTTCAGTTACTGAGTCATTTTTGTTTTTTTTTTGCACTTACTCTCTGGTGGAATTTTTTTTAAATCAAGAAAGAGAACTAGGAGGCGTTCATTCACCGCTTATTCAAGTCTAGTTCAGATTAGTAATCTAGCAAAAGAGCGAAAAAACAATGGAATCGCATTCCTGAATCAATATTTGAGGCAACTGAATACTATGCTAACCAACTGGACTGGAAAACGGCTGAATTATCATGGGGGAAAAATTGAAAAAAAAAACTGCATGAGAGATAGTTATGGCATATCAAAACGAAGTAGCGAAGGATTGACTTTTACGGGAACACATTTTGGGTTAGATGTGCTCGTGAAAGGTTCAATTTCGAAGATAATTATTTTTTAAGATTAACTTCAATATTTATTCTAGTCATATATTATGGATTTTACTTTATATTGATGGGACTGGCGCTGAAATATTCCCGGGCCGGAATGATTGACATAATAAAGAATATTTTTATGGCTTGTGAAATTATTTTCCCAGCCACTTCCATGATTTATAGCCAGAGGAGAGATCAAGGTTTTCTTGGACTGAAGGGTAGTGGTTAAATCCAGCCACCACTTCTTCTGGCATTATATCCTATCATTTATATTTCATTCTCCTAAATCCCAATCCTAGGGGAATTGCCTTGAGAGCAAAGAGTCAATCCTTAACCTCTCTTGGAAGTTCTTTTTGTCAGACAGTGAGTATTTGCAATATCAATCATTTCACGTCACGATATTGACTTTCATGAGCAGCTTGTTAGCGTCCATTCATGGAACAGACAAAATGTAAACATTACTCAAACCTGCAATTTTCCAGAACTGTTCTGAGGTCAGAGGTTTTAAAATAAAGTCCCCTTCTCCGGATTGTAAACTGCTTCCTTAGTGAGGTTCATAAAAAGCCGAATATACCGCTCTAGTTGATTCTCAAATATATTAATCATATTATTTCACCATAACCCGATCAATTACGCCATAGGACAGCATGTTCTTTTGAGTGGATAATATAAACTATTATGAAACTCTAAGGTACAATTGTAATTGTACGTATCTCTCAACATGTTTTAATCATTAAAATTTAGCATAACTTTCGTCCATAATATTTTTCAACAATTTCACGTAATATTTCTCGTGATTCGTCTTAACCATTCCTCTGAAAATCAATTTCTTCTATGGTTTCAGAAACTGATATGCTGCAATACACCGTGAGGATTTATATGCCACGATAATATCTTTTTCTAAGTCAATGGCCTCATTGTATTTACCCTCTGATTTAATTACCAATTCTATCCAGCATGACAATTTATTCTTTAATTTTCTCGGTTCGAAATTGGAGATTGGTAAAAAAACTAGCGGGATATTTAAATTAGCGTTATTTGGCGCCACTTGATAGAATTTCTTGATATTAAATAAACACAACACTCGGTTTTCCACATTAATTTTAACTTTGCACGATCAGGGTTTTGATACGGCACAGCATCATCAGGCTAACCTGATTGTGTTGCGAAGACCGTGGAAGACTAAATTCTGAATTATTTGTGTCGTTAAAACAGGACAACATGTTTGTGAAGGCATTTAAGAAGATTCACGGCAAGTGTGAATAATGAAGTCATTAGCAATAACCGGAAAGTTTGAAAATTCCAAATTTTAGCCCAAACTTAACTTTCGTGTGATTTTAATTTACTTCCTTAAAGATCAAGCTCAGGAAACAAAACGCTGCGGCCCAAAAGGTTTTACTAATATTTTCTTACATCTTTAAGCAAAGCCCCGCGATCAATGATTTAGTCTTTCCCCTGCCTACGATCTAAAGCGTTGACGCCGTGAAACGACTTACAAAAATCTCATGCGATCAAGAGCTGCACCGGCGTGATCAGTGATACGTAATAGTCCCTGGCAGAGTCTTCCGATGCCAGATATTCGTAGATATAAGTGCATGGATCTGCTCAAATTACAATGAGAAAACGGAGAAGCAAACATCTCTGTCACACTTCAATCACACTATGCTAGACAAAGCAATTAGGTGATATTACACGAAGTCATCAATTGCATGATTAAGGGGTTAGACACACCTGAATTCAAATAAGATTCAAAATTCGAATTTTGACTTCTCAGTGTTTAGTACTAATTTTGAATATCAAATTGAGACTCCGACCCAGTCGCGCAAATCTTGCTTGCTTTAGTCAATTGATTTAGATTAAGAGACGTAATTTGACGATCGCACCTTTATTCTTCTAGCTATAAAATAGATTGGGGATTCTATAGAAATAGGTCATTGATTGATGCCGGGATAATATATCTCCAGCGCAGTTTAAGCTCACTTCAGGTTATTTCTTCAAGATATTACTTTCCGATTAATGCCGCTGTCTCACTCGCTAAAATTAGCTACCCCCTCTCTAAAGCAGGAATTAATGTGTTCGTCAGTGCTCCCACTTGGCTTCAGGGAAAACTTTATGACAACATTCTCACGCACCTCGGGAAAAACCTAGCATCGTTTGTTCAGGTCGGATCTGGGTGCCTGATGTCAGGAGGACCTGATAATTACTTCGTAAAAACCTTTTCTTTTTCTATGATATCCATCCGGGGAAACTCCAATTCAATAATATTAAGAAGGAAATTTAGCACAAAGACATCAAAGAAATAATGCACAGGCATAAACAGCTTAGCCGATTGATGAATTGTGTGTGTAGTGTTATGTCGAACCGATGTGGGGCAACTGCGCGATGGCCAACTGCGATGCTGGTTTACGAAATGTGTGATGCTTTTTTCAAAAGGTTATTCTAAGCCAGCGTCTAACTATTCAAGTAAGGACGTTACGGCTAACGTATGATTTAATGTAAGTTATGAATACATTCGTTGATACTGTCCTAAAGTTTTTCCTTTAAGTTCTCCTCTCATGAGGACACAAACTAATTTTACCCGAATTGGAAGTGGTCAGGTAATCAGTACCAATCATTCTCCTTTTATTTTGACCCTTCCCCTCTCTCCTCCTTCCTCCAATCTGAGGAAATCATCGGACAAAGGACTTGAGTGTTTGGCTGTGAGGAAAAGTGGAGATTGAGGGAAGATGGGAAAATGTATTCCCAGCCACACGCCAAGACCCATGGGATGGAAAGAGAGGATGGAAATGAAAGAATGACTAACGGATATGCAAAAGAGCATCGCATCATGGAGGTCACGGAGAGCGACGAACTGCGTATTCCAGAGAGTCGACACGGGCCCAGTTCCCCCATATATCCCTCGCTCCTTCTTGGAGTGCCCAGTGCGATGCGACCAATCACCCCTTCCCCCTTCCCAATCCTTCCCCGCCTCCCCTCATCAGCACGGGGATTGAGAGGGGGGGAGAAGGCGAGGTTTTGGAAGTGGTTTTACCCCCGAGTTCTCGAAAACGGTTTCACGCTCCCGTAGACAACAGAGATCGCTGAATTCAAAGCGGCAGGGAGACCACTCCCACCTCTCTTAAGGCGACGTTTGCGAGTCCCTCTCTGACATAAGTAGTGAGAAGAGAAGACGTTTCCCGATGGTCTTTTCTCCATTTCCCTCTCTCTCTCTCTAAGAAGCTCACCGGATGAAATGGCATCTCTAATGCCCCAGATTTACCTTTATCCAAATTGGTAGGCATATAAGAATTCCTTGCTTTCTGAGTCCCGTTCTTCTGCATGCATTGCTTTCGAGATCTTCCACAGATACGTTTTAAAGCCGACGGCATGATCATTTTCGTGCATACGAGGTTAAGTACCCATTCTAATATTTTCTAATGAGAGGTTTTTATAATGATAGAACAAAATGGGTAATCATTTTATGGGTAACCATAGAACAAAATGGGTAAGCATTTTGTTCTAATGGAAGTTTAATACTGTATTTCCCATTGGGTAAATGCAGCAAAAGATTTTTTACAGCTTTCTCGTATTTTTTTAGATTTCTTAAGTGATGTTATCATTTTCTGGGGTTTTTTCACATCCAGATCCGCATTCCCGCCATCGAACTCTAACCTCAACGAAATCTATAATTTATTGCATTCGTAGTAATAGCAGTAGTTTTTAGGGGAGGTGATCAAAGCTAAGGTCATTTCCGTATTTTGCTGGGATAGATGGGAAAAGGAGGATGGAGAGAGGAACCCGGCGTCGGCATTATCCTACTCTTAACGCGAGGTGCCATGGGGTCAGCAGTTTAACGTCCCATCCAACGGACGGCGTACTCTCTCAAAGTGCTCTCCAAAAAGCACTTCAAGTAGGGATCGGGATACCCCTGAAAAATATCTACCGTTGACAGGATTCGAACTCGGGCCATTTCGGTTGGGAGCTAGTACGTTAGCCATCATCTCGATCTGCTTATTGCATTCGTAAATGGCATATTATGTTAGCGGCATTCTTGTTACAAATCTTCTTCCGTTGAAATATTCCATGTACTCATCATCAGTATTTCAATCCTAGGATTGGTTTACTGCAGCCATTCATTCTGCTCTAGTTAATGTCAATGCCCTCAATCCTTGATACCGTCTCTGTTTTACGTCCGTGTACTATTTTTCACGCATTGACCTTACGTTAATCGTTTTCTCCGTATCGCGATCCTAAGTAGAAAGTGTGATATCAATTCATTTCACTTAACACTTATTTGCCATTTTTCGACTTTCAGAGGAAAGTTCAACATGAAAAAGTTGTGGGCACAATATGGTGCGGTGGCTCTGGTACTGGATTCCCACCCAGAGGGTCCGGATTCGAATCCCGGTAACGTCAAATATATTTCAGTGGCATCCCGATCCCTACTCGAGGTGCTTTGTGGAGGGCACTTAGAGTGAGCACGCCGTCCGTCGAATGGGACGTTAAGCTGCGGACCCCTTGGCGCCTTTCGACAAGAGAAGGCTAATGCCGCGGCGACCCTTCATCCTTTCCTGTCCCTCCCTAATGGCGCTAATGACCTCAGCTTTCGGTCTCCTCCCCCAAATACTACTACTAAGATGGATTCGTCGCGTTTACTAACCGTGACATCTTTACACACAGATGTTCATACACCTTTCAGTATTCTTTGTGTGCGTTCTATCCCTAGCGTCAAGAGCAACAAAGTATTAATGGCATTAAGTTATTTCTAATCTGAGTTAATTTGCTGTCAAACATAATGCCTCTCAGGTTTCCCAATTGAGCTAGAAAGAGATTTTATGCAGGGCTGTGTGAGCAATCATACAGTTTAATGCTTTTAGTGATTTTATTACAAAACGGGAATGAAAATCTTAAATAATGGGCATTTTTATCAAATCTTGTTCTCTTTATTATGTAGTATGTCGAAACTAAAGTAGACTCTTTTATAATATACACTGAAATACATGTATATATAATATATGCTAGCGTTGTGATCCAAGGTTTATTTGAATTACCTGAAGTTTATTTGGTATCATTTCATTTGCTTTCTTGCTCTCGTTAATGACCGGGCGCTATTCAAACTCATATTCCGTCGAAATAAGATACAATCAATAAAAATGACTGAAGTAAATAGTGGTCAAGTCATACATTTATGCGATAATAATTTTAAAAACTTGTTTATATACATTTTATCTCTAGTTATTATTATTGTACATGAATTTTGCCAGTTATTTGTTTAAGACTGAATAATTTTGCCAGGAGATGTGGTCAAAAACATAAGTGAAAATGTACGAGGGTGGTCTGAAAAGTTTACGACCTAATAAAGATACAAAACATTTTTTTCCTGAAATTTTCTGAGGCCGGAAACTTTTCTGACCACCCTCGTAATTATGCTGAGCTCATTTTACTCAAATAATCCTAAAGGTTTTTTCTTTTTTTATGGTTTAAATTATCAAAAGCATGAAATATTATAAGATTGAACCATTTAAAAAAATACTTTTGAATACGGTGCTGAAGGAGAACTCTGAAGAATAATAAAGAGAGTCAGACGCAGCCTAGTTCGTAACGAGGGAATATGAATGGGATTTGGGATTTTCGTAACCTAACCATTGAACTCCGTAAATATCCGTATATATCTGCAGATTTTAATGAGTTGCTTCCTCATGTCAATGCCAGTATTCTCTGCCGTTAGTGATTGTTTGTCTCTGATAGAGAACCATCTTTGTCTGGTATATTCTGCTTTCCCGTTCTGCCTATTTCCTTTTCCATCGTTCCATGATCCGGCTAGCCATATTCGTAATGAAGCTCCACTTGCTCAAGAGTTGCTCGATATTTATTGAACGAATGGCTCCACATCGGACGCCATGTGGAGTTGGCTTCTATTGTGAACCGCGACCTATTTGGCAAAGACTAATGTGAATGCACTAGCCTTTGGAACACGAGACATGGCTACAGTACTTTTTTAATGTGAGATGTCACTTGGTCAACTCCAGACGCCTAATTTAGTTTGCGATTTTAATCCGTTTTTTGTAGCTTGCACATCTCAATTCGAATTGTTTTATATCCCTGTTCTACATTCGTGTAACGAGAAGCGATGTCAAGAGTATGTTCTTCCATCTGTCCTATTTCATTCCAGGATATTTTTATCCGAAAATTAAACTTCGCAACGAAGGAATATTCATAGGATTTTTGTATCCTAAACACACTCGGGAGTGTCAGCTCTAATCATTCGCATGTATGGGTTTTAAATCCAACGTAGGGAAATAGATGAAGAATTCCCAATAGCTACCCAACCTTTGGTCTTTCGTACATGCATTACTATTGATGTCTGCTTGTATTATAAATTGTTTTCCTTTCTATGAATGTGCTGGAAAAATTATGCTATAAATTATTTTCATCCCGCGATCGTTTCTTGTGATATACTTTGATTCAATAGCAAACAATAGTTCTGTTTCACATTTTTCTTATACGTAGTCTACAGAAAATTGAAACTTTTATTCTATTTCTGAGGGAAAACCTTATATCTTCCGCTAACGTTTTTTCCATTATCTGGTTTTTTAGGATGGAGTTGACGTGACGTATAGAGGATATACTTCTTCTATTTGGAGTAAAATAATTATTAAAAGGGAGCACTGGAGGGATCGGATTGATGCATTGGCTAGGGTACTGACCTTTCATTTCTAGGGCTCAGGTTTACAATCTGGGGATTATGAATACTTTTCATTGATTCTTATCTTCCAACTTACGACGTGCTGTGGAGGAGATGACCGTAAGCGTCGTATTCCGCCCGCTGGACTAGATTTCATTTTATGAGTCTAGTCCAGTTTTCACACAGAAAGGCAAATTTTCAGAAAAATACATTAAAAAGGTACATATTATTCAGCATTTGCACACTTTAGAAGCAACTGGAAAACTCTTTTGGAAATAAGCACAGTCGACATCGCAAATTTTTCCTAAGACATTTCTTGAGATTTTTGTAAGGAACTCTTTTAAAATTATGCGTTGAGTAGATCTTTAGCCACACATTTCCCAGAAAACGTTTGTTCTGACGTAAATCTACATTTTTTTCTGTCAATTTCTTTGAAACTCAAAGCCACAAATCAATATTTATAGTTTAAATACAAACTTTCATTAAATTTGCCCAGCAATCCAGAGAAAAAATCATATTTGCAAAGCTTCTGCCAATTTTGATCGAACATATTATGCCAACGTCGTCCAAATTTGTCGAAACAAGTTTTTCTTTTCAGGGAGACCGCAATGTGCCATAACCTACCAGGCTCTGTCTAAATGAATAGCATTAAATAGATATTGCAACTGGCAATTTAGAATTATCAATGCGTTTTAGAATTTAAAGGTAATTATAATTGACCCCAGAAATATCGAATTGTACAAAATGGTAGCAGAAAGTTCTGTACGAACTGATACGGTTAAAGATCGGATATAGAAAGATATATCGCTATTTTCATTGTATTTGATTTTATGGACACGTTTATTCTGGATCTGAATCGGTGAGAACATGACAACCACTTAAATAATCACCTGCGGTATTTAAAGTTGAATACTATGCGGCAGGGTAAACAAGTCGGCCGCATTCGTAAAAGATTGAATATCTGCGAACCCCTGGTCCATTTTTGGTCTACCCTTGAATAAGGAATGAAAAAACAAAGATTTTTAAAAGGTATAAGCCATTTGGTTAGCCCAATGGGAATTAACATTGTGAATTCGGTGTTTCGTTACGAGTCTATTAAGTACCAATTACGTACTATTATTGCGAGAATAGCAGCCGGGAATATAGAAAATGAAAAGTACCTTAAGTTTTAAGGAATCGAGAAAAATCGACAAGGAGAGAAATATCTCACTTCCCTCTCTTTTCTCCTCCCAACCGCTATTGCCTCTTGTCTCTATTTATTTCAAATGCGGTCGTATTACGAGTGGGGAAATCCAATTGTGATCAAATCTTTGGTACTGCACGGCATGAGATACGCACAGGGTGTCGAATTTTTAAGCGATAATCCGGATGATAAATAGCCACATGACACATACTTTTTAGTTCTATACTCAAATAAACCTCACTCTTGAATAAAATGTTTCAAATGAAAAAATTTATTTTGAGCGATCAATTTATACTCTGAAAATCTGGGTGATAACATTTTGAGTTATTCATTTATTGAGGGTAGAATTAAACGTTGCATCCTTAATTATATTTTTAATATGATTTATTACATACTTATTTGAAGAAATGTCTTTGAGAAAACCAGCTAGACGAATAAATTACTCATGCGTTCGCTAAATATAGATACAATTAAAGTAATGGAATAAATTTTAAATTTGTATTGAAAATTGAAATTTTAATCAAGAATTTCCTAAAATTTTCATTTCACTCCTAGATAAATCTTAAGAGGAAACAAGAAATTTACTGAACATTAAGCGATAAATTAGGTTTCCTAATTCATTAAAATATACTTCTGTACTTGCTGGCAACCCAATTTAGTTTGAAATCCGTAGTTATGCTAGAATGAGAACGAATATTTCTCAACTAACCACGAAGTTGGAATTAAGCATCAATGGAGTATTCCACAGTACAATACCTTTCGTTTTGAGCCCCCATGAATTACATCGTAACCAATTAACAGAATAAAATTCTGTACTAAAGCATAAAGCAAGCATAATACGTATTTGGCACTGCATTATGATATAATGTGTTCAATCACATCTTTCCAAACATTATACTATTGAGCTAACTTGTTTAATTTTAACGTATTCAAAAACACCTTCGTAAATAGAAGCGTTCTGCTGGACTGAATAAAAGTAAGTACCTCTTAAGCAATTGTAACGTAAATTTTTAGAACCGTACTTAACACAAATTTACGTAGTTACAGTTTCATGTTAATAGCAATGAGCATTAATTGGTCGCATTTTAAGAACTAGAGTCATCAGGACATTAGAAAAAAAAATTATTTTTTTAAATACTCAAGGAATATGTATTCATGAATTGTTTATATTACATTTTGGTTGTCTATTTTTACCAGATGCAACGAGAAAAAAGCAATTATTTTAAGAATGGTCTATGTGAAAAATAAACAGCAATTTCCCGATAAATTAACGGTACGTTCTAAATCTGTCCTGGAAGATGATGACAAACGTCATACTTGTGAACGAGCATCATAAAGGTAATGGACAAAGAAGAAGATCCACAGTTTAGAGTTTTGATATTGTCTTATTAAAAGTAAATTAATTTTGGCCGAAGAAATTGATAGGGAAATTAAAAATTTGCTTCTCCTCCACCTACTCATTAACTGACAAAACTGGGGTGCCATGACATCCGTATTGGAACCCGAATAGTGATTTTTTTACAATGAAATACATTTTTTTAGTATTTCAAAAAGTAGTCACATGTTACCATCATTTATTTTTTCAGGAATTATTTGTATTTACAGTGAATGTATTACTATAAAAATAATTCTATTGACAATAATACAAAATCGTCGCGCCATTTATTTTGAGTGAACGTGAAGTACACGCTTGTTTTGAAATAAAACGCCAATTGCGGTTATTCATCGGCGTGATTATCGGTAAAATACGATAAGAATTGGCAGAAGCATCTCATACAATGCCATGCTTTCACCACCAAAGAAAGATGCATCTTTCCTTCTTCAAATGTGAGAGCTGAGTTTTGTTTAACAGACTGTCAGATTAATGCGTCATTGAATCGAGCTATTCGATGCTCTGTCACACTCTCCTTAGCTCTCATATCCGTTTCTATTTATTTACTGATAACCAAAATTAATTATTTAGATTCGTTGGACTGGAGTCAATGACATGTGATTGAGAGAAAAACGCTTGAGGGTGGTAAAGTGTGCACTTGATCGAAAATTTAAAACCAATTCATGCGGGATACAAAATTTTCCCAATTTAGATTTTATATCATGAGAGCTTGAATTTGCGTATCTATTCGTATATTCTTTGCCTCCCTAAGAACAACTTTAAAACTGTTAAAACTAATTCACATAAACCAACTTCTAAAATTTAAATTTAAATTCTGGATTTGATGCAATATTCGCTTGATAACAGGGAAATACGTGAGGATATGGAGAGGAAAGTTTCATTCAGCTTTACGTAATTTCATACTCCACCTGTTAAGAAATAGTGACTTATCATGGCTAACCAAGTCTGTCCTTTAAACGTGATGATCACCCATGGCATCAGTTAGGGCAGGTCAGGGAGAGAACGAGCAAAGTTACGTTGGTTGTAGTTTCAAAATTATAAACCCATTACCTTTTGAATATTTGTTTCGAAGTAGCACAAACATGAAAATTCTGCTCACGAACAAGTTTGTAGTTTTCGCACGTATTCTGACCCTTATATGCAGCTCTAAATGATTCCATTATAACACATGCCTGAAATCCTTGCGATAACACAATGCGAGACTGGATTCAAAATTCCAAGATGAATGCATGAAAACAGGTCGCACATAATTTCTCCTCGCTGTACAAGATAGAGAAATTAGCAGTAAAAACATTGTATATTCTTGGTAGAAAGATTTCATGTGACGGCTTTCATATATTTTAAATCCCATCAACCACCTAAACGCTTAAGTTCTTCCAATTTAAGTCATCGAGGTCATTGAAAAATCGATCGCAATTTGTTTTATACTCGGCTACCTGAAGGATTTATCGAAAGCCATGAACGCTCGTGTATGCTCAGAGGTAGAAGAGTGTACAAATCTACCTCTTGGATAAATAGATAAAGAACGTACTACGGCCGAGTGCATGGAAAGAAAGTAAAACCCAAAGCCGTACACTTAAGGGCACTTATAGGTGGAATATAGAAGGGGGTGGGAAAGTTATTGTTTGGCGGGAAGCCAGAGGCCCGTGACCCGTCACTCAAACAAATGAAAATTAAAATAAATAGTTCTACCAATTACTCCCTTGATCAGGTATTTGCACACCAAATTGACCTTCACAAGTCGCAACCACACACACACGCAGGGTTTACGGGGCGGGAAGCCCGACGCCAGTGACCCGTCACTCAAACAAATGTAAAATATTACCAACAAGACTTCGGCACCACGATGGGAAATTCCCTTTCTCCATTTCTAGCAAACCTGTTCATGTCCCGCTTTGAAGAGCAATGTCAAGGAAAATTTACCTACTTCCCAAAAGTTTGGTTTAGATATGTAGATGATATATTCGCAGTCTTTGATACCAACTCATGCTCTTTAGAAGCATTCCAAAACCAACTTAACAGCCAATACCCCTCAATCAAGTTCACAGTCGAATCTGAAACAGATCGGTCCCTCCCCTTTCTTGATCTTAAGATATCCAGAACCCCCTCCAACCACCTCTCATTCAACATCTACAGGAAACCAACCCACACCAACAATTACATACACGAATCTTCTTTCGATCACAAAACACACAAATTCGCTGCCTACCACTCCCTAGTACATAGGCTCCTCAATGTACCTTTGTCCAAAGCGGATTTCATAACAGAATTAAAACACATAAAACACACGGCTGTGGTGAACGGCTACTCAGAAAAGCTCATTGATAACATCTTAAAAAAACACAGGAACAAAAGACATCTCCAAAATAACACCACACTGTATACACCAGGTGACAAGAAATTTGTCAAACTACCTCACCACCCACAACTAACAAAAGGTCTTCCTTCTATCTTCAAAAAAATCAATTACACACCCACATTTGTTAGTCAAACTAAACTGAAACACCTATTTGTTAATCCAAAAGATCCTATTGAGACCCTAGACAAATCTGGAATTTACAAAATCTCCTGCCCACATTGTGACCTTTCTTACATCGGGCAAACTCGCAGAAATATTCGCACACGCTTTAAAGAACACGCTGCATGTTACAGACTGGGAAATTTCAACAAATCATCCGTCGCCCAACACATACACGAAAACTCACACAACATCACAATTGAAGACCTACAGCTATTGAAACATGTGCCTAATCACCTACTCGACCATTACGAAAGTCTGTACATTAACAAAACAAAAGAAAAACTCATGAACAGTGACAAAGGCCCAATATCGTCATCCTTGTTTTCAATCTCCCTTCCGGAATCATGACCGTCCCTTCCCCAAAGGTCAAACGACCACCCCCCCCCCCCCCTTCGACCTTCAAATTTCCCAAGAATCGTACCTGCTCCTGTTGGCCCCTCGCCCACCCACCCGTGCTTCCCCCCCCCATAACCTTCCCCCGTCCGTTACCATGCCCCCCCTCCCCTACTTAACTGTTACTTACATATTTTGGCTCCGACTAATCATTCTTCTCTGAAGAGGCCTGCTTAGCAGGCGAAACACCTGGTGTCAGGTTTTTCGGCACTTTCCCCTCCAGCACTGTACTTTTGTGTCGTCCGAGTTTGAGTGACGGGTCACTGGCGCCGGGTTTCCAACCCCGTAAACCCTGTGTGTGTGTGTGTTTGTGACTTGTGAAGGTCAATTTGTTTGCAAATACCTGAGCGAGGGAGTAAGTGTTATATAATTTTTATTTTATTTTTTCATTTGTTTGAGTGACGGGTCACTGGCGTCGGGCTTCCCGCCCCGTAAACCCTGTGTGGGTGTGTGGTTGCGACTTGTGAAGGTCAATTTGTTGTGCAAATACCTGATCAAGGGAGTAATTGTTTGAACTATTTATTTTATTTTACATTTGTTTGAGTGACGGGTCACTGGCGTCGGGCTTCCCGCCCCGTAAACCCTGCGTGTGTGTGTGGTTGCGACTTGTGAAGGTCAATTTGGTGTGCAAATACCTGATCAAGGGAGTAATTGGTAGAACTATTTATTTTAATTTTCATTTGTTTGAGTGACGGGTCACGGGCCTCTGGCTTCCCGCCAAACAATAACTTTCCCACCCCCTTCTATATTCCACCTATAAGTGCCCTTAAGTGTACGGCTTTGGGTTTTACTTTCTTTCCTCTACCTCTTGGAATTTCCACAAACATAACGACGACGACGACGACATGCCTTGTCGTTTTTTCAAGCGGCTTTATTTTTCAGAGGTCGCCTAGTTGGGCTTATGCTCTGTGTCACAATATTTAGATTTTCCTATATCTTCCTGGAGCACCACCAGAGTCGTTGTGTTGCCCTCTTTTTATTTATTTAATTATTTTTTCGTATTGTTTAGAAGTGTAACATTATTTGGTCTCTTATATTTGTCATAGGGGCCTATTTTATTTTGTTTGGTGTATGTCATAGCGCCATTAGTGTTTTCTTTTAATTTATCAAAGTATACTTTACTCTTTGTCAGTAAGAAGTCTGAAAGTTTTTCCATGCTTGTTTTTAGGTATACCATCTCGTTTTCTTCCCATGGGGGAAAACCAATAATCACGCTTCAAGTAGCTTTTATCGCGTAGTGAACTAACATTTAAATGTATACGACATACGAATAGATTATTGGATACCTTCATTCATCCATTAGTATCAGCTAATCTTATTTAAATAAGAAAGAAGAAGTTTGTCGAGAAGCTAATCCAAGCTTTTAATACCACTACTACACTATACGAGGGTTGCTACTTATATTTTGAGCCTTGACAACACTAAGTGCTTCAGGCGTCATCTGACGTTTCTATCTGAAAGTTTGACCCTTTTAACGCTAACTTTTTCAGGACATTTCGTCGCTTGATCATAACATGTGTTGTTTAAACTGACTCGAAAATTTTGTCTCAGCGAAAAAATGGAGTTATAACTCTTGAACACTTTGTGCGATGATTTTTTACGACTTTCGACGTTGATTATTAAGACAGGAGTGCATCGATCAACTTACTTCCACTTTTGGCGATGGAGCCCCATCCTTTGCCAATGTGGAACGCTGGTAAAACGCATTTCATCATGGCCGCCGTTCGCTCAGCGATGAAAGTCGTGATAGTCGTTAACAATCAGTTGTTCTGCCAGAAAACATTGATGCTGTTAAAGAAATAGTAAAGGAAGATTGTCATGTGACTTATCGTAAGACTGAGGCATCCTTGGGGATTAGTATGACGAGCATCAATTAGATATTGCATGAAAATTGAGCTGTGAAAAAAAATTTGTCCGCGTTGGATATAGCATAATTTGAGAAAAGCTCAAAATATGCTCGTGTCAATTGGTGCAAGGAAATGCTCAACAAATGCAATTGCGGTGAATTAAAGCTGTGTTTAGCATCTACACAGAAAAATTCAAAACCCATGTTTTGGAGGTACCTCAATCGGAGTGGAAAAAGTGCCACGAAAATTGGTTGGAGTGTAAGCAAAAGTGTATTGATTATCATTTCGAAAAACAATAAAGCCATTTTCAACAATAAAATACGGTCTTTTCATTATTATGTTCAAAATATAAATAGCAACCCTCGTAGAAATAATCTTTTTTAAATGAGTATTCTTTTTTAATATAGTTCTAAATAGACCGTACTTAATGAAGCAAGCTTGCTTTTTCCTACCAATTTCTACGCAACACCATCTGATTATCATACGAATTGTAGAAGAAGATTTCAAATTATGTATGCCCACTTTCCTGTTTTGGTCAATTAAGTTTTCCACCTCTCGAGTAGTAAAACGTTGTATCCAAGTGTAAAGTTGAGCATTTTTATTGGAAGACTCATGCGTAATATGTATAGTTTCTCCTACATAATGTAGGAGAAACTATACTATAAAAAATATGCTTTGTCTTAAACTGGGAAATGCAGTTTTTGCATGTCCGACCTCGATTAAAGCATTTTTTTCGAGCACGTGATTGAGATTTTTTGAGAGGATAGAATTAAACTCTTTCATTTTTACGTGAAAAGACACCATTTTTATCTGCTATTTTAAATAGAACAATTATAACTGGTTGGATTCCAAGCACATCCGATCCACTAGAGTAATTTACTTACATTGAATTTATCAATGTTATCAGGCGTAATTTTTAAAGTTTTTAGCACTTTTTTCGATAACTTTAGTTTTGGACTTTTGACCTCATTCCTCACGTGTAATTAATATATTCCATTTTTTAACAAAATTTTCCACCTAGTGATAAATATGATGAATTCAGCATTTGAATTCTAAAGACAATAATTGGTTTCCAATGATATTTGTGTAATTTTAATCAATTTATTTATATTTTGAATCATAAAAATTCCATCAATATTGCAGAACAGGTAAGGAGAGTTGAATCGACTCTACAAACATAGAATGCTGTAAACCTTTAGTGTGATATTTGTTAATTGATTATGAAGTGATGGGATCAATAGAGCTATTTAATGCTTGACGTGGCTTCAGTAGTAAATAATACTGATTTATTCCTTGAAATCAAAATTAATTCTTTCGTTTTCAGTCTGTTTAAACTTGGGAATGAAGAGAATCGTTTATCCAATCCTCTACCCTAATTCAATTGGCACTCACAAAAGTTCTATATATATTCACAAGTTATAAAATTAGATGATATGCATATATGCTAAGCATTAAATTAAAACAAATAAGTTTCATTCATAAAGTGGTAATAGAAACATCCCCGCTTTACGGTTTAGATGCAAACATGGAAGCAGGTATGAATGCTGGATAATGATATTAATGAGTTAAATTATACAAAAATATCCAAAAAAATAAGTAGTTTCACTCAGACTATTGGATTAATGCCGAAACTTGTATTAACTTATTCGAAGCACTGAAGTTGGTGAAAATAAGGTCATGAAGCAGATAAATTGTGCTAAATGAAAATATTTAATAAAGAAGTAACCCTATAGTTTTCGAAGCACATTGAAGATGTTTTAAACGTGCTATAATCTTCCCCTGAGCGTAGCAGACACGAGGAAAGTCTGGTTAAAGAGCGCCTGAAGAACAAATTCCCCTATATAACTGTTGCCCTTCTGCATGCAGTCGCACAATTGTGCTGAGATAACGATTCCAAAATATATATCCTTAAAAATCATCAACAAAAGGATAGAGAGTAGGGCAAATGATTACTTAGGGGATGATCCGTTTGAGTTTAGGAAGGGGAGAGGTACGCGTGATGTCATTGCAGTAATGAGATTATTAATCGAGAGGAATATAGAACACAACCTGGAGGTATTTGCCTGTTTCGTAGATTTCGAAAAAGCGTTTGATAGAGTGAATTGGGAAAAACTAATGAGTATATTGCAGAAAATAGGAATAGATTGGAGGGAAAGGAGGCTAATCCGCAACCTGTACATGTCTCAGACTGCTCAGGTGCGAGTGGGGAACGGGGAGTCCGGATGGGCAGTGTTAGGAAGAAGTGTAAGGCAGGGTTGCCCATTATCACCGTTGCTGTTCAACCTGTATGCTGAGGAAATGATTAAAGAGGCATGGGAAGAACTGGAGGTAGGAATGAAAGTGGGCGGGGAATTCGTGAAATCAGTTAGGTTCGCTGATGACCAAGCTTTAGTTTGTCAGTCAGCCAAGAGGTTGCAAGCATTGCTGAGTGAATTGGAAATTCAGTGCGGCAGGTATGGGATGAGAATCAATTTTTATAAAACAAAGGTCATACGATTTTCTAGAAAGAAAAATGTACAGCTAAATATTAAAATAGGAGGGCAAAATCTAGAGCAGGTAGAACAGTTTACATATCTCGGAAGTGTTTTGGACCAACACGGTCAAAGTACTAGTACTTATGACATAATCCTATGGAGGCAGGAAATATGGATGATATTGATCGGCAGTGGAATGTTGAAGACTGTAATAGAGGGGAGAATGTTAGGGAAACGAGGAAAGGGAAGGAACTGGATAGGGATGTTGGACGGGATGAAGGGAGGAAGAAAGTACTCAGAGATGAAGAGGGACCTGATGTAGAGTAGGTTGCTGGTTTTGTGTTTTGCTAGGAGTCACAAAATATTTAACTGGTAGTCGGGTCCATCCAAACCTTAACCGGTAGATTACCTAATAATAATAATTTCCCTAAAGAGTGTAGGTCATAGACTTCGAAGATTTTGGCATGGAAATGAATGGAGGTCATAAGTTCGATAGAAATTAAAAAATTACCAAATTCTACATAACTGGGGGGGAAAAAGTGGAAGTTTCTGAACGAAATTCGCATGTGACATCCAATTTTTTAAAAGGTAATGGGATGCTGAGGGACTGATGTGTAGGTGAAGAAGAGAACGGAGTAGACTAAAAATTTTAGATGACATGAAGACTGTTAATGGATATTAAAAACTTGGAGAAGAAATGAGTAATAAGACAAAGGCATGTTTATGTGGGAGAAAAAAGTTAGTAGTTTTAATAAAATATTTGAAAATGTAGGACGACGTGAAATAAGTAATAATGCAATAGTATTCAAAACCCACTCTTGTCGGAGGACTTCCTATGCATAAAATGGTAACTTATTGAACGCCTCAGTACAATGACATTTGGAATCGACATGGATTCAATTATTATAACCACATTCACGCATCAATGGTGATTATAAACATGTGTGAATAAATTGTTTTCACTGAGAAAACAAACTTTGGAATTGATTTTCCCGTCAAAAATACTTTTCAAATAATTTAACTTACCTTTTAAATAGAAATTATAATTAAGTAAAATGCAAATCTACCTTCAATTATCATTATTTTCTGTTTAAAATAGGAATAAGATTGTAGATCGTAGGCTTTCGCAGCTGTTGAGAGATGCAGAGGTAGTTCTCGGGGTGGACTGCGTGAGAGACATTTTTGGCTCAACGTTTCTCTCCCGTTGCAGGGAGCGTCTTCAGGAGCGAAGAGCGAACACTTCGCTCCTGAAGACGCTCCCTGCAACGGGAGAGAAACGTTGAGCCAAAAATGTCTCTCACGCAGTCCAGCCCGAGAACTACCTCTGCAGGAATAAGATTATTGAGTAATTCTCTGGACGCCTTAGATTTTTCATGATAATTACCCATGTGACCCAAGCGCCTTCTTATGGATGTTTTAAGATATGCATCAATTGCATCAAATTTATGTCTACTTTTTTCATTCGTTAAGCCTCTAAATATGCCTATTCATTTATTCGCCTTCTGACCTTACTTAACAGTTAAAATAACTAAACTAATTAGGGATAGCAAAAATCATGCTTAATTAATTTTAATTAATGTTTTTTTAAATATCCGTCACGATGCTCCATAACTAATTAGACGTGTAGCCATTACTGTCTAATTATTTATTTTCAATGGATGGTCCCTTAATGAATTTTATAATGAGTCTCCCGATGCGTATTTTGAATACCGTAAATCATGGGTGGATTACATCTGCGGTTCACGTGACTACACACACGCATAGTGGAGGATTATAATCAAAGGAAAAAATAGTTTCGGCCCCTGGTAATGTTTTTTTTTTAACGTTAAGGGCGCATTTATTTACAAGTACCCGAGGACGGAGACGTAAGCGCGGAATTTGGGTATTATTTGACCATAAATATACAGGCTCTTGATTCAGGTGGTTTTTATTTACTTTTTCGACTGCTTTAAATATCTGCAATACCACGGGAGTCAGGTAATTGCGATTCTACAGAAAGAGAAGGATCGATGCTAATCATGGCGCGTCTCTGTCATCAAATCTGGGGCTACGTCTATTTCGCTGCGCAAAATCTTCGACAACAAATGCCGATCGCTGTTTCACCTTCATCTTTCCATTCGCTGGACGCAACATTCGGGAACCACATTTTCGTATATCTGTCAGAGATTATATGCGTGACTTCAAAGAAACAGCCAAATATACTGAATTCATAAATTAAACAAATCTGACTACTGGTGATGTGCCGTAGTTTTATATTTTAACCTTACCTATTTTTTGCCATTTTCAAAAGGTTCATAACTCTCAGAAGGTCCTTGTAATTTTCCATTGTTTAAGATTATTCAATTATCTCGACAAAATCTGGATGCAACACCCGGGAAGCGCAAAGTTGGTAGGCTCTTCAAGGATGGCATTCAAAACCAAAAACGAATTTTAGATGGAAAAAATGTTAAAATCTACAAACTTTCATGTCTCAGTTGATTTCCTATGTCTTACCAACTGATGAATCAGAGTTCTGTTCCAAATCATCTTTTCTTCTGATAACTGACCTTTGGAAATAATATTGCCTTCAATCTTCATGTAAGTCTCATTGTGCCGTATTTCACGCTTGTCGTGTTGATGAATATACATTGCGTAAATTGGCCAATTTAAGCTATCGTAATAGCGAAATAGGTAGCGTGTTTCCCTTTGGAGCCGAAGGCCGCTAGTTCGATGCACGTGACCGGCGAAAATTTTACAGCTAAGAAAAAATTTGTTTATAATTTTTCGGAACGAGAAAACCACATATTTACAGAATAAACAAGGTATTTCGCAACGAAGCAATGAGGAAAATAGGCTCATAAAAAACTACCCTGAACCCATGGAGAAAGGCACCAGCATCACCATTAGGCACCGGTAGGGCAGATCGAGTGGGTCGGCCCCGAAACTATTCTTCCTAGAATTGCCTTGCATTCACATTAGAATGGAAAGATAGCTGCAGTAAACCAATCCTAGGGTTGAAATATTGATGGTGAATCAATGAAGCCAGCGGTTGGGAAAAAAACTAATCATTGCACATTAGGAATAAACTTGCTGAATTATGATTAAATATCTGCTAATTCACAATAAAAATCAAATCTGCTTTACGCCAAATTATCAAAATGTTGATTCCTACTGCAGACATATTATTTCCACATTTGCTAAGTGGTTATGAACGTAAATGACAATGATTATATTGATTGAACTTCTTTTATAGCATAACGTTCGACACATATTTGGTTGAAAGGGTGAAGCGAATGAAAAATGGATCGTTTTAAATTAGGTCTATCCATATTAAATACCCACATTATTGAAATCACTTTTAGAAGCCCTTCAGTTTAACAGGTTCATCCATCTAATTTCTGATTCCGTGATGTTATATCCAAGGGGACGGTTACATATTTGGCTACTTTATTTTCATTTCACGGCTAAATGGGTGATTTTTTAATAAAAAATTTCCAAAAAACCACTGTATTGCGACTCCATACGTATTTCCAATTTATGCTCCCACTAAGGCGGTGGCTATAAAAAACAATGTAAATACGCTGCCTCTATCGTGATCATTATGACATTTATATTCCAACTGGTATATTGCAAACACATTAACAAGAGAAAAAAGCTTATGCAGGGTGACTAAAATACTTTGGTCATAAAAATGGAGATCCAAATAGTTGCCAAAAGTTAAATTTAGCCGAGAGCTAGTTCAAAAAATATTACAGCCTAACTATTTAACTATGCGGCAATTCACGAAATTCAAAGAAACCTCCTTACGGACACCAATAAAATGGATAAATGAAAGAGATGAAGACTGAGAATGGAGAAATGAAGAAATTCTCTTAAATGATAGAGTTCAGAGTTTTGATTACTCGAGCGAATACGGGGAGTCCAGCGATGAGTGACCTTAAGAAAGACAATGGGCCCGAAGCGGACTAACTCTCCAAAGAAAATACCAGAAAGGTATTCGAATGTGGAGATAATAGATATTCTACGTGAATTGTGTAGAGAGAGCAATGGAATTAAAGGATTACCTTCGACAATAGTCAGTGCGACAGCAAAGAAAGCGTGGGTTGAAGGGTGCTTAACTAATTGCGGATATTGCTGTCAAATCTGATCTGTTAACTAGGGCGATCCGCGTGAGGCGATTACTGTTTAAAATATACTTGGGAAATTAATTCGCATTTGGAAAGATAAGATGGGTGAGGAAGACAATGTCGTCACTCCCACTGATATCTTACAGTTTTACTTCAGACTTTGGAGACTAGACCATTAAATAATTAAAAATATCATTGTATCTATTCATTTGATATTGATCGTGTTTTGTTAATGCGATATTTCCGTTCATTTGATATTGATCATAAAACTCTGCTATAGGACGGTTGGCAGCCGTCAACTTTAATACAACTACGGATTTTGCTTATTTCTAGTGGTACCAGTAGGACTGGAGTACTTTGACAACAGTCTGGGTTTAAAAAAGACGGTCTTGATGTGAGAATTTTGATATTATAATATATTGGAGTAAACAGCGTGAAAAGTATGTAAAAAATGGTTCCTCATAACATACGATCTTGATACTAATTTTGCATCAGTTGAATGCGGTAAAAATGGAAAATATCGCTTTTACCTTTAGATTTTCGTAAATATGATGGTGTAAGATTTTTTAGGACGTAAAGAAAAAGTTTGGGTGAAATAAAAACTTGAAGGGTATTGATGATGGCAGTATAACTGTCTAATTAAAGCCGGCGTAATTATGTATTTCTGCGCATACCAGCGACAACAATATTCGGTACACTTAAATGGCTTCTAATGCAAAATTGATGCATAAAAAATATTTTTTTTACTTATTTGCTGTGCTTCTGTAATAATAATAATAGCAATTAAAGATAAAGCCATCATTAATTTGATGATTCTGTTTCAATTAATTGGCCAGAGTTTTTGGAGAATGTAGGCACGAAGAAACTGAACTGCTGGCAGCGGGAGTGTTGGAACCTTCGGAAAAGCAGTGTTGAAATTATTTTAATAAGGCAATGATCGGTCCTCATTGATCAAGCCTTTATTAATATGGTGTGATTGAATGCTTCTCAAACATTGTCGGGATTTCACTGTGAAGGATATGATAACAAAAGTCATGGGGATCGTCAATCAACTCTTACAAATTAATTTTTACCAATTACTAGGAAAGTTAATTAGCATCTCCGCTGAGCATAGAAATTCGGTGAACCGGATGTGAGCATATCGAACAACTTCACATAGCTCATTTAGACCGATTTCAAACAGGAGCCTTCTAACTGTGGCTGATACCAAATCCAAAGAGAGAAAAGACTTTTTTGATGTTTCTTGATGGATTTTAGACGGAACTTTCAAAAATTATCTATCTTTTTTTTCTCAACGCTTTACGCTCAACATTTACTGCAATAACAATGGTACAATTAGCTATAAGGCAAGTGGTAATCACTCGTACACATTTCGTCGCTGAAAAATTAGTTTGAATTTAACATATTTTAAAACCGTATCTCATGAGGAACTTGATATGAATAGTTGATTGTCAGTATTGCTATTGGTATTCTACCGATTAGGGGACATTGTGGATGGACACAGCCAAGGAACTCGAACAAAAATACATTTACTCGCCTATCCTAACAAAAAGTACTACCTGAAATCGGGCACTACGGTAAGACCTTCTTAAATTCTGCATACTTTCTTCCTCCCTTCATTCCGTCCAACTTTCCCATCATATTCTTTCACCTTCCTTCGTTCGCCTAATATACTCTCACGATCTCTATCACGGTCAACAACATCTCATCACCAATAATAACGCCTTGAATCCATCTTTCCTTTTGACTTCTCCCATCAATTCTTTATCCTCCCTCACCTTGATTAATTGGCATAATCATCTAAGTATTAATCTCGTAATAAATAATGCAATTTAATAATCTAGAAATATTCGACTGCAATGCTTATTTTTTTTTGACAGGTGAGAAACTAATATTTTCACCGGAGACAAATTATTGATACAGTGATTCACGCGACCATAAATCGTTTTCAAATGCTCAAATGGAGTCCCTTTCCATTTGATTATCGCACTCTTAGATGCTAAATCGTCTTTTTTTCTGTCATCTCGCGGAAACAGGGAATGGTAAATGTTTTCACACCCTGTGACTAGTTGGGCACTCCGATCGATGCTGTATCCCCGGCCACTCATCTTCACGGCTGGCGTGACTCTGAATGGAGGGGAAGCAAGTTCATTCGAGCATCACACGCATGAATTGAATTTATCTTAATAAGTTGACACAGTTTGGAATGCTCCCGAAATAAAATATGAATTCAGACGGAAGTTCAGCCATAAATGCATCCCCGCAACTGCCGACTCTCCAAATGTGTTTGGTGGCTTTGATAAAGTCACCGCGACCTCCACGGCGGCGACATTTCAACTCCAATTATTTTACGTCGTTTCACCTCTGACAATACATTATACACTTCAGTTGTCTTGTTAATGTGAACTGAGTGCCAGTTTCTATGGTAATTCATATCCGTCCTCTATTGTTCATTCAGCAGCTCAATTAGGGCCAAAGGGCAAGCTTTAAAATAAAAGAATATATTGCCAGCGGACATCGGTGATGAAATAACAAGTTAATTAGTTTATAAATACATTGTAATACCTAATTGGAACTTTGTTTAATGAATAAATAGGAAGGGTGAAACAAATAATCATGCGTAAAATAAATAACTCGGGATTTTCCACAGAAAATATTAACAAATTTATGATTTGTTTTTACTTGGTTTGGTTATATCCCCGACAGGATCCCTTGTACATGACACCCTTATGTATTTGTGACATTAATGTATTTTATTACAATTACGAATTACTTTGAATTTTACACGCAACAAAATTATTTCCCCAGGCTAAAGGAAGGCTATTCAAGAGCACTTATTCGCTGGTCTCATCAAAGGTATACACACTTGAAAATCCATTCAAATTTCCAGAGTTCATTGAGTAGAACGATAAAATAACAGAGCTCTCCACGTAAATCGTCACCTAATAATGCCTAAAGAATTAAATCTGCATGAAGACAACAGAAACTTAACAATAGATGGATTGACATTTTTTAAATAATAAGTGAAAGAACGATTAGTGGAACTTCACTCCCCTTTCGCGCTTTGTTTGTGATGAAACACAAAGGGAATTCTTTTATAAAACCTAACGTACTAACTATCACCCGAAGGGTGGTTTGATGGGCGAGTGTAAAGCTCACCTAGTAATAATCCCAACGGTAAGTGAAAATCACACGCTAGCAGGGTTTGGAGTCCAGTTCCTATCCCTGTGCCGGCTATAGTTTCCCAGGAAGATTCGATACCCGAAAAATGAACGGATTGGGAGAAGCTGAGGGTGTCGAGAGAGGCGAACCTAGGAATCGAACCCGCGCCCTTCGGTCAGTAGTCTAAGCCTCTACCCCTGGACTACCTCGTCCCTCACATAACCTAATATCTGGTATAAACCTATAATAATGGTAATACCTAAACCTATAATAATGGTAATACCTAAACCTATAATAATGGTAATACCTAAACCTATAATAATGGTAATTAAATATAAGAGCAACATTAATTGCTTAGCAACTGTCAAAATATATCTAGGACAAAAATAAGGATAGTCAATCATTTTGGAAGTAATCCTAAATATAATAATATAAAATGCTCCTAATAATCACTATAATAAGAATGAATTTTATTCGTATAGTTCAGTCTAAAAATAAATTAATAATTAACAAAAATCATTTTCCTACGCCACCTTTTCTTGTAGAGTGACAAGTTGGAGTCCCTTCAATGAATACATGTGAAATACACATGAGCCCTTTTAATGAACCCTCAGTTAAATTGTTGAAGAGCGGTTTTTTGGGCGTTTTGAGAGCTGTTTTTCTCGTGTGTTACGTGATGCATAAGGGGAAATACCTGGTAAATGAGTCGACCTGATCGGAGAAAACCGAATGGAACAAAGGGTAATTAGATATAATTTTAGAAATCGTGAATGCTTAGCTCAATGTTGAACAAATATGCTGCATGAAGATTTAAAGCACTCATGGATAGATTTTTTTATCATCGTGTGAAAAACAACTATGATGATTATTCATTTTTTTCTCTCAGCAGTGCTATAAAAAGGATTCTCAACATGACACACAAACGTGATTCCACTACACTGGGCCCGACCGCATTAGTAGCCTTTTCAAATAATCGGAGACACCGTGCAAACTGCAGTGATAAGAACTTCTCGAGCAAAGATATTTTAAGAAGGGAAACATTTATCATGCGACGTGGATGCGTTGACTGATTCCGAAATTAAGGTTTTGTGATAACAAAATGGATAAAAAGGCTTATATTGGAAGTTTGAAGGATTGAGAAAATTAATTAAAAAGGGAAGAAACCCGACAACTGAAGTTAAACTTGGGAGGGAAAAGGTCGGATCCGCAGTGGGAAACGTGAGGAATGCGAATTCTGCGGAAATAATAGTGCGAGGAAATGGGATATTGACGGTTGTGTTTTGGGTGAATTTAAGGCCAACGAGATTAAGGGAAGAAATTATAGGCTTCCTGGAGGTGGGAACCCGTTCTCCAAAGGAACGGGTTCCTAATTGGGATGCAAATTATCTTCATAGTCGAGGCACTCAAAAATTAAATTACTCCTATTCCCAATAGAGAGAGTACCTATTGTAAATGAAAGATAAAAAAGAAGGTCAGGGAAAGGAGAAGATTATGAAAAAGTCAACAAGTGAATAACTAAACAGCGAAAAATGACCCATGAAAAAAACGCCCCCCCCCTAAAAGTGAGGAGATGAATAGAGCTGCAAATTCAAATGAAATGGAATCAATCGACGGGGAAAAAATGTTACAATACAATTTTTCGAAACAATAGTTTGGACTGGATGAGGCAAAGATGCCTTTGGGTTGGTGGGTCTTTTAAGTAGGGAAAGGGAGGAGGATTGCGGAAAAGAATAGAGAAGAAGGAAGAAAAAGATTCCCACTCACGTTCTCCGGGTCACGTCGTCAGCCCTTCCCCCTTCCTAGGCCATGGGGCGAGCGCAGACTGCTCCTTTTAGGGGTTCAGGGTCGAAGGGAGGAGATGCCCTCGGGCGGAAGAAGCGATGGGACGACATCCTGGAGAGGGTGTCGTGTGGGAGACGGGATGAGGAGCAGCGGAGCGAACACAAAAGGCGGCGAAGGGAGCACGCGATCAGCGGCGGGAGGGTGGTGGGAGGCTCTCTCTCTTCCGTAAGGCTCCCTGGGAGTGCACCGCGGGCGGCAGCGGACGGAGATGTGCGACCCATGCCGCTCGGATCCCGCGACATCTGGAGGCAGGGGTGGTGCCGCCGCCCCTCCCCGCTCAAATCTTCACCCACCCCCTACCCACATCCGTAGTGGTGGCTCCATCTCTGCCGCCTTGCCTTCCACCACCCCTACTCCACCCACCAACTCTCTCCCGCCGTGCGCCTGGGGTTCGTGGAGGAGGTGGAGGGAGTCGCGCGTGTGTGTATTGGGGGGAGGAGGGTCATCACATCACTCCGTTGCCTAGCGACGGTGTGTCGGAAGCGCGCGGTTTGTGAGGGAACGCGTACCCTCGCCCCGCTAACAGGTGGGGAACTGAAAACCGGAGAGACCGCCGGATCCGCGGCCTGATGATGAGGGTAAGGGGAGGTGGGGGATGGGGGGAGGAAATGTGCGCCGGACCCGAATGCAAATAAGGGCAGCATGTAGGAGAAGAAGGGAAAATTCTCGAGACTCCCAAGGGATAAATTACACGGGGAAATAATTATACCAGCCCCATTTCACTCTGGTCCCTTATAATAATTCTGATTCGGACCGACGATACCCGTCACGAAAATGATAGTGTACCTATCAAACAAAAATGAGTTCATTTGACTAAAATAACGTGGCATGATCCGGTGTTCTACGGGGTAGTGCGCCTAATGAATTTAATTGATTATTCGACTGGACGATAGGGGATACGGGTTCACGTGAAGGGAGCAAAGAGGGAGTTTTATATTTTCTTTGCAGCATATTTATTCATCTCGCATTTTACCATCTTTTGCGGAAGGAACAAATAATCTGTTCTGAGTAGGAATATTGAACATTCGCCTAACTTTTTTATTCTTATTTGCGGGATTATTTGATCAATTTAGTTTTTTAATAAACGTTTGTTCGCACCATTATTTACAGCATTTTACGAACCATTATTCTTAAAAGAATCAGTTCAACTATTAAAGTAAACCTTGAAGAATATTTTTCATCTCGGGGGCTCTCCTCCTTGAATTATCCATGACAAAGATACTGATGAATTTATTTCTTTAATTTTTCTATCGCGTCAATTTTTTTTGCCAAAGATGCCGCTTGCAGATTCAAAGGTCTTTGATTTGGTGTTTCACGCACTTAGAACTTTGGTTTTTCACACCCTTACCAACCTAATGAGAAGCGAAGAATTTAATGTGACCCTTTGGCCACAGTGGCCCACAGCATTGCTAAAAGGAAAATTACCTTAATTAAACTTCGAGGGTCGATTTCAATGCTAAATACACATATATTTCCAGTGCTATTCAAATAGCTGATATCCGTTATCCATTGCGTCACTATATGTAGACCAACATTTTTCATTTCACCAATCCCATTTGCTTATTGTGTCGATGCCATTGGCTCATAGACTGATAATGCCTAACTATTAAAGGTTAGATCCCTGCAATAATGGCGTATCATTCTAATGACTACTACTCATTAAAAGAATGTAGAGGCGAAAACAAGACTTGGTTGGCTAATAAGTCCTTAAGAGATCAATATGTGGATATGAAAGATGCTGGGAACAAGAGTTATTCACCACTTCGATCATGGCTCGACATCTCTTTAGAGAGTCATCAATTCGCTCAGCTTCTTGAGCGGGGATGCAGATTCGGAAGATAATTAAATTTCCATGAAATGCAATTAAAATTCTAAATGATTAGGAGTTTGAAATTGAAAAATTGAAGTATTAATGGGATTAAATTAAAAAGAGTTCCAAGATAAGCTTAAAAAAATATAGAGGAGGATAGTGGAATTTAAAACCGTCAGGAAAAGGTGGTTTGAGCTCAATGTCGGAAGAAAAGAATAGGAGAAGAAAAGGGAACGAATGTTCAATGGTGAGATGTATAAGCAGATGGATAGAAAAACGATGGAATGACCGATGAAAAGGGGAAAAGAATGTAAGGATGTGTAATTAACTTAGGCGAGAAATAATTTGGCAAAAGAAATGTGGTGGAAAAAGGTCTGTGGGATAATATGGACCAATATCACATTCGGTGAACAGCAGATGCACTAAATGAGAGGGCAAGACGGATGTCAGGGTAAAGAAAGGAAAAACTTATCTATAGTCGGAAGAAATTTAGGTAGGGCTGAAAGAAGAAGTAGAAGAGCTTAATGGTGATTCGGCCGGCCAGTTTAGAAAGAGAAAGGAAATAGAATATAGCAAATAAAGGCTTTGATAAAAGCCGAAAAAGAAAGTACGAATAGAGAACATCTCCGCCACAATTATTACTGAAAGAGTTTAGGCAAAAATGACAGGATGAAATCATACCCAGCTTTTACGAGAAAGGAATTTGGCCAGGAGGTTACCTCGGGTCAATTTTAATACCCCTCCCAAAAGAGTGTTAAGCACATTTGAAGTCTATAGGCCTTTAAACTCAATTTTACATGGTGATAACTAAATTCTCTTAATCGTCATTAGATAGTTACAAGATAATACAAACAACTACCTAGGCGGAGATCAGTTTGGCTTCTGAAAGGGGAGAGGAAGGCGTGACGCCATTGGAGTGATGAGAAAGGTAGTAGAAGGGAGAAGCAAATATAGTCATGGTGCCTTTTGGCTCTACGTGGATTTTGGGAAAAAGGTCAACTGTGTAGAGTGAGCAAAGGCAATGGATATATAACAGAATGTGGGTATGGACAGGAGAGAGCGGGGACTAATTCGAACCTTATACACGAATCGGATGGCATTGGGGAGGGAAGTGGAGGGTTAATCGGGATGGATAGTGCATGAATCGAATAAAGGGAACGATAGTGTTTGGCAGGAGCGAGAGACGGAGTTTCCCGTTTTTGCCCGTGCATTTCAACGTACGTGCTGAGGAAATTTTAAGGGAAATATGGGAATGTATTGAGCTGAGAATGAAGTGGAAGGCAAGATTATTAAGGCTGTTAGGTTAGCAAATGATAAGGCAATAGTGAGTCAGGCAGACAAGGAATTGTAGCTATTATTAAGTGATTTACAGGAAAAATGTGAGAGATACATGACGAGGGTTAACCACCAGAAAAAATATTAGAGAGATTATTGAGAAGGGGTAAAGCTAAGTAATACATTTAAGCATATGGAAATAAGAGTGGGCCAGTATTTGGGAAGGGCATTAGAATCACAGAATTCATGACGGATGCACTAAGTGAAGGTGTCAAGAAAAGATAGGAATTTAATGCGGTACGCAGGGCCTTTCGCACGTGAGACGTGGTCTTCGAGAGAAGAGCATGATCGGATATTGGAGACTTTTGAGCTGTGGATGTGTGGTGGAGAAGAGATGGAATAAGTTTAGCAGAGAGGAATACAAATACTCAGATTTCAAAAGGGCGAACGACGAGAGAGTGTTACATCAGTAAAGTTCGGAAATGGCATGGGAAGTGGATGAAGCGAAAGGTAAAGGGATGTGGAATAAACATAGAAGGGAGAAATTGGGGGATTTATTGACTGATGGAAAACTTTTACATACCACACTCACAAAGAGACACGATCCGGGTTACAATGGATTACCATTAAGTTTTGAAGGAGCGAGTTTAAATTATTGAGGAACTAAGGGAGGGAGGAAAAGAGACTTAAGTGTTTTTGGACAGCATGAAAACAGGCAGAAGTTACGTAGAAATGAAGAGAGAAATAATATAGAACAATGAAAGAGGAAATTCTCATAATACTCCAAGTTAAATAGTCATTGTGGACCATCCAAAAACTTCCCATCAAATAGGAAGAATAGCTATGAACGAATGGATAAAAGTGCTTAAAGATGCATCTTCACCGCCAGGACCGAAAACCTATTATTTTTCTCAAGAGCATTCAGACCTTACCTTCTCTGGGATAATTTTCAGAAATGATATTCCGAGTCATGTTTGAACTCTCTTTGGAGTGTACTTCACGTGTAATACTCTGTCCGACGGTTGGAAAGAAAAAACTGCAGTCCCTTTGCGTACTCTGTTTAAGATCAGGCTAATGGAAGTGCTGTACTCATCTCGTCCCCTGTTCCTTCAATTCCATTCCGATCTTTTTCTCTTTATTCTATTTTGGAGAATCCGCTCTTAGGCTTCATTGGGAAAAGGGTATGTTTGAAATGAGTACAAAGTATGATGCAAATTTCACTGTTTGATTCGTGCAACAATTAAGTTAGCCAATTCAAAAAAATAATACCAAGAAAAGCATAAGTTTTTTAACAATTAATATTTCAATCAACGATAGGAAGAATTTTTTTCTGGAAGAGACTATGATATCCTAGAAAGTGTTTTTCCTGCCCACCTTTTTAATGCATACATAATGAATTCGCAATGACATATTTACAATTCTGAGCGATGCTGGATTTTTTACAAATCATTTCAATAAATGAATATTAGAAATTGATCGGAAAGATACAATGGAAATTCGAGAAATAGTAACATTGTGAAAGATTGCATATTCACACATATACTTATGCAAATAAATCCTCGTGAAATTCTAATAGTGATGGGGACTACAGTCTTTCTTACTTGCTAAAAACCAATGCTCGAGCCCATGTCATTGTCTATAACGTGCTAAATTATGAGGAAGGGCTCCTATTGACTAACTTTTCAGTTTTTACGTTGAATGCAACAATTTCAGAGGGTAAAAATCATTCACCTTGACCGAGATACGAACCCGGATCCCTCAATGTCCGGTCGAGTGGTTTAGCCAGTCAAGCTATCGAGGCGTCCTCTTAAACTCTGAAATCAGATCCCCCAAAATTTCTGAGTTTAAGAGGACGCCTCGATTGCTTAACTGGCTAAAGCACTCGACCGGTCGTTGAGGGGTCCTGGTTCGCATCCCGGACAAGGTGAAAGATTTTTACACTCTGAAATTGTTACAATGAAATGCAAATTAGCGGACGACTCCGTTAAAGTTACTGTTGCGGCCTCCCCCCCAGTTTCTTTGGAATTTTATGTTGAATTATGTTTTTCTTATAATGTAATGAGTGATCCCCGGGAAAATAGTAAGAAGAATATTGTACCTAACTATAATTATGAGTAGACGAATTCGAAAGAGATGTAAATCTGGAATCGTCGAAGAGCAGTGGAAAAAGCCTAAGACATATGGTATTTTTCCGTACCAGTCAGGTATAAATTACGCATAGAACGATGTTTCTTCACCATTAACATGACTACTCCCAGTTGCTTTCCAACGGGAAAGGCAACCTTATGGAATAGTCATGACTGCGTGTCCAATCGTTTTCCGGAGTCAGCTTAATATAATCACACCACGTCACATGGTTTGCGTGATTTGATTTTCATGTCCTGACCCTGAGGATAGACGGTTTTTTCCTAGTGTTTATTTTCGACCTATTTGTACGTTTTCCTTTTCCCCCCAATTCCTGTTTCTTTGATTTGTAAACAATATCATAATTCAGATTCATGTAAGATGCGCATGCATTAGAATCCCCGGACAATTTCGTCCTTTGTACATTTTCAAACCTTAAGTTACGAGAAAGGAAGTTATTAACGGATTTGCGTAGAGCATTATTTGATTTCACGTCATGGAAGTGATATTAATTTGAAGTTAAAATGGGTAAAGCAATTAAGTCAATCCCGAACATTTATTTTTCCGGGCGCAAAAAAATTCTCCCTAATACTCTTTTCCCCGAATCTAAATTACTCAACATACCGGATTCATTCCTCCAAATCAATTCACGACCAAAAACTTACGAGTATATTACGAATGTATTTTTGTGCAAGGACTTTGTTTACGCAAGATCGGGTAGTAGAGATGGGAGTGCATAAGGAAATTGGAAGAGAGATCGAAAAAAGGTATTGAAGGGTGGATCAATAATGAGGGAGGTTAAATTCCTGAAAGTTTTCGAAGAATCTCCTCACGAACAAATCCCAAATCAAGAAGAAGCGTCAACAAAAGTTGTGAAAATGTATTCTAAGCGAACTAGCGTTGAGAATCCATCCATGCGTAGATACGAAACGCCAAATTGTTTCAGGTAGATTCCAGTGTTCTTAGAGAGAGAGAGAGTATAGAAAAATAAATTTAACCGCTGACGTGCCTTACCGTAAAGCAATTTTTTTATTATTGAAGTAATTATGTGGCTATCGTATTGGCTTCCCACCCAGAGTGCCCGGGTTCAAATCCCGGCGGTGTTGAATATTTTTCAGAGATATCTCGATCCCTACTTGAGGTGCTTTGTGGAGGGCACTTTTAGTGAGTACGCCGTCCGTCGGATGGGACGTTAAGCTGCGGACCCCTTGGTGCCTTCGACAAGAGTAGGCTAATGCCGATACCGATGGTTTCTCTCCATCCTTCATCCTTTTCTGTCCATCCCTAATGGCGCAAACGACCTCAGCTGTCGGTCGCCTCCCCTAAATACTACTACTATTTGAAGTAATTACTCGGCATTTTTAAAAAAAACGACACTGTTGAAGAATTTTTTAAAATTAATAATCATGGTGATAATAAATAAGGCAGTAAGAGACAGAAGTAAATGAATTTATAGTGCTTGTGGCTTAGATAAATCTAGGGTTATCAATAAACCTGGATATTGAGTAATTAGAGTTATTAAGAAGCACAGTGAATTATGGATGCATTGCCTAAAATAAAGTGGATCATGGCTCTCGGATTTGTGTTCTTAAATATCCGAGCAATACCTTTCGAGGGGAATGGCCCTACCCCGCCATTAATCCCGTGATTTAGGAAAATGGTCGGAAATGGGCATAATTCCTAATTGGATGTAGCAAGCGAGGAATAAACAGCCTGATCCGTTATTTGAGCATGATTAGTTGGACATTTATATGGCTGGGGAAATGGTCAATTATTGAAATAGTCATGGGGCGCATTTCCTGCACTTTAGATAGAGATGGATGCGGCATACTTTTATCAGCAAAGGAAAACGCATTTACCTGAAAGCATGTCCCTAAAAATATATCAATGAGAGTTTCATTGAGTTATATTTAAATCTCGTTACGTCATATTCTTCCATTTGCTCTCTGGTAATAACACAGAAAAGCTTTAACAATGATGGAGGAAACAATTGTATTAAGATATTGAAAATATAATGAAAAAGCACCATGATGCGTATATATATATATATATATATATATATATATATATATATATATATATATATATATATATATATATATATAAATATCTTCGAAATGGAACGCTCTTCGGCGACGCACAAATATATAAAAACACGGATGTAGATTTGTAGAATAAAGTGACACAAAGAAAGGACACTCACAATATGTTATTTGACGTTTCGACAGCTCGGCTGTCGTCTTCAGAAGCAGATTCTGAAGACGACAGCCGAGCTGTCGAAACGTCAAATAACATATTGTGAGTGTCCCTTCTTTGTGTCTCTATATTCTACAAATCTACATCCGTGTTTATATATATATATATATATATATATATATATATATATATATATATATATATATATATATATATATATATATATATATATATATTCGAAACGGAAAGCTCTTCAGCGACGCACAAATTTATAAAAACACATTTAGATATTTGAAACATAGAAACACAAAGAAAGGACACTCACACGTGTAGTTTTGACGTTTCGACGACACGACCGGCATTATCCGAGTCTGATAACGCCGGTCGTGCCGTTGAAACGTCAAAATTACATGTGTATCCTTTCTTTGTGTTTCTATGCTTTAAAAATCTAATACATAAATCTATTTAATTAATTGGATCACATGGGTCCCAACATAGTGCAACGAAATTTGAAAAAAAGCAATAGATTACTGTCGTATCTTTTCACTCCTTTTCTCACGCTCAATAATTTTTGGCTCTTTTAAAGCAATGGTTATTTATAACAAAGTCTTATGTTAATTAAATAATTGAATCTTTTATATCAGATGCTTAAAGAAGCAAAATAACGTAACAGCGACAATGCCTAAATGCGAGTTTTATTACATCATATATTTTTTCAATAATACGCGTATATTTTTCAATGCTTCAAAAAATAACCAAGGACATGAGAAAATAATTAAAAAATTATCCAACGAGAATCGGCCGAGGTAAGCTTAGGGAAAAATAAGAGTAAGGGTATTTAGGGCGCATCTTTTATGTTGAAATTGCAATAGAAGACATTGTGGGATTAATTTTAATCTCCAGGTAGAAAGAGATTAAAGGAACTTGTCATGATGAGTATAGAATAATGAAGTTTGATGCCACGTGTGGCCAATATACATATACTATGTGCTAATTACTACAAAGGGAAAAGAGGAGAAAGGAGGAAACAACTGTCGGGCTCAAATTTCTATTAAGATAACACCAAATAACGGGGAACCCACAACCATACAGAGAAAATGAAAAAAAAATGTTTGAAAGGAATATGGAACAAATAAGGCTTTCGCTTGTTCCCTGTAGATCAATGAAACTCTATTCAGGGTGATTTGGTCAAAGTTTATGAAAATTTTACGCAATATATAAGTAAAGTGGAAATAAAATTGTTTAAAATGAAATCTGCACATGACCCGGACCGAACGTGCAACAGTGAAGAATTGAGAATCCGAATGAAATGTTCGAAAAAGGCTGCCCATTTTATTCAATTATACCACGAGGAACTATAAAAGAGAGGAATGATTAGAACTAAGAATCAGAATTGAATTGCTGAGGTAAATGATTTGATTGTGAGACGCAGGCGTCAAAGATAATTCACAATAAAATAAAATCACTGACATATTGAAGAAGAAAAAAATCTAAGGAAGTGAATTTCAAGGAAAGAAACCCAAAGAAGACATGGGAGCGATCAATTCGAGAATGGGCTCGCTTGGTTTTGATTGAATGTGGTAGGCATGTTTCCTATTATATAATTATTAAAATAAGACATAATATATACTCGTATCATTCCTTGTGGTCAATTTAATATGTACATAGGATTGTAAGAAACCAGGCGTCAAAGATAATTCACAATAAAATAAAATTACTGACATATTGAAGAAGAAAAAAATCTAAGGAAGTGAATTTCAAGGAAAGAAACCCAAAGAAGACATGGGAGCGATCAATTCGAGAATGGGCTCGCTTGGTTTTGATTGAATGTGGTAGGCATGTTTCCTATTATATAATTATTAAAATAAGACATAATATATACTCGTATCATTCCTTGTGGTCAATTTAATATGTACATAGGATTGTAAGAAACCATCAATTTCGAAGAATGTGATTCGGGTAACGATAATGCCCGTGTGTTCGTCCTATATGTTCACATCTTGCGGGAAAATGTTTAGGGGAAATTGAAGAAAATAGGATACATAAGCAGATATATCATTCATTTAGGTAGGTTAAGGGTATTTTTACAGGGTGCAGTTTTTTAAAATACGAATTTTAGTACACAATTTCAAGCTCTTAAATATCCTAAATGGCCATGAAAAAATTGAAGACTCTTTTAACTCGACTATAGAGTGGTGTTAATGTGGAAATTTTATTTTAATGTCTAAAACTTAATTGATAACTACTAAAAAATAAAATTGGAAGTACTTCAATTCATTATATTAAAAGTTTTTGGAATTAAACTAAAATGATGTAGGAAGTCTAGAAACCAGGTTACGCCTGCTCCCTCTTTTCTCAGAAAATTATTTACTTCAAAGCGTACGAATAGCTATATGTAATGGAAATTATTCGGAAATATTTCGTTGATGTTTATTGATTTAACACATATGTGATGATATTTTATGATTCGAACAATTCAAATTAGAAACTCAGCAAATATGTTAACCGAATTATCATAGACGGACAAAATGAGCAAAACTCATGCGTGCTAATGTGCTTGATTATGCTTATTTTACTTATTTCTTCCTAATTAGGAAGGTGAATTTATTATTCATAATCAGGCAGTATTGTCGTTCATACACATTGGGGGGAAATAATGCAAGAGTCGTGACCTTCAAAATTTACTTGTTTCTGTTGGAATAATGATTTTTGTACATTTAAACCCCAATCTTCTTTTAAAAAATCGGTACTCTTTCGAAAATAGTTGATTAGACTTAGCATCGACTAATCATAGAACCTTAAAATGATATGAATACATCTGTTCCACTTACACTTCAAGAAGAAGAATTTAATTTAACGAACCTCCTAGTTTTACAATAGTTAAAACAAAAGGAGTAACAATAATATTGTAAAATGTAATAGAAGCAATAATTTGGTGATAGCTGTCATAAGGGTTATGCTTCATTAAGAAAACCCTTATAATTTAGGGATGTTGTGGGATAGAATGGAAATGGAGGCAATGAAATGCAAACCACAACAGGATATCAGTAATATAGGACTGCTCAAAACGCATTTTCGAAACCTGGAAAACGAATTGATTCATTTCATACGACTACTGCAACGGTATCGGCTTTGATTGATTTCTCACAATGGATACTAATGGAGAGATAAAAGAATTGAAAATTTAATCTAAATTCATTTCAGGCGACTCTCCAATAATAATTAAATTTACCCGAAAAAGAAATAGGGTGTAGCTTTTCCATTAAATTTTTTTTTAACGCCGCAACATGGAAGAAGTGTGCTGAAGTGAATTGAAAAATTGGGTTCCGTTTATTTAATATTACGTTTGCGTTTGCACATATTAATTTAATATTAAATAGCTTCGGAGTCACAAAAGTATCATGCTCCCTGCAAAGTGAGTCATAAATAGACGAGCATTTTGCTACAATCACATTTCGTACGGGTTTTTTTCAGATAATAAACTGAACAAGGGAAAACTACAAATCAAAAATCGCTTTATTCACCAGTTTCCATAATGGTACTTTGCTCTGTTAATGATGCTCCGGGGGGGTATAACGGTATCTCAATACTTCAAATGGGCAAAGATTCATAACTCTCGATACAATGGAGATAATTAATTTATCCAAGTTTTATTAAAAAGGGAAAAAATAGTTTCAGGGAGACAATCAATAAGTAAACTGCGGAGATAACCCATTCTGGGGTGTACAATTTTGCCGAAGGTACGATTTTAAAACACTCCCGTTTAAACGATTTTAAAACACTCCAAGAAAAAAAACTCACTAATCCTCTAAGAGCATTCGTACCATTATTCTATTAATATTTTATCATTTCGACTATGACAAATTCTTATTGACTACGTTTCTACTTCAAAATATCGTGCATATCCGTCGAGAGCATTGAAACGAAGTAGTTGAAAGAACAAACACACGAGGCGAAACTACAGAATTTGTCCCCGTACTAGAGCGAGGAATACGGAGTTGAAAGGCTTTCCTTAAAACTAGCAGAATTCAGAGAGTGAGTTCATTTAGCCTCCTGCAAATAGCCGGGCTTAATCCATGGTATTACGTGAAGCAAAAGCACTGTCCTTGAATAGCACGACACTGTTCATAAAACTATAAAGATGAAATTTTGATTGAGGCAACCACTTTAAACGATGCAATAGAAAACAGCACCGTCCGCAATCACTTGAATTTACTTGAATGCTATTTCGTTTTTCGCAGAAAATAGGCGTAACGACAAAGATATATTATTTGCTTATATAAGATATTATATAAGAATTAATATAAAAATTTTGATCTAATACCAGCATTGATATCGATTCATGAAAGTCATAATTAATTGAGGGCTAATTTAGCCAGTAAATATGTATAATTAACAAAATGAGAGAAAATTGGAATTACACAAACGTTTTTTAGACATGTGATGGCCCAATTAGAGTCGGTGATTAAAATAATTAGTGCCACTAAATTTGCAACAGTTTTCTTGCTGTATTTTAAGAGTTGATTAAAAATACCCTCATATTCTGGTGAAATAATATTTGCCTCGGGATGTTCAGATTATTTTTACAAGCACTCTGATTATGCAAAAGAAATACTCTCTTGCAATTACTAGTGAACATTTTAGCATTTATAATTATTCTGATCCAGGAGTTATTTCACGTAGAACGTGACATGAACGGGTGGAATTATCCTCAAGAGTTAATTACAAAGGCAGGCGAATATTGAGTGTGATTCTACTAGCCAGTGCTTGCGTGAATGGCTAGTGGAAAGATAACTATGGAGTAATGAAAGAAATAACAATTATCACACAAATTTTATATGGGCCTATATGTATTTTAGAACATGAAAGTGTCCCAAAAACAACTCATATGTGATTGGTGAACATTTTAAATAGTCTCATCTTCGAGATGTTCCGAAACTATGGCTTTTGGCGAATACTAGCGATAAAAATCCCTGCTTTTAGTGGACCTATGCTTTTATGCAATAGAAAACATTCTATTCTAAAATATTAAGCTAAGCTGTCTACATACTGCAACAATTGGGCCGTATTTTTCCGTCAAACGTGCAAACCCCATTAGGAGAATTACGAAGAAGTGTTTGTGATAAATTTATCCGACATAATGTTGTGTATATTATTGACTGAAAAATTTACTTGCCCAACAATACTAATACAAGGTTTTTTTACAAAGTTAAAAATTTAATTCAAACAGGTTAATTTTTTTCGCTTGAAGGATTGATGAGATTGTCCATTTGTGACAGTAAGAGATTGGTATCAGTATAATGCTTTTTGTCCTGCCACTCTCTTTCAAATTGAATTATTCCCAACTAAATACAAATTTCCATCAAAATAAATTTAGAAATAGACGAAGTCTTCCTTATGAATGAATCTAATCGCTGTTCCATCATTTGACCGTAGCTTACAAGATTTCTTCGGCTAGAAAAACAGTAATTAGCAAACTGCGCACGATATATATTTTTTTAAGTAGAACTGTTAATTTGACAGGAGCAGCACGGCCAAGATAAGAATTTACGGATTTAAACCCAATTTATTTTTTCGAAAGATCCACCTATCATTTTTTAGAAATCCGACAATTTTTGCAAGCTATTATTTCCAAACTACAGATCAATCGATTACCTAAACTTCTAACCTGCTCATGTTTCTGTGTTTAGTGAAATAATGCTTCATAATTTTTTTTTAGTATTCCTCATAATCACGCATCATAATCCGTCGGAAAACTATTATCCCTGCAAATTATTGAGGTGTTCTATTGAGCTGATCATATTTTACATGATTATCACACATACATCATATACCATGCACATCATTTAATGCTTTTGGTAGAACTTAATCGTTCATTTGAATGTGGTCAACTTGCAAATCCTATTCATGTCACAGACGGAAAAGTCGGAGATTCGCGGGGTGGAAAGGGAGTTCATTATCGTAGGAGAAAATTGCGTTTCGATTTTTGTGTGTGGATTTCTGTTTGCAGGATTCAGCAATTTATCTTCTCGCCACCGCTGTAGACGACATCGCTAATTTTCGTGAATGGGGAATGAAAACGCACTCGCAAACCTTTGGAGTTCAAGCGTCCGAGAGCGGTCTCGTTAATCAAGTTGAAGCTGTGTAGCAATATTGAACTGGATCTGAAGAGGCTTACCATTGCATCGCTGAACCCTAAAATCTTCGCCCCTATTTAAACGAACCCATTTTCAAATGAAATGCTTCCGTGAGAGGTGTTTTTCAGTTTCAGTAGATTTGTAAGTATAAAACTGATTTGAAATAAAAAAGAAAAATATAGGTAACTCTTGGGAATGTAGTTCAAACTGTATCGTTTTGACAGGATTACTTTTTAGTTCTGGATTAGTATAATGATAAGGAGGGGGTGACCATATTACAAATGTACATGCCAATCCTTGATATGGAACCAACGTTCCTGGTAACCGCGATTTTCTTTAATTGGTTACCCAGAAAGAGAAAGGTGTGAAAGATATACCTGCTTATGCAGGGAATACATCGAGTTCATAGGATCCCCTTCTTCCTAACCCCATGGATTCCAGCCCTTCGATATTTCACGTCATCAAGTTCACGACGTTCCAATTTTCAGCTCTGAAATTTCTGACGCGAAATTTCACTCTGTCCGTTGTTGTATGAGCTAAACAATATCACATCTTTCCTTCAAATAATAATACTCTGAATAACTCTGCAGAAGTCCGTCCAATTCACGGCGAAAGACATCCCATAGTCAAATATAGATGGGGCTGTCGGAGGGTGACCATCGCTTGACGTTCGCGAGGAGGTCTGAGGCGTCTCTCCCTCCGCGTCGTATGCCTTGCTACGGCCTCATTCCTTTCTGCATGGCTAACGCCCTGTCGCCTTCCCTTCCCTTGCGCTCATACCCACCCCTTTCCCCGTGCTCGTCTCGTCGCCAAACCTCTCGCTGAGTCGGTAATCCTTTCAACTAAAAGATCCCTCGACGAGCGTTTGGGACACCAGCAGGAAATGTACTTGGCGTTTTCGAGCGTTAAGCGGCCACATCAAACATTTCCACTACCATTGAGAGCAATTTTCGGAGAATTACCCTCTGAATGTTTCAGAATTTGCTGCTCTCAGTGCTTTGCGCGTGACAAAAACGTACAACTGTAATTTGCGAAATCAACGCGTATGGTTTTGTTTTATTTTCAAAACGGTATACATGTTGTGAGCCCTCGGTGTAGACCTTTCAAATTTTTCGAGTAACCTTTCAAATTTCGCAAACCACTGAAGTTAACAAATACCAATAAAACAACTGCATCTATTAGGAGTGTTAATTGGGTATTTTTAAGGTGATACGAACGCTGTTTCCCTCGTAATCCTGAACTTCAACATGAACAATTGTTTTTATGGTGATGAGAAGACATATTTCTATTAAAGTTTTGGAGCGTTGACAATCAAATTCATCGGGAAATCACTAACCCACTAATCTACTACGTTGGTTGGTTCCGATTTTAAGACTAAAATAGAGTATTTCTAGCACATGCGCGAATGTGTGTGCAATATATATATTTCCGAGGGGAAGATTAATATTTATTAGTCTTTCCTTATCAAGATTGTCTCCAACAGCCAAATAGTTTTATTGATTCTTGCTATGGTATATATATAAGATTGCTCGATTTATTTCATGATAGTATGATTTGATTTCATTAAATACGAGAATAAATCTTAAAATGACATGCACGATGTAAGAGTGATTCCTCGTTATTCCCTTGATTGGAATACGCTCGGCCGCTAAGATGAATACATTTAGTAAACAAATCACTTGCCCTAATTCATTTATATGCCATCCTAACCTTAGTAAGCTAAGTTGAACTCCTGATGAAGCCAGGGAAGCTATGAGTGAACAAAGACATTTTTTTTGAGATCGTGACAATGGATGCAATGCATGATATATTCTTTCAAGTCTGTGACGGTAGTAATACTGTAAGTGTTTAGAGTTTGTCTTCATCGCATTATTTCCAATGAAAATGTCGGTAATTTTCATACCCTCCGAGAGAAACTTCTTGATTTATTTATAGAAAAAACTATTTTTCTCAGGAAAAAGTAAAAATTTAAGCGAGTTCAATTATTTAATTTTAATCAGAATATCATAGATACGAGTGACACAACTCAACATTTGCGCCTGTCCCTCCCTCATGGCCTACGTAAGATGTCACGGGCAAACTCATGGAGAGTCATGATCTCCAGAATGTCAGTGTCAGCATGGTAATTGCATTGATTACGAGACAAGGATTTTGACCTGCTGGGCAAATGGATTCAATTATTTTTGAAATACGCAGAACATGTGACCCAATTAACCGTTAATCTTCCGGATAAAAAAGAAATCAGTAGAGATTTGACATGTGGCGGGGTGAGAGAGACAGAGAGAGAAAAAAAATAGCCAGCCATTCTCGATTTGAAGAGATTAGAAAAATTTACCCGTTACTCTGTGAGGAATTAAAATAATATACATTTCAAGCGAAGGCTCAAATCACTCCTAAATATTTTTCGCGACTCAACACAGATATGTGTAGTGAATCCATGTGATGTTAGCATGAAGAATCTGCAATCACCTTAATTTATTTCTTATCTCGTCCAAAGATGTTACTTTCTTATAAGGAAGATGTTACAAAGGGGTTAAATATTTAAAAGTAGTTACCTCGATTATTAATCAGCGAATATTTATGTCAACTGAAAGCGAAAAAATATGTACAGGATTCACATAAATGTAATGCAAAATATTTCATCCTAAACTCCGAAGGTACCTAAAAAAATCCCAAATGCGTCACACACGGCGCGACCTGTCAAGAGAGAGATGTTGAATCTTTTGGAGCAAGGAGGAGAGGTTTTTATTAGGTCGCTTAGTAACAATGGATGAATCTTGTATCTAACAATAAAACCCAGAGACCAAAGAGATGAGTAGATAGAGGGGGCGAAGCAACTCACCTGTCCTCAAGAAGGCTAAGTTGATGAGATCTTCAGGGAAGGCTACTCTGCCTGTTTTTTGCAACTGTCGTGGAGTCATCTTAGCAGACTGCTTGAAGAAGGGTTAGGCCATCAGTGGTGTCTCTTACTGCACTTTGCTGAAAAAATTGCGTAATGCTCTGAAAAAAACGGCGTGGTATGATTACCAAAAGCATCCATATTTATTTCTGACAATACACCTGCCCATTCATCTCGAGGTGCGGTTGAGGAATCAAAGCGAAAATGTGACTTTGAAATGTTGCCACATCCACCTTGCTCTCCCGATCTCACCCCAAGTGACTTTTTCTTATTCCCAAAACTCAAAAAAACCACTACGGGTCGTGCATATGGCGATACATACGAGTTTAATGTTATTCATGAGGTAAAATAATGAATTTCGACGCGATCTGCATCAGTTCTGCAATGACGGCCTTAGAACGTTCAAGAAACGCTGGGATAAATGTATAAATATGAAAGGTGACTATGTAGAGAAGTTTGAAAAATAAAAAATAAAAATTAAGTTTCAATCTTGATAATTTGCCTGCAACCATTAACATTTTACGATACCTCATCGTCCTGAGACCAGCGGCGTGTGTGAAATTTACACATAAGGGAAGGGGGGGCAGTTTTTTTCCTTGTGCCGCTTATAGTTTCCCAGGTAGTTCTGACGCCCGAAAAATTACACAGCTTGGGTTGAGTTGAGGATGCCCTGAGGAGTCCCAATAGGTTGGCTGTCACACCCTCGCTCAAACTTAAATTTATTTATCAATTCGAAGACGCTACGACCTAAAACGGACTTTGTTTGCCTTAAAATTATGTGTGCACATAAAACCGTGAAATTAGAAATTTCAGCAAGAAATGCTCAGCATTTTAAAATAAAAACCAACTAACTGACCATCTTCCTTTCCATGAATTGAACTGTAGCCGATCGCAACGCCGACAAAAATGCCACTCCAGCATAATGGATGCCGTGGAATGCATCCAAAAAGACGTAACGTCTGACAAAGTAGTTTTTCTACCAACGTAAAAAGATAATTTCAGCTAATTGATTGCTGGGATATTATATGAGCCCTTCTATTAACTGCAAGGTGCTACTAATAATGTGCATGCTATAATTATTGCATCACTATATTATTTGTTTAATGCTGATTGGTTTAATGACTAGGAACGTGGTTTGACTTGGGACAATTGTACAATTACGTTTTTGTGTATTGTATCTCTCCAAAATGAAGGGAAACTATGCATGACGAATTAACCAAACTGATATAATTTCACCCCTTACCTGTTCATGCGAGAAAAAGGATATATAGTATCTCAGGTTGGCTGCTATACCGGATGAAAAATTGTCCCATAATTCCCATAATTATTATGCCATATGAGTAATGCAATCTTCCTTTAAAGTATCAGATTCGGATTATTTCATTTTTAAATTAAATTCACTCTTGCTAAGTGCAAACTTATAAAGGAAAATGGATTGAATTATGGAATTTTTCATTTTCCGCCGAATTGTGGAATGTTTTTAGGTCATTTCATGTATTTCACTTAAGAAAATATTTAGAAGTAGAATATGGATATGAATATTTACTCTGAAATATCATTTTATTCAACTTAATTCATATTCCCCTATACATACAGAAAATAATATTTTTCTATGCGATAAATGCATGAAACATAGGATGGATATTGAATTAATTAATGAAAATAATGGAATCCTCTGGAAGCAAGAAGAGTACGTCAAATATTAGGCAAACCACATCTCTGGGTTGAAATTTTAAGAAAGTATTTACCTATTTTCTCAAAACATTCCCTATAAAAATTTTTCTTGTAAAATACCTATTTTATCAACATTAGAAAGTGAATTATGTTGGTGAAAAAACGTTTGCAGTGAGGAGGAAATTGAATTAGGGAACTACTGACAGGTATTCATGCCAAAATACATAGAGATCTTTATTTGGGCGAAATTGAGACCAAATAGTCCGTTCTTCCATTACGTAGCCATGCAAAGCGAAGATAAGGTTATAAAAAGATTTAAATATGATATTAAATTGCCAAAATTAGGTTTGAAATTCAGAGAATTCAATGCAATTCAAATGGATCCATGGATCAAGATAGCGACAGTTAGTCGCAGAGGAAAACGAATTAGGCTGCATCACATGCCGTTGAAAAAAAGCGAAATTTTTAGAAAAAAATTGAAGATGGCTGAAGAAGCGTGTGAAGGATATTTATGGGAGTTGGGCGTTGAAGATCTTAACAAAAGAGAGGTGTCAGGTAAACAAAGACAGATAGATAGAGGTCTTTATTTGGGTGAAATTGAGACCTAATGGCCCCCTTCTTCCATTTAACCCATCGTCGTTTACATATTATATTAGGCATTAAACTACATAAATACATATACAGACACAAATTTATTTAGCATAGATTTGCACATCGAAAAGAAACGGGGGAAAATATATATATATATATATATATATATATATATATATATATATATATACATATATAACACTTTTTGAAAGTCTCACGGACGTGAATAATAATGTATAACACTTAGCACTAGTGGACACAGACAAAAACACAGAAACACACAAAAAAAAGACTCACTATTTTTCGAATTTTCGGTGGTCGTTGCCACCTTTATCAATCATTTTTCCCCACCCTTCTAACGCTGCCCCTCCAAACCCGTCCCTTCGGAATTCTCTCCCCACCTTCCCCTTCCATCCATCGCTCCAGCCTTCGTATTCCCTTCAGTTCTGTCCCTCTCTTCCTTGATAAAGGTGGCAACGACCACCGAAAATTCGAAAAATAGTGAGTCTCTTTTTTGTGTGTTTCTGTGTTTTTGTCTGTGTCCACTAGTGCTAAGTGTTATACATTATATATATATATATATATATATATATATATATATATATATATATATATATATATATATATAACAGAGGATAGCGGGGAAGAGAAAAAGTATAATAGATGGATGTGTGTGGGGGGCAGAAAATAAAATGTATTTCATGATGACGTTTTTTGGATGACAGTAAATTTATTCTGCAATTAAGAACTGGGAAGGTCCATGATTTATAATATAAAACGTATAATCGTTTTCAGAAGCTGGTAAAAATTCAACTATATTCGGTTCACTGTTTATAAATATGGAAACAAAGTAGGTCATTGGTGGCCGAAATAGTGACGCAGCTTAGAAAGGGTATAACATTTCTTTCCATACCTTCGTATATTTCATTACCGCATATCATGGCGTAGTGGATCTATGCTTCTGTTTCTGAAAGAAGGATCCGTGTTCGATTCTCAGTAACTTTGGAAGCCCTATGCCGTTTGAATTATTGTGCTTGCCAGATAGATCTTGGGAAGCTGAAGCCGGCAGAGGGAATAAAGAAAATTTCATGCACCTGAGACTTTGCGCGAGGCAGGGTATGATATAAGATGTAATATACCAATCAGGGCATCATTTTTTACCAACCAAACCTCCTTTGGGGATTGAGGAATGGTTTTTTTTAAATTTGATGGGTAAAGTAAATATTTTTACACGCAGAACAGTGAACAATTTAATTCGTATACAACCGCAACTATCAAGACGAAACGTCCTATATCCAATTTTTTAAATAAATGGTTTGAAAAAGTTACATTAGTTTATTAATTTGAGTATGATGACGCTAGTATTACGACTTTGTATCTTTAATTGGATAGCCAGTTGTATTTTAATTCTAGACTAAGATATCACATTTATTGATTCATCAAAGCCATTAAAATATTTCTCACCTTTGTAAAAAAGCCTTAGAAATATGAGATTCAATACTAATGTTTGAGAGGAACCCGTGAAGTTATCTAAATTTAATTGTGTGATCCACAGAGCGAAATGGTAGCAACAAATATTTTCTTTTCCCAGATATAAGACTTCGTGGACTTCATCAATTTTTTCCTTGGCTGTGATGATTTGAAAGTATTTTTTTGATGGGAAAGAGGGGTATTTCTCGACTTTAATCTGGACAACAGATTCAGAGGTTACGGGGTTGGTGGCTTGCCCTCCATGCGGTCCGAGTCAATCGAGCGTGACCATATGGAATCGCGGAGCATTAGTGCAAATGCGTAGAATTCGGTGCAAATGGTTCCGGTGCAGTAGTGGGACTCGGGAGCTTTACACATCACGAATTGAATCCCCTTGGTCTCCTGGCATTATGCTAAAGCTCTCTCGCGCCGTGTATTCAAAATTAGCTTCCTGTTTTCGATTCGCACGAAGATAGAAGAATTGCCCAGTATTAGCATAGCAAAAGATGCGTCCTACGGTTGTTGAGGATGCTTTAGCATGTTTTGCATCAGTGGCAATTTAATCGTGCTGAGCAAATCCAGTCGCATTATACCAGTGAATTCGCAAATATTTCACGTCACTCTCCGTTAGTCACCTGTGTCGCGTAGTTCAAAAGAGATATTGGACCATGGAAGGAAAATCTATGGTTTTGGCATGGCATGGATGATAGTTATAGCAAAAAAAGATAAGAAGTGATGGAAATTGGCGCTAATAAAGATCGAGAGTGAAATTAAAATTACAAGACAGTGACAAAGGATTACATATTTCACTGATTGGGAGGGAAGAGAAGCCGACAAAAGTCAGAAATGAATGAGGGAAACAAATGGGACGTACAGCATTACATGACAAAACTTAATTTAAGGCAGAATTGAGTTTATGTATGATCGAGAGTAATTGAGTGTTTGTAAGTGTTTGAGTGTATGATTTACTCAGGTAAACCGAGGATTAATGATGAAGAGCATGCGAAGAATAAAATCAGCATAATAAGGTTAGAAGTATTGATAAAATTATTCAAGGAACGAGAATACTATTTTGGGGAGCTTTAACAAAGTTAAATGCTTCCCAAGGATCTAGAGCAAACTATATTTAAACGTTGTCTCAGGGATGGAAAATGAGAAGTCACGTGATCGAAAATATAATTCCCTGACGCAAAGTTACATTTATTCAGCAAAAGCAATCCTAGAAAGCGCATATGGACCAAACTTTCATGGTGAAACGACGAATGAAAATTTCGATTTTAATTTCTTCAGCGTGGCCCTCTTCCGTGAGAGGCAGCCGTAGAGGGAAGAGGTCGCCATCACGTGCTTGGGGATAGGGCATTGCGCCCTGACACACTCTTATCTATTCACGGAGGAAAAAGTGCAGCCTCACTGCAACTAATGCGATCAACTGCTGACAGTGAGTCACGTAATGTGTGACATACCGGAGAGAACGTGAAAAACTGAATGTGACGGGGGACCTGGGATCCATCCTGGGTGATGACTGAAATTTTAAGCCGCCTTGTAACATTTTCAAAAGAAAATGATCTAATTATTAAAGTCTAGGTTTAGTATTTGAAATCTCCTTTTTTACCTAATTATTTATTACCTATTTATATATTATTTATTACTATATTTTTACTATAATTTTTTGTCCAATTATAATTATTTATTTATTGTATACAATTGAACGTAAATATGATTAAATATATGTATTTATTAATATATTTGTTTACATATTTATTAAAATATTTTTGAGTTTCTAAACGTTTTGACAGGGGTGCAAAATGACCACAGCTGTCGATGCACCCCACAAAACCTCAATACTACTCCATTTTGATCATTTTGGTAGCGTTTGTGATTAGAAATGACTGGTTCATAACTTGAAAATATACGTATCCATTTTCAGTCAATCAGGAAATTTAGAAAATTTAAGTTGAAGCATAAAAATTGACATACCTGTAGACAGCATCTGACAGTTCCAGGTGTTACTTCTTAGATGTGGAATCAGAGCATCTTAATTGAATAAAACGCACTCATCACACACGCAAATTGACGGTCATGTTTCGACTAGTTGCACCCGTGGTGGCATCTCTTAGATGACGAGAATGACACTTGGGAAACACGAGGAAGGAGTGACTAAGGCGGTGGGTAATAATAGGAGGGAAGTTGGACGAGAAGTGGATATCAAGAAAGAGTGAATGGAGGGGAAAGAAGTACCCATTGGTAAGTTTAGAATTTTTTTGGACCATTATCTCTAACTTTTACAGACCGTGAATTCCATCATCTTTTTTCCTCTATTGAGTGATGGGAGAAAGATCGAAATTGTTGAAATGAAAATGAATTAAAATCTTCAAACAAAAATTTGACAAGAGGCCTTTTTGGACGGAATTTTCTCTAGAAACGTACAGTTTCTTCAAATATTTGTGGAAAATACATACTTTTCAATTGCTGCGCAATATTGATATGGATGACACAAGGTCTAAATTGACTATCCTCATGTCATTAACTCGTTATATGATAGCTTATTGGCACGCGTGAAAGTAACTAGCAAATTTTGTCGAAACATTTAATGGACATAAGCAATTGAAAAAATTATTTAGGCCCAGTTCCTTTTACACAGAAGTTTTAAAGTAAAAACACTACGAAAGTGCAGGATAAAATCATTTAAATAATATTAGTAGCAATGTCTCTAGAAATTTTGATTTTCAGTTACATAATGTGATTTTATATTCATCTAACTCGCCTGTAAATACAAATGAGCTCTGAGGTTATAGTTTTATTTCGGAATATTTACCGATACCACGTTGAAAAATCAATCACCTATTTCCCTCTTTTGCAGATTACTAATGATTGTACAGGAAATTAAAAATCCTGAGTTACAGATGCGCTAGAGTTTACAAACGGCTTCCTACCCTAATACTGTATACGCCGACTCGAATACCTTGACGGGAACTACGCTTCGAGTTTAGCCCGAAGGTATCTTCGCTGAGTATTCGATTTTCTATGGTCGCGTTCAGGTTGCGATATGAACTTAATCTTCAGAGGCCCGGAAAAGCACACAAATATTAAATTATTAAGTAAACTTGAAGGAGGTGAACTCTAAACATAACTAAGGTTAACTCCCTCCTCAGCTTTCATGCTAACGGAAAATACTAAATTCTTCAACTTTCAAGTAGGTATAATCTATTTTCAATGAGAAGAGAAGGGAAATCACCCTACTTCCGTAGGAATACCTGCAGAGTGAAGGGAGTGGGCGTGGAGCGTATCGGCCGGGCTTGTTTTAAGCTTTATGATGAGGAGATGAGAGTCATCGGATATTTTTTCCCTATAAGGAAGATGCAACAAACAATACAGTCGATCGTTAAAGATGGAAAAGCCAAAGCAGCACAGTTTGGATAAAGTAGTTGTCTTCGATACAAGCAGAGATAGCCATATCACTGACTTAAAAACGATCATTTCCTCTCTTTCAACGGTATGGTGCACCTTTTCAGAAATCCCTTAATACATTTATGGAACGAAATTCTTATCACCTTGCCTTGACATTGAAACTTAATGAGTACCCCAATAAATTGCTAGCTTACCTTCATTTCCCACTTTCCGGATTTCCGGATGGGAATAGTAGCGAAAAGTTGCATTATATATATATGTGTGTATATATATGTATATATATTATATATATATATATATACATGCATATGTATAATAAAAACCATAAACAAAGTAATCAACCCGAAGGTCGGTTTGGTAGGTGATGGTAGAGTTCACCCAGTACCAAGCCCGACGGCGTGTGAGATTCACACATCAGGGTAGGGGGGGCAGTTCCTTTCCCTGTGCCGGTTATGGTTTCCCAGGAAGATCTGGTACCCGAAAAATCACATAGCTTTGGCAGAGCTGCAGGTGCCCAGAGTGCATTGCCTGGGAATCGAACCCGGGACCCTCCGGTCAGCAGTCAAACGCTCTACCCACTGGACTACCGCGACCCACCATATATATATATATATATATATATATATATATATATATATATATGTATATATATATGTATATATATATATATATGTATATATGTATGTATATATAGGTATGTATATGTGTACTATGTATGTATATAGGTACATATATATATATATATATATATATATATATATATATATATATATATATATATATATATGTATATACATATATATACATACATATACATGTAAACATATATATACATAGAGGGTTGGACTACTGACCGGAGGGTCCCGGGTTCGATTCCCGGGCAAGGCACTCTGGGCACCTGCAGCTCCGCCCAAGCTATGTGATTTTTCGGGTACCAGATCTTCCTGGAAACCATAACCGGCACAGAGAAAGGAACTGGCCCTCCTACCCTGATGTGTGAATCTCACACGCATATGTATCTGTATATGTATATATATATATATATATACATATACAGAAGGAATTGACAGTCTGTTATTACCTTGAGGAAGGTGGTTTGACCACCGAAAATTCGGAATGTGTATGTTTCTTTTTTGTGTACTTCTTTGTTTTTGTTTGCTCTTGCTATATTAGTGTACATTATTATTCACATCCGTGAGACATTCACATACGTTTTATATACATACATTTACATGTATATGCATATACATATCTATGCACACGTATAGGGTGGCCCTTATTTTTCAACTTTCTAAAGGTTTAGCTCCCACCCTAAAATCTACAGGGTTCGTCCGGAAAATAAGTGTACTGACTCCTGGGCTGGGCGCGCCGCTCCAGGCGCGCCCAGCACCGCTCTGACGGGCTGCGATTGGAGGGGGGTATGTTGGCAAGCGACGCTGAAAAAGGCAGTCGGCTCTGAGCTGTGGTGTAGTGAGGAGCTCTGTTAACGCGAACCTCCACGCTCGACCCACGTCACGGAACGCGATGCCGAAGTTTTTGGAGCAGCGTTATTCCATCAAATTTGCGGTAAAGCTTGGGAAATCGTCTACCGAAACTGTCGGTATGATTAACCAGGCTTACGGGGAGTCAGCCATGTCCAGAAACATGATCTTTCGGTGGCACAAGATGTTCGTGGAGGGCAGAGAAGAGGTCGACGACGAGTCTTCGAGAGGTTCCCGATGATGCCTTCGCGGGAGCGTTCCAGGAATGGGAACGCCGCTGGAACAAGTGTATCGACTCACAAGGGTCCTATTTTAAGGAATATTAGCTTAAGATATGTAAAAGTGTAATACATTTTTTTCCTGAGCTCAGTACACTTATTTTCCGGACGAACCCTGTAGTTTTAATCAATAAAAAAACTATATGTGCAAAAATGAAGCCCAATCGAATAACTACGAGGCGACCGAATCGACCATGAAGTTTTGAAATCTTTGCTCAGAAGGTCATATTTTCCCATACTTTTTTTTTTAGTTATTCTATTTTCTGGAAGATTTGCTTTGTCACTTCTTATTTCGTCAGTTTTTAATAATCAATTAGTAAAGGCACTTCTTGCTAATCGGAGTATAATATTAATGTTTTTTCCATAGCATGTGATTTTTTATTACAAAGATAATATAAAAAAATCACTAAATGCAAGCCGTATGAATTATGTCATGTGGTTTATCATTAAAGATAGATTTATAATATTATTTTTGTGCGCTTTGTTTATTTATTTTGAACCAAGTATAATAATTGATTTTTTTATCGTTTCAGAACTGTTTTCGCCGCTGGTATAAGGTGACTTTTATAAAGAATTTTCTCTCTACTTGTAAAATGACATGAACTTCTTCAGGTCATTCGGCACTCAAGTTAAGAAAAGATTTTTATGTCACTCTTGTTGGCTACATTTCTAATCAAATCGTTGGAGCCAAACTTGCTTCGAACAGACAAGTTTTAAAGCGTCTCTTTCGACAATCTAAGAGTTGCAAATATAACAACGAAAGAAATTGCAGCATTGGTGGTTCAAGAAGTTTCTGTTTTTTGGCAGAAGCACGAATTCCTTCCAGAAAAAATGATCACTGTATTGATAAGTTAGTTAAATTCTATGATGAAATGAAACATTTACAGAAAAATTAGTCTAGAATTACAGGCAAATAAAAAAGAGATCTTTTCGTGGAAACTCTGGACGATGTGTTTGGCATAGCTCATTCAGATGCTTTGTGACAAATGAATAATTAAGAGGACAAAAATTTCTTCATGCTTCAGCGCCAAAAAGGACGACCGGGCTCCATGGTCGGTATATATCGAAAACTAAAACTCAAGGGAGAAAGAGCACTAAAAGACACTGCAATACAAGCTGCCAGGTAAAAAAGAACGTATGAAGAAATGGAACGTCATTTTGAGATATCAAAAACTAATGATTCTATATCAGTTTGCAGCGAAAGCAATGATGGTGATGATGAAAGTGAAAGTTCTTCTGCCATTGATAAGCAAATAACACCAACAACTACAGCAGCAGCAAACCCGAGGTGCATTGCAGGTTTTGTACTTCCCGTCTCTCTGAGGTTTTTGTAGGTGCAAAATCACTGATAGAAATGGGGTTTACATATTGATGGCGGCTGCAGAAGATTTTGGACGTGATACTATAAAATGTTAATAGATCGAACTTCATTTCTACGTATTCGAAAAAATTTAGAGAAGCGAGACACACAGAAATTTAACACACATTCAAATTTAACAACTGCCAAGAATTAGTGTTGCACTGGGATGGAAAGTTGCTTCTAGCACCCGCAGGTTTTGAAAAGATTGATAGACTGGCAACAATAGTAACTTTTTAAGGTAAGGAGCAACTGTTTGGAGTCCCTAAAATCCCAAAATCTTCAAGAGAAGAGCTAGCCATGGCTGTTGCCACCAAGCAGTGGAGAAGTGGGGTATAATCGATAAAATTCAGGCACTTTGCTGTGATACGACTGCAAGCAACACAGGTAGAATAAATGGTGCCTGCACAAATCTAGTAAAATTGTCCCATCGAATTCTGTTGTACCTTCCTTGCCGTCATCACATTTTTATTTAATTTTGCGGAGCTGTGCCAACTCAGTAGTGGGTGCAACTTCTGGTCCAGATATGGAGCTTTTCAAAAGATTTAGAGAATCCCGGAAAATACTCGACACGAAGATTTACAGAACCGGTAGCAATGAATTACCTGTAGATGTCCGCTCTACCATTCTTGGATTTCTTGAAAACCATCTTTATGAGCCGAAACAACAGCGAGATGATAACCGAGAATTGTTGGAATTCACTATGATCCATCTAGGCGGTATTACGAAGAGCGGGATATCGTTTCGTAAACCAGGAGCCGTGAGCCATGCTAGGTGGATGGCCAAGGCAATTTATTTACTTAAGATTTACCTAATACAAGATCAAATTCAGTTATCTGATGGGGAAAAGAAATCTTTAAAAAGATTATGTACTTTTCTTCCTCGATTTTACGTCCGAGCCAGATTTATATCATCAGAAGCAATTAAAGCACCTTATTACGATGTCTTATTCATACTTCAATTGTTAAATTATCATGATATTGATCCAGAAATCAGTTAGGGCGCTGTTGAAATATTTTAAAACTATTTCTGGTACTTAGCTCCCGTAACTGAGGCTTTATCCTTATTTGATGACAATGTTTAAATCACGGTTAAAAAAATGTAACCCAAGTTATACTAGAAGTAGATAAAGGTGAAGAAGAGGAAGAAGAAAAAATCAACAAAAGAAGTACATTTTGCACCAAAATGAATTTTCTTACTTATCGAACAACGAGTTTTCGTCTTTTGTAACTCTCGTGACGAAAACTTTCTGTTACGAGATTCTTGTTCCAACTCCAGGGCGATTGATTGTCTTCTAGCAGTTGTCCGATTCAAGTGAAATTTTGCATGGCTGGTTTCTTTGTTTAATGGGGGATCGAGATGGTGCGGGGGCTAACGTACTGGCTTCCCACCCTGAGGGCCCGGGTTCAAATCCCGGCGGTGTTGAATATTTTTCAGAGGTATCTCGATCCCTACTTGAGGTGCTTTGTGGAGGGCACTTTGAGGGAGTACGCCGTCCGTCGGATGGGACGTTAAACTGCGGACCCCTTGGCGCCTTTCGTAAAGAGTAGGCTAATGCCGACGCCGGGTTTCTCTCCACCCTTCATCCTTTCCTGTCCATCCCCTATGGCGCAAATGACCTTAGCTGTCGGTCGCCTCCCCTCAAAACTACTACTTTGTTTAATGGGAAAACAGTAGGGGGTATGAGCGGCAAAATTTTGACTTTTGGAAAATAGCCTATAGCTAAGGGCCACCCTAATATACATGTGTGCATATTTAAATATATATATATATATATATAATATGTATATTATATATAATATATGTATATTATATATAATATGTATATTTTATATATATATATATATATATATATATATATATATATATATAATTATTATTATTGGTAATCTACCGGTTAACGTAGGTTTTGTATGGATTCGAGCTACCAAAAGGTACAGCAACCATTCCCCCGTCACTCTCACAAAACAAAACCTGACATGCAACATTGCAATAAGCCCCTTTTCAATTCCGAATACGTCCTCCCTCCCCTCATTCCGTCCAACATGCCTATCCTACTCCTGCACTCCTGCTCCTTCGCCGTTTTATTTAAAAAAATATGCATATATACATAAAGTCACAGCATACCTGGAGTATTGTTTTATCATGATTCGTCTTCACATGAGAAAACCTCTTGGCACTGAAAAGTCAACCATCCGTGGCTTTCACGTCAATCTTTCTTCTAAATCTTTTATTTTCAATAATTTAATTCAAGTGACCTATAAGCGAACTGCTGAATTTTGTGTGCATTAATATACACATATAATACTATAGTATTATATGCATATACATATACATGTATAAAAAAAAATATATATATATATATATATAATATATATAATATATATATATTATATATACATACATATAGTTATAATATACAATGCATATATATTATATATATATAATATTTTCATGTATATTTTTTCATCAACTTAGTTAATTTTTAAGTTACATACGGTTAGCACAACAATCATAGCATGCGCTTTGGCCATCTCCCCTGCCCCTCCGTTTTTCCTATTAAAAGGAATATGAAGTTTGGTGTTGGAAGATTAGGCTTACTTTGCGTATCTCGAATAAAATCTCAAAGGAGGACAAAATATAGGTTATCTCTCTGGGTACTGACCATCTAGAAATCAGGCAAGAGATCCCCACCATTCCAATCCCGAGGTTGCCCGAATCACGAGCTCTCTCAAGGTCTTTCCTAAAAAGGGACGCTAAGAGCGATTACTATACCCTAACTTATCGCTCAATCTTGGAAAATTTCCTTTATTTATTTTTTAATTTCAATTTGATCACTTTCGCTCGTTCCCATAGAGATAATTGCTTAGATTTGTGCCAAAATAATTTTTTTAAGTGTCGTACTACATGTTATTACAATTATTCTGGCGTGTACTCGACCGCTGCCACACACCCTGACGGTGGCTTGCAGGGCATATTTGAAATAAATAAATAAAATGTTTCGTAGTTTGCCGTAAAAATAGAATTTTTGAATAAAGGAATGTTAATCAACTCGTATCAAATCGAGTTAGTGCAATGCAAAGAGAGTTTTCCTAATCGCTCCACACTGATAATTTTAGATGCATTGATACTGCGGAACTAGACCAATGGATTGCAGAGTTTACTGAAAAAATATAATTAATGCTGGGTAATTTCTACTGCCAATGAGATGATGAGAAAACAGTGAATAGAGATGATGATTTAACGAAGGTAAGTTGGTGAACTTTCCTGCTGCTATGAAGTTTCCTTTCTGCTTTAACTGCTGAAGGTTATTTGCATATGGCATAAGGAGGCTGGAAGTTTTGGATGTGTCTCCGCCGTTATGATGTTACCGAATACGAGATATCTTCCACCGACCTCGAGACTCATGACCCGCGCCGTCGGGGTCGGTTGGGGATATTGCGCAAAAGGGTCGTCTACCTGTTCTACTTAGGACTGTGTTTCCGCGGCACCCCTCCCGTCAAATAATTCTGCTCTGGACCATGAAGTAGAATCTTCCATTTCGAAATTCAAGGGATCTTGTTTTCGCTCCGATTGCTTTCGCACGGGAGATCGTAAAGCGGGGACGCCAAATCATCTTTATCTCTAAAATTATTGAAATACAAGTGTAGAATTAAATCAATTTTGTTTGTTGGAAATAAATCATTCAAACAATTTACGAAAAAAAATTTGCGATAAATAATCCAATGTCTGTCAGTTTTGTCTATTAAGATTAAATGAGTAAATGTTTCACAGTTTCTAAGAATAATCCACGTATCTTAGCGAGTAATTTACTAATATCACTTAACATTTATTTTTTTACTTCATTCTTTTTCTGCTAAAAGGTTTTGACCGCGATATTTTTCCATCAATTTCCTGCAATTTCGGAAGAAAAGGTCATCTTATTTGATATAATCTACCTCAACCTGCATTTTGAACCATACATATTTACTTCAGCAGACATTATTCCATTTAGTTGAAATTTTACGATTTGCGATTTTATGAAATAATTTTGAAAGATCTCTGGTAATCTTTGTCGAACCGATTGGTTCTTAGCCTTCTTATTCCATATATAAAATACTGCCAGGTACAAAAACATCCCCTGTAGACTCACTTCCAGTCAAAGTGGAATAATATCATCTCCACTGCTGAAACTAAACTAATAATAAAGATTTACTGCATCCACGATTAACAGCAAAACTGCAAAATAAAACATGAAAACCAACAATGCCTCATGAGTAGTTACTTATATCTTCAGCCTCTCCAAAATTAAAACACAATACTATTGGTAATATCTAATGTTTCTGATAAAGTAATTAAAATTTTTATGCAATAATTTGTTAGAGACTTACTACAGTACTAACGTTCAATGGTTACACTGATGAAAGATGATTATATATAAGTATTTTCAACTTGAAATATTATATATTAATTATCTAATGGTAATTAAAAGTTAATTCTTCAATAATAGTAACATATTCTTGCTCAAGGATTCAATTTAAGTTTTATAAGACCGGTGATAATTTCAAGAGGGCCTTGTTAGGGAACTGCTGCTCGTCTAGCAGCGGGTATCAGTCCCTCCTTCCCTCCAGCTCTGCTCTTTGCGATGAGAACACTTTCCGCGCCCCATGTTACCTCGCCTCCGCACCTATTTGACTGTCTTGCCCTTGACCGATTCTTGTTTCCCGCGAAATTAAATTAAATAGCGCAGGCGGCATCAACCTTTCATATTCATCATCACACTGTCCCTTTTTGGTACTTAGGCTGGGATATAATGATACTACAATCTGCTTCCTTGTTTTCCAAACTTCCTCGAATTCCTAAAGTACCTGCTTTTCATGAGCAGCACTGAGAATTTTAGTCGCAGCGCCGACACTCTCCCCGTGTAATACGTATTTAGCGTTTTAACCTTTCCTGTATGCTTCACTCTGTTTGAAGGATTTTAATTCTCAAAAGGTGCATCCTATTACCCTGACCTAAGCAGTGCGGCGTTAAGTGCCCACCGTCGGGCTGGAAAGCAGGAAATTGAAGATAATGCGTGTTTAGTAATAAAGTGGAGTTAGAAGACGTGGAGGAGGTCTCGGGCAATATTGGGTACGGGAAAGAGGAGGCATTCTCGTGGCGAGCGAGAAGTAAGAGGAGGGTGGAGTAGGGGATGAGAGTGAGGGGGGGAAGGGAGGGGTTGGGGGGAGGGTGAGGGGAGCTAAAGAGAGGACGCCGTGTGAAGGTGGATGCAGAGGGTGAAAAATTGCAAGCTACACTTGGGATATACCCGAGTCTTGCGATGGGTTTTTGCGATAAATTCTCCTGCAACGCAGAACTGTTCTGATTTCATTCTCTTCTTGGTGACCCTCCGTCAGCGAGGCTGTTATCGGTGGTCATAAATTTTCTTACAGCATGACGATTCCTGTTTAAATGACATATATGTAAAATTTATGAGGATGGTTGAGAAATAAAGTATTTTTGATTTAAATTATTGAACGGACGAACGGATTTATGCGTGCAGGAATGTGAAATTTGAGAGAAAGGGGTCTGGTGTTAAGAATGATGACAATGGCTTGGTGGCATGATCAGGAATTGGAAATAGTGTGCACTGAAGTCAGGGAACAGGCTTTATTCTAAAAGAACAGGCTAAGATACATGCAAGGACTTATTTTTAGTGACCACGTGATGCTCTTGATTCGCGTGAAAGTTCGTTTAGAGGCGTTTACATTTCAGGGATGAATGAACAAGAGGAAGGCGAGACTGAAGTGGCGAGTGGGTGCGAAGGTAGATAGAATCATTAGTATTAGAAGTCATAAAAGATTGATAATGTCTTGAAGGATTGCTCTGAAAAAATATTGAGCGAGTTGATTATGCAAAATTAATGTAAATAGTATGAGATAGTAGCGTATTTCCACGTGGAATTGATTTTCTCTAAAAATAGTATAAATATATTCATAAATCACATTATGTACATAAATGTTGAATAATAACTCTATTCGTTTGCGCGCATGATAAAAATATTGGTTTCGTTGGCAATGATGAGATTCTGAGGGAATTAGTGAAGGACATTGGAATTTGGATTGGAATTAGTGAAGGAGGGCATTGAAAGAAGTGAGAAATGGAATAGACTTCTACGACTATGATAAGTTCAAAAGTAAATGTGGGGAGAAATCAGGCTGTGAGGAAGAATATGGTGCAAATCCAAAAGAGATTAAAAGCCAGAGATCGGTAAGAAACAAGTAAGATTGCGGGCTTGAGGATATACTGCGACCTAATGTGGATGGATGGGACAAATATATCGAACATGAAACTGCTGTAAATGATAGAGAGAGTTTAAAAACTATGACAGTTGCTAAAATTGTATGTTTAAAACGTGGTCGAGGGAAGGAAGGAAGATTCCCGGTGGAAATGAAAAAGTAATATATTTCGCGAGTGCATTAGAGCGAGGCGTATGAGAAAATTATTGTACCTGAAGAGAAACTAAACTCGAAAGATAGTAGATTTTTATGTCATTCACAAAGAGCCTAAAAAAAATGTCTTTAAATATCGCGAAGGGAGGAAAAAAATAACAATGGCAGTGGCTGAATGACCCAACCGTGTGCAGCGAGAAAACTGCACGTTTACAACACATGACCTGTCGTCGAGGCATTTGAAATCGCTACTACTACTACGAATTTGTATTGAATGGCCAGAAGCACTGCATGGATTTTAAATGGTAACCATAACTGAATAAGGAAAAATGAATACCTATCAGTAGTGATAATTTTGAAAAACAAATGCTGCACGCCTAGATAGCACACGTATGTTTAGTGAAATAATATACGTAGCGCGGGGCGTCAGTAGTAGTGGTATTTAGGGGAGGCGACCGACAGCTGAGGTCATTTGCGCCATTAGGGATGGACAGGAAATGATGAAGGGTGGAGAGAAACCCGGCGTCGGCATTAGCCTACTCTTTACGAAAGGCGCCAAGGGGTCCGCAGCTTAACGTCCCATCCGACGGACGGCATACTCACTCGAAGCCCTCCACAAAGCACCTCGAGTAGGGATCGGGATACCACTGAACAATATTCAACACCGCCGGGATTTGAACCCGGTCCCTTTGGGTGGGAAGCCAGTACGATAGCCACCGCAACATCTCGATCCCCGCGGGGCGTCAGTTCCATGACGAAAGAAGACACTTGACTTTTCCAAATAAAAAACTTTTATTTACGACCTAGGTTTCTTTACAGCGCCGCATCTTCAGGTACCTGAAGAACCTACAACATAACGAACAATACGTCGCAAATAAAACTTTTTTCTTTAGAAAAGGCAAGTGTCTTCTTTCATCATGAAGGATTCCACCATGTTAATCCATAAACTGCTTTTTACTGGTCAAGTAATTTGTGCACATTGGTGCGAATTGCACGACACATTATTGAAAACATTAGTTATGTTAAGTAATCAAAAATGCAATTATAATCCGTTCACATAAAGGTAAAGGGAGAAAAAAACGCAGCAATAGCATAAAAAATATTGTTTAGATTGCACTAGGGGGAGATTTCTTGGTAAAATATTTATTGTAAAATTAGAAAAGTCAATTTTGAACGAAACCTACGACGCTCGATGTAGTTTAATGGCTGCTGTAAGATGTACGGATCATCTCTTTCACCCTATCCAGCAAATGGCTCAATGCGCGAAAAGAGTTTTATGTCTTGTTTTGCTTGGACAAGGCAAGTGATGGAGTAAAGGAAGAAAATTTGAACCAGTTTTGAGAATATGGGGAGGATGGCCATTTATATAATGCTTTAAAACTATCCAATAAAATTCAAGAAGTTCTCTCGGGTTTCCCACCGGGTCGGGTTGACTGGGAAACCAGAGAGAACTTCTTGAATACCATACGCTGGGAAAACCTGAGATCAATTATCCACTAAAATATCTGCAAAGCAACATCTTAAGTAACTTGAATTAAAAAAATATTGGTGTGAAAAAATGGCGGCTCAAATTTCTTATGAATTCAAAGTGTGAGCGTACAGAGACATCCATCGTCAAATTTTGCACTATTATTTTCTTTGGACTAAACAACAGCTTTGGTTCTTGTGTTTATTGAAACCCATTACAAAACAGCCAAGCTTGGTGTTTTACGATGAACAATAAAAATGAAAATACGGCAAGGGCAATAAGCCATAGACGTTAATGGAGGAAATACTACCTTGTCGGAAATCGAACCAACGATATCTAAAAAGGCAGGGGAGGACCTTACTCCGCCGCCTCTTGTGCCATCTGATGTCTCCTCTTCGGATGAGACGAAAGGCGGTCATTAAGGGAAAATTCGTAAGAGACGTATCGGGGCTCTCCGGTTCATGCGTTCCCGGGATTCCATCCTACTGCCGTGCGTCAAAATCAGTACCCTCTACGCCCTCGGAGACGGATGCCAAGGTGGGCTAAGGAGCTGTGAGAGACCTCATATATCCACTGGTTTTCGAGGGAACTCGCGATGGATTCAGGCACATTCGCAAGTAGTTCGAGTGTCAAGCGGAAAGTGAAGGCGAGTCAAGACGGACGCACGTTGAAACCTGTCCAATTGAACATGAGCAGACGTTATGCGGTCAGCCGGGTTGTACAAAGGGCTCGTGCACTTCCGACTTCCCCTCTTGCCTCTTCGCGTATACACCCTGCCGACGTTCGCTCGGCGAAGAGAGCGAGGCAGGTGAAAGGATGCCGGCCGCAGGAGGGCGCCATCGTGGAAGGAATCTCAGTTCCGAAATTCATCGCACACCCCCGACCCACACTCCATCGCCTCCACCCTCCTACTCAAGGAAATCCTAAGAGAGTATGATCACCAGGGTATTGGTTTCTATCACGTGCTTCAAAACGAAGTTTTAATTCTTCGTCAAAACCAAATGATATATGTATGTATATATATATATATATATATATATATATATGTATATATGTATATGTATATATATATATATATGTATATATATATATATATATGTATATATATATATATATGTATATATATATATATATGTATATATATATGTATATATATATGTATGTATATATATATGTATATATATATGTATATATATATATATGTGTATATATATATGTGTGTATATATATATATATATATATATATATATAATGTATAACACTTAGCACTAGTGGACACAGACAAAAACACAGAAACACACAAAGAGACTCTCTATTTTTTGTGTGTTTTTGTGTTTTTGTCTCTGTCCACTAGTACTAAGTGTTATACATTATTATGCACGTCCGTGAGACTTTCAAAAAGTGTTATATATATATATATATATATATATATATATATATATTCCTACTGTGCATTAAATCCACCTCAACCTTCTCACTCCTTCCCTTTCTGCCCTCCCCTCTAGCCTCTACTCTCCCCCAACCCTTTTTCTTACCCCTCCCCCGCCTCCGGTTATCTTCCCCCACCCCCTTCTCCCCCTTCTCTTTCTCTCACATACCTCAACTCCCCTGTACTAGCAGGCACTACTACTGTTTCTTCTTACTGAGGAAAACGGAGCTGAATTCCGTCGAAATTATTAAGAAATAATGTGTGAGTGTTCTCTTTATGTGTTCTTATACTGTTTGTTGCTGTCCAAGTTATATATGTATATATATGTATATATATAATCACTTGAAACACTTGATTTCGACGATATGCATCATATTTAATCAAATGGTGCCACGACATATATGATAATAGACTCGTATACTGATGCGTGAGAAAAAATAGATCTTGCCATTTCAATTTTTAATATCTTGATGTCGGATATATTTTCTTTTTCGTGCATTCAAATTTCAACGATTGCAACTTATTTGATTGGTTTTTTTAAGGAATAGAAACATTTCATCCCGTTATTTCATGACAAGAAGGTAAATCTTTTGTCTGCACTGTGGTGGAAATCTGAAAAATACGTTATTAAACCTAGCAATGTTTACATGAGAGTTTTATAGCACTATACTGTAATATATTTATCCTCAAAATACTTGTGGATTAAAAGTAACAACAGAATCGCAAATTTAATTACTACCATTATTGTTATTGTTAGCTTTCGCTTCATTCAGTGAAGCCTGGCGATAACATTCATCTATTTAATTAATTAAAAACCATAAAACTCAAATATTTTCTTGGTAATATTCTAAAATATTCCATTAATGAAATTAAATTATTCCAAAATATTCCATATTCGTATGGGAAAAGGAGAATTGAACCCCAAACAACGAAAACCCTTAGGAAACAAAAAATAAATTCACCGTCCAATGTTTTCAATTCCTATCATTCATGACGTTCATAATAGTTTTCAGCGAAGTAACCCAACACATCTGCTTAGCAAAATCGAAACATGACGACTTTTTTTAGTGACTTGTAGTAACCCCTCCAGCGAATTTTCACTGACTAGGGGCCCATGTAAATTACTTTAATGCACCTAAAATTTGTAGAGTCAATCCATCACGTTAAATTCCATGGGAGCATTTTTTAAGAAAAACTTGACTACCTTTTTGGCATATATCTTCCATGACCTAGCTTTAAATTTTTCTGTTTTACCCCACGAATTGTATTTATAGCTCAATTATAACGCATTCTAATTTGAAATCTTTTTAAAAATAAATGTCACTTAGCATCGAAATTTTTCCCACCCTTCTGATAACAGATTATGTCACAATTATTATGCTTATATTCACAACGATAATACAATAAATGTAGAAAAGAAAACTTTCTCGAAAATAAACCTACATATAGCACATAGGACAGACAGAATGTAGAAGATATGAAGTGAAACTATGATAATCGATCTTTGTACTTTGTATAAACCATGGATTGTTTGATGTATTTTGAAACATTTTTGAACCCATCGATTATGTACCCAAAAATGACAAATAAACTTCATGGTCAAAAGTTTACACATGCAAAGATTGCGGAAAACCCTTCAAGCAGTTCTTGTTTGAAACAGAACCACGCGTGCATTTGCAGTGGAATTTTGTCACTCGATGCATATGGAAGAGACAGCCATAGTAATATTGAGTGGCGGTCGAGGACTAAATTTAATTCTATTAAAATAAATGGAGGACGCGAATATAATGTCTCAACTTGTGGACACTTTACGATGAAGAACAAAGTAAATAGGCAGCACTCTTTACTTCTTTATTGAAGGGCTTCGATGAGACGAAACATTTGCGATAAGGGGGTGTCCTTTCGTTTATTTCTCGGTTCACCCAATGAGCAAAAAATCAAGAGCGATCACGGGATAGTTTTTAAAGGGTCTGAACTCGAGTTTCGACATTCTAGACGTTCCAACGCAGGCATTCCAACTAGGGCACGGGGTTCGGCACATTGTGTATATCCACCTACGAGGAGCGGTGCTTCCTTCCGCGAACGCACTTCTGGATGCCTGGGAATCCGGTCAACACACTCGAGTGACGTGGGGTGAGAGCATGTGCCTCCATCTGTGAGAGAAGGGAAAATTCCCTTACGGCTATGCAAAGGACTCTTTCGAACACTCCAATTGACTAGAGAGGTCAGGACCCACTTCCCTCCGGTGAACCAACAGCTGACCTAAGCAAATATTTTTACTTTGATAACGCGAAGAAAGGGTAGTCTCACCTGTAGTCAGACCATTTTCTTATTTCCCGCATGAGCAGACGAAGATACGTAACTATGGAGCAAGGCCTGGAGGTGCATTATCTGGACCTATTACATTAAGATTAAGAATCAAGGAGTTAACAAACATGATCAATCCCATACACCGACATGCTCCTCTAAAAAATTCAGAAGGATGTTTCATGTGTGGAAAATTGATCTTGTGATAAACATCTTAAGTTTTCGAACACTGTCACTATTTGTGAAATGTAACATTCATTTTTATGAATAATCGAATTTCCAGCAATATCAAAAATAAATGATTAATCGCGATAGGTGGATTGGGAGATGAACATACGCTAGCCAATATCAGGGGAACTTAAGAAAAATCGGTCATGGGCAAAGATTCTCATTTCTCTTTCACGAAAAAAGAGTTCACGTACCTCGGAGATTGATAAGAGTTTGCATGCGTTCACTTTTTTCTTGGAGCGATTGGGTATGATGGTCAACTTGTTATAGATAGCTGCAGATAATTTAATCGCCAATAGAACCTTTATTTTAATTCGCACCCTTTTGCGATAGAATCTGTTTCAACAGAGGCCTCACTTTAATTCAAATATTAACACAAGGCTACAGTGATTAATACAGTCAATCACCGTCATTTTTTCTGTAGTGATATTGTTTATCTGTTCTTTTAATATCTTTATTATGCCAGATTTGCCAAAAAGATTCGGGATTAATTAATTTCCTACGTTTTTTAAAGCTGTTGGTTCTAAAATATTTTGACTTGTCTATCGTCAGTGAATCGAAACGATTTATGTTAGTAATGGGAAATTCGTACAGTGGCTTTCGGGAATTCTTTTGTTTTATTTTAATTAGCATCATCATATTGCATCGTCATCGCCTTCTTGCTGATTGTGTCCTGGCTCGCGTGTTGTTGGATGGCCTTCGTGCTGCATCCTGGGGTGCAGTTGTTTGTTGGTTTATGGTATATGTGTTTGCATTAGTGTGTGTGCTGCTGTGAGTGTAATTTTCCATGTTGTTGTCACCCCCCGCCACACGCCCTTGCGGTGGCTTGCGAGTTATTATGTAGATCATGTATCATATCATATGACGATTAGTGTTGTCCTTACTTCTGATATGGATGAACAAGTATTATCATTGGAAATCTACGGGTTAAGTTTGGGTTTAGATGGGCAAAACTACAAAATAAATATCTTGTCTCTCCTAACAAAACACAACCCAGCATTCTACTCTACAACAAAACCCTTCTTCACCTCGGGGTATTTCCTTCCTCCCTTCATTCCGTCCAATATCCCTATCCTATTCTTGCCCCTTTCTCGTTTGCCTAACATTATCATCTCTATCACTGTCTTCAGCATCTCATTCCCAATCAATACGCCCTGCCTCCTTTGCATTTTCCCCAAAAATTCCTTCTCCCTTCCCACCCTACCCAGCGCTTCCTCATTTGTTTTCCTTTCTGTTCACTTCGCCTTCTCCATCCTCCACATCCACATTTCATAAGCTTCATATCTACTCTTATCATCCTGCATTAATGGCAATATTTCCGCTCCGTTCAGAACTACGCTTTATATCAAAGCCTTTTTTTAATATCCTCACTCAACGTCCCTGTCATCAATTCCCTCCACCCTATGAAAGCTTCTTTGCCTAACGGAATCCTTATCCTTACATCCCTATTACTTTGATCATGTTGGTCCAAAGCACATCTGAGATACGTAAACTGTTCCACCTGGTCTAGTTTTTGCCCTCCTATGAACAAGTATACATGTTATAATTAAAATATTTCTGATAGTTTTATAATAAAATTTTTTATCGTATTATTCACGTTATTATAAGGCCACTAGGTGTTTTTTCTCAAGCTAGGCGCTGTACTACACCAATGATCTCCTGAAATGGGCGAGGATTCCAGTTTCGGGGAGCATCCCTTTAAGTACTCTGATCGAACGTCGTCAGTGGGGAATCAAAGAAACCTGGATGCCTGCCTTTGTATCGGGCTAAATTTTTGAGTATCGTCCACTCAGAGTGTTTCGAAGACTTGTGGAATATATTTTCACCTTTTCATCGAAAGGAAGGAATTCGTCGGATTTCTTCTGTGTGAGGTGCTAGGAATGGTTCATTGACTTCCCGAACGGCAAAGTATAAAACCGTCTTGGCGAGTGAAATCTCTCCTTTACCGGTCATTGTACATAAGAAACGCATGGCATTGAAAAAAAAGAAATATAGCTGAAATGGAAGTGTGTTTTGCGAGAATAAGTAACTTAAAACAAGGAATTAAATATGAAATCTTAACCGAACAAGAAAGGAAAGCCGTCAGGGAACGGCTTTTAATGAAAAAGTACAATGAAGATTGTCATTACCAGTAATAAGGAGCAGAGAATAAAATGAAGGACAGCCAAATTCGTCCATCATTCTGCCAGAAGCTTAAACTAGGTTTACTTCTAGTGTAGCTGACCGAGAGGTTAAGAAAGAAATGGAAAAAATGGCGAACAAATATATATTCACATGAAAAATAGATATAAGGAAAAGGGATAGGAACTATATAAATAAGTTTACATATAGTTATATATATTAATATAATTATTATCGTTTAAAATAAGGATATTTTTGTGTACCCTATCATAAAATCGCCCGTGATATTCTTAGAAATAAAGAGTTAGTAATGGGAAATTTGACTTGGACTTAAGTTATGTTTGGCCCGAGGCGTTTAATTGTTACATCTAACCAGTATGAAAAGAAATATTGTGCCTGCATGACCAGGGTAATTGGTAGGCAAAATATAATCGTAAGAAATTCAATTGATATTTTTAACAGTATAAATATTCAGCGCCACACTTCCAAGTGTGTAAGAATCGACTAAAAACTTTTATCAGGGATAGATATCGGCTGTGTTTGGATGTTTGCAAATGCAGCGTTTTAACTTGCACGACTTCAGTTTGTTAGCTGTTGACAGGCGGTCACTTTTTTTTCTGCTCGTCTCTCAATGATACCGCAGCCGCATGATCAAATTGGGGCTCTCTTTTCTTCATTACTTAGAAAACGGGAATTTCTCTCTCCTCGGCATTCACTCTCGAACCTGGGAGTCACGTGGAAAACACATCAGGCCGTGTGCATCCTCAGTTAAACGGCGCACGTTCGCCTTTCGGCTGATGCCACACCGGATTTCTCCCTCTCCTCTTCAGCTGACACATCCCATCAAACGTCAACTCATCCTTAATGGGAAATGAAAGACGAAAACCGGTGCCCGGACCGACGTAGTCCTTGAACTTGCTGCGCGCGCACTTGGGAGATCTATCTCGAAAGAATTTTCAAATTAGGATAGTGTTTACGTAGTCTATATTGTTGAGGAAATGCAATGAAAAGGTTAAAGGGATATGTTATCTCGTTAGGACTAATTTATAGTATGCTACTATTCAATGGGATCCACATGAAGTTGGATCGATTGCCGAATTGGATCGAGTGCAGCATAGGGGAGATACATTTTGTGAAACGTTGTTATGACAGACTGAGTAGCGTATCAAAATTTTTAAAAGATCTACGCTGTGAATCACTCACGGAGTAGAGTTTAAAATACAGATTAAATCGCTTGCATAAATTGAAAGGATTTTTTATGGTGTTAAAAATGTGCCATTAGCCCCATCCTACTACGGTAGGCGAGATCCCGCCAGTAACATTCGTGAGATATACTGTAGTACAGATATATTTAACATGCCATTTTTCCCCAGAACGATAAGGGATCAGAATAAAATAAGGTTTGTCCGATCACGTAGGAGAGAAAGGTGTTTTGTCTGGTGCGTGATCACCACGTCACACTCCCTCGTGGTGGTTCGCAGGGTACAAAATAAATTAAAAATATTTTTTTTAGCGGAGGCGACCGACAGCTAAGGTCATTTGCGTCATTTGGGATTGATGGGAAAGGAAGGGTGGAGAGAATTAGCGGCATTGGCCTACTTTTGTCGGACGGCGCCAAGGGGTCCGCAGCTTAACATCCCACGCGACGGATGTCGTACTCATTGAAAGTGCTCTCCCCAACACCTCAAAAAGGGTTCGTGATATCACTGAAAATTATTTGTTGTGTCCAGGATTTGAACCCAGGGCTTCTCGGTGGGAAGCCTGTACGTTAGCCACTCCACCATCCCAATCCCCATTTAAATGTATAAATATGCCGTATACATGGGTGGCCCCAGAAGTACATGATCCAACAGAAAACACAAAAATTTTGGGAAAAAATTTATTTATTTTTCAGCATAATCTCCTTTCAGGTATATACACTTTTCCCAGCGATGTTCAATAAGTTCGATATCCTTATTATCATAAGAACTGTCTTGCTCCTCAAAATAGCCATTAACTGCCGACATCAATTCTTCACGGTTGGAAGATCTTTGACCACCGAGCCATTTTTTCAAGTTTGCGAACAGAAAATAATTCAAGCGTGGGGGCTAAATCTGGCGAATAGGGTGCATGAGGTAGCAATTCATACTTTAATTCATGAATTTTGACCATTGCAACAATGGATTTGTGAGCTGGTGCATTGTCTTGATGAAACAGCCCTTCCTTCTTAACCGAATGCGGCCGCTTTTGCAAGATTTCTTCGCTCACACGTTGCAATAAGTTCGCAGGATACTCGCCGTTGATAGTTTTTCCTTTTTCAAGAGGTTCACTGGTTTTGCTCGAGTGTGAGCAAACGCGGCATCCATCTTGTACACAGCTTTCTCATGTCCAAATTTTCAGTTAATATGCGATGAAGCGCACTTTTTGAAATGCCTACTATGTCTGCTAGCTCACGCACTTTCAGTCGACGATCATTCAGTATCATTTTGTGGATTTTTTTCACCGTTTCTGAAGTCGTCACCTCATTTGGTCGACCAATGCGATGCTCGTCTTGACAGCTAGTACTGCCTCGTTTAAACTCTGCTACCCAATATTTTACTGCTGTAAACGAAGGAGCAGACTCACCCAGAGTAGAATCCAGTTCAGCTTTTATATTGGTTGGGTTGTGGCCTTTCAAATAACAGTATTGTATCACATAACGATGACCAATTTTCTCCGTTTTCACAAATTCACTGACACTTTGGAAATATATTTTGTTTAATTTAAATGTCATTATGCCTGAATTATTTGGTTGTGCAAGATGTAATTTAATGTATTCCATGATGCTGCAAACAGTTGTTCTGTTTGAGGGTTCCTCAAATGCTTCTTCAGAATTAGATGGGAACACTATCCACAAAGCTATGTCGATTATTTGGAGGGATATTGACAAGGTAACTGCCACAGAAAAATTACACGCAATAGCTGGCACATCAAGGGATTTTCATGAATGATATGAGCTGTATTCATTTCAAGCATTATACGTATTTGAAGTTTGAATTTCTCAATTGATATGGTCACTGAATTATTAATACATTAAATCAATTGAGATATGAGTAAAACTAAAACACTGAGCAGGTGCCAAAGCTCTTAGAATCTGCATCTCAACAGGGAGGGTGGAAGGTGAATTCTTCCAAGAGAGATGCTAGAAAAATTCAATCTTATTAGCGGAAGTTTTAAGAGGGGGCGGGTAAAGTGCAAAGATCTCAAACGGCTAACTTAACCCTTGATTACTTCCTTGTGCAATTTGGGCAAAGTGATATTGTTTTCTTCTAATTGTAGATGTTGCCATACTCAAATTAGAGTGGTCAATTGAAATTTCATGAGCAGGTAATTATATTCCATTTTTATATACCACAGCAGATTCTCAACCACACAAGCTCCTCAGTTTCTCTTTCACTAAAAGACTCACTAAACTCAAGATATGATCTTGACTACTAATGCGCATGCTATTGTGAAAGAAGCACAGATTAAAATTTGAATAAACATAAATTATTTCATGGTAATTTACCATGTAAGGTGAGTTTTGAATGGACACATTGCTATACCTTGCCTAGCATGACAGATTATGACAGACTCCTTAACTAAATACATAAAGAAAAGAATGGAAAGGAAAGGCAAATGATTAAGAGAAGATAAGAGGCTTTAAATATTTAGGAAAATAATGGAGAAAATACGAGGAGAGGAAAAAAAACCAAGAAGTTCTAGGCATTTTCATGGAGGGGAGATGACTAATGGGAAAAATTCGAATAAGATGAGACTAGTGGATGAAAAAGACATTGAAAGGTCCATTAAAAGACTCTAACTGAATAGACAACTGATAATGATAATAAGGCACAACAAACTACTGGAAACCTTATCCCCTCAAAGCCAAATAAGTTCTACCTTCCTTCCCTGAGTAGTCCGAGACGTGCAGGTTGCACATTAGTTGTTTACTTCCACAATCTACTCCTACTTTCTGTGATACATTCGTTAACTTTACCAATTCATTTCACTGAACACTGTGAAATCTGCTAAACAAACAAATGCATCCTGGTTGTATTCCATGTATTTTCTATCATTGACTACATTGCTAATACCATGGAACCATGTAGATATCTCACCTTCCTGAGCCCAAACTCTTCTTCCCCTGTTTAATTGTTTGCTCTCTCTATTATTTTATTGATGATCCTAAGTTGATCCTTAGTTCCTGAAGTTGTATTAATACTTTGTTATGCCTGAAATCAAAACTATTACCCATATGACCCTTTCTCACAGCTGCCTTCTCATTTTTGGAATGAAAACCAATACCAATCTGATGATGTCATCCAGCCAAATACCCTACTCATAAATACTAAGAATTAACCCTTCAAAATCCTTAATGCTCTTTCTATCCTATCAAGTATCCTCATGATAAAGTATTCTTAAAGTTGGAGTCATTACCATTGGATTTGAGGCTAAAACAAAGGATAAAAATAAAACAAAGGATAAAACATAAACGATCTACCACCAATTTACATTCCCAAATAAGACTCTTTGCTGATGACTGCATTATATACAGATGGGTAGAGCATGTAAATGACCGCATAATACTACAAAATGACATTGATTGCCTTGATGACTGGGTTACAAATAATAATAATATGGGCATCAATGTTAGTATGAGTGAGCATATAAGTTTTCAAATAAAAAGAAAGGAGAAAAGGAAATTTACACCCTCATTGGAGAAAGAATCCCATGGAGCAGTCATTGCAAATATTTAGGCATTTACTTAACTAGGGTTCTTGGGTGGGAGGTCCAAGTAGATAATTGGACACGAAAGGCATTTAAAGTATTGCATTGGGTAATGAGAAATTTAAAAGGAAGTAGCATAGCCACAAAAGAAAAAGCATATAAGGTACTAGTTATTCCTATCCTAGAATACTCCTACATAGTATGGGATCCATATGAGTTGGGACATATTAAAAAGATAAAAAAAGTTCAAAGAAAGGCAGCAAGACATGTACTCGGAAGGTACAAAAGAACGGATAGTGTCACGGAAATTTTAGATGTACTGAAATGAGAGAGTTTGAAAAATAGAAGGAAAAGGAGTAGGTTAGGGGTGATTGAATTAGAATTGTTAAAAAGGACGAAGCGTGGGAAGATTTATGGCAAGGGATAGAAAAACGACCATTTTTAAGAGAAACAACGACCACAGTTTCAAAATAACAATAAGGACTCACAAATCAAATAAGAAAAAATACTCTTTTTTAAGTAGAACTATTGTTGATTGGAACCAACTGCCTGGAGGTTTGTTTGAGCCCTTTCCATCCAATATTAGGAGTTTTAAGAGTAAATGTAAAGGCTGTAACATTCACATGAAATATCAAATTCAGAAAAATCATTGATCATTAATATGAATTAGACCATGACCATCGCTATAAACTAAGAGTATGAACTTACTGGTCAGGAATATAGGGAGATATTCATCAACCAACTAGAACATATTACATTGTAGATATCTTTTTAATTTAAGCCTGAAAGCAGTAGTTCCCTTATTATCCTATACACTTTTGGGTAGTTTGTTATATAATCTGATACCCATTTCATTGTCTTTATAGTATAGCTCATATATATTCTTTCCATTCTCCTGAGTCTTTCTTGGGGTTTAATAACTTTCCTGCCATGTCTTTGATAGTTAGTATGAATTTACCCTTCATATTTCCGAAGAGTACTTTTCACTTTCATTACAAATATCTAATATAACCTTCTACTATAAAAACCATATTTTTTCACTGTGTCTTCCACCATGCTTATTTTAGCCAATTAGTTCCCTGCCTCCGTTTATTATCTAATTTCTTTGTAAATCATTATTCTTAATCCTGTCTTTGTATTCCTCCATTTATGTACTCCTTTTGTCTAAATTCTTGATCATCTCATCTATAATGAGATTTTCCTCTTTTAAATTATTACCATATTGCTTCTGCTGTATTGGTCAAGATGACCACTCGGTCCTCTCTCATAAATATTTTCCCCAGCTTCCTGGTACTTATTTATTTTAACCGCAATTAATGCTTTTCCATTCCATTTCTTCACCCATCATGCCTTTTAATTCTCTTTAATCTTACATTAGCACTAAATTATAATCTAAACCTGCACCAACACTCCGAAAACTGCAACTCAATTAAAATGTTTTTAAACCTAAGCCTATCCATTAGGCTGACCTGACGAGTTGGTTGGCCCACTTACCTCTAAAAAAAGGTTGAAGGTTTGAGACCTTAACTGGGGATAGCTATTCTGTCAACTCTGGTGGTTCAGCCACTGGATGATAAGGCAAAGGTGTTTTTTGAAATTTCCAGGTGTGCATGGACTCCCTAAGGTTTCCAAATAGTAAAAAAGTCCATTTCATATGTCTCTGAATGGTAGTCTTTCAACTATACTTATAGCCATTTATTAAATGAAGAATACAATGTATCTTTTCACTCTCCTTTATGGAAGTGATTTCAACCCGGAACTCTTACACCAGATAGAAAAAGGAATGAGGATTGACAAGTGGGAAGAGCTGGAAATCAGGAAGAATTTCAAAATGGGTCATTTGGTCAACGATTTATTGTTTGAATACCTTTCCCCAATCCTGGAAGTACCCCTTTCCTTCACAGAAACACCTAACAAACCCCCCACCCCACTGTGAACCAACCAATCACCTTTCCTGATGCTTAACACCCCTCTCCCCACTCCCCATCAACGCCAATCGCAAACCCATTTTCTTTCCCCTCCTTCACCCCTCTCGTCTCGCACGATATTTCGCGAGACGAGACAAATGCTGTAGCAAGCACGGACTCTTACCAAAGTAGTGATACTTTGGGAGGGAGCTCCATCTATTATACTAAACGGGTGATTCATTTGTTCGATATGATATTATTTATTACTCCAAATGAAATTGAAATAATACGAGTGTAGACAGGTTTTATAAACTGGAGCACATAAAAGCGGATTCCATTTACCTCTCTGAACGAGGATGCAGCGCTGGAATCCGACGGACACCCATTAGCCGATGTACGTACTCGTACAAGGTGTGATCAAATAAAGACCGGACTGATTTTATTCTGCCCAAACCGTCCAACGGATCTTAATAAGGCACAGTGCGCCATCTATCGACACATCTGACTACTAAAACGAGAGTTGGTGCGTTTGTGTTCTTCGAATCGTTACCTAGCAGCAGCGGTACGTGTCTTGCCCTGTTCGTCGCCGCGTGCAACGGCAGCAATGAAGGAGCTAGAGGAACAGCGTGTGAGCGTGAAATTTTATTTCAAACTTGGCAAAACTGTTACGGAGACTTTTGAAATGATTTAGCAAGCCTTTGTTAATGAATCTATGAGTCGAAGTCAGTTTTTTTAGTGGTACAGTCGATTTAAATCGGGCAGAACCTCGAAAGATGAAGATTCGCGAGCGGGGCAGCCTTCTACTTCGACAGATCCCAACCATGTCAAATTGGTGAACAATTTGGTGCGGGGAAATCGCCTTTTAACTCTTAGAGAGATAGCCGAGGAAGTGATCATTAGTTTTGGATCCTGTCAGACAATTTTGAAAGAATGATGACGTTTTCTCGGGTCTTCCACCGGGTCAGGGGTTCCATGTTGGCCGACGTTTCGATGCCCGTCTCGGTGCATCATCTACCCTGAGGACGATGCACGAGTCGGGCATCGAAACGTCGACCAACATGGAACCCCTGACCCGGTGGAAGACCCAAGAAAAATTCATCAAGCAAATACGCCGGGAAAGCACCAGATCTTAATTTTGACAGGTATTTTGGGCATGACTTGCGTCGCATCAAAATTCGTCCCGCGGGTGCTGACTGATGAACAGAGACAGAAACGTGTGGACATTTGTCAGGAACTCCTGAATCGAGCCAATGCCGTCCCAGAGTTTCTTAAAATCTTTTTTTTGTTTCCAAAGTTAAAATCAGCCTTGAAAGGGCGCCGATGCGACTCTATTGCGGAAATTATAACTAATTGTACGGCGGGCTTGAAGAGGATCTCTAAGGCAGCTTACCAGGCAGGGTTCGAGAGCTGGAGGAAACGTTGGCAGAGGTGTGTCGTTAGCCAAGGCATAAACTTTGAGGGCAACAAGTTCAATTAAGCTGTATCCGTCGAAATAAACAAGTTATGAAATCAGTCCTGTCTTTTTTGATCATTTCCTGTACACCGCTGTTGACTCGTCATGTTGAAGCGCTACCACCTCACTCAGAACCGATGGGTCTCTTCCTCCGTTCTCCATGTTGTTTCGGTACAATTTTCTCCGCTTCACGGTCTTGCTACCACCCTCTTTCCCTTGCCCAAGTGAAATTGCCCGCTGTGGGGAATGGGCGCTCCTTGCCTCCGTTCATTTTTTTCTTGGTGCGATTGGGTATGATGGTCAACTTGTTATAGATAGCTGCAGATAATTTAATCGTCAATAGAACCTTTATTTTAATTCGCACCCTTTCGCGATAGAATCTGTTTCAACAGAGGCCTCACTTTAATTCAAATATTAACATAAGGCTACAGTGATTAATACTCGTACAATCAATCACCGTCATTTTTTCTGTAGTGATATTGTTTATCTGTTCTTTTAATATCTTTATTATGCCAGATTTACAAAAAGATTCGGGATTAATTAATTTCATACGTTTTTTAAAGCTGTTGGTTCTAAAATATTTTGACTTGTCTATCGTCAATGAACCGAAACGATTTATGTTAGTAATGGGAAGGTCGTACAATGGCTTTTGGGAATTCTTTGGTTTTATTTTAATTAGCATCATCATATAGCATCTTCATCGCCTTTTTGCTGATTGTGTCCTGGCTTGCGTGTTGTTGGATGGCTGTATCCTGGGGTGCAGTTGTTTGTTGGTTTAAGGTATATGTGTTTGCATGAGAGTTCGATGAAGGGATTTTTGCATGAGTGTGTGTGCTGCTGTGAGTGTAATTTTCCATGTTGTTGTTTTGCATGTAGTATTGTTCCTTTTAACGGTTGGTGACCTAACATCCCCCGCCACACGCCCTTGCGGCGGCCTGCGGGGTATTATGAAGATCATGTATTATATCATGTGACGATTAGTGTTGTCCGAACTTCTGATATGGATGAACAAGTATTATCATTGGAAATCTACGGGTTAAGGTTGGTTTTAGATGGGCAAAACTACAAAATAAATATCTTATCTCTCCTAACAAAACACAACCCAGCATTCTACTTTACAACAAACCCTTCTTCATCTCGGAGTATTTCCTTCCTCCCTTCATTCCGTCCAATATCCCTATCCTATTCCTGCCCCTTCCTCGTTTGCCTAACATTATCATCTCTATCACTGTCTTCAGCATCTCATTCCCAATCAATACGCCCTGCCTCCTTTGCATTTTCCCCAAAAATTCCTTCTCCCTTCCCACCCTACCCAGCGCTTCCTCATTTGTTTTCCTTTCTGTTCACTTCGCCTTCTCCATCCTCCACATCCACATTTCATAAGCTTCATATCTACTCTTATCATCCTGCATTAATGGCAATATTTCCGCTCCGTTCAGAACTACGCTTTATATCAAAGCCTTTTTTTAATATCCTCACTCAACGTCCCTGTCATCAATTCCCTCCACCCTATGAAAGCTTCTTTGCCTAACGGAATCCTTATCCTTACATCCCTATTACTTTGATCATGTTGGTCCAAAGCACATCTGAGATACGTAAACTGTTCCACCTGGTCTAGTTTTTGCCCTCCTATGAACAAGTATACATGTTATAATTAAAATATTTCTGATAGTTTTATAATAAAATTTTTTATCGGATTATTCACGTTATTATAAGGCCACTAGGTGTTTTTTCTCAAGCTAGGCGCTGTACTACACCAATGATCTCCTGAAATGGGCGAGGATTCCAGTTTCGGGGAGCATCCCTTTAAGTACTCTGATCGAACGTCGTCAGTGGGGCATCAAAGAAACCTGGATGCCTGTCTTTTTATAGGGCTAAATTTTTGAGTATCGTCCACTCAGAGTGTTTCGAAGACTTGTGGAATATTTTTACACCTTTTCATCGAAAGGAAGGAATTCGTCGGATTTCTTCTGTGTGAGGTGCTAGGAATGGTTCATTGACTTCCCGAACGGCAAAGTATAAAACCGTCTTGGCGAGTGAAATCTATCCTTTAACGGTCATTGTACATAAGAAACGCATGGCATTGGAAAAAAAGAAATATAGCTGAATGGAAGTGTGTTTTGCGAGAATAAGTAACTTAAAACAAGGAATTAAATATGAAATCTTAACCGAACAAGAAAGGAAAGCCGTCAGGGAACGGCTTTTAATGAAAAAGTACAATGAAGATTGTCATTACCAGTAATAAGGAGCAGAGAATAAAATGAAGGACAGCCAAATTCGTCCATCATTCTGCCAGAAGCTTAAACTAGGTTTACTTCTAGTGTAGCTGACCGAGAGGTTAAGAAAGAAATGGAAAAAATGGCGAACAAATATATATTCACATGAAAAATAGATATAAGGAAAAGGGATAGGAACTATATAAATAAGTTTACATATAGTTATATATATTAATATAATTATTATCGTTTAAAATAAGGATATTTTTGTGTACCCTATCATAAATCGCCCGGGATATTCTTAAAAATAAAGAGTTAGTAATGGGAAATTTGACTTGGAATTAAATTATATTTGGCCCGAGGCGTTTAATTGTTACATCTAACCAGTATGAAAAGAAATATTGTGCCTGCATGACCAGGGTAATTGGTAGGCAAAATATAATCGTAAGAAATTCAATTCATATTTTTAACAGTATAAATATTCAGCGCCACACTTCCAAGTGTGTAAGAATCGACTAAAAACTTTTATCAGGGATAGATATCGGCTGTGTTTGGATGTTTGCAAATGCAGCGTTTTAACTTGCACGACTTCAGTTTGTTAGCTGTTGACAGGCGGTCACTTTTTTTTCTGCTCGTCTCTCAATGATACCGCAGCCGCATGATCAAATTGGGGCTCTCTTTTGTTCATAACATAGAAAACGGGAATTTCTCTCTCCTCGGCATTCACCCTCGAACCTGGGAGTCACGTGGAAAACACATCAGGCCGTGTGCATCCTCAGTTAAACGGCGCACGTTCGCCTTTCGGCTGATGCCACACTGGATTTCTCCTTCTCCTCTTCCGCTGCCACATCCCATTAAACGTCAACTCATCCTTAATGGGAAATGAAAGACGAAAACCGGTGCCCGGACCGACGTAGTCCTTGAACTTGCTGGCGCGCACTTGGGAGATCTATCTCGAAAGAATTTTCAAATTAGGATAGTGTTTACGTAGTCTATATTGTTGAGGAAATGCAATGAAAAGGTTAAAGGGATATGTTATCTCGTTAGGACTAATTTATAGTATGCTACTATTCAATGGGATCCACATGAAGTTGGATCGATTGCCGAATTGGATCGAGTGCAGCATAGGGGAGATACATTTGTGAAACGTTGTTATGACAGACTGAGTAGCGTATCAAAATTTTTAAAGGATCTACGCTGGGAATCACTCACGGAGTAGAGTTTAAATTACAGATTAAATCTCTTGTATAAATTGGAAGGATTTTTTATGGTGTTAAAAATGTGCCATTAGCCCCATCCTACTACGGTAGGCGAGATCCCGCCAGTAACATTCGTGAGATATACTGTAGTACAGATATATTTAACATGCCATTTTTCCCCAGAACGATAAGGGATCAGAATAAAATAAGGTTTGTCCGATCACGTAGGAGAGAAAGGTGTTTTGTCTGGTGCGTGATCACCACGTCACACTCCCTCGTGGTGGTTCGCAGGGTACAAAATAAATTAAAAATATTTTTTTTAGCGGAGGCGACCGACAGCTAAGGTCATTTGCGTCATTTGGGATTGATGGGAAAGGAAGGGTGGAGAGAATTAGCGGCATTGGCCTACTTTTGTCGGACGGCGCCAAGGGGTCCGCAGCTTAACATCCCACGCGACGGATGTCGTACTCATTGAAAGTGCTCTCCCCAACACCTCAAAAAGGGTTCGTGATATCACTGAAAATTATTTGTTGTGTCCAGGATTTGAACCCAGGGCTTCTCGGTGGGAAGCCTGTACGTTAGCCACTCCACCATCCCAATCCCCATTTAAATGTATAAATATGCCGTATACATGGGTGGCCCCAGAAGTACATGATCCAACAGAAAACACAAAAATTTTGGGAAAAAATTTATTTATTTTTCAGCATAATCTCCTTTCAGGTATATACACTTTTCCCAGCGATGTTCAATAAGTTCGATATCCTTATTATCATAAGAACTGTCTTGCTCCTCAAAATAGCCATTAACTGCCGACATCAATTCTTCACGGTTGGAAGATCTTTGACCACCGAGCCATTTTTTCAAGTTTGCGAACAGAAAATAATTCAAGCGTGGGGGCTAAATCTGGCGAATAGGGTGCATGAGGTAGCAATTCATACTTTAATTCATGAATTTTGACCATTGCAACAATGGATTTGTGAGCTGGTGCATTGTCTTGATGAAACAGCCCTTTCTTCTTAACCGAATGCGGCCGCTTTTGCAAGATTTCTTCGCTCACACGTTGCAATAAGTTCGCAGGATACTCGCCGTTGATAGTTTTTCCTTTTTCAAGAGGTTCACTGGTTTTGCTCGAGTGTGAGCAAACGCGGCATCCATCTTGTACACAGCTTTCTCATGTCCAAATTTTCAGTTAATATGCGATGAAGCGCACTTTTTGAAATGCCTACTATGTCTGCTAGCTCACGCACTTTCAGTCGACGATCATTCAGTATCATTTTGTGGATTTTTTTCACCGTTTCTGAAGTCGTCACCTCATTTGGTCGACCAATGCGATGCTCGTCTTGACAGCTAGTACTGCCTCGTTTAAACTCTGCTACCCAATATTTTACTGCTGTAAACGAAGGAGCAGACTCACCCAGAGTAGAATCCAGTTCAGCTTTTATATTGGTTGGGTTGTGGCCTTTCAAATAACAGTATTGTATCACATAACGATGACCAATTTTCTCCGTTTTCACAAATTCACTGACACTTTGGAAATATATTTTGTTTAATTTAAATGTCATTATGCCTGAATTATTTGGTTGTGCAAGATGTAATTTAATGTATTCCATGATGCTGCAAACAGTTGTTCTGTTTGAGGGTTCCTCAAATGCTTCTTCAGAATTAGATGGGAACACTATCCACAAAGCTATGTCGATTATTTGGAGGGATATTGACAAGGTAACTGCCACAGAAAAATTACACGCAATAGCTGGCACATCAAGGGATTTTCATGAATGATATGAGCTGTATTCATTTCAAGCATTATACGTATTTGAAGTTTGAATTTCTCAATTGATATGGTCACTGAATTATTAATACATTAAATCAATTGAGATATGAGTAAAACTAAAACACTGAGCAGGTGCCAAAGCTCTTAGAATCTGCATCTCAACAGGGAGGGTGGAAGGTGAATTCTTCCAAGAGAGATGCTAGAAAAATTCAATCTTATTAGCGGAAGTTTTAAGAGGGGGCGGGTAAAGTGCAAAGATCTCAAACGGCTAACTTAACCCTTGATTACTTCCTTGTGCAATTTGGGCAAAGTGATATTGTTTTCTTCTAATTGTAGATGTTGCCATACTCAAATTAGAGTGGTCAATTGAAATTTCATGAGCAGGTAATTGTATTCCATTTTTATATACCACAGCAGATTCTCAACCACACAAGCTCCTCAGTTTCTCTTTCACTAAAAGACTCACTAAACTCAAGATATGATCTTGACTACTAATGCGCATGCTATTGTGAAAGAAGCACAGATTAAAATTTGAATAAACATAAATTATTTCATGGTAATTTACCATGTAAGGTGAGTTTTGAATGGACACATTGCTATACCTTGCCTAGCATGACAGATTATGACAGACTCCTTAACTAAATACATAAAGAAAAGAATGGAAAGGAAAGGCAAATGATTAAGAGAAGATAAGAGGCTTTAAATATTTAGGAAAATAATGGAGAAAATACGAGGAGAGGAAAAAAAACCAAGAAGTTCTAGGCATTTTCATGGAGGGGAGATGACTAATGGGAAAAATTCGAATAAGATGAGACTAGTGGATGAAAAAGACATTGAAAGGTCCATTAAAAGACTCTAACTGAATAGACAACTGATAATGATAATAAGGCACAACAAACTACTGGAAACCTTATCCCCTCAAAGCCAAATAAGTTCTACCTTCCTTCCCTGAGTAGTCCGAGACGTGCAGGTTGCACATTAGTTGTTTACTTCCACAATCTACTTCTACTTTCTGTGATACATTCGTTAACTTTACCAATTCATTTCACTGAACACTGTGAAATCTGCTAAACAAACAAATGCATCCTGGTTGTATTCCATGTATTTTCTATCATTGACTTCATTGCTAATACCATGGAACCATGTAGATATCTCACCTTCCTGAGCCCAAACTCTTCTTCCCCTGTTTAATTGTTTGCTCTCTCTATTATTTTATTGATGATCCTAAGTTGATCCTTAGTTCCTGAAGTTGTATAAATACTTTGTTATGCCTGAAATCAAAACTATTACCCATATGACCCTTTCTCACAGCTGCCTTCTCATTTTTGGAATGAAAACCAATACCAATCTGATGATGTCATCCAGCCAAATACCCTACTCATAAATACTAAGAATTAACCCTTCAAAATCCTTAATGCTCTTTCTATCCTATCAAGTATCCTCATGATAAAGTATTCTTAAAGTTGGAGTCATTACCATTGGATTTGAGGCTAAAACAAAGGATAAAAATAAAACAAAGGATAAAACATAAACGATCTACCAACAATTTACATTCCCAAATAAGACTCTTTGCTGATGACTGCATTATATACAGATGAGTAGAGCATGTAAATGACCGCATAATACTACAAAATGACATTGATTGCCTTGATGACTGGGTTACAAATAATAATAATATGGGCATCAATGTTAGTATGAGTGAGCAAATAAGTTTTTCAAATAAAAAGAAAGGAGAAAAGGAAATTTACACCCTCATTGGAGAAAGAATCCCATGGAGCAGTCATTGCAAATATTTAGGCATTTACTTAACTAGGGTTCTTGGGTGGGAGGTCCAAGTGGATGCAATACTTTAAATGCCTTTCGTGTCCAATTGGACACGAAAGGCATTTAAAGTATTGCATTGGGTAATGAGAAATTTAAAAGGAAGTAGCGTAGCCACAAAAGAAAAAGCATATAAGGTACTAGTTATTCCTATCCTAGAATACTCCTCCATAGTATGGGATCCATATGAGTTGGGACATATTAAAAAGATAAAAAAAGTTCAAAGAAAGGCAGCAAGACATGTACTCGGAAGGTACAAAAGAACGGATAGTGTCACGGAAATTTTAGACGTACTGAAATGAGAGAGTTTGAAAAATAGAAGGAAAAGGAGTAGGTTAGGGGTGATTGAATTAGAATTGTTAAAAAGGACGAAGCATGGGTAGATTTATGGCAAGGGATAGAAAAGCCTAACTTTAAGGGAAAAAACGAGCATAGTTTCAAAATAAAAATAAGGACGCAAAAAACAAATAAGAAAAAATATTCTTTTTTAAATAGAACTATAATTGAATGGAACCAGCTGCCTGGAGGTATGTTTGAGCCCTTTCCATCCAATATTAGGAGTTTTAAGAATAAATGTAAAGCAGCCACTGGGTGATAAACTTCATTGTGGTTACCATAATATTGTTTGCATGTGATATGGATGGCATTTTTTACATGATGTGGAAGTTTGTTTACATGCGAATTGGACGTGTCATTGTATGTATGAATATTTTGTCTCCTATCTGTTTTTCTAGTTTGTGTATGCATGTTCGTTGTAATAGTGATCATTGATCAAACTTGACCATGACCACCAGGACAATTGCCTAATTGCAACGTAATTCTTGAATAATTCTAAATAGTAATAATAATTCCTCGACCTATACAATCACTATTTATGTCATATTCTCTTTCCATGTCTAAACTTGCTGGTCTAATATTATTATTTTTATTACTTTTTATTTGCCGAGAGATCACAATACAAAAATACCGGGTGGGTGGTGTATGCACATGATATAAGGTACGTCAAAAAGGAGCAAAGAACCCGGCTCCATTAAGATACATAAAAGAAATAATGCTCACAGTTACATAATGTTTGGAACAAACACTGGCCATGAACATTGGCTGTAACATTCACATGAAATATCAAATTCAGAAAAATCATTGATCATTAATATGAATTAGACCATGACCATCGCTATAAACTAAGAGTATGAACTTATAGGTCAGGAATATAGGGAGATATTCATCAACCAACTAGAACATATTACATTGTAGATATCTTTTTAATTTAAGCCTGAAAGCAGTAGTTCCCTTATTATCCTATACACTTTTGGGTAGTTTGTTATATAATCTGATACCCATTTCATTGTCTTTATAGTATAGCTCATATATATTCTTTCCATTCTCCTGAGTCTTTCTTGGGGTTTAATAACTTTGCTGCCATGTCTTTGATAGTTGGTATGAATTTACCCTTCATATTTCCGAAGAGTACTTTTCACTTTCATTACAAATATCTAATATAACCTTCTACTATAAAAACCATATTTTTTCACTGTATCTTCCACCATGCTTATTTTAGCCAATTAGTTCCCTGCCTCCGTTTATTATCTAATTTCTTTGTAAATCATTATTCTTAATCCTGTCTTTGTATTCCTCCATTTATGTACTCCTTTTGTCTAAATTCTTGATCATCTCATCTATAATGAGATTTTCCTCTTTTAAATTATTACCATATTGCTTCTGCTGTATTGGTCAAGATGACCACTCGGTCCTCTCTCATAAATATTTTCCCCAGCTTCCTGGTACTTATTTATTTTAACCGCAATTAATGCTTTTCCATTCCATTTCTTCACCCATCATGCCTTTTAATTCTCTTTAATCTTACATTAGCACTAAATTATAATCTAAACCTGCACCAACACTCCGAAAACTGCAACTCAATTAAAATGTTTTTAAACCTAAGCCTATCCATTAGGCTAACCTGACGAGTTGGTTGGCCCACTTACCTGTTAAAAAAAGGTTGAAGGTTTGTGACCTTAACTGGGGATGGCTATTCTGTCAACTCTGGTGGTTCAGCCACTGGATGATAAGGCAAAGGTTTTTTTTGAAATTTCAATGTGTGCATGGACACCCTAAGGTTTCCAAATAGTAAAAAAGTCCATTTCATATGTCTCTGAATGGTAGTCTTTCAACTATACTTATAGCCATTTATTAAATGAAGAATACAATGTATCTTTTCACTCTCCTTTATGGAAGTGATTTCAACCCGGAACTCTTACACCATATAGAAAAAGGAATGAGGATTGACAAGTGGTAAGAGCTGGAAATCAGGAAGAATTTCAAAATGGGTCATTTGGTCAACGATTTATTGTTTGAATACCTCTCCCCAATCCTGAAAGTACCCCTTTCCTTCACTGAAGCACCTAACAAACCCCCCACCCCACTGTGAACCAACCAATCACCTTTCCTGATGCTTAACACCCCTCTCCCCACTCCCCATCAACGCCAATCGCAAACCCATTTTCTTTCCCCTCCTTTTCCCCCCTCTCTCACCCACCCCTCCTCTCCCTCATGATTGGTATATAAATGGACTATGACTTGATTCATTTGTACCTGATGATGACGTTTGAGCGCTGAAACTAGCTGTGCGTGAATAAATGACAGTGGAAATATGCATTGTATTCTTCATTTAATAAACATGAATTTCCACAATGTTGAGCCGGGAACAGTTGAATACTTGTAGCCTTTTGTAGCATTAAAACCAAGTGACCATTATTATTAAACCATTTCCCTAGCAAAAATTTATTGCTTTCTTCCCATGGTCACTCTTTCTTCCTAAACCACAGTCATCTACCTCACTCTCATCTATTCCTATACCCACTGACATGCTCCTTCCATGGACACAGGAAATTCTTTCCTCCAGTTGATTTTAGATGAAAATATAAATATTAGAACCTGAAATGCAGCTGAGTTATTCCTGTCACTTCCTCCTCCAATTCAATTGCTTTGACCTATGGCCATAAAAAGAGTTTCATCTCGAATAATAAAAAAATCATCTTTTGGCATTAGCATTTGTAGTTGTTGCAGTTTTATCACTGAAAGTAAATGGACTGATAGTGGTGTTCGAAACAATATTAATGTGTTCATATAGAGATTACATGCTAAAAAATGATATGGTAAGTATTTATGTATATTTTTGCATTTAAATATCAAAAGTAACTTGTAACAATAGGGTATATTCATACATTTTCCTACACTAACTCAGTTTTTGCATCACCAAAAACACCCCGTTCTTACACCCAATAATCTGACTTCCCAAATGATAAAAACTATATGTATCTTTTACCCAAGTTACTGAAACTTTTTTACATATGCTTTGAAGTAAAATGCACCACAGGTAAGGGAATCTTTGGTTTAGGTTATGATTCAAGAAATTCATGGATGATTTACATAAGCTTAATTTGTAAACTCACGCACAGAGGCCTTTCTTTTCAGTTGAGTATGAAGGGTAAATTTAGGAAAGATAATGAGATAAAAGATATAATGGTGATTGCACAAAACATCTTCATTTGTAAAAGGTATTCTGCCAATTTCATCAGAGTTTCCTCTTTCTTTGTGAGAGTACTTCTTTCATCATTTATTCATAATTTTTGTCCGCCCTCATACAGCCTCAAAACATAATATCTCTGATTATCTACCATGTTCACCCAGCCTCCTCCCTTTTAGATTTCTCACAGCCTTCAACACCCCATTACACCTCCTCTGCCTTTTTCAAATTTTCCCAGGCAACTTCTTCTCTTTAACCACCCTATTTAAAACTTCATTAATTTTCTACATATATGGCTTATTTTCTCATTCTCCATCTCAACTAAATCTCATAAGCCTCTAATCTATGCTCATCCTACTGGCTCAAGGACAGTGTATCACATCTATAAACCACTACACTCCATATTAAAGTCTCCACAAATCTTTTCTCTGCACATTTGCTGATGAGCCTGTCAATCATTCCATTCTTCTTGCTTATGCTTCTTTATCTAATGCAATTTTTCTCCTAATATCCTGTGTGCCATGTGCCAAATTTCCTCTAGAATAATACTGAAAAATGTGAACTGCTTCCCCTACTCTAGTATATTCCCTCCTAACTTGATGTTTAACTTAGCTTTCCATAGATATAGTACTTATTCAAGTCAATGATGGCGGGAGATTCATCAAAGTCCCAAACAGAGAACAGTGCAGTGGTCTCTCTATGATACCACACACTCAAGGTTTGAAAAAATGGGAGCTTTGGTCAACCAGGGGGGTAGATATTGGACTACAAATTTGACAAACAGTATCTTAATTTGGGAGTAACTTTGAGTTTTCTCAATTAATATTCCCTCCCTTACCTCTAAATGCTTCCCTGGAGTGAATTTTGAAGGGTGCCCATTGAAAAGGGGTTGCAAACCTCTGTTATGAGTTTGCTATATAAATGAAAAACATTTTTCATATCCTACCAATGTTTCAGGTCACTGGAAGCTATCAGAAGCTATGGCAGAAAAAATACAATTCAAAACTTATTCAAAAGAATTAGGTAGAGAATTCAGTCTAAAAAATAAAATTGGGGCTTTTTAAATAAAAGAAACATTGCTTTTCTTTTATCTAATATGGCTAGAATTTATGTAATATAGTCTAAGAATAGGACTTAAGGGAGGAATTTTAGTAGGCCAATATTTTTGGTCCTAAAACTCGGAATGACCAACATGATTAATGTATGATTTACCTGTAACCTTAACCTAGGTAATAAGAACTGAAAACATTAGAAATTTTTCAACTCCTTTTCATTAAAGAATCCTAGTTAAAATATATTCGCAGGAAAATAAATGTGGAAACTATTTATAAGTAATGTTTGATAAGGGGACCTAATTTTCCATTATGACAATGTGAGGCTAAATGGGAGTCAGGCATTCTTAGGTATTGCTATCATGCACATAGTATGAAAGGGGAAGAGTAATCTGAACACAAAAAGTGTTTTACAAAGGAGGGAACAGTATGAAAAGGTCATGTCACATGCTGAGTTATAATGGCTAACTTTTTGGAGCTGAAAATGTGAAAACATATGAGGCAAAATAATTATTTCCAAGTGGACACAAGATATTACTGACAATGTGAAATTTGAGGAGCTTTGTGGAGGGCACTTTGAGTGAGTATGCCGTCCATCCGATGGGACCTTAAGCTGTGAACCTCTTGCCGCCTTATGTTAAGAGTAGGATAATGCCGACGCCGGGATTCTCTCCACCCTTCATCCTTTGCTGTCGTTTGACTCCCCTAAATACTACTACTGAAGTCTCAGGGAACTTGCTCCAAGCCATAAACAATAACCTAAGTTTTCTAAAAAAGATCATAACTCTAATAAAGATCATGAAACATAGGTCTATGGCTATGACCATGAAACAAAAGCCCAGTCTTCCCAACAGTTGGTTGACGAGATAAAGGAGAATGCAATGAGGCAGCTGATGACCATTCCATAAAAGGACTTTGTCAATTGTTCTGAAAAGTGGAAGCAATCCTGGGATGAGTGTGTGAGGTCCCAAGAGAAGTACTTCGAAGGGAACTAGGGCCTTAGTGTTCTAGGTAGGATATTTTTTTCAAAATGCTGGATGGCTGGATAGTTTCCAAACCCAGCTCATGTAATGAGAATTATTTTGACCTGGTCATTAAACATCCTTGTCAAGCCAGTTATTTTGAGTAAATCGATCATTGCGCTTAGACTGTTGGGGGCTAGAATTTAACCGCGTAAATTTCTCTTGGGTCCTCCACGGGGTTATATTGTCCATCTCGGCCGACGTTTCGAATTCCGACTCGGTCAAATGACGTCATCGTCTTCAGAAGCCCTGAAGACAAAGAACAAGTCGGACATTGAAACGGCGCCCGAGATGGACAATATAACCTGGTGGTGGAGGACCCGAGAGGAATTTATGCAGCTGATATGCTGGGAAAATACCAAATCTAGAATTTAACCCAATTTTCCTCTTATATTTTGCCTCCTACTGAGTCCAGTCAGCATTAATCTCATCATGATAACCAACAGTTAGTGGGGAGTTGCATATATCACACTGAGGCAGCACCTTTTCTTCTTTGAGGGAGTATGAGTGGCTCAGGGAACAGTCCTCTATTCTCATCCAAGTCATACAGGATTCTTTCATAAAACGACTGACTGATTGGAACTAGGCCATGCAGATATTGTGGGTTCCATTCTCCAGAACTATTATTTACTGAAGCCCATGACTCCTTATGCTTCTCCAGGCATATATTTCATAACGCAGCTCTGAGATTCTCACCGAGTACCAGTGAAGAGAAGGAAGCTTGATCACTTAATTAAAGATTTAGAAGTGTGAAGCTTTTCATTCTGATTTTTCCCACATGCCCAAGTATCCACATGAATGATATTGTTACTTTCTTCTTATCATTAACTGAATATTCTAAGTGACAGAATGAGTCAGAGAAAAGAGAGAGAAGACTTTCAGCTCACTGGGATCAGTGCATATAGGAAGAATGGCATTAGTGAATACCCATAAATCCCTCTTAATGGGAAAGAGTTCTACCATATAAACACTACAGAGTGAATCAAGATTGGCTCTGTAGTCTATGCTGTGATGACACCACCATGCACATGAAAAATAGATTGTACATGCTACATCTGACTTTGAACTGTACATTATCTCTGGAAAGAAGGTGGAGAGCTTACCAAGGAGTCCCTTCAATTATGTCTAAGATTTAAAATCAGGGGTACAAAATTAATGGGTCTTAAAAGTTTAAAATAAATTCTGGCCAAAGTATCAACTGTGGGAAACATATTAGCATGCATTAAGGAGTAAAAATTTGGTGATACATATATCAGAAGATGTCTGATCAAAAATTGATAAAGCCAGATGCTTAAAGGCATAATAGACTTCATCTTACTGACAGCAATACTCAAAAAAAGTACTGAGAAATCATTATAGAAGTTATGTACAAGAAATGAAAGCTATGTGTAGAAACTGGATATGCATTGAAAATAATTTAATTTTGGCTTTTAGAGGAATTTGGTGAGAGTTTGTAAATTGTATTTTCTACACTTTACCATGCCTTCTTTCAATGTTATTTGAATTATGGTGTTGAAGTATGGAGTAATTCCCCACATGTTAAACAAATTTTGCTATCACAAAAGAGAGCTGTTTACTCTCTTGCTAATATACCACCACATGATTCCTGCGAGCCTTTTTTTAATTAGGTATGGAATCATGACTGCATTTATTTAATATATCTTTAAGGCTCTAATTCATGTAAAGGTTAATCTATAAATTTGCCAATTAAGATCTCACATCCATAACTACACCACAAGGGGTAAAGCAAATCTAAATACTCCTTATTGTAGATTGTCATCAACTTACAACACATTTCATAATATGAACATACAACTGCATAACTATCTGCCTACTCAGCTGAAATCAGACGGCATCGCGAGTTTCAGTAGTAAGAGAATGGAGCTCGTTGAATACTACCATCGCTCCGGATGGCCGTCGACGGCAAGAACGACATGAATGTGGGCAGAGTGAGGACACTGCTGAACACAGACCGACGCTTAACCAGTGAAGAAATTGCAGACCAGTTGGGTCTGTCTGCATCCAACGTCCAACGCATTATTTCGCAGGAGTTGGCCATGCGCTATGTGTGCGCCAAGATGGTGCCGAAAATTCTGAGTGTCGACCAACAGGCAACGCGTGTGCGCATTTCCGAAGAAGTGTTAGCCAATTTGCACCGAGATGAAAATTGTTTGGACAATGTGATAACTGGTGATTTTTCTTCCACCTGATGAAAAGACAGCTCAAGGGACGACGTTTTGACTCGATAAAGGCCATTCAAGAGGCTTCGACGAGGGTCATCAATGGCATCCCCAAAGAAAATTTCCAGCGGGCGTACGGGGAATGGGAGCAACGTTATACTAAGTGTGTAGCAGCTCAAGGAGCATACTTTGAAGGTTATTAAGCCGATGTAAGTATATCGTCAATAAAATTCTTGGAAAAAAATGAGTCCTACCACTTTTGGGTGCGACCCTGTACATCAATACCTGCATAACTGCTTACAGAGTAATGAGGGAATAATACCAGTGTTGTATGATGACAATACTAATGTAATAATATCAACACAAACATATCCCAGCCTTGTGGAAAAATCATAGTCTGTCACACTTGCAATAAACAAGTGGTGTACAGACAACCTTCTAAACTTAAATGTAATTAAAATTAAAACAGTATACTTTACACGTAATAAGAACGTGTCAGATGATCTGCTGGTAAAAATTAATGAGCGATCAATTGAGCATTTGAAAGAATGCAAATTTCTAGGTATTTCTCTGTGTGCAAATATTTCTTGGGATACGCATGTAAATGCCCTTCAACACAAGCTCAGTTCAACTTGCTACTTACTAAGACGCCTGTATGAAACTACAAGTAAAACTGTACTAATCATTTTATACTAATGGGAAATTTATTCAAATATAACCTACAGTATAATATTATGGGGATCAGAAGCTATTTCTCAAAACATCTTTAAAATGCAAAAGCTATTAGAATCATCACCAGGAAACCTCACAATGCTCCATCAAGGCCTATTTTCCATGAATTGTATTTGCTACCACTCCCGTGCATCTACATTATGTTTTTAATTCCATATATAAAAAATAGCATTGGTAACTATTCTCTTAACTCTGCCTATCATCATCATTACAACAGAGGAAGGAATGACATCCATTAAGGGAATATAAGAACTAAAGCATTGAAATTAGGACCCAATGAAATGGGTATCAAATTATATAACAAACTACCCAAAAGTATCAAGGATACGAAGGGAACTGCTGCATTCAGGCATAAATTAAAAAGATATCTACAGCGTAATATGTTTTACTCAGTTGAGGAATATCTCAACAATATTCTTGACCAGTAAGTTCATACTTTTAGTTTCTAGCAATGGTCATAGTCTAGTTCATATTAATGATCAATGATTTTTCTGAATTGATATTTCATGTGTATGTTACAGCCAATGTTCATGGGTTTGTGCCAAACATTATGTAACTCTGAGCATCATTTCTTTTATGTATCTTATTAGAGCCTGTGCCTTTGGTTCTTTTTGACCTACCTTAGATCATGTACATACACCACCCACCTGGTATTTTTGTATTGTACAGTTTTCAACCAATTGTGAATAATCTTTGACATTGTAATTCCTACAAACTGTACACTGAAGTCATTGAAGTTAATTAAAAGAATGGAAGCTAAGATCTTTCAAGGGCGTAGTATTATTTCATTGAATTGAAAAAGTGTGTTTGATTTTGATTGATCGTGATTGAACTATACTTGTAGTTTCAACCGTCTATGGAGCCAATCCCATGAAACAGAAATCGTCACTATTGATTGCAAAAGAAAATGATATTTGTGATTAGGCCCCTTTTGTTCATGGAGTCTGAATGATGAGTTTTATTGAGAGGGCTAGATGAATAATAGTGTTAAAGAAAAAAAAGCATTTAACATGAAATAACTATTCAAGATTAAATGCAATGGTGTACTTGTATTTGCCTACAATTGAATAGAGCATTGCTCATCTAAACCAATGAATTAAACATAACTGTAATTATGTGCAGCGCATTGATCATGTTTCCATCCAAAATCTACCTTATTCGGTAGAATATCAGTAATTGTCATTAATAAAGTTATTCCATAATACGAGCTCGTATATTGCTAAAAACCATTAACATAATAATCAACCCAAAGGTGGGTTTGGTAGGTGATGCACCCAGTATTAGGCCCAATGGCGTGTGAAATTACCACACATCAGGGTAAAGGGGCCAGTTCCTTTTCCTTTGCCGGTTATGGTTTCCCAGGAAGATCTGGTACTTGGAAAATCACATAGCTTGGGTGATCACACCCGGAACCCTCTGGTCAGTAGTCCGGTAGTCTACCAACGCTGCTACAAGAATTGAGTGAAAATATGCATTGAAATAGTCTTAGGAATCAAGCAACGATTCTTCTATGATTATGAGAGCAATGCCAAAGGAATTAGTACATGTGGCTAAGCTTTAAGTCATAACTTAAAATTGGATCTATTTTTTGCATGTATGTAATAAGTATTAATTTTTTGCCCAAGTAAATAAGTAACAGTGGGCCAAGGTAGTCCAGGGTATAGAGCATTAGACTCCTGACTGGAGGACCCAGGTTTGATTCCCAGGCAATCCTCTCTGAGCAATATGCAGCTCTACCAAGCTATGTTATTTTTTTGGTACCAGATCTTCCTGGAAAACTATAACCGGCACAGGGAAAGGGACTAGCCCACCTACCCTGATGGGTGAAATTCACGCACGCCGTATAGGGCTTAGTACTGGGTGAACTCTACCATTACCTACCAAATCGACCTTCGGATTGATTACTGTATTTATGGTTTTTTTAAATGAGTAATATTTTAATGCAAAAATTTCAATATAAAAGTCATTCACCTTGACTAGGATGATTTTAACACTCTGAAATTGTTGCATTGTAATGCACTTTTAATAGATGAATCTGTTAAAAGTTACTGTCGTGGCATCTCCCGCAGTTTCTGGGATGTAACATTCTGTTTGTGATAGCATTAGTTTGATGGCTTTGATAGTATCAACTACAGCTAGACACATCATTTTACACACCACATGAGGGACATTGTTGAAACTATGCATTTTACTTGGTGTTACTGCGGTTTTTTCTTTCAATTGGCTCAAATTGTTGAAATGCAAAAAGATATTCACAGTCTTACTATACAGTCCTAGTCTTACTACGACATTCTTTTAGTTGCTGTTTGGATTTATTCACATAAACTACATCGTCACTTTTTAAACTCTTTTTGAAATTTGACTGTAGCTATCTTTGCCTTCTTAATGCCGATCTAACTTCCCCGTTGTAGCATCTAGGTTCCTTACTGTTACTGCATTTGAGTTTGGACGGGATGTACGTCTTCATTCCTTCGTGTAAAATATTTAAGAAATAATTCTAAGTGTTCTCTGTATTGGTTGTCAGTGTTTTTGCCTTGTATTTTGGTAATTTTATTTTTAAATATTGTCGTAGTTCGTTATAATCTGCCTTGTTGTATAGGTATATTTTACGCTTTTCTTTGTTTATTTTGACGAACTTAGTTTTTAACTATACAAAAATAGCCTTATGGTCACTGACTCCGTCTATTATTTCAATGTTAGTAATGATTTCGGGCATAGAAGTCGCAAAGATATCTAGTATGCTTTGGCCCCGTGTTGGTGATTTAACAATTTGTTCTAAAGAGTGTTTTGTGAATATATGAAGGAGCTCTTAGCATGAATCTCGGATTTAATACTGTTGCTATGCCTGCTGCTGAGAGTGGATATTTGTTCGTCGAGCTTGTGTAGAACATCTGTGTTTGAATCTGGGGGTCTGTAAAATGAACACACGAATAGGCTTCTCCCATTGTAGTCCTTAATGTTGCACCACACGATTTCTATGTCATTTACGTCGCATTCGTATCGTTGGCTACTAAGATGTGACTTTACAGCAATGAATACTCCCCCACCCAATCTATTTGGTCAGTCCCTTCTGTAAATTGTGAAACCACTCGGAAAAACCTCATTGTTTGCTATATCTCCCGTGAGCCAACTTTCCGTTCTAACTACAATGTCTGCGTTTGTACTGAGAAAAATATGTTCAATATCCGATATTTTGTTTCTAATGCTACGGCAGTTTAATTTTATAATTTTAATTTGGTCAATTACTTTTTGTTTTTCGGTTTTATGTGCACTCACAAAACTGTTTTGAGACGATTCGTGGTTAACAGAGACATAAGAATTACATTCACTCGCATTGCTAGCTGTTATGTATTTAGAAGCACCAATTTTATTAAATTTACGTGGGTTATATGTTGTTTCAACGGAAGTGTTTGTTTGTTCAATTTTTTTGGGGATTTGAGAGGCATAACCTGATCTGAATTGACAAAAAGCGCTGGATTCTACTTTATTTATCCCAATATATGACCTACGATCTTGCCTACCAGCTATGCTAAACCCTCGAAACGTGTCCGTGTAACCTACGCGCTACAAACTGCGATGCCTCGGCAGTATAATGGACCCCGGAGCGATTAAGGGGTGCACGACACGATGAGAGGACGGGCCTCAGATCAACGAAGTTAGCTCCGATTCCCCGGCAAAATCCCAGCAATCTCTGATTTAAACCCTCAATCCGGCTCTAAACGAGCCTTCCGCGGTCTATACGCGGCACAATACTACATATACTTAATTTAATTGGGACCTTCAACTCTGCCTCGACTCGTTTCACCTCCGAGTGCATCTCCTTAAAGGAGCGCAGGATCTCTTCAGATCCACGTTCCGAGGCGTCGTTTTTTCCCGACGTGAGCCACAATGCGTAGCTTGGAGCAGCCTGTATTACTGACGGCCGCCTTCACCGCCAGCGTCGCCTGGGGTATCCCGCCGCCTGGTGTACACCAGGACGACAAGAGTCCAACACCTCCCTCCTGTTGGACTCTGCGGCGCAGCGGTTTCATTATACGCCGGACATTGGAGCTGCCTAATATAACGGTTCCCTCCCTTCCCGACAGCTGATGCCTTACCCTAGGCAGTGCCCTCGGAGTAGGGGTAGGGGCTGCAGGTACGGTGGTGCTGTCATCCAACAGCACCTGGTACCTGGTGGAGACGGGGATGATATCTGCCTCCGCAGAGTCCAATCCTTGCCGCAGCGTTACCTTCCCCTTGCCCCGAGAGACGACCCTCCAATCGTTCGACCTACGGACGTGAGACACTCCCTCGTTGAGAGATGGGACACGGGGTAGGTCTCTAATCGCCCAGCCACGTGTAGCATCCGTGCATCCCTATGGGCGTGGCGGGTTTTCGTATTCCCGCCCCAAGCACCATCTCTCCTAAGGGGAGCCCTCCGGCCGGCGATCTCCGATCGAAGCTCCCGCACCATTCTCTCCAACATGACGACACGGGCCCTTAAAGCCGCGCATTCGCCAGTGCCTTCGAGCATGGCAACAGGGGACCTAGATGTAGCCATCCTAATTTAACCACCGAGTTCCCAACAAAAGCTAACCTGTATACACTATCCTAAAATTTCTAAAAGGGGTTAGCTAAATTTAGCTCAATCAATAAGTTACGCTTTGGAATGGAATATGAAGCCTAGCGGAAAAAAAACGATGCTTGAGTAAGGTCTGGCTTTCAGAGGACAAAAAAAGGTAGTAAAAAAAAGGAAAGCACTCGCCGATCACCAATCAGAATCGAAGGACAAAAACCACCACAATCCACTAAAATAAATTACTACTACCACACACTACGGTTAACAAACCACACACAAAACGAAAACTATATGAACGAAGCAACGTGTACGTTGACACTACACTACACTTCACTAAAACCAAAAGCACCAAGAATCAAGCTGGCAGGCAGGTAGCCTCTGGTGGGTCAAACCGGTTATCAGGAGCGCTCAGTAGGCAGGTCCGCTCAGGTTGAGGGCCAGAGAGAGAATGGATGTTTATGATCATTGCAGAATTGAATAATAGGTTTCGTTATGATGGAGTATATGTACACAATAGTCTCCACAACTTGACGACTCCTCTTTTCAGCCAGTGCTATCAAGATTGACGGCCAAATATTCTGCAGACACGAAACCTCGCGTCTTAATGTGTAGCTCTCAGCGACTCGCACAAAATTAAACGCGAGCTTCCTCCCGCATGATCCACTCCGCAGACAAGAGTCGCCTATTTTGCTTTTCATTCGCTGCGAGTTATCGAGACCTGGTCGAATGCGTCAGATTCGAATTAGAAATTCCGAAGCTGAGGTGCTCGGCCCCAATCAAATAGAGCCCAGCGCATGCACAAGACACCGAGAGCCCCCCCATCCTCCTCCTCCACTCGTTCGGCCAACTATGGCCCACCAACATACCCTGTCCTCTACATTTTACTCGGGGCATTTCAGGGCCCTGTTAGTTGTAAGAAGTAAAGGTCAACAATCGGAACTCTTTGGCCGCCAAAAATCGTTGACGGGTCAAGTAGGATGAGGTGGTGCTCATGACTGGTCTCTGAGACGATTGAGGGTAAGCTCTTCAAAATTGATGACCATATCAGAGATTAGCAGCGTCGTCCTAGGAGTAGAGAGCATAAACAGAGCACTTTTATCTCGAACAGCCGTGCATTTAACCATGAAGAGTAAAATGATTTTCGTTTTCAATGCTTTTTTTACTTCTCATTCTCATTGATCACTTCATTGGTCGACCACCATGTTGTTTTTTGATAAGGTTTTATTGTCTCAGTCCGCCACAGCCATCGATAAACAATCCATACAATTATATTAAGTTTCATAATGAGTCCCATATGAAAAGTCAGAAAAATTGACGTAAAACATACTTTACTCGCATGCACTTGGAAAGCACATACGAGAAATATGCGGTCGTGCAAATAAAAAATTGGGATTTGTAAAAAGAGTGCTAGGTAAATCTGATGAAAATGTGAAGGAACGATGTTTTCTTGCCCTAGACAGGCCCCACCTAGAGTATGCTGCCAGTATATTGGATCCTCAAGAGATAAATTTCGATTTCGGAATTGGATCGAGTTCAGTGGAGGGGGGTTGGATTTGTCAAAAATTGTTATGACCAACGCAGTAGCGTAACCACTTTGCTAGAAAACTAGGCTGGGATTCCATTGCACAGCGGTGTTTACAATATAGATTAAACTTATTTAAAACATTTAAAAATGGGTCCTTTTCCGATGACATCAAGAACATAATACGAACCCCAACGTATTACGGGCGGAGGGATCACGAATATAAGACCAGGGGGATAGACTGCAAGACTGATAGGTTTAAAAGGTCATTTTATCCAAGAACAATAAGAGACCAGAATGCTTGTAATCGAAATCCCCCAGGAGTCGGTTCGACATAATAAGTATTAACCTACAAGGTAGCGACTGCGCAGGGTTATACTAGTATATTTATATTTTTTTGCAGGTTCCGCCCACCTTTCCCCAACCATTTGAAAAACCCTAACCCCCTCATCCCTTACCCTTTCCTCCTGGTGCTGCACCCCCTGCCACACACCTTTTTGGTGGCTCGCAGGGTATTGATGTAGATGTAGACTCGTTGTATCACATCAGAGTAACGTGCCGTGAAGACGGAACTTTCTTTGAGTTCCTACATTTAAACTCGTCTTAATTAACAAGATGTTCCTTTTTTTACCATTATCTTTTCATGTGCTCACGAAAAGAGATAATTAAACAAAATGTGTAATTTGAGATGAAAGAGCTTAACTTCATACCATTTTTACGACATATTAATTAATTTATACAAAATATACACAAATGTTTTAAATATTATATTTTCAAATCAGAAGTGCAGTTAATTTTTCACCAGTGATGAATAGAGCTAGAGTGAATGACCAAACCCACCTCTTAACTGTGATTACGTGACAATTTTCGATGCCCCTTGGTTCTGCTTAGACTAATTTCACCATAAATGTCCCCGTAAATACCAGGAAATGATTCGGCATTCATTAACAGTTGAATTCAAGGCAAAATCGTTATGAAATATTTTGACGATCACCATTTTAAGACATACGTCGGTTTACGTAAAATATATCTTGAAGGTAACGTTCGAAATAGTAAACAGCAAGCGTGACATTTATGAGATCATATGCAATTTTCTTTTATTGAAACAAATTACGTACATGCATTAATGCTTATTCGGATTCATTCACATTGAATAAAAGTACTTCTTGTGCCACAGTTAAGTAGTGCTACTTTCTCCACTTGAAAACAAAAGTCATACACTTTTCTCTAAGAGACGCACATTCACGACACTATTTATCACAAGTTCACTCACATACATACATGCACTCCTCGAAGCAGTGATTTTCCCTTTCGTTTCAAAACAGACGCTACTTCTTAATGAGAACAAGCATCTCTCAATTCTTAAGTGTTAAATCGCTTGACAAATTAGCACTCACATTAGTTTCCCCTTTCAAGGATCTGTTCAATAAAATGTGCACATTTAAGCTATTCTAACAACTCGAGATGAAACTTTAGAAATGCACTTTGCTCACATAGTAGTACTTAATGTAAGTGAATACTTTAATATTGTTCAACAACGATGTACTTCCATATATTTCAGTTTTACGTGCATAAGAATACAAAAAACGTATTGATACCTTAATACACCCAAACAATCATGCAGGAATGTTTAGACTATGTAGGCAATAACACAAACCAACAAAAATATCATCTTCCATATGGTGTTTGCAACCCATAACGAAAATTCAATTAAAATCGTAAATATTTCTTGTAAGAATAACAAGACGGCGGTAATCTCAAGTCCACAAGTATATGGATGCGTGTCATGATACATTAATCTCACGTGACTGCCACGTAAAGTCACCAATGGTACATGAAATATCCGTCACGCACATTTAATTCACAGGTTAAAAATATTTTTAAAAAATTACAGTGGGAAAAGTACATTAGGAACATGGTAATAAATAGCAGAGCATACATAATAAATATATATAGATAATTATATATGTTTTCACAATGACTAAATTATTAACAATTCGAAAATTTGGAAATGCATATTAATAATTCCCTTCTAACAGTTTTCGTTAGTAAATATCGAAAATATTCAACTAGGCATTAAAGGTGATTTGATAACTCGACCAGTGCCGTAGTATTGTCATTAGAAGGCGGATTCTTTTCTCTTTTAAGTGGGTTACTGCATTAAAATATGTCCATAGGAAAGTGTCCGTCACTTTTCGTTTTTTAAAAATTACTTCTCGAAATTAAACATACATGCAGAGGTGATTTATTTATGCAACGAAATCTACGTATAGAAAACTCGCATGCGTACGCCAGAGTTCACTGTCAAATTGAATGAGATATGCAGGGCAGTTGTACAACGTTTTGCAAATTAATGTTAGCTTCTATTTCACGCCATGCGGAAATTGTTACGTCAGGTTACGTAAGATATTAACAAGTAATGCGCCGGATGATAATATGCCTTGATTAATTAATTTCAACATTTAAAACTAAGAATCGAATGGAAATTTTACTAAAGCCATTCATTAAACTTTATTTTTTTACATCCCAATGACTCTTTTTTGACCCATGCATATTCACGTCATTGAATTATGCGTGAGGCTTTTAAGAATTAATTGTTAAAAGTTTACGCTTTTGACTAGATATTCAACATTTTGATCAGAGACAATATTTAGTCTCCCCTCATTAGGAAGCACACTTCAGATAATTTACTCGACGAAGTTTTAACGGTAAACTACAATTTTTACACCCTTAAATCAGATAACTAATACATTTTCTTTTACGGAGACTCTTTGAGCCATATGTAAACATGCTAGAACGTAAATTGTCAGGTTCGGCTATGTGATTTTCTATTTTTTTTTAATTAATTGGCCGTTATTCCTTACCGGTAGCAGTGTTGTCACATCCCCTGATATGCCTCTCAAAAATATGAACATTTAAACTGAGTTCAGGGAAATTGATAAATGCTTTTGTGTTCATTTTATCATAAGATGAAAAAATACTATGCTTCAAGCAGAGCAGTTTTTGGGGTACACGGATATTAATTATTTCATAATTTTTACAATAACCATACAGTATTACTGATACTTTTACCCAAAAATAACGGAAGTCTAAACTTGATTGGTGTTCAGATGCATTCAAAATCTTTAACTCTCCCAATTAAAATTTCACATAAATAATCGCTTTCTCCATACTAGTTAGTAATACCTCCTTGATATGTTTTCTGAATTACTTTCAGCCTCCGCCACTAAATCAGAGTATATTTAATTATAAAATAGATTTAAATGAAAATTTCTTAAAGAAACAGTCTAGTAAAATAAATGTGTCGACGTACATTGACCAGAGAGCAACCCAAGCGCCCTAGAATAGTATAGAATATTGTGCATATTTGACATTTGTGCTTACCCCTCGCTAAAGGAATAACCCTTGGGTTTTTTTAGGGCGTGAATAACGGTTTTTTTAACGAGCGGAGACAATTTTCGCTCATTTTAAGCGAAAAAAAACCCGAGGTGGACATTAACAAAAATTAACTCTTTTAATTGACTTAGAAGGAGGTAGACAGCTCGGACTGATTTGAAACTCGAAACAAGAATGTCTCTTGAAGAGATCCACATTTTAAATGGATTTCGATTGAAAAGAAATGTTATACCTTCTTTCCATCAACATGCTACCAAAAATAATACCTTTTACGGACCAGTGAACTTTCATTCGGAATCTTTCAACGTTCGTGCTTCTGCTCGTGCGAATATCTGCACGTTCACAAAGCATCTTTTCTTGATAAACTCAAGCCCTTTCTTGTTTTCTCTCCCGCTCCTTGTCCCTCATCGCCACCGTCGATGGCGGAACAGGGCCCGCGATGGCCGCCGCAGCGCCCTGTGGCCCGTGGGGACCCGGAGGCGCAGTCGCGGCCGCCGTACCCGCGCTGCCTCCCCTCTCCTTCCCAGCCTTCGGGGCCTTCTCCGGCCTCAGGCTCCTCATGAACACCGGCTGGACGTCCTCGAAAAATCCGGGAGTGTCCAGTTCGGCAGCCCGGACTATCCCTCCGATCTTTCCGGTCAGCCAATATGTTTCCATCAGCCCCTTACCCTGGGAACGTAATAATTTTTTTTGTTTAATCGGACTGTTTTGCACAAAACGAACACCAGTCTCAACTATAAGTTACGCCCATGAGGTATGGATCGATTAGAAAAAACATTTTTTTGCCTTCATTCCATAACTAGGTATTTAAAGCTCTGAGGCACTTTAAATTAATGCTTATTCCGTTCTGTTCGTGGTCATAGAACTGGCCGAAAACAGTTATCTTATTGGTTCAATTTTCCGTAACTCACCTTCAGTCGCCAGGTGACTCGTTAGCTTTCGAAATTATGTCCTACATTTTTCTTTAATCAAGTACGGAAAAGACTTTCTTGTTAATACAAACAGTAATTCGTAACCAAATATATATGCTGGAGCTTTATGAAACTGGAATCATAATTAAAATTCAGCAACTTTTTATGAATCGTACAGTTGCAGGTTTTACTTTCAGGCAAATTTCCAATATTCCTTAAGCATTGACAGTGGCTAAGAAATCAATATTGTATTCACCAAAATAAACATTTTATGCGAACCAAAAAGCCTTTAAGTATTAGTTTTCGTCAGCATCATACAAAAATTATTTAACGCGTATGCCTCATCTCCGATTACGTAAACCAATTAAAGGGCCATTGATTTCCGAATAATATCATATTGCTTTATAAAAATCAAATTTATAACACCTGAATTTTGAACCATCTCAAAACATTTCACCAAATGTAAAACCAAGGTAGCAACGATTGAAAAGTATCAGGTATATAATGATTCAAACGAATAGTGATATTAAAAGCTGTGTAGCATTCAATTTGTGAAGTATTTTGAAGCTAAATGCTGAGGGAGCTACAAAACACATTAGGATACAGTGAGTTATAAATATTATAAAAATAGTTACCTTAACATCAACAAGGCCTCTATGCTCCGTGGTAAAACCGCCCACTGAGTCTAAGGATTCCTTCATCTCCAGGGTGATATGAATCCTTAATGCTTGGTTAAGAAAAACAGGGTCTTAATTATGATTAGTCCATAGAAGAGCTAAAAGCAAGCATTAAACTTCATACTTGATTCAATACCTTATGCAAAGTATGATGTAATGTTTCTTTAAGGTGGTTAATGCAATCATCAGGAGTAAAAAAAGACATTTCAGATACTATTAACATGATTTATTTAAATTCTGAAAGGGTTATTTAAAAAAGCGTGCATGACCCTATGAGAATAGACTTGGAACTTTGTTTTTCGGCTTTTAAATCGCCGTCAACGCATCGTATATTCAATGCATATTGGTTTTATGGTTTATTGAAAGATAGCCTTTAAATTCTTGCGATCCATTGAAAACTTAGTTTGTACAAAGGGTTTTATCGTGCCAAATAGCATACAAAGAGTTGGATTTACCAGAATTATGGCATTTATAACAACAAGTCATTTATAGACTATGAAAATATCGAATATTACATTATAAATCCTAAAATATTTTAATTGAGTTAGCCTTTTGATATTAGTGTTGAAATGCCAAGGCTACACTCATCAGCGTAAAGAGTGGTACTGGATACCTCTATGCTTCAGGCAGTGAAAGTGCTTACATTTATTATTTATTTTCTTTTTTAATGGCAATTAGGCGATTTTCCTGGTGGCAACGGTCAAGTTTGATCAAAGATAACTCTTTCAACGAAAATTACATACATACACGCACTATAAAAACAGATAAGAGACAAAATATTCTTTCATACAATGACACTTCCACATCACATGCAAAGAAACTTCCACATCACATACAAAATACCGTCCACATCACATACAAACAATATTTTAATAACTATAATGAAGTTTATTACCCAGTGGCTGCTTTACATTTATACTTAAAAGTTCTAAAATTGGATGGAAAGGGCTCAAACAAACCTCCAGGCAGCTGGTTCCAATCAGTAATAGTTCTATTTAAAAAAAGAGTATTTTTTCTCATTTGTTTTTTGCGTCCTTATTTTTATTTTGAAACTGTGGTCGTTTTTTCTCTTAAAAATGGTCGTTTTTCTATCACTTGCCATAAATCTTCCCATGCTTCGTCCTTTTTAACAATTCTAATTCAATCACGCCTAACCTACTCCTTTTTCTTATATTTTTCAAACTCTCCCATTTCAATATATCCAAACCATTTCCGTGACACTATCTGTTCTTCTGTACCTTCCGAGTGCATATCTTGCTGCCTTTCTTTGAACTTTTCCTATCTTTTCAAAATGTCCCACCTCATATGGATCCCATACTATGGAGGAGTATTCTAGGATAGAGATAACCAGTACCTTATATGCTTTTTCTTTTGTGGCTACGCTACTTCCTTTTAAATTTCTCATTACCCAATGCAATACTTTAAATGCCTTCCGTGTCAAATTATCTACTTCGACTCCCCACCCAAGATCCCTAGTTAAGTAAATGCCTAAATATTTGCAATAACTGCTACATGGGATTCTTTCTCCAATGAGGGTGTAATATTCCTTTTCTGCATTATTTTTATTTGAAAAAATTATATGCTCACTCTTACTAACATTGATGCCCATATTATTATTATTTGTAACCCAGTCATCAAGGCAATCTCAAGAAAGAAGATCCTAAGGCCAATAAAAATAATTAAGAAGAAACTCCTATACCGGTATTTCGGTCACACAGGTGACCATCAACGGGGAGAAAATCAAATAGGGCACTTGAACTAAGAAGAGGAATGTGCACAGGCACCGTCCAAAGTCAAGTGACTTGGCTTTGGACGGTGCCTGTGCACATTCCTCTTCTTAGTTCAAGTGCCCTATTTGATTTTCTCTCCGTTGATGGTCACCTGTGTGACCGAAATACCGGTATAGGAGTTTCTTCTTAATTATTTTTATTGGCCTTAGGATCTTCTTTCTTGAGATTATTACTTTAACAGCCAATAGCTCCACATCTTCCATCAAGGCAATCGATGTCATTTTGTAGTATTATGCGGTCATTTACATGCTCGACCCATCTGTATATAATGCAGTCATCAGCAAAGAGTCTTATTTGGGAATGTAAATTGTTGGTAGATCATTTACGTAAATTATGAAGAGTAATGACCCTAGGACATTGTGTTGTGGAGCTCCTGCTAAAACGCTCGCCTCATTTGAAAATTTTACTTTTTGAGTTCTGCCTTTAAGAAAATTTTTTATCCATTGTTTTACCTTCAAGTCCAATGGTAACGAATCCAACTTTAACAATAATTTATCGTGAGGCACTCGGTCAAAAGCTGCCAAAAAATCAACAATTACTGCATCCACATCCTTTCCTTCATCTATTGCGCCGCCGATATATTGGCTAAACCCCAAAAGCTACGTCTCATACGAGTATAAACCTCATACGAGTTCTAAACCCATGTTGGTGTTTGAATAGCCATGTATCTCTTGTCCACCATTCCCGAATGTAGCCAGCGATTCTTTTTTTCCATTATTTTGCAAACAACTGAGGTTATGCTTACCGGTCTATAATTGTTGACTAATGTTTTATCCCCTTTCTTGAAAATTGGTGTAATATTTGCTTTTTTCCAATTATTGGAGAAGGCATCATTATTTAAAGTTACTTTGAATATATGACTCAGATACAACGCTATTGCGGATCACCCAGTTTTAGAATGTCAATTGAGATACTATTCGGTCCCACTGACTAATTTTTCCTCATCCTCCTTATTTTTTTCACAAAATACGAGTCCTCCACGATAATACCGTTTATCGAGGGCAGTGAGCTATTTGGTGCTGTTATGCTGATGAAGTTCTCTGTCGTTTCTGAGCTATTTAGGCAAGCCTTACTTTCCTTTTTGTTTTCCATTCCCCGAAAAACATCCGTAAAGCAGGAGTTGAATATATTTTCTATTTGTATAGTGTCTGTTACAATGCCATTTTCCTTAGTTTTTAATATATTCACGCGTTCCCTGTTATCTTTCCTCGTTCTCATGTATCTATAAAATTTCGTTTCACTGTCTTTCGAAATAGTATTTGTAAGAAATTTTTCCTTTGCCTTTTTCTTTTCCCTATTTAGGTTCCGGACCAAGGTCCTGTAATGGTGTGACATTTCTTTACTTTCATTCTTTAATCTGTGTGCCTTTCTTACCGCTCTTTTGAGTTTTTCTATGGTTTTGTTGTAGTACTCCGGATCAGTGTTCTGTTTCAATTTTTTTATGGGAACGTACTTCATTTGCCCTTCAAGAATTATTTCTTTGAATGTTTCCCATATTTTCTCCACGGTCGCTCCACTAGCTGCCCATCCAGGAAACTTGCCCCTTAAAAATTCTCGGAACCCTTCCGTATCTGCCCAGGTATATTGCCAAATATTCTTTTAATCCCCCATACCTCCTTTTGTTGATCTAAACCAGTCCATTTGAAGGCACAATGCTGCGTGATCATTTATTCCCGGAAAGACATCTATACTAATGATAGGGTTTGGAGATCTAAGTAGAAAAACGTCCAGGGTATTTTCTCCCCTAGGGGGCTTATTTACTACCTGGGTAAACCCGTCTTCGTTAATGAGACCATTTACCAGATCTTGTGCCTGCCCGCCAGCCGCTGTTTTGCTCCCCCACCCTATTTCTGGAAGGTTTAAATCCCCGGCTTTGATGATGTTATCTTGGGGGTTTTCAGAACAATAGTCAGCAAGGATCTCCAACGAGTGCATACCTTCGCTTGGACTTCTATACAGAGTAATTATATTTAACCATTTGCTACTTTCTGCTTCACGTATCGTTACACACATGTATCTCACAGTTACTTTTTTGCCAATCTAAAAAGCTTATTATGTTGCTACAAACACAAATTAATACTCCTCCGCCCCTCCCACCTCTATCCCTTCGATAGACATTGTAATTTGACGGAAAAATTTCGGCCGATGTAATGCTATCGTTAAGCTAAGACTCTGTGCCAATTATGATGCTGTGATTACACGCATCTATTACAGTCTCAAATTCCCTAGATTTGTTGAATGAATGTCAATTGGAAGGAAACGTTTCACCAGTTGTAATTTGTCAGCCATTATTTGCAGTAAAGCTGTGATCGACAGAAAACACATTAATAACTAACTTAATTAGACCAGAGGGCCGAGTAAATTTCATTTGCGGTTAAAAAAAGAATTATTTCCGCATTTTTTCTTCCTGGTTTTGGATTACCTAACAAACATTATTTAAATTGCTGAGTTGTCGTAATAAATACCTTAAAAATTACTCCACTAAAGAGATGTTTCGCAATTTTGTCTATTCGTGGGAAACAAAAGCGCGTATTTAGACAAGCAGGCGAAGTCCGAGTAGATGGGACTCGGAGGATCACTCACGTTCTCCCGTCGTCTCCATCCGCGAGGCCGTGTTAACCGTGTCTCCAAAGAGGCAGTACCTCGGCATTTTGGAGCCGACGATGCCGGCGACCACGGGCCCCGTGTGAATACCGCTCCTGATCTGCAGCTTGCACCCCCCGCCATCGTCCGAGTCCGCCTTCTCGACCACGGCGGCCCGCCGGTGCGGGATGCGGAGGGCCGTCGAGCCGGCCAGCAGGTCCAGCGCCATTGTAGCCACCTCGGACACGTGCTGGTTGCCTGCTCGCCAGGATACACCTGCCGTCAGTTCATCTATCTAAAATGGTTCAACCACTTCCACCTCCATTCCCACCATCAAACCCTTTCTTCGCCTTACCCTATCCACACTCAAGATTGGTGGTGGAAGAATTTATTCTCTACCTCCTTCGACCCAATACGGTCTATAAAATCATCTCAAATGCCATCCGTTTGCGTAGAATTCTGCCAAGTCATGTTTGGTATGAAACCAATTCTCATTGCTGAGGATTGGCTTACAGGTGTTTCAAGAAACGAGCGAAGAATTCTGATGGGGCATCATCTTTTACAATGTAACGTATCGATACGATTATTTAACATAAATAAAAAGAGACGTTCCAGGCGTCATATGGTGGAATATCATGATTACTTAAAAATAGGCAATTTTCCACGAAATAAAATTTGATACGACCGGTTTCAATGTGACCATATCATAATCAGGTGAATTCTACTGCAAACTTGATAATGCCATTTTTCAATATGCATATTTTTATACATTTGATGCCATTCCCCTCCGGGGTAAGCAAAACAAAGGAGTACAGTTTAGAGTAATTTTAGAAAATGTGTACTCGATAGTTCGGTTTTCATTCATTCTCTCAACAAGGCCAAAGCATCTTTCATACTTCCCCATGACTTGTGAATACCAACTACGCCCCTTGAATTTCTCATTTCTCAGCCAATATTTCTATATTATATAGTCGGACATATTTATAGTACACCCGAATTAGTATATTTATAATGCATCCATATTTTTTTTACAAAAATTGAGTAAATTTAGATGGAATTTGAATAGTTATTTTGTTGAACTCACTTTTCGGAAACAATTAAATATCTGGAATTCAAAATGTAACCCTCATATTTGCCCTTAGTTACACTTAATGAACTCAGATTAATAAAGCAAACTAATTGTAAATCATTTTTTAGAGCTAGCGAGATATACAAAATTTTGTCACGGTAAAACTGCCGGAAACAAATGCAGATTCATATGAATATTTGTACATGTTTTCACATGGATGTCATACAATTTTTTATCTAACTCACTCTAAGTGGGCACACAAGCAGAAAAAGTATAGCAAAGCCAATATGCAACAAACTGGGAAATGATATTTTCCAAAAAGTATTTTGTATTCCTCTATATAAAAAAATAACGGTTTCTACTGGACATATGCGCGTCCAGTTTGACATAAATTAATATTTAGTCCACTCTAAAATGCGTGAAAAAATTCTTACGAAATTGAAATTTATGATCACATCTACAGATCAAAATCCCATCTATATTTACTCCTTCAATAATCTGATATGAATACAACCATTGGTTTTAAACCCTCGCATTTCGACCCACCACAATTTCATACCGTTCTTAACGGGTAGTCCTGAGGCAACCATATAAGAGTCGCCAATGGTCTCCACCTTATATACATCGTATCTCTCGATCCTCGCATCGAAGAGTTTATATATAGAGTTGAGAAATGTTACAACTTCAAGGGGTGTACTCTCAGCAGCAATCTCCGTGAATCCAACGATGTCGCTGAAGTAGACGGTCACTGATTCGTAAAATTCCGCAGGGACCTATATGGGAAGAATCAGAATGGATAAATACATACAGTATTTACTTGAATATTTAAGATGAGTGAAGTCAGGAAAATGAAGCAATTGACTTCAAATTAATATTAAAAATTGTAAATTTGTGAACATATCCTATATTTCAGGAGAATTTTATGCTACAACAAATGCATTTTTGATCCGCTATTGCATCTAATACTAAAATAATGTGTAGTTATGTTACTTAATCAAAGGTATTAATAAAGATAGTTGTGCAAATGTCCAAATTCTTCTATTAGTGTGTATATATATATTTCAATAAATATGTATATGTATGTATATAATAAATATATATAAATATATATAAATATATATAAATATATATATATATATATATATATATATATATATATATATATATATATATATATATATATATACACACACAGGGCTGTATTTTACTAAAACAGCAGTGTCGAATAGCAAGTACTCCTCCACTCAAAATCACTCACCTGCCGCGTTTGCTTCAGCTGTTGGGCCACACTCGGCGGTAACATTTGGAATAAAAGAGAATCACTCTTTTGTTTCTCTTCTCTAAGTTCGCTTGCCTTCGCCACAAGGCTGGCGGCGTACATCTGTAACGATACATCTGAGTGAATGAAACCGTTATCTGTAAATGAGTTAGTATTACGCGATGTCATTGGATTTGAAATTGATTTTAGACTCAATAAAATTTAATTAATAGTCTAATTAATTTTGAATTTCACATTAAATTAGCATAATATGAATCTAAGGTCAATGCACAGGAGTAAGTGAGTACTTTACCACGTACTTTACCTGTGTGTGAGTACTTTACCACGATAATACCCATGCTCGTCCACGAATTTGAACTACTTTTAATATATTCATAGTCTTGTACAATTTACTAGGAGCACAATAATTGAAACTGTTGCAAAAACACCATATATCAGTCAGTAATATATTACTGATGTTGTAGAGGAAATCTGAGAGATTGGCATGATCCCGCGATATGTACACGTTAGCGGCGGCACATGACAGTAACCTAAGTACTTCTCCTAATCGATCAATTGATTAAAACTGTAACAAAAAAGAAACCACTTCGTCAGATAAGAATATTTAAACGGTAACTTCTCGTAGATTATCATGAAGGAATTTAGAATAATCCATGCAGAGGCTACAGTCTGTGAATGACTTTTTGTCACAAAACACTTTTAAAGTATATTTAAAATGTATCTAAGTTAATCCTACGATTTAAATCATAATATAAAGAAGAACCTCTTTTATTTTCCAATTACTTCATTGTATCTGCAGGCCTATTGATCAACAGAATGATTTAAAACATTTTTAAATGACAATAAAACTGAAGGCAATACGAAATCGAAGCCAAATTGATAGCTTTTAACACGTCTTACTCAACATCCACATGAATGAAGTTCACGGGTGGATTGAAAACTGTTAAGAAAAGTAATAAAATGAACAGTACTACCCCAATCGAAATCAATTTGCAATTCACTCGGGCCAATTAAATAGAGTAGGTGATCCATTCATCCTGTACCAATGGCTTTTTATATTATTTTTAATGGATAGCGTTCCTCGCATATTCCTTAAAAGCCGAAACGTCTATTAGAATGGTGCATGGAAAGAATTGATTTTACACAAGAATTCCCTTGACACCAACTTATATTCAGCCATTCATACTCTACAGCTATGGCAAGGAAATTGTTTGAATCAAATATCTAGATCACCGCTTCACTCTACATACGTATAGCAAAGCGATGATCTAAAAAAAGCAAATAACATTTTCAATTTCCAGAGAAATAAAAGATAATCAAATACATGAATTTAAAATTTCCATGGACTAATTAGATTGATTAGACTGTCGTGCAATGTATAACCAATTTTCCATTACAATAAGATATTTAAAGGGTGAATTAGCTTTCGAACAATATATAAGTAAATATTTATATAAGAAAAATTGCGACATTAATTTATACATTATTAATAATATTATTGGAAGTCTAAAGAAAGTTTTAAATAGACACAGCCTGATCTTCGCTGTACTTTCCGGCTCCGTCCATAAAGACAACTAGACACCCCACACTAGAGCAAACGTTCTTCATTTCCGAGTACTTTTATTTTCCCTCCATTTCATCCAAAATGTCTAGCTTCCCCTAAACCGCCTGACTAACATCCTATTCTTTGTCACAGTCTTCAACATACCATCGCCGACTACATTCATCTTTCCTGCCCTCTTGGAATATCTCCAAACCCTTTCTCCTCCCCAACCACGTCTAACTCTTTTTTTATTTGCTGGTTCTCTTTTGCATCCATTTTATCTTTCAACCCTTCTCAACATCCACGCTTTAAGTGATTGTGACCAACATCTATTGTCTCAAAATGTGTTGTCTCCGGCGTAACTGTATGGAATTTGCATAACATATTGAAATGACATTATTGACTTTGTAATTCCACACGCTTTGTGTGGAAGTGTGTGGAATCACAAAGTCAATAATTTCATTTCAATTGAATATCCATCGTGTTAGTTCAATGGCCATTAACCCGAACTGAAAAAAATCACGTCCCACACCTTACGTCTTTTCTTAGCACTTATTCAACGTCCCTGTCTTTAACACCCTCTTTCCTGTAAAAGCTTCTTTGCCTAATGTGTTTCTTCTCCTGAGGTCCCTACGTCAGTGATCATCTTCCGACTGTTATTCTAACTTTTAATTTTGCCCTTAAACTTTAGCGACTAACGTAGCTTTATTTCACATCAAAAAGTGCATTAACTTGGTTTTATTTTTCTCATTCTTATTTAATACCTAACGCACTGACTTTACAATGCAATTATTTATGATTTTAACCCCTGGGCAGACTGGAAAAATAATAATTGATCATCAACAAAACTAAGTAATTATTTAAATTGTCTACAAACTTTTTTCTTACATCCGGGTTTTTCCATGCCTATATAATCATTTACTACACATATACAGTGAATAAGACACGTTATAATGGACAACCCTGCCTTATTCCTCTTCCTAATACAGTCTATCTGGACTCTCCAATCCCTTGCACCTGAGCAGTTTAAAAAATGTATAGGTTACGGATAAATCTCCTATCCCTCCAATTTTCTCCTATTTTCTGCAATACATATTCATTAGCTTCTCCCATTTCACTTAACCGAACGGATTATCGAAATACTCAAAATAGGCAAACATTGTTTTCTGTTTCTGGCCCTTAGTGACTTCATTACTGCCATGATATCACGTGTAACTCTCCTCTTCCCATGAACGCGAATTGATCATTTCCTAAGTAATGATTTGCTCTGCTCTCCATCCGCTTGACGATGATCCTGAGAACCACTTCAGCTGCGTGTGAAATCAAGCCCATTGTTCTGTATTTCTCACCTATATGGCTTCCTTTCCATTTTTGGAATAGGAACAACGTTACATTGATCTGCCGAAATATTTGGACAAGAATTAGTCCATAAAAAAAATCCCTCCAGCGTTCTTCTAAGCCTTTGAGTAGTTCCGCAGAATTTTGTCTACTTACGCCGCATATTTGATTTGAATTCTTTAATACTCTTTCTATATCACCATTAAATATGTCTGAAGTCTCATCTACGCCATATTACTTTTCTATATTGAAGCTTGCTGACCTTTCAATTATCCTGATTTTTTTATGGTCCAAGTAGTAATTTTCCTGACTTCACTTTGGTTGCTTGGTCGGATATTTCCTACTTAATTCCTTACAGTGCTTCTTTTTCCTGTACTGCGTATCTTTACCGCCCTATCTTTTTTTTCAACTTTTCATATCCTCGGATTCCGTCTTCCACCGCGCCCCTTTCACTCTATAAGTGTCACGCTTCAGTTTATTCAATTTTTGCACAGGTATCTGCCAAAATATGAGCTTACATTTTTCTATTTCCTTTTCTTTTTAATAATACTAATCATCTCGTGTGTAATCCATGGTTTCCGGGTCCTTTTTCTATTTACTTTTACTTTAGTTTTGTTTTTCGCTTCCGATATCCCTTTTTTATATGTTCGTTTTTTCTTCTATTATACTCATCTATAATTCTTGTCTCACAATTTTCTCTACATTTCTTTTTATGTGCATAGTATTTAGTGAATTTTAAATTTCTAAACGCTCACCCATGCAAAAACTTTTATTTTTTCCCATAAAAGAATTAGATAGTAGAGAACTGTTACAGTGATAAACACATATTTTTTTCCAATTAAGCTATCCCTTCCTCCCTCAAATCAATCGATGATCTATGGATGAGCTATTTTACATGCTTGGAAAACAACGGAACCGAGCATGGCAGATAACGAAATGAATCCCATTTCACTTAAAAGGTTTTGATTCAGATATATACATATACCTGAATCAAGGAGGAGGAGAGGAGATTAAGGAAACTTGAGGGAAATGGGAAGTTTGCCACAAAAATCTGCTTCCTTCAGCAAAATGAACTTACCGTAGTGATCTTGGACACCCTCCAGTAAATTTAACTAAAGATAGATTGCCGGTGGGGTAGTCTATATATTTTCACATTCGATATTGATCGTGTGCTTCGAGTGGAAAGAATCATTGGACTAAATTATCGCTCTTAATACACGCATATCATGTAATGGTGAGGCAATTTAAGGGATTGATGAAAACCATATTCATTTATTATTTGATAATTAACGGAATTACTTTAATTTTTAAAACCCGGTTGTAGATATCGGACCCTTGGGAGGCGCTAGGATTCCAGCTCCAACCGCATTAAAAGTCCCAGGACGGGGCACAAAACAAAGATTCCCGATCAGGATGACAACCTATCACCACATTAAAACAAATAGTCACTAAATCCAGGGTAATTCTTCGGATCCCGAATTGATCCATAACGCAAGATGAAAACTTTGGCATGGTATAGAAAAGCAAATAATTGGGAAAAGATTTTTTTATGTACAATGCAAATATATTACTTCTTCGAAGAATAAGTACACAAATTTTAAGAATCGGTAAATGGAATGAATTGATCACTGTGTTAAAGAATATATTGATGAACTAAAAGAAATGAAAATGTGTGCCATCGTCAAAAAAATAATCAAAGGAAACTTTCACGAGTAAGATCGCTGACACATTAAATTTATATTAATTTATTTAAGAATCGTAATTTAGCAAGAGTAATAACGGCAAATTTAAGGTGGATAACTAAATGGAACGTAAGAGATACGCACATTTATAATAATTAATGTTAACAAAATACCAGAAGACACGCTAATTATTTACGGAGGTTACAGAGCAGATTAACTAATGAAATGAGTTACAATGCAATATTATCTTCGACGATTGCCAGAAACAGCTAGAAACGTAGAAAATTAATATTAAGATAACCTTCGGAAAGTGTAATCGTTTTTCTACCTGAGCAGAAGTACAACTTAAATTGGAAAATATTTGACTGACATCAAGTGAAGAATAGTCTGAGGTAAGAAGGCATTCATAAAGAAGTTGGTATCTTCTATGTTCAAAGAAACTGAGGTCGAATACAAGGAACCAGTTTGTTAAAACGTACGGCAAATGTTCCATGGCTCTCCACAGGATCATAAGAAAAGTAGCCCAGCGTTGAGTAGAAACCTTTGGCACATGCCACTGAAGAGGATATCGCTGAATATCAATTTGGACAGACAAAGTGAGTAAGGAGGAAGTAGAATTTTTTATAGAAGAAAAAGAAAGGACCATATGATGAGAAATTATCTATCTATATTATGGCAAAAAAGAACTAGATATATTGAACAAACCTTTCATTACAATGGAATCCTTAGAAACATGATGGAAAGGGAAAAAGTGATAGGAAAATTCCGCGAGGAAGACGAAGAGACACGTTCACAGAAAAATTTAAATAGCACGAATAACGAAAAAGATTTAAGGGATGAGGGAATTAACCCAGAATAGAGAAGGATGAAGGGCCTCAGCGAACCAGTCTTAGGATATAAATACTGATGGTTATGAAGATGACCGTTGGCTAAGATGGTTGCGGAAGGAAGCTGTGGTGAAGAGTCGTGACAAGGTTTTGGTAATCGGAAAAATGGCATTTAGTCGTATGTTCATTTTTATTAATCGGAAAAAATTATCACTGAATGCATTAAAGGGTTACACTTCTTAAAATATTTTAATGAAAAGAGATAAACCTAATAATTCCATCAATTATTACCCTTGCACCTCTTTGTAGAGCTGCAGTCATAAATATTATAGCAACACTATAAAAGGCAGGGTTCCGCGTATTCATAATGGAAAATGTTCTTAAAAATCGATGTTGTCTTATTATGATCAGAATAAAATGAGAAAAGCAGTTGTAACTAAATATTTGAAATGAAATCTTACTTAGAGGTTGGACCTACTTTTATTTAAGATTCAAACGATTGAAATGGTACACAGATTACAAAAGGAACGACGTTGTAGACTGGAACGCATTATACTTAGAATTTAAGCAGTGTTCCTACTTGAAAGAATAAACAGCATACAGTGACATTTACTCAAATTCAATTTAAGAGAATGAAAATACGATATGATTATTAATGCTGAATAAACGAAATGATAAAAATGGACGAAAAATGAGATGGGGAGGTAGAGAAACTTACAGGAGAAAATAAAACACAAGTATAAAAATTACAAGAGTATCAGGTTACCTGAAATACCTAGTACTAAAAATTTGCACACAACAGTTGATATCAAAGCGAGAATCTATAAATTGGCAATTTCATTGGGGATTACATACATATAACACATAAGCTAGAGCAGTAACGATGAGAATAAATCCAATATTGAATTTCTGCCAAATAAAAAACTGAGAATAATTCAAATAAAAACTCTCCTATTAAATAAAAAAGAACAAAATTGAAACACGAAAAAAATAATTAAACCAATTGATCGATGAAAGAACAATCCAAGTACTGGCGCAGACACATCCTCAGAATTAATTCTCTTATTAACTGATCTAATATATTCTACTCATACCTGTAGAAGCATGCTTATTTTTATTAATTCATCAAGGATTACATTTAAGATTCGGTGTCTTTACATATGTATATACATATAAATAATATTATGTGTGTGTGTGTGTGTGTGTGTGTGTAGAGAGAGAATCTTTAGAAATACTTGATGAATGAGAATATAATATGAGATTATTTTGTGAATAGGGCGGATTAGTCTATAATTAACATATAATGCTATCAATCATTCAACCACAATTTCCTCGTCCGACGAAAATATGTAAAGAAATATATACACATTTACATCCCTTTTAAAAATAATTTTTAATTATAGAAACAATTTGATATTATGATAAATGCAGTAATCAACCCGAAGGGTGGTTTGGTAGGTGATGGTAGAGTTCACCCAGTACTAAGCCCTATACGACGTGTGAAATTAACACATCAGGGTAGGGGGGACAGTTCCTTTCCCTGTGCCGGTTATGGTTTCCCAGGATGATCTGGTGCCCGAAAAATCACATAGCTATAGCTTATATATCAATGAGAAAAATTAAGCGCCTTACCTGAATAGTTGCCACGGCATTTCTGACGAGGATTATAATGATTGGAGAAACTACCAGAACGAGTGCCAATATGGCCACTCCAACTGCTTCCTCATTGTTAGCCTTCCGGAGAATATCATTGACATACTCCCTGAAAAGTAAGCAAAAATCAGATTGAAGCAATCATTCCTCGAACTTCAACTATGCTCTGGTTTATCAATCTGTTTAAAATTTAATGACATTACCTTTTTCTGTCATAATTTAATTTAAAGAGAATTGAGAGAGGAAAGTCACTATAAGCATTTCGAGTCTCAAAATCCTGCAATTTCAAAGAGTACAAGGTTGCACAATAATGATAGAAAAAAAGTGAAATAGTTTTATGAAATCTTATTTAAATTATAATAATGTGAAAAATCATATGATAATTACTTTATCCTTCAATTAACCATCGCAGCAAAGTTATATCAACTGAATTAATATTGGCGATGAGCCTCGTATTAGATTCATAACTATGGTCTTGGAAAACCATTATTTTCCATCATTCAATGCAAATAATTTGCTCATCACATGTTTACAATAGATCATTACCGCATCTATATGCAAATGTACCTTTCAATCAACTGCTTTGAAACTTTTTTGAAACCTTTTTGAAATGTCTTTGGTTCAACCATTGAAAGATTAGGCCTTGAAAACATCCTGCAGCATAGGCTGCACGCATACATGCATGTATTGCTGGTTACGTTTTTGAGGCGTTAAAGAACTCTCAAAGATAATGGAACCTAATTCAACCAAAATTTCCCTATTTACATAAAAGGAAGGCATTGATGATAATTTATTTAACTTAAAAATATTATAACTTTGAATTGGGCTATGAAATAGGTTAGTCTGAAGACATCTTGACCTAACAAATAAACGAGACATGTTTTCTTCAAATTTATTTTCATTTTTCATCATAGTCTCCTTTTAAGTCGATACATTTTATTCCCCGCATTAATGCTAATTTTTTAACCATCCTTCCGAGTAGTGGTTGACGTCTTTCTCCACAAAATAGCGTTTACGTATTCGATAACGTCCTCGTCCAACGAAAATATCTGTCCTCCAAGCGAACATTTTAGGAAACAGGAAAACGTCATCGGGAACCAGATCAGATGAATAAAATGAATACATTCAACCAATTCTAAGTTGAGTTCGTGACTTTTAGCCATGGTGACCACCAAAGTGTAAGCAGGTGCGCTGTCCTGATGGAAAAGCATTTACTTCTTCTTTTAATGCAGTCTTCTTTTTTTGCAGTACCTGCCTTCAGCGTCTCAAATAATGATCCCGAATACTCTTCCATTATTGGTTTACTTTTGGAATATAATTGATGAACATGATTTCGTGCATGTCCCAAAAAACACGATCGCCAATGGAACCTTGTTCGCCTATTCCGTAGCACGTTCCCTCTCTGCAGTTTGCTATTTTAACCTTTCTCTCGTCTCATGCGAGTGTCGTCTCGTTGGTGCATACACGTTCAAGCTACAGTTATGAATCGATAAATAAAATCTGACTCGCTTAGCTTAAACTATTCTAAGAGCCATCAAATGTTTTTTGGGCATTCTTTTGGTTCAAAGTGAGCACTTACGCAAGTTCAATTTTTAATCACTTTATGGCAAAATATGTGCCTAGCCTCTGCTATCTCTCTAGCCTTAATTCTACGGTCGCTCGGTAGCACTTGGAGACCGCTTTCGATGTTGTCATTGGTTGTCATAGTTTTTGACCGCCCCGAACGCTCATCACCAGCCAAGCTTGTACGGCTACGTTTAAAATCAGCTGTCCAAAATTTCACGATCATAAATGATGCTCCCATAATCGTACACAGCGCCTAACTCATATTTGATTTGCTTAGGCGTATTGCCTTTAAAACAAATATTTACGGCAATGACATCTTAATAACGAATATTTCCATTTTCACACCACCCCTTACAGCGACTCCATTAAGAGTGCTGCTGCCGACATGTTGAGAATGGACACTTTGCAGGAGTAATATTCTTTTTCACCAATTTATGTCCATGTTGAATTGTGCGTATGCACAATCGTTTGTCATATAAAACATAAACGCAATAACCAACCCTAAGGTCGGTTTGTTGGGTGGTGATAGAGTACACAAATTACTAAGCCCGATGTCGTGTGGAATTCAATCATCAGGGTAGGGGGGCCAATTCCCCAGGACTATTGTCATATCTGTCTGATAAGTGTACGTAAAAATCGTCCAAAATTTTACAGAATTGAATAAAAGATCAGTGTGGACATTTATTTAATTCAATGTACAAATGGAGAACCTGGAAATGCAGAGACAAGCATCCTTACTCAACGCCATCAATTACCTCTTCCTTGAGAAAGCTTAGTGTACTTTAATATTTTTAGTTCTATAAAAAAGTTGTAATTTAATTAAAGTACGAAATTTCACAAAGATAAGACATCAAAAACTGAATTTTTTTCTGACGCTACCTCATCAGTGTAAATGGTGGCGCGTCTGAAAAACCACACACTCATATAATTGGAACAGCTGAAAAAATATTGATACCGCACTAATGGATGTATTACTTTACAGAGTTAAGCCATACTTTCTAAATAATCAAAAATTTTCTTCTCATAGGTAACCTCAAAGACTATGGTTTTATGAATGTTTTTATCGTTATAATATGAAATATATTTTTAGTTTTACGTCAGTAAACGCACAAAAAATATTAATAATTTTTAATTTGAAAAAAACATACCTTATTCTTCTTCTTAGATCCAACTGAAGCTTACGGAGTTCATCCACGTAGCTTACCATTGAGTCAAAGTAACTAATGGCATCGTTCACGTTTGGTTCTCGTTCTTTGTTTTCCAATATTTCATGTCTCCTGTGGCATGAAGTAAAAATATAACCATTTCAAAATAAAATATCACATTCTAATTTATTTTGTACGAATATTATGTCATGCAAGTAAGTTTTAGAAATTTCTATTTCGCAATTGTTTGAATTTATGGTGATGTTGGAATTTATTATTGCATCGTTAGTTACAGTGATGGTGGGTTTTTGAAAAATATGTGTCGCCCTAAAGAAACATAATCTATATCTAAGAGTTGAATGATAATTTTGGAGAATAAATTGGTGATTGGACGAATGGAAACCGGTAAAACACATTAATTGATCAAAACCAATGAAGTTACACATGTGTAATGTATTCAATACTCTTATAAATCATTATAGGGCGTGCAAATTTTTTAAAAAAAGTTTCAGTCATCAATTTTTATTTAAGTTAAATTAAAATGAGATAAATAAAGTTTAAAGATTTTTATGGAATTAAAAAATTATTTCGAAAACCAAGCATACTTTAATTCCAGTGATTGGACAAATAGGTTGTTAGTTCGGGCGTGAAATTATTTTGTGCACACATGCATGAACTGATTATAGTAGGCGCAAAGGGTATATGTTACCAATTAAAACTTGGTGTTGGAAAGGTAAGAATACTACGGTGTAAATGACAAGCGACTCCAATAGGTTATGATGAGTAGACATAGTCGGAATTGGAATTATATTAATCTAATTAATTTTTCTCATATGTCCTGGAAGAGATGCTTTGTCGAAACTGATTTTGATAGAAATACATGACTTCAATCGCTAAGTTAAAGATGCGAGATGCTTTTGTTAAATCAATTGAACAAAAATATTTCACGCTTCATTTAACAACTCGTATACCAATAAGTACAACATTTCTACAACATTTAAGAGAGCACTTTACAACTTCATTTTCCTAAGGTACAAATTTTAACCATTATACCTGTCTCTCCTTTCACTGGGATGCTTTACAGGATATCTTTTCTACCTTGCCTACTTTTTCTTTTGTCATCTCAAACAGTAGTATTTTGCATCATTATCACAATCTATAGTTTTAATACTATGATTTTCATCACTTTACATGTTTAATAATGTTATCAATCTCTTATCTTCTGTTTCAGTGACATGATAATATGTACACATACAATGTGAAAAATAATCATCACAATGCATATGTATCCTTCCTCGAATTAATAGAGTTTTTACAGGCTTGTCACACTCTCCTTTTCTTCGTGAGTGTTTTTCTAAGTGGATTTTTACTAAGTGAGCAACGCCACCCTCTCACTAGCTCTTTTCACAAACCTCCATCTTTGCTCACTTTCTTTATTTTCTTTCTTCACTTTAATTTATTCGCAATGCATGTGTGGGTGCATATTAATTAATATATGTGTATGTATGTATAAATTTGTTTAGACATACATAGCTGTGCGTAATACATGTCTGTCTGTCTATATGCATTTAAGTGTATGCATATGTATAGTATTGTTTTGGCCTTTTAAATTTTAAGGCAATACTATGTATTTGGTGATGGGTTAAATGGAATAAGGGACTATTTTGTCTCAATTTCGCCGTTTTTCTCAATTAAAAACGTCTATCTATCTGTGTTGGTAAAGCTTGAAAAATAATTTTAGCCAATGTGAAAAAAATTAAGAAATAATGATTAGAGAGGCGATATAACTGGGAGTAACTTTAAATCAATGGTGGTGATGATACCTAATTTTTGAGTGAAACATTTGGACAGTGCCTTAAGTCAATTTTCTCGAATAATTTTAATCGATGAAAAACTAATACTTCTGGGAATATTTATGCCAAAATATAGTCATTTATTGCAAATTCTGCGTTCTTTTGTTTCTTTTTTTTTGGTGTTGAAACTTCAAAAACTAAGGTAAATATTCGTTTTGTTAAAGCATAAATCAATTTAAACACCTATGTTGTTCATGTTTCTAACAGGTTGCCTTCGGATTATAGATATGGAGCTTGATGACAAAGGCGAAGTCTTACAAGTAGTATTAGTATTTAGGGGAGGCGACCGACAGCTGAGGTCATTTGCGCCATAGGGGATGGACAGGAAAGGATGAAGGGTGGAGAGAAACCCGGCGTCGGCATTAGCCTACTGTTTACTAAAGGCGCCAAGGGGTCCGCAGCTTAACGTCCCATCCGACGTACTCACTCAAAGTGCCCTCCACAAAGCACCTCAAGTAGGGATCGAGATACCACTGAAAAATATTCAACAACGCCGGGATTTGAACACGGGCGGGGAGCCCGGGTTCAAATCCCGGCGGGCGGGGTGGGAACTCTGGGTGGGAAGCCAGTACGTTATCCCCGGCACCATCTCGATTCCCCAAGTATTACAAGAGACTGTTAAAGTACATACCTATTTTCTACCTCGCTGAAACCTTTCATGGACATTTTGAGATTCTGGTAAGCTGAATGCAGAGATGGGACAAAGTTCAATGCCCCGCTCAAGAGGTCACTGCTGAGTGCGTCGTGTCGTACGTACTGAATGTAGTTCCTGCTTGGTAGCTTTCCTCGACCGAAGAAGTTTATCCCGTACACCATTGATATTCCACCGTTTTCTATGCTTCTCAAAAGGTTCTTGAATGCTATAAGATACCTGTAGGACATCGAGAAAAGTGGTACCATTATTCAATTCAAATGCAAACGCTGCAGCTGTATATTTTGAGTTGACAATTCAAAATTTAGTGATATTTTCCCTTTTTATAACGTCGAATTCATTATCTCTTCAAATAAGTTTTTTCTTGGACTCAATTTTCAGTAGAAATCATAATAATTTAATTAAAACTTAACTTAAAACATTACAATAAAATATAAAATATATGCATTGATCTGAAAAGATTTCTCCAGAAAAAATGCTTAGAGCTATGGTGTATTACAGTCCAGTTAATGAATATTGGCGGTAAAATAAACCGATAGTGAAGGCAATTAATAGCAGAAAGTGATTTTAAAACTTTTAATCACCCTGATATTTTATTTTGACTCAATCTGATACCATTCTCGAAATCAAGTATTGAGGGTACAGTGAGGTCATGGACAGGAGAGGATTATTTTCTTATCGTATTTTGCTACGGAGAAAAGTGTCCATGCATTACAACAGTGATATTGCACAATGCTGTTTTCACACGGCACATTGGACATATGGTCACCGTAGATGATATGAATAAATTCAGCATATTATGATTATTTAACAATATCCTCTTATGATCATTCGCTTTATATATTTAACCTCATTCCATGTTTTACATCTAAATAAAATACTTAAAATGAGTTTTCCCTCAGACAGCAATTTTAGTTCGTGGCATTAAAATGTCGTATTGAAGTATCTCAAAATTGCTATACAATATTGAATTTTTGTATCGCACTTGACAGTCAATATATCGTAAGATCGCGCAGTTCCACCCCCGACTCAATAAACTACCCCTTCTATTCGATCATAAGGGGAGAGAAGGAAAAAAATGAAAGGGAGAAGAAGTGATGGATGCAGACAAGCGGGCGATCAAACACTCCCGGTTTGGCTGACTGAGCCCGTACGTGATCTCACCACACCCGTTCCTTTTGAGTACAATATATCTATGACAACGGCGCAAATAACTAAAAGGAATAAATTGCCACTCGTGCCATTTTCCGTGAGCACAGATGTAACTGCCGTGAACTTGAACCATCTCAAATTCCTCTTGAGTACTTGGATAATCCAAAATTATTACTAGAACTTTATCCTTTACCTGACCGTATTCGTGAAAGCCAATTTTATTTTCTTTGTGACATTCTTTTGAATTTTATCAAAATAAAAAAGTCATTAGAAAATGTGGAAATTGCAACGTAATGAAGTTATGACGATACTTTAAAAATACCACATAACAACCGGAATTAGCGACTCATTATTCAACGGCGCACAACAAGTGAGTACATGGAGTTAAAATAAAAATATGTGTAAATAATATATATATATATATATATATATATATATATATATATATATATATATATATGAGAATGAGGCCTCTATGGTTAAAGGTTACTTTATCCTTCGATTGTTGCTGCGATCTTTAACTATTTCCGGTGAGAGAGGAAAACATTTTATAAGTATTAATACTTTTGGAAATGTATTCCCGCGAAATAACAGAATAACGAAATTGTTATAAACTGTAAATAATTGTATGTACTAATGAAAAGTTGGAAGATGGCATTTAATGACAAGGGAGCATTCCACAGAATGGCACCAGCAATCTATTTTGTTCCATGAGATATTTTTCATCTTAAATTCAAATTTTCTTCCAATAAAACGGAAGTATTATGTTATATGATCAATGAATTCGTCTAGGCTTTATTTCAGTGCTAAAAGAGGCTGTTATTATAATCATAATTTTTATAAAATACGTTAACATTCATGAAAAGTATTTTTTGATACAGTCAATTCAAAGCATAATTACTTGGAATTTTAAGATTCGTTTTACTTGTTCGTTCAGCATTTATTAAAATATAAGTTGATATGGCTAGAATATGGATTTAAAAAATTAATTCTAAAATTTGCATTCTGTCTTTCGTATTATCAATGCCAAGGCAATATAACCGAGTTTAAGATTACTTCTCAGGACTTAACACAGAACAATTTAATTTAACAGCAATATTTTAAATATACAGAAAACTGTACGACGTTTCGACTGATAACATATGAAATTCAATTAGGTGATTGAGGGACTAATTTCGCTACTAATGAAAATATTGATGTACAAGTAATATTTAAACGTAATAATGAGCATGGATCAATGATTCTCCAATCAAAGGAACAATTATTTCGAGAGAGGGATATTTTTGTCCATTCCACATGCTTATTTTAACCCTTTAGCGGGACTAAAAAACACATCTCAATTTTAGCAAAGTGCAACCGTACAATATCTAGACAGGTATTAAAAACCTACCTCCATACTCCACTATTGTCCGCCTCTTTTATGTGATTGGTCATGTGATCAAGGGTAGCGGCGTTGACTGAGTTGTACCACTGCAAGACTTCGGCTATACTACTCTCTTCCGAGCTTATCTTCTGGCTGCGTCGACCGATAGCGTCGTTCATTTTCGTCCGGCATATAGGCGACGATCAAATGATGTGGACCCACGAAGTGACGCCATTTGAGAAGAGAAAGAGAGGAAAGAGAGAATTAGTACTTGGAAAGATTGAATGACTGTTTTATGGCCAGGGAAAGGGCGTTTCCTTTCCGTTGAGTTCCTCATAGAAAAGAGAATGGCCTTCTCAGCATGGCTTATAAGAAAAGGGTATTGGTTAAGTAAACGTTAAATAAAAGCCCCATTAGCAGGAGAGATATAAACCGTCTGACCTCATTAATGTAAAGCGTAATAAAATACAGAAATGCTGTGCTTGTAGTATTAAAATGTTTAAAAAATATACTTTCTTTTCGATTAATTGTTTAGCAATAAGAATTATTCCATTGAGTCTAGAAAAACTAAATTGACATTAGAGTTATTTCAAGAATTAATTCGTTAATCAACAGTAATGGCGTAGCAACGCATTCAACTTATTTCTATACTGGTATATAATTCAGGATATTTTATTTTTAGCAATTAACCATATTAGTGATTTCGCAATTAATATTGTTTCATAATCAAAATATGGTGGCCGAAATTTTGAAAAGCACTGTGTCATTCTTGGGTCACTACACTATCACAATACTTATGCCTAAGTTGGGACAAACGTTTTCGTTCCCAGAAGGTGACGCTACTGACTAAGAGTATACATTAACTTGATAGCATTAAGATTATTTATGATATTGGGTCGACCGTAACGTTTACTGTAAATCACGAACTAACTTTCTCTCCACATTTTGTCAAGAGAATAATTATAAGCTGCCAAACTATTTAGAGCACGCATTTGGCCATTTTTATCATTGATCCTGGGAAATCATCATGCCTGATTAAGTCGTGAACGTTAACCGTTTTTACTTCCGATACTATACCTATAGATTGGTCATGAATATCTTACTATAGCTCCGAATAAAAAATAAGTAAAAATACTCGTACCTTTTATGAGGAGATTTCTCTAAAAGTCAGAATGTGGTCATTGGAGGAATGGATTTGATTGAATACGTTGAGAATACACTAGGGCTGATCAAAAAGTCAGTAACGTTTTGGTCTAGAGTGGCGGTGGGTAGGGTTAGAGCCACCATACTATATTGGTATCTAAACGTCCCTACTCTCGGTGAGTACCTTGCTGTGGTCAAGTGCAGACTGTAGCTCTTCTACTTTTAACGCACGAATAAAGAATCAAAGACTTTACGTATCCACAGAAATGAATTTGTAGAAACGCAAAGTCTTTGATTCTTTCTTCGTGCGTTACAGATTCATTTCTACAAAGTATCGGCCTCAAACATCTCTCAAATTCTTCTTATTTGATCACTGCGAACTGTTAAAATGTGCACTGCGATAGAAAATCCCGCGATTATGTATGATCTGTGATTAGGTTCTTACTGGCAAAAAACCACGAGCCAATTGAATTCATAGACAATTTTATGAGGAATACGGAGACGGAATAATGAGCGAAGGCGGAGTGAGGCGGTGGTGCATTCAGTTTATAAATGGCCGCAACAATGTTCACGACGAGGACCGCAGCGGTCGGTGTAACCTTGTAACAGGGTGAACTGACTGTGAAAATCAACAAAAAAAATTCGTTAAAATCGCTGATTTTCGATCACGGATATCTCGCAAGACAAGGCTTGCAACACAGTACTTGGACAGTAAAGCATAATCGCATGCTGATATAAACAAGTGGTTATATTGTATGGCGGTAGATTTATTCATGGACGCAATTGAAAAGCTTCTATATCATAATGATAAATGCCTCAATTTGAGTGGCGACCAAGAAGAAAAAGAGTTTAACAATTTGGCTTTCCAATGTATATAATAAAACATTGTCTCGTCACGAGGCTTATATTTTATTTCCAAACGTAAGTTAATTTCTGGACAAGAGTCCCTAAAAGAACCAAGACCAAGAGTCACTTTGTTGTTGATCCAATTTTCCACTCAGGAGATTCAAATCAAATCACAAAGAACTTTGGGCTTTTTCGGTATGCATGTCCCGGGGTTGATATTGGTAAAGTTAAATACTAAACGTGCACTATCACATCAACATGCATTAAAAAATTATCTCCCCTGGTACCTTTCGCTTATATTCGTGTATCATCAACGTCAAGTCTTTTTCCATATTCTTCATATTGTTTCTGTCTTCTTTTTAATTCAGCTTTTATATTCAGTTACCATTAATCAGTAGCATTAACTTATTTGATATGAACTTGGCGATTAATTGTCTTACTAATTTATTTCAAATCAGATAATATTTAGCAAACTTTAATGTACTTATTTCAGATTCCTGTTTGAATTATACTCATGGAAATACTTCTCCTTTGATTGCAGTCATGTCTGAAGAATCTCTTCAAGTTTCCCATCAATTTCTAATCCAGTGACAAAATTAAATTAGAACGACTATGTACTGCCATTAAATGTAATTGTGGAAATATAATTCCAAAATTAAGGTTGAAATTCAATTTACAATGAATTTTGCAATTGTAAAATATATCAATTTACACGTTTCAGCGATCAATTGTCCATAAATGTTAGGAATAATAGAGCAAATTTATTAACCTAAAACTAAATTTGATCCCCAACAAATAAAGAAAATTATTCTTCTATACCTAAGTAAACACAATACTGGCTTGAAACTACAATTAGAAATTTTCAGTAAAGCTTAAATGTTTTATGGTGGAACAAAGAAAATGTATGCATTTTTTGGGAAGAAATAAATGCATTAAGTTCGCTAGAATCTAAAAAAGAATTTAATAATAGCCTAATGCCAAAAATATGTCGCCTTAAAGATTTAGGAGGGTTTTAATTCAATTAATTGAATTTAATTTAATTTTAATTTAATTTAATGAATGAAGTATAAAGAAAGGTTTTCAAATTCGCAAGTAGAGAAAATTATGGAATATGAGAGATAAAAATAAAATAAATAGTTTCAGGGCATATATTTAGAATATATTATTCTAATATGACCTTAAAGTATTCGAACAATTTTTTTTAATTTCCATCAATACGCTTCCTCGTTGAATATAGTTTTGAAATTATTTTAGTCCCATCAGAGTATATCGTATTTACCAGGACGTTTAAAATTGATTCGACTGAATGGAATTACTTTTTCGTTCTCCTTCCTTTTTAAAGTAGTTTCTTTTATTTTAACATTTTTAATTTCTAATACTAAAGACATTTCTATGCGTAAGTGTAGAAGTTCATATGACAGCGGGCAGCCAAACAGCAAAAATATTATACGATTCAACTGAACGAGACGATTATCTTTTATTCTGTTACAGATATCTGCCGCTTTCAGAAAAACCAGCAAAAATTATAGCAACCCTTTGCCTCATCTTTTCTTTTAGTATTGACCGTCACTTGAAATTCCTGAGCCTGGGGGTGCCTCTTAATTCTCGTTTATGATTGGTGGCTTGGCGAAGTGCCAAACTCCTTCTCTGAAAGGCCAAATATAATGGTAGTAATAAAGACAATAAGAAATGCTTTTCGTTTTCATCTCCAGGAGACCAAAGAAATTTATTTTATGCATTTATTTACTGTCACCCATTGCTCTGGTTAAAGTAGAAAGCTGAAGAAAAAAGAAGACTGAGCAGAACAGGTTTATTTAAAACATTTTTCGATTATGTAATAGCTATTTTATTTCAGTATTATAATTTTTAACAATAAAAAATTATAGATTATTTATCGTTTTCCTTTTCCGCAATCTAACATATTAGAAAAAGAATTATTCTCAGATTTGAAAATGAGTACCATGGCAAAAGAGTGAAGCATTAGTAATTGCCATTGCCGCATAAAAAGGAGTATTTAAAAAGAGTGTGTATAATTTTATAATCTTGAACAAGTATGCGCATAATATACAATGGCGTCTCCATAAAAGGGGCACCTACTTAAGTTTTACTGATATTATTTCACTCGATTTCCTAAGGAATTATCACGAAATCGCAAGATTTTTGTAAAATTACTTTATTCCTAATACTTCCTTCTTGGGCCTTTAGACGTTATTTGTTCCTTATAAATTCTCTGTGTGGTTGTTTTCTCTTCCGTTTATCATTTGTAGAATTTATACGATATAATTGTATTACAATTGGATTTGTAATTCCTCAAGTAGAATTCCCAATTTATACATTCGCAGATTAGACCATTATGACATTAGACCATTATCATTAGCCATTTGTTTTCTTCATTCTTGTCAAGATAGACTTAAGGATATGGTTCCATTCAATTCCTTCCTCTAAAAAAAACCCATGATGCTTATTTCTTCGCCATTTCAGAGAATTATCGGTGAGAGATAGCACAAAAGTCAACAGGAGATTCATATTCACTTTTATCCAATCAATTAGGCTCTGATAGGATGATGAAGCTATGGGTTTTAAAGGCAGAAAATAATCTCAATTTCCACCTTTTGTAGTTTATGGGAGGAAAATTTCCTCTCCGTTCGGAAGAAAGACTCTGGCAAACCATTATATCACTTGGATAATGTATATTATGACATTACCGCGAATGAGGATTCTCGAGCGAACAAACGGAGAATTATTCCATTGTTTCCAATAATAAAAGGGAATATCAGCCTAAATGACCATGTCAACCTCTCGTAAATCAGTAGATAAATTGAAATGGAGAAGTACTAACGAGGGTAATCCCAGAAGTACCCGACCCGACAAAGAAAACACAAAACCTTTGGAAAAAAATGTATTTATTTTTCAACATAATCTCCTTTCAGCCTTAAACATTTTTTCCAGCAATGTTCAATAAGTTCGATAACCTTTTTATAATAAGAACTGCTTTGCTCCTCAAAATAGCCATTAACTGCCGACATCACTTCTTCACGATTGGAAAATCTTTGAACAACGAGCCATTTTTTCAAGTTTGCGAACAGAAAATAATCCGAGGGGGCTAAATCTGGTGAATAGGGTGCATGAGGTAGCAATTTAAACTTTAATTCATGAATTTTGGCCGTTGTAATAACGAAACTGTGAGCTGGTGCATTGTCTTGATGAAAAAACACTTTCTTCTTAGCCTAATGCGGCCGCTTTTGCTTGATTTCTTCCCTCAAACGTTGCAATAAGTTCGCATGATACTCGCCGTTGATAGTTGTTCCTTTTTCAAGATAGTTAATGAAAATTATTCCACGCTCATCCTAAAAAATCGACGCTATGATCTTGCCTGCAGATGAAACGGTCTTCGCCTTCTTTGGAGGGGGTTTTCCCTTTTGATTCCATTGTTACGATTATTCTTTTGTCTCGGGTGTGAAGCAATGGACCCATGTTTCTTCCATGGTTATGAAACGGTGGAAAAATTCTGCTTTTTTGCGGAGAACCTTTGCTCTCAACACCCAATTGAAACATCATCACGACACTGGTTTTGCTCGTATTTTTACACAGTATTGTATGAGCACAGAGAAAACATGACATCTAATACACTACTAGATATCATTTACTTCTATAAAATCACGCCTGAAACTGTTGAAGATATATCTATAGCTGATTGAAGAGCCTGAGTCTTAATTTAATTTTAGCAATTGAGAACCGAAATCAACACATCCTTTCTCTCTGTATTTAAAATTATTTAATACCTCTTGATCGTAATGCGGCTGGTGAAATTTCCCATAGTTACTAATTATGCAACTCTGTTGCTGGTTATTGACAAAAAGGTCCAATATAAATGAAAATTCCATTCATATATGTTTATTCTGCAGATAGTTGAGCAATCCTAAAAAAGCTACTGCAATTCTAAGGAATTCTATGTATTTTTTCAGCTGGTAGATTGAAGCCACCGCTCTCTCGAAAAAGTATAGTGAGACCTACATAGGCAAAAATTATTTATTATTTTGAATACTGTTCATAACTGTTCCCCCGCACTTTATTGCTAAAAACTAAAATAGAATACCTGTAGTGTAGACAAGTAATTTTGGTTTCAATTATTATAAATTAAGAACTATGCATGCCTTTCTTCTCCGAATTTTTTTCCGTTACCCTAATTACTGGCATTTTCTAAGTTCCGCAAGTAACCATCATTTCTAATTGTAACACAAATCCTCCTTAGTTCTCTTCTTTGCTCTTCAAAATAAATGGGATGAAATGTTATCATTCAAAGAGTGTAGTATATATTTTCTTTGATGCGATTGCCGTGTTAGGATGAATCAATTAAAAAAATGTCTATTATTTAGAAAAAAATACCAAAGTCCCATTGCTCGATTAATAATAGTGGGAATCTTTTCCCCAAACGCAGCTTAATTCAGTGATACCATCCATTAAAAAATGTTTGCATGCCCAGGCATATGGTAAATATATTTCGTAGGCATGTCAATTAATACTAAAATTTAAAACATTTCTAAAGGAAATTTTGGAAGGAAAAAAACTACCAAGTTTAGGGTTTAGATTACCTAAATACTATACAACGCTGACGCGAAATTAGAACTAAACTAGAAAAAGTGCGTAGGCATACATTTTTGGAAAAATATATCCTAGAATCCCTACCCAATTCAGCCACCAATATAGAGGTGAGAACTCGAGAATCCGCATAAATACTAGCTTTCCGATCTTTAAAAATTCCCACCCCTAACCACCATCTTTAATTCTCCTCCCAGTATTCCCTGCACCTTCCTCTTCCCACCCCCCTCCAAACCCCTAACTTCTCTCCGAAAAGTTTCAGTCACACTTGGAGAAGGCCTCGGAGAAGCCCGAAAGCTCAAGCAATCTACAGGTACAATGTGAGGGTCCTTTTAATTGTTATCAATTTTGTTTGTGTCCTATTGTGCCGGCCAAATGTTATAAAATAGGTTTATAATATTTCTTTTTTGATGCGAAATTTTACGAAACCCCACAGTTAGCACTCGGCTCACATAAATAACTAACTTTTCTCATTTTAGGTCCAAATTGATCATTAAATATTCAGAAAGGCTAGACCTAAAGCTGAAAGTTGCTAATGCTTCGGTCAAGGGGAGCCAATCAGCCATCAGGTGTTCTCGCCACTATCCCACAGCCCCTCCTTAAATTTTCTCTTAATTTTTATCCGACCCACTCCCGCCTTCCTTACCCCCGGCTCCTCTCCCGCCACAACCCCACAAACCCCTTCACACTCGCCAAAGAGGGTCCATCCGTTCCCCCATTTCCATTCCCGCCTTCATTTTATGATCTTCTGTTCAAATTGTTCCGCCTTATTCCTCCTGATGCCCGCTCTGCATCTTCCCTCGAATACAACCCATGGCCATTAAAGAGGCCGACTTCCACTCGGGACCATCAATCTTCCAACTTCCCCTTTCCCTTCCCTCTCGACGTTTTCCATCTCACTACTCGGTGTGGAAATTTCTTCTACGCCTTATCAACCCTAAGAAGCGCCAAAACTGAACGTCGGAAGGGTTTTGGGATATGGCTCTTCATTTATTTGAGGAAAAAGAATCAACTTCACGAGGTTTCCCTCAGGAAAAGAGTTTAACAGTGCAGCCAGATAGGAAGAGAATTTTCATGAAAATGCAAGACACCGCTAGTACACCCTATGGCTAAACTATTACGGCACCTAGAGAGAGAGAGAGAGTGGGAAGGGAGGATGAACTGTGGAGACGGATAGGTGTTGACTTGTCAATATTATTTTCCGACAATCCAGAGGTCTATCGTGATATCCGTGATCCTGAGGACACAGCAGCTTTATCAGATTACCTTAATGCTATGCAACGCTGTTGGGACACTTGGTAATTAGAATTAAACTTAAAAAAGTGCGTGTTCATGATTTTTTGTAAAAAGAGCGATTCCCACCATAAAGCATTAGTAACGCCGAAATGGAATGTATAGACTCAAATAAATACCTAAGGCGTTACCCTCACTCATGATCTCTCTTGGGTGAATCACATACAGTGGACAAGCTTACAAAAAAATTGGATTTATTAGAAGAGTGCTACGTAAATGTGATGAAAAGGTCAAGGAGAAATGTTATTTTCGCTGGCTAAGCCTCATTTAGAATATACTGCTAGTATATGGAATCCTCACGAATTTAGATTAATTGAACGTATTGGATCGCGTGAAGTGTAGACGAGCTAGATTTGTAAAACTTTATGATGATAAACTTAGTAGTGCATCTAAAATATTAGTGCAGCCAGGTTGGGAATCACTCGGGGAGCGACGGTTAAATTACAGATTTAAGCCTGAATTGGAAGGGAGTTTCTTTAGCAGTGAAGTTGACAATGTATTATTACCCCCATCGTACTACGGTAGTAGAGAGCATGTCAATAAAATTAGAGAGATTAAGTGTAGAACAGATAGATTAAAGACGTAATTTTTTCCACTAACGCTAGGGGGTCATAATAACATAGTCATATCACAGTAGGGTCATATTCGGGTAGGGATTATTCTAGGGTGTATTCACTCACTGCCATAGACCCTGGCCGTGGCTTGCAGGATATAATATATATGTATATATATATATATATATATATATATATATATATATATATATATACTCATATATACAGAAACAGATCTGTATATATGAGTATTTATTCGCCGTTTGGCGGTATTTCGTGTTTGAATGTATATATATATATATATATATATATATATATATATATATATATATATATATAATGAAATAACTTGAAAAGAATGAGCCACTTGGCCTTAATCGGAATTCTAGTCAAAAAGGTTCCCACCTTCCCATTTCCCTCCAAGCTGCATCCTTAGCACCTGCATCTCACAGTTCAGAATTTAAAAAACTCTGCCCAAATTCAGAATCCCCTGCTTAAAATCGCTCATTGCATTTTTTAAATAAAAAAATGTCGATCTGAGTTCACGCTCCGTATGCGTTAAATGGGATAAATATTTTACTTTGTCGATAAAGAACTACTTTCAAAGTTGCACTTTTCAAAATAATCAATATACCTGTTCAACTACTTGGTTAATTTCAATTGACTCCTTTGAGTTAATATTTTAATTTTAAACTAAACAAGACACTGGACTCCTAGCTCTCGTAAAAAATAAGACTAGAAAAAAAGGTCGGATTGCCATAATGGGCATAAAAAACACTATATTTGTTTTAGGCCCATTAATGTCTCGAAACTACATTTTCCCTGAATTTATTCTTACGATTTTTGTCAAGTTTAATTTTTAATTGGCAGTAGTCTACAGACTAATGGTGTATTTGTTATGTTTTGTTCAAATGCCTCATGTTTTATTTTTATTTTTTAGCTGGAACTACGTAACACTGGACTTGTGAGGCCTAACTAACTAAAGACCAAACTTTTACACGCTGCACGTAAATCCAATACTGTAAACGGAGTTTCTATTTAACAACCTGAGAATTTCTTCAGCTTACTGCATAGGTAGCCCAATTCACCCTTGAGTCTGTGAACTATAGGGTCCGTACGATAATTATAGTTACTTGTTCGCTGTAGCCTCAACGGAGCGGTGGATGGGGATTCGACCGGTCGACTTGGTAGAGGTGTCCCCTACCACTCAGGCACACTTTAGTTCAATCGCCTCCGGACATGCTTTGGGAGAGGAGGTGAATTTTTGTGACGTGTGATTGTTTGTGGTGTCGTCGCGCCAGCATGGAGAGCACCGTCGAGCAACGCTAAGCTGTGAAGTTTTACGTTAAACTCGGAAAATCCACGTCGGAGACCCATTAACTCATTAAATACGTTTATGGAGATGATGCCTTAAGCCGCAGAAGAGTTTTTGAGTGGCACAAAATATTTAAGGAAGGCCCGGAGCTTATCGAAGACGAGCACCGCGTCGGACGACCGACGACCTCTCGAATCGATGCTCAGGTGGCCAAAGTGAAAACGTTTTGGACTCTGACAATCGTTAAACCATCGCCCTTATCAGTGAGGCGACCGGCCTTTCAGTCGGAACCTTCCACACTATTGTAACAGAGGATTTTGCGATGAGGAAAGTGGGCGCGAAGCTGGTGCCGAAAGACTTGAACGAGGAACGAAAAATGTCGAGGGTGGAAATTTCGCAGGAAATTTGTCACTGCGTCCAGGAATATGAAGATTTTCTCGGCAACGTTTTTACCTCAAATGATAGCTCAAAAGGAGCTCAAAGGATATTGGTTCGACTCCATCGAGGCGGTTCAAGCGGCGACGACAAAGGCTCTCAACAGTATTCCGGAAACCGACTTCCAGCGGGCTTTTGCCGAGTGGCAGACGTGCTGAACTAAGTGTATCCATGCAGGAGGAATGTACTACTAGTATTTTGAAGATTATTAAGTAATTGTAACGATAAATGCAATAAATTTTGATTTTTGGCTCCTGTCCCAATACTTATTGAACGGACCCTGTATCTACATTTAGCATTTCTCTTCCCACTATGTTAACTTTGCACTATTAGTTCCTCGCCCCATTTCATGTTTAATTATTTGCACTTTGTTCTTTCCGATTCTAAGTTCACTTTCTTTCATCTTCCTCTTTCATCCGTCATCCTAGTAATTACTTCTGCAATTCACGGCTTCATAAACCTTGTTTTTTCTATTTACCTCTATTCGTGTTGAGATGTATACCAGAACGGTAATTCAATCAAATTTTACAGAATTTACTCTCGCCGCATATGACCTCATCTAAAACAGAAATGGCGATTGATAACAAATTTTCGGCTCCAATATATTTGCTACAAATATAATTTTCAAACTATCTCAATATACTCCAGGCAATCCTTTGAATTTAAATATCAAATAATTCCTTGCTTTGAATTCATTATACAAAGCTCACACGTAAAGAAGTGTAGCTATTTGTTTTTTCGTTCGACACGAAACCTCTGAAACGCAAGTTATCACAAGGTATCCTGATAACAGTGAAACCCAATAATTTACTTTGTCCTCCTAAGCATTCCATATTGCTGTTCCCTGTATTCCTTGCTGCTCAATCTAAAGCAAAGCCGAACATCACACGCGTGCAAAGCCCAAGAGACTTCACGCATGATATACGCCATCATTTGTATTATAGATAGACTATTAAAAAAAATAAGATTACCTTAAGCTAATTAGAAAATGAATCCTCATTTCCTTCACGACCACATTTCTAGGAAATATTTGTCCTTCGTTAACAAGATAAGGCAATCCAAAAATTTTTAAGCTTATTATTGTTTTTATATGACTGGTGACGATTTTAAAAGAAAAATTTGTTTACGTGTGTGTGGTAAGATGAACAAAGCTGTTAAAATTTCACATTATGTTCCCTTCGAGTTTTCCAATCGATTCAAAGAACAAGGAATCAAACGATTGACCCGAAATTCAAAGTTTTATTTTAAGTAATGAAACCCCGTCAATAGTTGTGAAGAAATTAACACGGTTTCCTTCAAATTTTGAGAAAAACTAAATGATTCACGCGCTACACTTTACACAAGACAGTCTAAAGATTTCATCTTATTTAATCGATAAAAATATTCTCCGTGTCCTTATCCTATTTCTCGAGAGGACGTCTCGAGAGAGGGAAGCTTTGACTTTTGTTTGCTGTAATTTTTCAGTAAAAACGACAGTTGTGATTAAGAATGGCTGACAGATCAACAACGTTTGTTCCATACTTGATAAAAGGTCCCGGCATATTGATGTGCTCCCTTTTCATTCGCCAACTTTGCGCTGACGACCTCGCACGTGAAAAAGGAAACACTTCCGTGCCGAGCTCATTTCCCTATCGGCATCTTCCCTCCTTTTTCTACCATCTCCTCTTACCAACCCCTCCACGCATCCCTCCACCCCACCCTCTCCCTCCCTTCCCCTCCCTCAAGTACTGCGTCTCCTGTTCGCCCACGCAGCCATCAATCTAACCCACTCTTCGCGATCATATTTACTCTCCCAGGCCAAACCGCTCACTCTCCCTTAATCACTTCCTCGGTCCTCCTTAGCCCTCGGCGTCCGCCAGAATCTCCTGCTCTCCCACTTCATCTCTCCACCCCCCCACCATCCCTCGTCTCCACCACACCACACCCACCATGCTCTATATAGTTGTATATCTCCTACTCCTATCCCCCCCCGGAAGATTCATCGCCATAATCTCCTCTGCCCTCTTTCCATACCTACGTTTAGTGCTCCCTTTTCCTCCCACACGCGCGCGCACTGCCGACCCACTTAAATTTCGCGGCGGAATAAAGGGTGCGACGACCTGCCCCCCTTTCCACAACATCCCCCTCACCCCCGTCCCCCCCAAGCGAGCACTCTAAAGCCCCGAGCACGCATGCGGAGCGGTTCGTCCTAGAACGACCTCCTCGCCGTCTCCCTTTATGTCGCCGTCCTCCCGTTGCTCCACTCCTACTGACCGTTTACCCGCGTCCCCTCCCCACTGATAAGATATGCGGCCTCTTCCCGTATCTCTTCCTCCTCGATCGAGAAGGGCATTGCCGACTGCCGACCTGCGGTGGTTGCCCTCTACTCGACGAGGACTTCCCTCCACGGTGTGATCATCATGGTCCAAGTCACTGATATCAGCCTCCTCTGGTCAAAATGAACGACTGAGACGTTACCGATTGAAAATAATTCATTCGAAAAGTTTTCTGTGTTTATTTTGGAGCTTTTCCAAAATTATTTTCATTTTTTTAATTTATATATACCCTGAAAGCCACCACCAGGGTGTCTGACAGGGGGTGAACAAACACCAGAATAATCCCTAGCCGAACATGACCCTACCATGATAGGAAAATGTTATAATGATCCCCTATCGTTCGTGGAAAAAATGGCATCTTAAATCTATATTTTCTACACTTAATATATCTATTTTTACTGGCTAATCACTGCTACGGATACCTTCTAATTTATGCAAGAGCTTCAATTTTTAAACAAACCTTCGCTCCCTGAGTGATTCCCAGTCTAGCTGCTCTAATATTTTAGATACGCTACTAAGTTTATCATAACGAAGTTTTGCAAATCTAGCTCCTCTACGCTGGAAATCCAATTTGGCAATCAATCCAACTTCCTGAGGATCCCATATACTTGTAGCATATTCTAAATGAGGCCTAACCCACGACAGATAAAATTTCTCTTTGACCGTTTTATTACATTTATCAAGTACACTTATCTGCTATCCTTTGGAAAGTAATACGCATGCATTAGCTTTTATATTAAGCGTGATTTTTAACGTGCGAAGTTTAACTCAATTCAGAACTTGAACATAGATTTATATCATGATATATGACTCCTTTTTTAGAACATTCAATTGTACTTTAATAATTTATCGCTGGAGAACTTAAACTATGAAATCAAACTGCTCTTGTTTTGTATGACACGATTGAAAAAACTTCTAATTATAAAACTTAGAAATAATCTCTTAGAATGATTGAAAGATACAAGGCTCTGTTTTACAATATTCAATGGTACCACGGTAAACGTAATTTGCCGCTGGGGAACTCAAACTGCGTAATTATACTGATGTGCTACTCTCATAATACATGAGACGAAAATAACGATAGATGTCAGCAATCAACCGAGGCTTTTAGATTGATTGGCAGTGCTGCATCTACCGGGTTAGTAAGGTCGGAAAAATCATTTCATCTTTACCTATATATCTGAGGCCACCACCCAGCCTTGCGTAGTATTTACTGGGGAGCAATGATCAAAGTGCTATCATCTGTTTGTCAATGGTAAATTGATGATGATAGAGTTCAATTTTAACTTCAAAGCTTGATACCGCATTTATTCAACTATTCGCCGCCCTACGTCCTACAACAACGTTTTATGAAATTTTATATATTTTTTAAATTCTATCACCTCGCTTACTTTTTTTGCGTTGAAGCCGGATTTTTAATGTGATTATTAGATTAAGTGGCACGAAGCTAAGTGGTGTGCCGTTACTAAATTAATGATATTCTTTCATCCCGTCAAGCAGGCTCTTGAGCTTTTGCTCATAACCGTAATACGGCAATCTAAAAAAGTGCTCATTCATCTGATCCAGGATTATTTTTCGTGTGAGGGAATCAAGTGGCGTTTGTTTCGCAAGGATTTGAACGAGGCACAAATTGAAATCTTTGTTTCTGTCCCCACCCGGCGGAAGATATCCTGTTTCCCTTTTCGGAGGCCATCCATTCCCTCTCTGCCCTTTAAAAGCCCACGCAACAGCCCCTTGCCTCCCCTCCCGAGCGCCCTTCAACCTTCAATCCGTCCCCTCCCACGCACCGCGCGTTGGCGGAATCCCCACTCGCTCACTCGAGTTCCTGCGTTCATCACCGAGGCTTCCTCACATTCACAGCTCGGCACTCTCCCCCATTCACCCGTCTCTTAATCCAGCGATTTCCATCCTTCTCAACTCTGCTCCTCCCACGGCTTTCCTCGCAACCGCCCATTCCTTAGCTCGGATATCCAGACGCATAAATAACTTTCCCCCTCATTCACTCCCTTTCCCTCCAACTCTCTCTCTTTCTCTCCAAGTTCCTGCTTCCTTGCTATTCCTCCCCTCGTCTCTGTCTCCAACTTCAGAACTCCTTCGTTCCAACAAATTGAAATGTCTTAATTAAGTCTTCTTCTTTAATCGTGAGTTATTGACTTATGCACAGTCTAAACATTTATTCCGACTGTGCTAAAATTCTCAAAAATTTATTGAAATGCGACATGACTTTAGATATTAGAAAGCTGTACAAGTAAACTGAAATTACTCTATATTTAAAGTTTTGAATGACAAAAAATGAGTTTCACGAAGAAACAACCAAACGAAAAATTCGAAGACTTGTCCAGATATCATTCAAAGAGACGGGCATACTTCGCCTTTTCTGGAATTTATACTTAGTGCAGTATCTCTAGAAGCCAAATTCACAAACCCGACAGTTTAAAAGATTGTTCACCGCATAACAAAGTGAATATTTAATTACTTAATTCTTGACCGGCATAACGTATAAGGGATTAAACGTTCAAACGATTGATTCTCGCGAAGTCTCATTATTTTCTAAACAGAATCAAATCCAGTCACTTTGAAAAATATATCTCCGGTAATAATCAAGCAGTAAGAACTGATAGTGTTAACATAACTGGGTTTATTTATTTATACTCTGTTAGCCACCGCCAGGGTGTGTGGCAGGGTGTGAATACACACCAGAATAATTTTACCCGAACATGGCCCTACCGCGGTCGAACAATGTTATTATGATCCCCTATTGTTGTTGGAAAAAATAACATCTTAAATTATTTGTTCTACACTTAATCTCTCTAATTTTATTCACATGATCTCTCCTACCGTAGTACGATGGGTCTAATAATTCCTTTTTTAACATAACTGCTGAAGAGACCTCCATCCAATTCATGCAAGAGCTTCAATCCGTCATGTAACCTTCGCTCCATGAGTTACTCTCAGTCAGGCTGCTCTAATATTTCTTTCAGTAACTCTGATTGTCCATCTAAACTAATTCACACTACAAGGTCCTAAAAGTAGTAGGACTTAGTCGATCAAATAAATGTATGGCCAGTATTGATGCAATCGCTCAAAAGGTTTCGAGGTAGAACCCTTGTGCGTCCACACACCGCTGCCAACGGGTTTGCCATGTCTTGTATTCCTTCTGGAAGGCGGCGCCGTGAATGCTGCTAAGCTCCCTCCTCACGTCCTGTTATTCGTAACGCTTCCACCGAGCCATGGTGAGATCCTTCCAACACGAGTTCGAGGTGGAGGAAGAGGAAAAAGTATCGCGGGATATTACCTAATAATTTGGATTCACACTCACATGGCCAAGAACCTTTTGCCAGATCCACGCGCGAGTTTCCCTTTGCTCGTTCGAGAGAACTCGCGACACAAACTTCGCGCACATCTGTCTTATGCCCATGTTTTCGGTGCACATCACTTTTAGAGGTCCGAAGTTCATCAAAAACCATGCGAACATTTAATCTACGATCTCTGTATAACAAAACCTTAACTCTTGGAAGATTTTCGTCACTTTTTGAGGTCGAAGGGAGTCCAGAAAGTTCAGCATCTTAAACATCTTCTCTACAACCCCAAAACATCTTGTTCCACTCAAAAACTCCCGTTCAACCCAACCCATAAGCTGCCTTGTGCATGTAATGAGTCTCTTTCCCGTTTTTTTTTCCAGTTTCACGCAAAAATTGATGGCGTAGGGCCCCCGACCTCCTGTCTTTCCTGAGACTCTCCTCCCTCGAACCCAGACAGAGAAAGCCCTTCCGTTCGTCCATCCGGAAAAAATGTCATATGTCACTCTTGGGACAGACCTTATATACGAGTTTAAAAATAAATCTTCAGTTCTGAAGATTACATTCGTTTAATATCACCTAAAATACCTCCCATCCAAAGAATTAATTCATTTTTCTTTCTTTCTTCAACTGATGATCTCTTGGTAGCACCGTTCTCTCTCTCTGTCTCCCTCTCCCGGCTTCTTTTATTCGCCACCGCCGCTTGGACTCATCTCGCTCTCAACCCTTTCTCATCGCTGTTCACTCTCTTACGACAACACACACACACTCTATCATCCCTCGTCTCTTCCGCACCCTCGCTCACTCAACCCAAACCCAGTTACTATGCACTTCGGTTTCCTTTTCGTTTCCGTACCCATACTTTGTGCCAATTTAATGCTTAATGGAAATACTATACTCCCGTACACGTACGTATTACGAAATTCCCGCATCCAAACTATTGAGCTAGATAGGTGTTTATTAAATTATCTCCTGCTTAATTTAAGCTGTTAACTGCTTGTACTACGCACAAACCGCGAAATTCAATTTTTCTCTAACGGCTGGTTTACCGAGAGCCATTAATGATCCAAGCGGTGTTTTTAAAATATTTTGAGAGTATTTTCCAATATGATGCGGGGTGTTTAACAGATATAAGCTTTAATCGTTTGACAACATATCACTGATACATCCCCTGTTTGTGTCTTTACCTTTTACTCACGTTCGTCAAAGTAAATACGGATTAGGTAATTTTGAAATAGTTACAGAACATTTGATAAAATGAGAAGCTATTCCAAAAATACTGGAAATTGTTACCTAAAGTTCGGTACATCCATAAACAAATATTCCTAGCATATTTTATGAATAATTATTCATCATTAACGGCAATCTGCCTTTTAATAGTATTTTTCCAACGATCTCCAACAAATATCACGTAAGGTGTACAACTCCGGCGGCTGGTGTAAATATAATATTTGGAATTAATCCATAAATAGAGAGAGAATTCCAAAAGTAATGTAATTATTTTTTTACTGTAGTTTATTGACCAGATTTGCGCAAACACTTAAAATTCTTCAAAGTACTGTCCTTGGGCCTCTACGCATTTTTTCCAGCAAATCTGCCATGACCGGTACCTGGACCTGGAAGGCGTCTTCGGTGACCTCTTGCGAGGTCTTCGTCACGGTTGATTGGATCTCTTCTATGGTCGAAAAACGGGTTCCTTTCAGGGCTGCCTTATCCGAGGAAACAAAAAGAAGTCTGCTGGGGGAACGTCAAGATTATAGGGGTGTGGGGCAACGTTGGCGCCTTGTGTTTGGCCAGGAACTCGAGGACTCATAGCGCGTTGTCGTGATGGAGTTGCCAGGTAGCGGAGATGTCTTTTCTCGTCCTGATGACCCTTTTGCGGAGTTTTTTCAGCACATCCACGAAGTAGGCAGTGTTAACTGCCAATCCTTGAGGAACAAAAACTCCTTATGGACCACTCCTTTACTGACAAAAAAGACGAGTATTGTTTTCACTTTCGAGTTGCTCATTCTAGCCTTTGGTCTTGGGAGACTTGTTGGTGTGCCATTCAGAGCTTTGGCGTTTTGTTCCTATATTTAGTGCCACGTGAGGCCAGAGAGCGTTATCAGGCAACATCGTACGGCTCAAGGGGCCCGCCTTTCCCTCCAACTTTTATTCCCAGCTCAACCTCATCCTATATTATACAACTCTTGTAATTCCCTTAGTATGGTTTTAAAATTTCCAAGGATAACAGAAAATCCTGCATTATTCCCCTGACTATCACTGCCAACGCTAATCATCCTCCACTACCTATTTGCCGAATGATTCATAGAGTTTCGAAGGTTTCATAGGTTTCGAAGAAGCTCCACCCAAACAGTCTCCTCCTACTTTACACGATATCTTTGGCCTCTATTCTCTGGAATACAATTTATCGAAATCCTCCTAGTCTTCCTTAATTTTCAACTTCCTTTTAGAAGATCTAATTTATGACCCAAATCTCCAATTGCTCCAGAGAATTTGTGTGAGTTTACCGATGTGTTTCTAAATATAAACTATACCATTTGTTTAATCATGATGCAATCCCATTCGTACTGTCGGTTTCTCCCAGTAAATTTCATATGTTCATTAGGCTTTGTTGATGTTAACACCAGGCGTTAAGGTTCATGAAGGTCTTTCAGCTGAAAATTGCATAGCTTTCTCTTCGCCGTCCCTCTTTATTCCTAAACCATTCTTCCTCCCAAACATCTCTCCTTTCGCCTAACATCACGCTTCCATCCCCCAACTCTATCGTGTGTTTCCTTCCAGACGTATTGGTAATTTTTCAAAAATTTATCATGAAATTTATATAATACCTCCTCCCGATGACTAACTTTCGGCATGATGCACGTATCAATATTGTCACTAAATGTATATGATGGCGAGATTTAAAATTGCTTAAAAAATGTAATAACGGTCAAGTTTTTGATTTTTTTTAAATCTCTAAATTACCTGCATGCCTCCTATTTGAGCGGTGAGATAAGATACGATATTTTACGTGTTACCATGCGGCAAAACATCTTGCTCTGCAACTTGAATATAATTATTAAGTGGGTATATATGAGCACGGTTAGGAAAACGAAGTGAAAAAAATTGGTGTAAAATAAATTTCATCAACCATTATTAAACCACCACTATAAAACCATCTATTAAAGTCCTAAAAAAACCACGAGTATAAAGTTCTCGGCCTGGCAATGAAAGATTGCGACTTTTGTTAAAAAATGATTTTGTTTCTACATAATCTCCCTTGAACTTTGGCTCAAGGGGAAAAACACGAAAGACGTCTTCTGCAAAAATACGCGTGAACAAACTATTTGAGATAGCAATATGAAACTTGCCTGGCGAATTAATGACACGTTCACCCATGAAGGGATTATAAATATTCACTGATTGGAACGCCATCTCTGTGTCAGGGCGAGAACGTTTCACCTCACCCTCGTACACATACCAATTTATTAAGAATATTTACAATAAATATTTATTGAGAATTGATTTTAAAACTTTGAAATTAGATGAAAGCTCAGAGGGATATAAAAACTGCTTCGTGAAAAATTTCAAATGATTTTGGTTGAAACTTCGTACGAAAAGTATAAGTCGAAACTTTCGTTCCTCTTCAAGGAGAAAAATGATGCAGGTACAGAAAGATACCACAGAAATATGTTTCAATATTAACATAATTGTGGATGCATGCGTTGGTTAACGTGTATATAATTTATTTATTACCTTAAATACTATAAATATAGGTCGAACGCTCCAGCACGTGTACATCAATTCGCTGCTGCAAAGAGAGAAGCAGATACGTAATAAACGAAAAGAAATTCATAATTCCGGCGATCCACTTTTTCGCGTGAAATAAGGCGCGCCTGTTGGTCCCAATCAACATCGAAACGTCGTATTCTCGGAGAAACAAGCAACTTGAGCGACCTCGTAAAAAAATTAATTTTCACGATTACTCCATCCAACGAAAATGCAGGCGCTCCGTTTCAAACCTTTCCTTTTATTTATCTCGTTTCCGCAGCTTAAACAGCTGAAACGACTCCCAAGTCCTGAACTTGACGCGGGGAATGAAGGCCGCCGGATGGAGGGACCCGAGAGAGGGAGAGAGAAGGCGTGGGAGTGAGGTGAGCAAACGGGCCGACGACGTCTTTGGGATGTGGGGGTCCCAAGAGGCGTGTGAAGAGAAGAGAGGTTTAGGATGAAAAGGGGGGGGGTGAGGGGAAGGGGAAAGTCGTTTGCGGGATGAGGTTCGGTCGCGATGCTTAAAAGTTTAGGGTCGCCATTCGAACGGAATTGGCACTGAAGTTACACTTTCTTCGAATCTCATTCCGCGACGTAAATGCTCCTTACAAAGCCCGGCTGAAACGCCCGCCCGGGCGCAATTAACCTGCGCCCAAGGCGATGAAAAACACTCGATCATAACGACCAGAAGCGAGCTGTTTACCTCGTAAGAATAACATTTTTATGTCCATTCGAAAAGGAGTGACAATAATCACGGTTGAATTATTTTTTCCCTGCAAACACTTATCTTTGGGCACGGTATTTTCCACGAGATTACATATGAACATTACCACAGATGGTGCTTTATCAACCAAAAAAAATTTATGTTTGAAGAAGTAACTTGATCCCACCAGTAGTTAAATCTCTCTCCCTCTAGCTACTTACAGTGCTTTAAAATTGTAAAGAAACGCAATAATTTGGCTGAAGTAGAAAGTTTTTGTAAGTAGTTTATTTTCTACGATGCTAATTTTATTAATCGAAGTATAAATATAACCTAATACTGAATAGTAAATGGTAATTTAATGAAATAAAAAAAATCTTAAGCAATTCTTAAAAGTAGGATTTTGCGCTAAGGCAAACACTTCGATAATTTCTCTCAATGTTGATATTTGAGGCATGAGAGGAAAATTGGCTCAATTACATGTCGGCAGATAGACTTGAGCATTGTTTTGATCGATCACGGAAGGCATTTGTTATAGATATTGTAAAATTAAAATTAGGGATGGTTCAGTTTTTTATGACCGTCAATCTATCAAAATAAATAAATATTTATATCATTCATAGGCCTTAGTAATTCTATCTATACAATAAGGTTTGAAAGAATTCTACCATACTAAAATTGCTTATTGCATTAGATTTACATTGCTACACTAAAATGGTTACTTTACAATGTTACATTGTTTACTGTATCCATTTTAGGGAAGTTTCCTGTCAATGAGGTACATAAGGAGCAGCTGAACTTATAGACCGATCCTATTCATGAGCTTAACCTAAGTTTTCGGTTCATTACTGAATCAATAAATTCGTTAAACATGATCAACCAATACTGTCATCATGATAAGTAGTAGATAAGTCCACCAATTAAAAAAAGGTAATTTTGCAATTTTGGGGTGATAGAAATTTTAAACGTCCCACGAAGAGTAATTCTTGCAGCCTATGAAAACGGATGTCGTAAAATTGTAGGAACGGGGAGGCGGGGTGGGGGGGGGGGTAAAAAAGATTCCAAAAACCGTGAACGTCTTTAATGGACGACCCCAAATCTTTCCGGAATATTCCCTTGATTTTCTATTGGACCAACAGGGGCTCTTTCCTATATACACACCATCTTGGCGGCCTGCTGAGGCGGATATTACATGTACATATGCCTCCATTTTAACGGCCTTCAACGTTTGTGAAGCATGGATATCAACTGCGTATTAAAGGATGGTTCTGGAAAACAAGTTAATGGAGTTTAAAAGAGATAGACGAACTCTTTGGTGAAGCACGTTTGCCAATGTGGTGGTAGGAAAATTGTTCAGGGAAAATGAGTATTGCTTAAAATTAAAAAGGTACTTAATGGCCGATTATGAAAGTTTCATCTTTGGAATGTTAACGCCTAACTAAACAAAAGGTATCCGAGTACCAGAACGATTGAAATAATTTCGTAAACATTTGAACTATTCGTGTCATCATCGCAATGTAACGGAGGTGAGAAGAAACTTATTTCTACAATTTACATGAAAAATGTATCTTGAAGAACCAACTGTGTGTCAGACGCATTATAGAAAAATAGTTCCACTAATAAAAAAGGAAAAATATATATTTCTTGCAGTTCCATTCCTCAATTACTCTTGCTTGTATTAGTAGGAATATAACAGAAAAAAACTGGGCAAAAAGAAATAAAAAATCCAGGGAAATTCCACCCTATGAGCTGCTTGGGAACATCGCCTTATTAAAGCATATCTCTCTTTTACAGACGCGTTCTATTTGTATGGCCTGGCCCTTTGAAGGAGAGGAGGGGATTAAACCCTTTCCACAGACTCTGGCGGAAGCTTGTAGGATATCGTATAGAAGTAGAAAAAATCCTTGAAATACCCTCATATTTGGGACGCAAAGGAAATTTATCCGAAGAAAGTTTCAGAACAATGGAATGAATAAAAGTTTACGCTAGGGCAAAAGTTTCCAAGTCAATGATCGGTAACTATTCATCGCCCCTCATGCCTAAAGAAACAGAAACCTCTTTAAAATATTTCAGTTCTAAGTGGAAGATTGCACTATATTGCATTGAGCATGCTTTAAGCATTAAAAAGTAATTGTTTTTGGAACAAGAAAAATTTAGAGTTAAATCTATCTTACCTAATTTTCGATCAAATCCGAAACCTACATGGAAATTCGGTAACTGTAATCTTATATATTCCTATTTTTCACCAAATGAAAAAAAAATATATTCCATTTTTTATGAAATTTATGTACAAGTATTAATATGATTCATGTATATATTATATATAAACACAGATCATATAATATACATACATAATATGTGTATATATATATATATATATATATATATATATATAAATAAACACAGATGTATATTTTTAAAACATAGAAACAAAAAGAAAGGACACTCACATATGTAGTGTTGACGTTTCGACGGCTCGACCGTCGTCATCAGAATCTATATATAATTTTATATATATATATATATATATATATATATATATATATATATATTGGATTATATATAGATTCTGATGACGACGGTCGAGCCGTCGAAACGTTTATATATATATATATATATATATATATATATATATATATATATATATATATATATATATATATATAAAATATATTGTGAATTTGCCATTAGTTCATTTTTTTCTTAAAAGGATTTTAATATGATCAATAAAATCAATTATGTGAATCTAAAGTAATTATGAAAATAGTCATATATGTAGCTATGTCGTTCACTCATTTTTAGTTCCTGGCGACAAAGTATAAGGGCATTGTCAGACACCATTAGTCAGCATTGCAGTAATGGGAATAGAATAAATTATTCCAAGAAGACAACCTAACAACTATCACTAATGGTTCTCTAATGAATAATTCAATAATGGATTGTAATTATAATAATTTATCAGCTACTTACTGCCAAATGCTGGAATGTAAAATGCAAGGAAAATATCGAGATTGTATGAATTATTTCAATGGATTTGATGACAAAAGAGCATATACTTTGTTTCCTAATCATTGAATTTGACTCCATAAATAAAAATTCAGATTCAAAACTTTTAAAAATTGTGAAAAACACAAACCTCGTCATTAATATTATTGATATAGTAGAACTACAGATGGAGATAAAGGTTTTTTATATTATTATAGTTAGTTATCGTAGTTATAACCAGTAAGGAATTTTACAAAATATAGATTTTTCGCCGTATCGTTTTTCAAGGTTTTTTTGCTTCGCATTGATCAAATTGTATTCATAAAATATACTCACTAATATTATTATATAGTCAGCTATAGGGATTAATTATATTTACAAGTATTCTCAGTAAGCAGCAGATGATTCCGGGAAATCAAATACGTAGCACAGACTGGATCGCAACTCTCTCGCGCAAAAATGCGAAACAAAATCGGTTTTTAGCCTGTATGTGTTCTTCATATGGGGATGCTTAAGCCACCATAACGAAAGATTTTTATCAATGTATTCTAGTAAAAGAAATATACTACGATGAACTTTATTTTCCATCAACATATATTCAATCTCGGACTTTAATTTAAATCATCCACAATACGGTGTTCATTCAACAGGATTGCCATTTTCAACGATTTGATGATTTCAAGAACAAGCGAGAGATGTCGCCACAGTACCTTTTAACGGAGTCATCCGCTAAATGTGCATTACATAATAATCTGATAATTGTTCACTTTATTCTGTGAGCCATTTTTCATAAGGTGAATCAATTTTTCTTGTTACGCTTATGCTATTATTTGTATTTTACAGCATAATTAAAAATATTACAGCATGACAAAAAAGGTGATTTGCCAATTCATTGATACCCCAGTCGACATGCGACACTGTTCCGTCTGATACGATTCTATATCGTTTGGGTGATCGAGATGGGTCGGTGGCTATCGTACTAGCTTCCCACCTAGAGGGCCCGGGTTCAAATCCAAGCGGTGTTGAATATTTTTCAGTGGTATCTCGATCCCTACTTGAGGTGCTTTATGGAGGGCACCTCGAGTGAGTACGTCGTCCGTCGGATGGGACGTTAAGCTGTTGACCCCTTGGCGCCTTTCGTAAAGAGTAGGCTAATGCCAACGCCGGGTTTCTCTCCACCCTTCATCCTTTCCTGTCCATCCCTTATGGCGCAAATGACCTCAGCTGTCGGTCGCCTCCCCTAAATACTACTACGACATATCTTTAGGATTTGTATCGCTTCAAGTGGCGTAAGCAATGATAACTTTACCGAAATGCATTTACGATGATTACTTTGGGATGTCAAAAGATTTCGTTAAGTATTGGACGATGAGAAATTTATTGAGTCTAGCAATTTTTAGTCCACCGTTCGGACATCTGATTTCATGCATATTTATGTTGACATTTCATTGCTCGAGTGGTAGTTGATAAATAATAGCTACAAATCAATAAAAATAATCTGAATGAAGCATTATTTGTGGCATCAATCGGGGGCATCAACAATCAAGAACAATGTATGCAATCGGCATAACATTAACAAGCAGTGCAAATGTATCATCGCCCGTATCCAATCGTTCGAAATTACTCAAATATTTCGTGAATTAACATTATTGCATAACTAATAGCAAATAATGTGTCAAGTAAACAGGCATTTAAATAAACGACATTTTTCTTATTAATCTCTTATATTTAATCATTATATATTCGATGATGAAATATACACGCAGTGATAACGAAACATTCATCAACGCTGAAGTCTCGGGAAATGATGAATTTACTTTTGAGGAAAATAATATAAAAACATTTGATTGAGGGCACTATCAATATCACTGAGCCTGCCATTAGTTTTTAACCGTGGTCCATCCAAATCCATGCGTCTTTATTATGCGCTAACATTGCCTAGGTTTCGTAGGTCAGTTATCGGGCACATATTGCGTATCTGTGCGCATGCCAACCGGCTCAAAACTTAAAAGGTTTTTATATTATTTTATGCTGAAACTCCTGTAATTTTGCTGTGGCTTCTTTGTGTAGGGTGGAATCGGGCTGCGGAGCGTACGTAAATATTTCGTTGCCTTCATAGGCCGACGTAAAAATGATACGACAAAGTTGTGAGATTAATAGGCTTCGTGATATTAATCAATTGAATCTCCAATCCCTGGATTAATTAGCATTTGGCCGTTTGTCAGTTCAAACTCAGTCCCCCATCTCCCCTAATGATATTTTCAATTTCAGTTAACTATTTCATGTCTCAGTAGGAGATTGAGCACTTGAGGGTCTTCCGTTTTCCTTCCTCTGCATTGCTTTTATCTCTACCATTGAGGTCGCAGCTTGCTCATAGACTACGTTTCGGTGATATCTCTTCAAATACTATTCCATAGATGCAAGATTTAATTTAACCACAAATGCGTAACGATAAGCGTGGGTTGCATTTATGGAAATCTATTGATTAAGGGAAGGAAACCGTGGGTTAAGGAGTGAGTAGTTGGACATTTCCGTTTCAGCTTCCATAGCGTAAATCTCAATTAAATTTTATATTTAATATTCCTCAATTGACAAATTCCAAAGAAACTGCGGGAGATGCCGCAGCAGTAACTTTTGACGGAGTCATCCGCTAATGTGCATTTTAATGCAACAATTTCAGAGTTTAAAAATCATTCGCCTTGCCCGGGATTCGAACCCTGATTCCTCGATGTCCCTCCAAGTGTTTTATTTAGTTAAGTTAAGCTATCGAGGCGTCCTATTACACTCCGAAGTTTTAGGGGCTTTAAAGGAATAAGATGTTACGAATGCTTGTGACATTATATGTACGACATTTCTTGACGAAATCTTTTTCTTTTAAAGTCCTCAAAATTTTGTAGTGTAAGAGGACGCCTCAATAGCTTGACTGGCTAAAGCACTCGGCCGGACATCGAGGGATGGCGATTCGAATCCCGGTCAGGACGAATGATTTTTATTCTCTGAAATTGCTGCTTTGTAATTCCTCAATTCAGTTGTTACTTATTTTCATTGAATACAAAAGTGATTTTGCACTTACCGAAACTCTTCGAGTTGGGACTGGAAGTCTTCCTTCGTGAGAAATGTAAGATTTTTATGCACGGTAAGATTTTTTGGCCAGGATGTCATGTTAGCTAACGCCTCGTCCGTAACCGAGAACCTTTGTGATAGGTTGGACCTGAAACGGATGAATTTATCACAAATTTAATTATTCCATGCTTTAAAAAGAATACATAATTAAGAATTTAAAGCGCATTTAATCATATATTTGCAAAGGTATACACATAAAAGGAATACTGAAACATCTCTTAAACGAGATTTTTCTGGGGCTGATTCATCATTCTGGGGAATCAGCTCCAGATTACAGGATTACATTCAACATCAGTAACAGCAAAGAATACTCCCTTATATTGAAAATGTTTAAAAACACTCCTAGCGTATTAGCAAACAACATTGATATCAAATCATTGATAGAAAATCAGCAAATAAAGGGAAATACATCTGTGTAATTCCATAGAGTTATGGTAATTAATATTTTAATTTAATAAGGAAATCATCTTTTAAAAATTTCCTTTCTTGAAAAAAGTTCCTGCTACAAGATAAACATTTTTGTCGTAGACCTCTAGTTTATATTCTATCTGGTATAAATTAATCTTTTTTAACTTGATTATAGAAAAAAATAGAAAAAAAGAGAATATTAGGTAAAAATGTCTGTTTTTTTGCATTTTGGGAAGAAGCCTTAATCCAAGACATGATCTATAATATGTAAATACGAGTACTTAAGCTGCCTTATGATTCACAATTTTGCTTTGAATTAACAAATGTAGAGAAAATCAAAGTAGTTAATCAATGTATCCATTGCATTGAGTTTAATTATCAAGCAGGTAATGAGATCGAACACTAACCTTTGCGTACTTCCGTTGGTGAATATGAAAAACGCCACCTCTGATCTCTCCTGCTGCATCTGCGTTACCAGTTTGCCTAAATCGGTCGCAAAAGTCACCTGAAATTTTAATCAAATGCGATTAACCTCATTGAAGACAAGTTAAAGGAAAAATTGGATTACAATTCAAAATCATCGCGTTAAATCACTCCCATAATCCTAATTCCTCGAGGAAAAATGATTGGGATATGCAATCCATCAAATATGTGAGTAATTTTCAATTTTAACTACTGCAAAGGATTAAATTTTTTCAATGCTAGTGAATACACACACACAAATTACATGAGCTTTTTTGATGCATATATATATATATATATATATATATATATATATATATATATATATATATATATATACATACATATATATGCATATACACATTATCAACAATACGGAAGTTATTCTAGAAATATTTTGCATATTACTCTTGTATTTTATTTAGTAAAAAATATATATACACATATGATATTTCCATTAAAAGATAGATTTCTTTACCAAGTGTATTGTCTGCAGAAACTTATTATGAGTTACTCATTAGATTTCTTATGATAACTTATTATAAGAGGTAGGGTTGAACTCCTCAAACGCTTTTTCGCGAAGTAACTACGCCAAGGAGAGGATTCTCTAAAATCATCGCAGAAATATTTACCCTGGCCTGCAATATGGGATGGTACTTTTACTTCAAGGTCTTGATTTAACTATTCAATTCGAAATTCACATCTATTTCAATAAAATTTTCTTCTGTTGCAATACATATATGTGAAATATAATCCCAGAAGTTTCAAAAATCCTAAGTGTCAATCCTTTTATGATCATATTTTAATGTATTAATTATGCTCTCTACAGAAGGTGAAAACGGCAAGAGATCATCACTTATTATTAAAACATTATACGTAATGCCTTCAAACAGATGAGTTACGTGTTTAGGAAGTCTCAACTCATTTTGAAACTCATGGGACAAAACTTTTCCTCGGGATATAAGCACTGTCTGATCCTCACGACGGTTCTGCCGTGGGGAGAGAAGAGCGTAAGGGTACAGTCTCAAACAGTTACCCTCACTCCACTTCTAGTTGTGAATAAAAATGATGGACCGTTAGCGTAACAAGGACGTCGCCATCTTTAATGGGCCAGCAAAGGAAGCAGTGAGGTATTGTCACGATTTCCTGGTGTGTCCTTCGCTTTACAGCTTTATTCAACTCCATATCTCCACTAATGCTCCACCCGGAGTTTCAGAGTTCATATAGAAACTTCACCGTGGTTATCTAGTGGAAAAAAATCACCATTTCCATCTCCAAAATCGCAATAAGCTCCGTAATCGCCGTTGTACCATCTCTTGCTTTGATTGCTCCTTCGTCCCACTCAATGAGCAATTCATGAAAAACGCGAATATTCAAGGGATGACGCCACGATGAAACTTGGTTAATAATTTGGAAACTTTAATTAAAAATATCGATTTGAAAAAAATGTCCTACACCATTCGGGCCTTATGCGTATATTATTCATGGTAAAATAATATCTCCGAGGGAAAACATTTTGGTGTATTTAAGTATTTATCTACATGCACATATACCAATTGTTTTGTCCACATTGTAAAAATGTGTAAAACTTAAATGATTCTAAATTATAATTACATTGTATTGCTGAATTTGTTTAAGAAAAAATGGAAATAACCACCTAGTCTTATTCTAATAGATAATTGATAAATTAATGATACTGAACTGAGTTTATCACTCCGCAATTTACACCCTTTCCTGGGAATGGATGTGAATGTCAACTATACGCTGGGTATTATAAGAAAATAAGTGGTAAGTAAGTACGTAGAAAGAAGAATAAGTGGTAAGAAGAGTAAGTAAGTGATTAGTAAGAAGTGGTAAGGGGTAGATAAATTAGAACTTGAAATGTTATTAACTCTTTGCTTTGATTTGTGATTAACTCTTTACATTGATTACTACTTATTCTGGCATGAATAATCCACTTATGTCATTTACTTATCTAATTTAAATATTTGGGTTAAAAGTGATACTTTTATATGCTATAAAATCAACCACCATAAAATTATGATTTATGGAGTCCTTATATGCAATCATTTACGAAATAAATAAGGGTTTCACATAAAAAATATATTATATTTTTATGATTAATAATCTTTTCCTAAGTAAGTTATTTCGTACATCATTATATCAATGATGACTGGAAAGATGCATTAAATCTTAAGAAAGATACCAAAATAATGGACCTGCACTAGCTGCTCATACCATAGCAAATTTTCGTTTGTTGACCCTAGAGAAAAACCCTTAAAGAAGACGTAAAAACATATTTCCGGTCAATGACGTTAAAACAGGAGGGCTGCCACTGTGAGAGAAGATTATTTAATGAGGTTAAAATAAAATCAGAAATGATAAAAATTTAATTGAAGAAACGATTGCGAAAATGAAATATTAGCGTAAAATAATTGAAATATTAACCTAATATGCATCACACACAGAGCTAACAATTTATATTTTGTCATTATTATTTATTAATAGGATCTCGTCCACCGAGAGCACTTGATTTATGCATAAAATTGAAAATCATTGCCATCACTGAAAAATCCAGAAATTGAATTCATGCAACACTCAACCCGGAAATAAAATTTTAATCAATTGGTGTATTAATGTTTTTCGCAAACTCTTTGCCATTGTTCCTTCAATTTTCCATTTCTATTCGTATATTCAACTAGGTCAACTGCTTCAATTCATTCCATGAGTTTTTATTCCTTAATTTTCCGAAGTAGAATGCGAACTTCCAAGCATATTTATCATTTTATTTTGGAAACCAATGATTTTCCTTCATTTTTTGGAAAATGGGATGAAATGTGATAATCCGCTGTGAATTTACGATTTCCTGGAAAGCTGGGATGATGCGGGGAGTTGGGTCTTTCATGAGGGAATTTTGGGTGATTATGAAATTATGATAAAAGGAATGGCGGATGACAGGAAAGATGTTGGTTGGGGTGCTTATTTTTTGGTTTCAATGTGCTCGCGGTTTGCGTGAGGGCAGGGTGAGTATTTTTAATATCGTTAAACACCGTGGTTTATGTAATTCGTATATTTTCTCTGAATGGTGTATTCTGCCATTACACCAAGAATGATAATAATTAAATTGGCAAAATTATTAACATCGAGCGTCTTCTAACCTTCTAAAAGCCCAATACTGGCTTGTTATGCTCATTCACCGAAAGATTCCCCAATTCCAACTCATAATACAAGCCATCATAGCCTTTTGCGGGAGACAAAATCTAAGTGTCCCATATCACATCTGAGAGTAAACAGCAATCACCTGAGTGGAGGCATTCCTTTTCACCCAAGCCGAGAAAACCAAAGGAAATGTGTTTATGGTCCTAAACGAGACATTTTTGGTCGACGTCATGACTCCTGGGACCACAATAAACGATGAAAAGTAATGTGAGACACAAGAATAACTCAAACGAGTGATTCAGAACCGGAGAAGCGGAATACCGAGCAAGGGCCTCCTCCAGGACAATGCTTGCCCCCACCTTGCCCCTCAAATCTTCGCTCTCCCGCAACAGTTTGGATGGGACATCATTACGCACCAACCCTATGGTCTAGACTTGGCACCCCGTGCTTATATCACTTGCTTCTTGAAAGAGCATTAGATTAGAAAGCGCTTCGGCAATGATGGGGAAAGAGGGAAGATAAGGACACTCCGACACTTCCTCAACGACATGATGCCGAGCGGGTATGGCATGAGCAATCAAAAACTGCCCCAGAACCTGCAAAAATTCATTAATCAAAATTAACAAATTGAGTAGCTTCAGGCGTAATGTGATGGAAGTCGAGCATGATGAATAACTGATTGCGGCAATTTTCCAAAACAACTCTCTTAACCAAAACTAAAATTTGAAAAAATAACGGAAGCTTGAATTTTTAAAACTATGCATCATTTAAAAAAAACTTTTATTTTTATTTTAAAAATTGAGATATTACTTTTGGGATTACTCTAGTAGTTCTGCAGAAGCACATTTAAAGCTATACGAGTGCCAACCCGTACAGCTTTAAATGTGCGACCTCATTGGATTACTGCGGTGGTATGACTTTCAGGTAATCGAATTACTACCGAGTACTTAATTCAGTCTTGTCAATTCAAAAACGCCATTGCAGAATTTTTCATTATCATCCATCCAGATATTTTTTTTGTTTTAAGTTTGTCTGAAATATTGCCTGAATCGCATGGGAGTTACCCGTCACCTTGCACAAGACTTGCGTATACCATATACATACGCCGTGATACGGAAAATAATGCAATGCTGTGGAAACCCTTATCTCTCATTTTCATCATGAATAAAAAGGGGCCCTCTCACTCCATCAACGTGACATACCAGGTGAACCACAAAGTGAACTAGCTCTGTAAACGTGCTCATTTTATTTTCACCATTCGTTAGTAACCACATTTTTCCATCACTTTCTATCATCTGTTATTCTGTTTTTTTCTTCTCTCTCTCAATTTTTAGAGAAACATAATGAGTTCAATATATTAGGTTTCATACGCCTTTTCCCGTTTCTTAGGGTAGCGCTATAGTATGGAATAAGCTCTAGCTTGCAAGGCTAAAACGTCTTCATATGTCGGCTCTTGAAGCTTGTTCTATTAGGTTAATCCTACGAGTCTAATATAGCATGGAAATATAACCAATTCTCTCTTAAATAAAAAAGATAATTAATCACTCTTCTCTCTTTTCAATTTATAATCTCAATATGTTGGAAGGAACCCCCCCCCCCCCCTCCGTTCTATTTTTCCACTGACACCGCAAAGTTTACACACCCACTCGTAGCACTTCGGGAGAAATGGAATTTTAAAGCAATTCATTTGAACTCAATGTAATCCTAGAGCTATCGGCCCAGCCCAATATTCACTTCCACCCTGCTCTCCAGGGAAAGTGTCAACTCCGCGAGAGAGAGTCCGAGCCTCGAAGGGAACACAATCGGAATCCAGAAATGCGGCGCAGAGTCATCGCAGTCTCTCGACAACATTGGGACCCACCGCAGCGTGACACGGGTACGGGACCAAGTCGAAATTCTGGGTCGGACGAGAATGGGGTCAACCCGTGGAGGGATTAATCAGGGCGGAAGATGTAGGGGAAGGGGGGAATGCATCATTGGGGGCTGGGTGGGTACTTCGGCGCGAGGGGCGGCAAGGCGAGAAGGCGGCCCCGACCGCAGCAGTCGACCCGGACGCCGTCCGACATGGAGACAGGGCAGGTGGGTTTGTTTGATCCGAGGTTGAGCGAGGCCCCACTTTGTCCCGCCCTTCCCGACCGACCGAACGCGGGACATGACCCCCGACTCCCACTCACTCCTCGACCTCCGGCCCCGCTCCGACCCTCTCACACCCCCGCCGCCCCACTGGCGAGCCGCAACTGATTCGCTGCATCGAAATCACCTTGAATAGCTACAAGCTGGCCCTGTCCCGGCACAATACTTCAGCTTGCCTTAGATTTTTATCTTCCCCATGCCCTGTTACCTGTTGAGGGGATTTTAACTGAAATTTGAGGAAAGCAGAAAAACTTAGATGAGTATTAATTAAATTGGCAATTTTACAAAAAATAAAATGTCATACGACCGGTTTCAATGTAACTACATCATTGTCTTCAGGCTCGCCTGATGATGATGTAGTTGCATTGAAACCGGTCGTATGAAAATTTTATTTTGTGTGAAAATTGCCAATTTTTAATTAATCATAGTATTCCACCATGTCACGCCCGAAACGTCTCTTTTTATTGGATGATTATGTATTGATAAGTAGTGAGATGTGGAAGGTAGTGATTGAACGGATAAGGCTTGGAAACTAAGGAAGGGAAATAAAGTGACTAGACTCTTTTTTGGACGGCAATAAGGCAATTGGAAGGTACATGAAGCAGCAAAGGGGTCCAATCTAGAGCAAACGAGACTTGATTGGAGGAAAGAATAAGTAATATAGGTGTAATGGCTGTAGATATTTTATAACCCATCATTAATAGATACATAAAACATGATTTATTGATACATCTACATCTACATCTACATAATACCCCGCAAGCCGCCGCAAGGGCGTATGGCGGGGGGTGTTAGGTCACCAACCGTAAAAAAGAAAAATACCACATGCAAAAAAAAAACAACACGGAAAATTACACCCACAGCAGCGCACACACTCATGCAAAAATCCCTTCATCAAATACTCATGCAAACACATATACCGCAAAACAACTAAAAAACTGCACCCCATGATGCAGCACGAAAGCCATCCTAAAACACGGAAGCCAGGACACAACAAGCAAGAAATTGAAACATCACTACCACATGAAAATGCACCACGAAACACTCTACCCCCAAAGAGTCTCTAATTGGCAGGGAATGCGACCCAACGTTGCAGGTAGCAGGAATTTGCCCCCGCGGAGAGGGACGAGGGATTGAAAGGGAAACTTAAAAACAGATGAACGGAACACGAATGAGGTCATTCGGAAAGAATGGGTTATTATAGCAAAACACATAAGGTTAGTGGAAGAGCATGCATTTAAATACAACTAATTATTTTTTAGACGCTGAGGGTGGCAAGTGGAATTTTATAACTATATTTGTTAATTATATATAATTGATAACCGAATAGGGGCGGCATTATAATCCCTGCGACCAAACATATTTACAAAAACGATTCCGACCAATCTTGACGTGATTTGATTGGAGATTTCCTCGGCGATAACAAGCATTGATACCTGATTAGATTTGTAACGAGATAAAACCAGTTGCAAATAAATAACGCAGTATTATGCTCATATGTAAGATAAAAGGCTTGCAAAATACATACAAGATGGAAAATAGAAGTTATTTAAAACGATGCTATATTCTTTTTCCCTATCACAAACAAAGTCTTAAACGCGATTACCTTTCCAGCACGCTCATGATCTAACCTTCATATTATTTTCGTCTGCGTTAACTTACTCGTTTTAATTTCTGTCAACTACTCTTACGTCACCTTCAGTCACCTGTACGAGTACTTTTCTCTTATATGTTTAACGCTAATTTGCCCCTTGCCCCCCCCCCCCAATCAAACTTACTTAATCTAAACTTCACAGAATAACATACCATAGCCTCAATAAACATTATCAGTATCGCAAAAAACTCATTTTCATCTGATAAATATAACAGTTTCAGGCTTAACTTTGAGGAATTCCTTCATGAATAGGGTAGAGAAAGAAACTTTGCACTTCCAAGTAAAAATTAATTGCTTCAAACAACCATGGTTTTTATATGATGAGCAGCATCGAAACCAAGGTTGTGTGAAGTATTAAATCTTTATGTGGAAGGGCAAATTTTCTTTTTCTACCCTCATTTTCATCTGGGTTGGATTTTTCTTGTTTTATTTCGTCAATAAATTTGCAACCAGAGGCAGATTGACCTTTATTTTTACGGAGAATGAAAACTATAGTTGACCGTTGATTTATAGCGCGGGTATATGATGAGTCAAGGAGATTTGATATTTTGCCAAACGTTTTCTGGCAGTATTTTATCACTTGCTTATTACAGTTGATGTCGCACATGTTATGCGACTCATCCATTCCCTAGCTCATTTGAATACAGTGAATTCGTTCTTCTTAGTGGCGTCACGTCAATATTAATATAATTTCTTCAATTATTCAAGCTGAATTTATAGAAAAGAAATCTGTGAGCTAAATTAATCACCGTATTTGTACACTTAGGCCACCGTTTAACTGATAAAAACGTTTACATATAATATATGTACATTATTATTTGCAATTATTTAATGGTTCCAAAACATAATACTAGTATAGATATACGGAGTTGGAATTAGAGAAAAATTCTGGTATTTCATTGAAACTGATTTTCATAAAACCAAAACTTGACTGACATCTTTTGGAGTGGAATTTAGAAAAATGGAAATAATAATTTATGTGTTACTATATACGATATATATATATATATATATATATATATATATATATATCTTTATATCTTTTGGTATCAGTACTTACAAGGTTATCTCAGTACTTTTTTAAAATCATGTCAGGATATATTTTACAATCAAGGTCCGTGCGCTTCCCACATATTTACAATGGATCCCCTTATCTATTCCATCATCAGGTTTTATTTTCCTATTCGAATTCAATCTATCCTTCTCGTTTAATCACATTTTTTTTATTTTTACTCATAAAATTTGGGAACATTTGCTTGAGTCAATTTTGTAAACCATTTTCAGGAAAATGTGTATACTTTCTTTACGGAGGCCTTTGAATCTTTTTGAATATTTTTTTTCTAATTGTTAATTCTACAGCCCCCGCTGGTATTTTTAACTTGGAGACAACCATGATTGAAGGTTTAATAATCTTAAGGGTTGCCTAAAAGTTCAATGTAAGTATGTCTTCATCTGTAATTATCCATTTTCTTTTGGAATAAACACGTATTTCTATCTTAATTGCCACGTCCAATCATTTATCTTTGACGAATTTTTCGAAGTGATCAATTTTTGAGTGATCAAAAAAACATTTAGCAGGGAAAATATGAGCGAGTTTGTCTTATTTTTTCATGATAATAAGGTCACAGGTCATCCTTATCTCTCGTTAAGTTAGGTGAGTGAGTGAGAGGCGTCAAGTCAGCCTCCGGCATCGCGGTCTGGTCCTCCGCTCTTTGCGTTGTCTGACACCGGCATCGAACCAGACGGGCGGTCACCCGGAGAGACCGTCGGAAACCACGTCACGGCCGGAAGGGCACTGGATCTCGCCTCCGTCGGTGCCTTCAAACAGCATTTGCCCTCGCATTAGCACGTAAGCCAAACCCACCCCATGCACCACCACTCACCGTCTACGCTTGAGCGCATTCATCCCCCAAAGCTCTAAACCTTCCCCGTTGACATCAATAGATTTAATCTCATGCGATGAACGAAATTAATAACCAGTACTTGGATACGTGGAATTCTCCACGTTTTCTAGCCACAACCCTTGTTAGAATGTCCCTGGTAGGTGGACGAAATGTTTATTCCATATCTCCTATCGTTTCGAATTACATATAATAAATGTGAAACTCCAATAGCCGTAAACAGTTTACCTTTCTAAACAAAGTAAAAATGAAATTAGTTGGCTAGCGCCACAAGTCAAGAAGGGGTAAAAGGTAAAAAAGGATAATGAGGTAGGTAAAAGGGGTAAAAGGTAAAAAAGGAGAGGATAAGAAAGGTGAATACGAATACGCGTATTTCGGCCACAAAGTAGCCCTCTTCAGCGTACTGAAGGGTAATCGTCACTACAACACAAGTCGAAGTGAGAAAGGGTAAGGGCAATCCGAAGAATATATAGTGTTACATGTGTGGGGGAGGGGGGTGGTGAAAAAGACAAGAGCCAATGGACGAGGCTGATAGTGGAGGAGTTTGAAACGATAGGTTATGTAGTGAGGGGGAGGGGGAATTACACGGTCAAGGAAATGACCATTGCAAAAAGGGGAAAAAGTGAAAGGGAAGCTTAACACAACCGTTAAGCGAACGTAGAAGGAGGAGGGAGAAGTGAAAGGCAACCTACAACAACTAATCGTTGAGGATGTGGGAAAAAACCGTTACAGAGGATGAAGGGAATACCACAAAAACGGAAAATTGACGGTTAGGGAAGGGAAAGAAGCACAAACGTTGAAGAGACTATAGGTTTACAAAGAACTAAGTGCATTTTAAATTTCTCTACCATCAGCCTCGTCCATTGGCTTTTGTCTTTTTCACAACCCCCCCCCTCCCCCACACATGTAACACTATATATTCTTCGGATTGCCCTTACCCTTTCTCACTTCGACTTGTGTTGTAGTGACGATTACCCTTCAGTACGCTGAAGAGGGCTACTTTGTGGCCGAAATACGCGTATTCGTATTCACCTTTCTTATCCTCTCCTTTTTTACCTTTTACCCCTTTTACCTACCTCATTATCCTTTTTTACCTTTTACCCCTTCTTGACTTGTGGCGCTAGCCAACTAATTTCATTTTTACTTTGTTTAGAAAGGTAAACTGTTTACGGCTATTGGAGTTTCACATTTATTATATATTACTAGCCGTAAGAGCTCATTCCTATCAATGTTTCGAATTACCTTTTCGCTAAATGTCGATATTTTATTTCAACACATTATTTGTTGAAAGGGGATGAATAGCATATTTACGAAAGTTATATAAGCAGAACTAATCCGTTAGATTATTTTAATTTTATCGTCCTTAATTTCATCCTGCCTTTTTTGCATGCAATATATTAATCATATTCTCTTTAGTGCAAAAGTAAATTAAATGCCAAGGGTGGCAATATTTGACGATCCTTCGACATTTATGACCTTCTTCTGCCAACAATAGATTTGAACAAAGGGTCATATCTGTCAAATATTGGGTTTCATACCGCAACAATTCGACTTAATATTTTTCCACCTCCATTTAAAAATCCGTATTATTGCCATTTTTCTTCTATAAAACCCTGAAATCAAGGATTGAAAATTCGAAGGCACCGCGGTTCACGCCTTTTAATTCGTCTAATCGATGAGACGGCGTAACTTTGACTTGGCAGCGAAGTTTTTTTTGTCCCCCACAGGAATAAATATCCTCGCTTAATTAGAAGGTATGGATTGCTACTTCAGTGTAATGTTTCAAAATCATATCGGCCGTCCAAGCTGCTGAATCGAGTAAGTGGAAATTATTCGTGGTTTGACCAAGGCAAATACTTTATATTTCCCCCTCCGATCCCGTCTATATTTTTTTCCTTTTCTTTTCGATGTGCAAATCTGTTCTAAATGAATTTGTCTGTATATATGTATTTATGTGTACGCATGAATGTAACTGTAAGTTTTATGCCTAATATCATGTGTATACCACGATGGGTTTCTCAATTTCGCCCGAATGATGACCTCTATCTATCTGTCCCGCTTACAACGGAAACTGCCCCCACGTTCGGTCAGTGCATTAGCCTCTGAGCGTGCCCAACGCGGCACAACTCCAGAAGCACTCGGCCGACGTTGTCGTCGAAGAAGTCATGAATATGGGGTCATAGGTCAAGCTCACCAGACAAGGAGGGTAACACAGTTGAAGTGAGGTGAATGGGTGGAGGGAAATAGTGTAATTCATGTGACGGCGAGTTTAATTCAAAGCAAATGGGAGTAGATTGAAAAGAACGGAACTCGACGTTAAAAAAAATTCCATCACTTGTAGTAAACTAAGGTCTCCCAATTTGTTGACAAACATGAGGCAATAAATTGATATTTCTGATGAGGTAGGGAATTAATGTCAATAATATTATGATCCAAATTAAATAATTGCATGATGGGATAGGATTTCATGAAGTCATGGTCGGTATTCGTATTCATGACCCAAAACATCAAAAATAATTATCCTCGGGATACAAAGGAGAGATGAATGTCAGTGGTCAAAGCAACGCCAATGCTCCAACCCTTTGCGGTTATAGGTATCTGGGAATTAATACTTAAGCTTCCATCCGAGTATTAATGCCTGGGGATAGTGTGTGGATCTGGCCAAAAATTCCCAAAAAAATACAATTTAGATATGAAGCTCGATTCGACCTAATTTTTGTAAATATATGAATCCGATAATTCTAGCTCTGAGATAGAGCAAAGGCACTGGACAGTCCATAGGATTATTATTTATAGTATTCTCAGGATAAATTTTGATGGAACCTGGTACTACAGAGTAAAGTACGTGTGAGCCATTACATGACACCAAAAACTTAAACCAATATTATATATATATATATATATATATATATATATATATATATATATATATATATATATATATATATATGTAAATGAAACTCATTCTTCATTTCTGAGTACTTTCCCCTTATAGTTTAAAATAAAATATGTTGTTGAGAATTTCATAAAATCTCAGAAATTAGTCGATCAATATTGACACATTCTTATTTATGCTCTTTCGATTACAGCACAAACGTTATGATATATGTTTGAGGACAAATTATTTTCTAAGTTAACATCTAAGGAAAAATCTATTAGTAAACATTGAATGGATGAAATGTTTATGAATGGGGAAATTTTTAAGAAAAAGTTTTTTGAATGCAACAACTTCCGCAATTTGGATAAATCTATATGGTTTACTTTTCATGGTATCTGCATCAGTAAACAGTATAAAGAAAATTTTAGGCATTATAATATTTTGCAACACAATCCTGACTTCATCAGATCTTCAAAGATTGCTCGGAAATCAGAAGCTTACTCTATTTCACTAAAATATTTATTTTAATTCTTCCTTAATTTGTTAGATAATCAAAGGCAGCCGCTTTAATGTAAGTAGAAACATCTCTCGATTTATTGAAAAATTTCATGTTTTGCTATCGCCAAGATATTTTTCTTCCACACCATTAATTCATAGCAATAAGAGCGAGATCACAGAAAGGATAACTCCTTTGCTTGGACATAGTCACAAAGATTCCCATCCGTAGCTTTATGCAAATCGCTCACCGAGAATATTGTGCTCGTGATCTCTGTGTCACCCCTTCCCTCTTCACTTTTGACAATCAAAATAACGATTTTTACTGAAGAGAGCCTGAACGGAAAGAGCACGCGACTCTTTGATGACGACTCAAATCCACTCTCCAAGTATTTACACAGTCTAATCACAGGTGTCGTCTCAAGACGTGTATTACATATTTACAACGTCAATTCTCTCTGTCGGTAGGCAAACAGTCATCAATGTAAATGTTGTATCCCGCAAAAAAGCCCATACACTCTCAGCCAGATACAAGACCATTTATTTGCAGTGGGAAATGTATTAAAGCTAGCGGCATTGGGTGAACAAGGTTTGATTTCGAATAATAATTACTGAATTACGACAATATTTGCGCAGGTATAAAGAGTAATATTCACTTAAGTGCGCTCGCTACCTCTCCAACCTGATATAGAGCCCCTTCAGAACTATTCTAACATCAATATTGTTTTGAAACATTTCTAACTTAAATTTGAAGTCCATTGAATGGCAATCTTTTTAGTTATAGATATGTATATTTTGGAGCTTTTCTTCTATAATGTTGGCGAGAGTGGTACATATATAAAAATGTATTGAAATCATGTACATTTTAAGATCAACTGGTTAATGTTGAATATTACGTTGCCAAAGTTGAAAATTACAAGCCATTGGCTGGGTTTAATATTTTTACAGCGCCCAAATTCACCACCAATTATACCCATTTGGAATAATTCATTACAGTTTAAAACAATGAAATGATATTTGAGAAATATCCGTAATTTATGCGCCGTTACTTCACGACGAATTGATATTCCTTTTAGTCATAGTGTTTTGCAAATTACCCTTTTTATAAATTAAGCTACATAACCAATAAGAGTCATGTAATATTTTACCAATAAATCGATCGAAGCCAAATAAAAGTGGAGAAGCAATTTTCTAAATTATAAAGTTGTATAACTAGTGCCATTTTAATGTTCATTCGCTCGAGATGGTACATTGGTTTTCAGCAATCGTACAAATACTCTACCCTTTCACTATTCTTTTTCACCCCAATATTCTTCGCGTGAGATTTAAAATATGAAATAATCAATTACATCCATATAAAATTACATGTAATCCAAAATAGAGTAAAAGTAAACGCACAACTTGCATGTTCCCGTGCACTAGATAAATCTAACATCTGAGGAATACCGATATATCGCGATCTGAGATGATAATGGTGGTTATAATTAATACTAACCATTACTTACGTAAATCTTTTTTTGTAAATGAAAATGGCATTAAGTTTGGCTACCTATTCTATTTCGTGTAATATAAAGGCTCGGCCCCAGTCAACGTCGCATAATATTAACTAAAATCAAAATGAAATTGTTTATCTCATCTCAAACGCCAAGCATGGGATATTTGACATATCAATTTCACGATTCCTTCCTCAAACTTTTATGCCCGAGTTCATGATGAAGCTTCTAATAATTCTGAAACATATTCAGAGAAAAAGATGTGGTCTATTTTTACGTAAATGATTCAGCCTATATTTTAGTTTTGGTCCTCTGAGTACTAATGCGGAATTATTGAACAAGATATCATCGGTTTGGAGGTTCCGCAGAAAGCTCTTAATAGAGGGTGATGAAGTGTGATGTGACGTCGGTTGCCGCATGAGTAACGATCGACACGTAATGTCGCCGCAGTCACTACATCCAGGCATGTGGCATTATCTGTCATCTGCACAGATACTCATTAAACCATGATCAGCATTGGGAGCATAACCAACAAAAGCTTACTAAATTCCATTTTTTCCTGCAAAGGGGAATGGTTTGAACGTGATTATATTGACAGCAAGAACTGATACCCAGTTTCACCACCCATCCAAATGCAGCTATTGCGAAGATGACTACATTTGAACGAATAATCCTCGGCGCATTTTTAACGTAACTCACATGAATTAGCAGAGTATGTAGATATGATTTTAAATGCCCTACTGGATGTTGGGCAAAAATAAAAACTGGAACTTTAGGACCCATAATTTTGTCAAACCCGAATTTTTATTTGATTTTTTTATTCTTTTTTCTCATATTAATTTCTTTTAACATCCTACTCATTTCTGATGATTTTTAACTACTTCTGAATTTCTAATAAACATCAGTGAATATAATGTACCAGAGTAATGAAACGCATAATAATCAGATATTCTTGAAAATGTGAGCACACGTACACGTCAACATGTTATCGATATTTCAAAACTTAGAAAAAAATAATGCAAGGAACTAATCCGTCGTTCGAGAAGTCGTCCTCCTTGGGCCGCCCGCTCATTCTCCCCCTCACTTTCATGATGCCTCACCTCCCGTTTGTCCATTTCCATCTTTACATTTTACTCCTATTTTATTTACATTATAACATCGTTATTTTTGCCCACCTTGACTTAACGTAAGGAATACCATTACGGCACATTTACATAAATTTAAGCCTGCATCTTCAAGGAGATTAACGTGCATACAACTTTGCATTTGCGACGGCATTCATCGCGTTAAAATTTTCAGGATGTTACATAGTCCCCCAATCTAATCTCCGGCTTGAGATCACTGTCATTGGTAAGTCAGTCAAGGTAGGAAAACGTAGGATTAGGATATATGAAACGGTATGTTATTTGGGAAATGCTAAGATGGAGATGGACTGAGGATAGACATCCGGTGAGTGAGCGCGATTATCTGGAACGACGGATTACTGCCCTGAAGTATTTTTTCTAAGGTTTGAAATATCGATAAAATGTTGATGTGTACAAGGACATAACCCGTCGTTCAATAAGTCGCGGAACTAACGAAGAAAACAACATTTGTTTCGTTAAATTCATTTTTATTCATCGACATAATAACCTTCAAGTGCTCTACGCACAATAAATTCCAACGCTTTTCTAACTTTTCGATACCGTGCTTGTAAAACGATTTGTCCTCTTGTCCTTAAAATGAGCTTCAGTTAATCAGCGATGACTTCCTCATTCGAGCCAAATCTTTTTCCCTGGAGCATCTTTTTGAGATCAGCAAACAGCCAGTGGCCATTGGGGGGCTAGATATGGAGAGTATGGTGGGTAAGGAAGCAGATTGAAGCCAGACTCGTTCAATTTGGCCATTGTATTCATTGACTTGTGGCAAGGTGCATTGTCTTGATGAAAGATAATTTTTTTCTTCTCCATGTGCGGTCGTTTTTTTGCGATTTCGCCCTTTTAAAAACACCAATAACTCAATGTATTAGTCGCTATTGGTAGATTTCCCCTTTTCAAGGTAGTCCATGCAAATTAAACCTTGCGCATCCCAAAATACTAACGTCATGACTTTGCCTGCTGACTGTTGCGTTTTTGGACGCTTCGGACGGCTTTCACCGGTTGCCCGCCACTCAGCTGATAGCCACTTCGACTCCGGAGTGAAATGGTGGATCCATATTTCGTCTATTGCCACATACCGATACAAGAAATCCTATTTATTGCGAGTAAACAGTGACAAACAGCTCTTTGAATCGTCGACTTGTTGTTGCTTCTGTTCCATTGTGAGCATACATGGCACCCATTTGGAACATGCTGTTTTCGTGTCCAACCTTTCCTGTAAACTCATCCACGCACTTCCAGTTGATGTTTATTCTATCAGCAACCTCAAGAACTTTCACTTAGCGGTAATCCATCACATTTTCAAGAATATCTGAAGATGATGCACTCATTCGATGGCAAGAAGATTGCAGAAATAGGTATCATACTGAAAGAGGGAATGGGCAAGATGAGTCAAGCTGGCAGTATAATGAGAAGATTCTCATGATAAAGCTAGAGGGCAAGCCTTCGAACACACTACTACTGCAAGTGTATATTTCTTACTACAGCCATTCAGAAGTGGCAAAAGAAGTATATGAACAACTGAATGGTGTTCTAGGAGCAATCAAGGGGAAGGAGAATCCAATCGTGATGGGGAACTGGAAATATTTGGTCGAAGAGTGTCGAGTGGGATGTAGCGTGGAACAGTTCAGATTTGGAAAACGAAAGTCGGCTTGAAAAAGACTTAAAAAAGTACGGTAATATGTAAAATATGGCATTACTTAGCAATAACATTCATAGAGCAGTATTGGAGAAAAGGATACACATGAAAGATGTAGGGGTAAAGGGCAAGGTACTAAATCGACTACACCCATGCCAGAATGAAATACAAGAACCAAGTTAAGCAATGTAAGAGTCACCCCGGAACAGAAATAAATAGTGATCACAACCTGGCGATCATGGATAGCCGACTGCGATACAAGAAGCTGAAGATGGTGACACAGGAACTCAGATGGCACACAAAGATCCTGGAGGAAAAGCAAACGAGGAAAATTTCACAAATGATAATAACGATGAGATTGGCATAGGAAAGTTATGGAAGGAAATAATAAATATCATGACCAAGCAGCAAATGAACAACTGACGAGTAAGTAGGCACCATTTAAGCGACCATTGCTAAAAGCTCAAATAAAAAAAGTCATTGGGGTAAGAATAACTCAAGAATTCAATAAATGAAATTGAGGAAACTCTTAAAAGAAGTTGCGAAGCTAATCCACACATGAGTGCAAGAGGGGCAGGGGTGAAAAGGAAGCTACTGCGTGGAAATAAATGCCAGAATAAAAAACCATAAACACATTAATCAACCCGAACGTCGGTTTCGTAGGTGATGGTATAGTTCACCAGAGCCCTATACGGCGTGTGAAATTCACACATCAAGGCCGGTTCCTTGCCCTGTGCCGGTTATGGTTTCCAAGGAGGACCAAGGACCTGAAAAATCACAAATCTTGGGTGGACCTGCAGGTGCTCAGAGTGCCTTGCCCGGGGATCGAACCCGGACCCCTCCGGTCAGCAGTCCAACGCTCTACCCCCTGGGCTACCACGACCCACATAAATGCCAGCATTAAGATACGAAAACAGCGAAAAGGCTTACACACTGCTAAGGAAACAATTTAGAGAAAGAAAAATCGAATTCCACAACATCCGAGATGCTAATGGACACATACGAAGAGAAGATGAAAATATTGAAAAGAGATAAAATGAGTGTATTGAGAAATTCTACCAAAGGCTCAAACCACTAGACGATGCCTAAATCAAGGAAGAAATCATGATAGAAGATGAAAAACAGGCCCCTGGAGATACTGATAAATGAATTCGACAGAATGGTGAAATACCTGAAGAGCAACAGGGTACCAGGAGTAGAGAAGTTATCATAATGCGTTCTAGGAGCAACAGTGAGGGAAATTTCTCTATGGAAAAATTGAAGATAGCTACGACAGCAGATGATCGATATAGCTACCAGAGATCTTCGATAAGAATGTAATCATAACAATACCAATGAAAAATAAAACAGATTAATTAAAAAAACACAGAATATTCAGCCTTATATCTCACGCATCAAAAATACTTGCTTGAATAATTAGCCAAATTAGGGAATAAAAATGAATAAAGTATCAGGAAAACCAATTCCGAGTCAGGAATAACCCGTTCATGTGGAGACATGGCAATCTGCGGATTGGAGGCATGGACCACTCGAAATATGTACCAGCAAAGAATAGAAACCTTGAAACGTGGTGCTGAAGATTAAAAGGATAGAAAGAACGAGGAACGAGAAGTGAAATGTATGATACCAGAAAAAGAAAGATCCATGTGGAGAATACTTTATGGCAATGAACTAGATGGGTTGGGCACACCTTGGGGAACAATGGATTAGATACAAACACGTAAGACGAGAAAATTGAAGAGATAAACTTGGCGAGAAAGACGCCTGACAGGAGATGCAGGAATTATTACTGAACAGATAAGAATGCGAGGTTGCAATAAACCAATATTAGAAATGATATTCCGTTGATTGCAAATCTGAATAATTTAAAAAATTTTATTGAAGATATTGAGCTAACAGAGAATAATTTAAAACAAATTAATGATTCAAACAAATTAACCGGTGGTCTATTACCTTTGGTGAAATTTTCTGCGAGATCTAAATTATATAAAATACTAATCTTCATATGATTAAAACAATTTTCATCTACTTTCATCAGCGAATAAAAGTTTCATGTAACAATTAAAAAACAATGACATTATTGATTTTTTAAAAAGTCCATGCTTTCGTCTAGCGACATTTTCTCGATTTATTATTCACTTCAATATGGAAATTTTGAAATAGGACTAGTTTGGAGGGTTTAAAAATTATCCCGCCAGCAAATATATATTACTAAAACAACATAGCTATGATGCGATAGTAATGAGGTCAAAGATAAGTCCATGCGATAATAAATTACCAGTATTAATGTAGATCCATTAATATAAAATAGTAGATTAATGCTCTTGACCAGCTATCCAGAATGTTGACTCTGTTCATCCCATGGTTTTAATGGGATGCTATACACAATTTCGGAAATTCACCCACGTCTTATGGGAAAATTTAGCATTAATGGCAAACAAAACTAATTACATTTGACAGACAAACTTATGGACAGCACTTGCAGCATGAATTTGTATTAAACTAAACATTTTCTAGGAGTAAAAATTTACCGATTTTTTTATTCCTGTAATTATAAATAATTCATTAGAAAAATAAAATATATGAAGTAACAATATTATTTTTATTAGGAGTACATTTTTTTCTCTAAATTAGTAAAACAATTTAGAAAGGTTTATTTTTGTTTTGACAGTTTTGTGTCACAACTTCCCATTTTATTGAGGTGTTTTAAAGTGAACTTTAAAGTCTTGCATGTTTGATTTAGAAAATGAATAATTTTTTTGCCAATAAATTGGTTTTCCTAAACTCAGTTCAGTTTGTATGAGAACCTGAGATGTTTCTTTCCGCAAAAATAACAGTTCAACTAAAAATTGTAGCTAAATTATCACACCTACTGGTGAAAAATCTATTAATGTGAATAAAAAGAGTAACCACAAAATTTTGGGGCAGTGAAATAACGACGCGTTTCAATGAACTGAGCATTTACAAGTGATTGTATGAAATAATTACCGAGTAATTTTTTTTCTTTATCCAACATCTTTGGCTTGGCAAAAGAAAATGGGTGAGGTGCAAGCAAGCCATGTTCTCCAGCACAAAATAGGAAGAGAAATTTTATGTGAAAAAAGTTACATCATCCACGTAAGACAAAAAAGTAAGATTTTAACGCATTTGGATGATTGATTGAAAAATGTTACTCATTAACTCATGATCGAATTCATGTCAAACAGATGAAAACACAACACCTTGAAGATTCATCTATCCTATTACGTCAAACACGTGAGTAGACGCTTGTTTGAGAAAGTAATTTCATGAAAACACGGATGGTTAAAGTTAGACAAGCGTTTTCCATAGAGTCTCTAAATTTGTTTCTTCACGTTCAGCGTAAAGACTAAATTGTAAACGTTCTACTTATTGTAATAATTGTGGGACAACTTAAGAGACCGACAAAAGAAGGGAATCGAGTGATTCGATGGAACTATTTGGACATTAGGATGGATGCGTGGTTCCCTTTCCACTTCTGGCTCGGGTTCCCAATAAAAACCACCGAGCTGCACCGCGTCCTGACTCTTAAATAGGTCAGATTTGCCGGTGGGTGCGAAAAAAGCAGTTCATTCCTGGAGAGCTCTTTGTCTTCCTTAATCGAAAATAACATGACAGCGGGATTGGACATGTTGATTTAGTGTCTTGTTTTTATTGTCTCCTTTCATTCCGCCGGCCCCTCCTCCGCCCTCGCCCGACCCCATTCTCCTCCCGCATCGGGATGCTTCCTGAGATGCGTGGATAAGGTTGATGCCATTTAATCCTTCCCACTGTTTTATTTTATCGACCCTGTTCTGAAAATTGCTAATGCGCTTGATCTCTCGACCTAGAATTCACTCCGTCCTCAGAATACGGGAAAATTGATATTCAGATTTGACCAGAAACTCAGTTCTTCCTGTATATATATATATATATATATATATATATATATATATATATATATATATATATATATACTGTATATATATATATATATATATACTGTATATATACACAATTGGATAGGATTGAATATGATTATATCTCTTTTAATTATATCTATATTCATGTGAATTATTGTATATGCTCGCCATTTGGCGGGTTCTTATATATATATATAGAAATATATATTTATATATATATATTTATTATGCGAGAGTTCAAATGCATAACGAATTAATTGCACAATGCACACACGCCTAGTCGGAAAAGGTTAACAGTATAACAAATGACGCACGTGTCTCGATTAATAAAAAAATAAATGTTTTTGTAAGTCAAGTCATACTCCTTCGGTGTTTATGACTCCTTATCTGATTTTGCCTTCAATTAGAGATGCATAGAGATTGATCAGATTTCACAGAATTTAAATTTGTACCAATCCATAGATTTTTGAAAAATCAACATACAAGACACTCATAATCACACGGATGTGATGTATTATCCAATATGAATAAAGCTGTCGGCCGTGTGTAGTAGGTAAAGAAACCAATTTCAATGGTGATGAACCTTGACAATAATTAAAGCTGAAGTTAAAGCATCATTTGATGACAAAAGGAGCATTTAAATTTCTCTTTTCAAGGAAAGTTAAAAAAAAAGATGCATGCATTTTAATTTCGAAATTAAATGCATGAATACCAATTAAGAAGGTGCCATTTGCATGGTTACTTTGCCGCCCTGATACAGCATCCAAACATACTGAGTGCGCGTATTTGTCGAAGACCACCTGGCTTCAGTTGTAATTTATCAATTTTATACGATGGAGGACGTTCCCAAGTACGGAGGAAGAGTGCAAACCAAATTCGACGCGAAAGCAAATTACTCGGCGCGATAACACCCGAGAATGAACAAAGGCCGGTGATTGCAAACCGTGGGCCGACAAACAAGGACCAATGCAATTAATATTTTTTGTTTCTATAATTATCAATGAGGTTGATGTTGATTGGGAAAATAGACTGCTGGATATTCTCAACACGAAGACTTTTGTCCAATTTTGCTGCAGTTCTGAGGTCCTAAATAAGTTCCGGCGAGTAAATATGAAGCTCGTACGATATTTCACCAAACCAAAAATGAAGTGCAATTTACCTAGAAATTTAACATTCATACATGCAAGCCGAAAACACTCCAAAAAGTGGTAAAATCCACGTGTAAACTTGTCGCTAATTTTGCCGTCCAAACTTTGATAGGATTCCCAATAACCAAATTAAAATACATATGCACTTGATTACAGGGCGCATTCTCGTGGCGGTAAATTACGTTAAGCGTTGTAAATGAATCTTGCAGCGGGCGAAAAACCAGAATAACTTAAAGAGCGAAGACAACATGACGATGCTGTAAGCGTAGACAAATGTAGAATGCAAGTGATTTATAAATAAATTATTATTGCATCCTGAAAATTAATCCAAAGCCAAATCGAGTCTTCTTATGTTAGAAAACATCATAATTAGATGGAGTAAGTGAAGTTTCCTCGGTATACACTATTTATCACATTCAATCCAGTAATGGCACTCATTTTACAGATTCAGGACGTATATGTTATAAAAACCAATGTCAATTTAATCCGAAGTGACAATTAAATTAATTGGTGCATACTGCCTACTTAGATAACTATCGATCTCTGACCAGCGCAGAGGCCGGCGTTGAGAAAATCCTAAACGTCTCACCGAATCCTGGATTTTGACATTTAATCTTGTTTTTTGTTATATTAATGAAGTGTTCCGACCTTACCGTTGATGGAAATGGAAAGAAAGAATAGTGAATACCAGAACTGTTATACACAAATTTTAAGTCCTATTCAAGCACTTACTAGATATAAGACAAAATTTCTTAATCTTATCAAAGCATTAATAATGACAAAATACTAAAAAGTATCCTCTCTAATCGGAAAAGAAACTGTGTCGTTGGTGGCGAGTGTGTTTTTCCGCGACTCTTATCAGTTCAAAATCTCTCTGTGTTTCAGCAGAATACGGAATAACCCAGCATTTATATTTTACCCGGGACAATAAAACTCCAAATAAAAAAAATCCGCTGTTGATTTCAACACAGAATCCATCATCCTGTGTTTGAAATTATGCAGCGTGATTTGTTGGTGTCCTATCCCAAAAACCACGGTAACCATCGTGTCTGTCAAAATTTGAAAATTTTATCTTTCGTAAACGATATGCGTCAAAATGGGGAACTTTTAAAATGTCATTTGATCTCTATTTTTATGAGAAAAAGACAAGCCGCAGCTTGAAAACATTGCTACAAAATTCACGGTACCTTTCAGAGTGGAAGAGATTTAATATGTCAAGACCGGAGGTTACTCTACCGATAAAATGTCTCCCATTTCCTATCCCTTTACAAAAAATATCTCCAAGATCCAGTGCCGAGGATCCTATATCTTCAACCAAATCAATCAGATTAATGAAAAACATCCCCAGAATACCAATGCAAAGCAAACGTGCCAAAATTCAAAGGTTTAGTACCACCCTCGATAAAAAATGTCCGCTGTTCGTGAATTCAGTCAAAGTTCAGCTTAATAGACGGCGTGATTTTCTAAATTAAATGGTTGAAATTATAAAACCGAAGATTGGTGGACAGAAGTCCACCATTTTTCCCCTTTTGCTGACTTATTTGTGAGCCATCACCTTTCCTGGATGTGGGTCCCGTCTTAAATTTTTTAATTCCTTCAATTATATTTCATTAGATTTTTGGAACATGACAGTTTATTCCCTCGTGCACTTCTTCCCATTAATCAGATTCTCGTCCCAACGCACTTAGTACGCGCATATTAATTAGGGACTTTTAGCTAACCATAAAATCTTTAGCATTTTCCCTAAGTACCGTGATTCGATGAACCTCAGAATTATTTCCCATTTCCTTGTTTGTTTTCCTTCTCTTCAAGCTCACTTGGTACACCCGTTTGAGTGTGGGAATATTACAACATTAAGTTTAACAATTCAACTTAATCAGCGTTTATCATTAAAACGTAGCTATTATTCTAAAATAAATGTTGCATTCAAGAAAGTATAAAGTAAAAACATTCTCGTTAACTCTGTTATGAATTAGAGACATCGACCGGTAGAAAATCCGACGAAGGAGAAATGCGACTGATCTACATCTGCTACTGGGAAGGACACTAATGATAAAACAGAATATAAAAATGAGCAATGATGGAATATGTGAAAGAAAAAGACTAAATATAACAAGATAGAAAAAAAATAACTGATAATATGAGAATACAGTTAGAGAGTCATGAAACACGCTCGTAGATTTGTTAGGAATGGAATAGTGTAGGCACCACGAGGAAGATCGAGATGGACGTTTAGACGGATAGCCCATCAGAAAGTAAGAGATAGGTTTGAACTATTATTTAATTATTATTAACATTTCCCCAATGTATTTAAACAGGGGTAGGTATTTTGCCCTTTTGCTCTATAGGATATTATTCAATCCTTTGTCACTTCATCCCATTCGTTCCTGTCCATTGAAAATTTTCTTTCAGGCTAACACATTTTGTGTTCCTAATCAATTATTCAACTTACTAGCTACTACTAATTATATTGTATTTCACGATACATAACTAAAGGGTAAGGTCTTCAACAGGATTCTTCGAAACACGATTTTTTTTAGAAAATACGGTTTTTTCAATCACTTTTATCTCAGAATCTAAGTTATGCAACGCGATTTTTTTAAAAATCAGGTTTGTTGAAAAAGATCAATATCTGCAAAATAAAATATTTTTTTCCAGGCATGAATTTTTGAAAATATTAATTAAATAGAGATTTAGCGAAAGTCACTCAAATATTCGACCACGAGGCGCATATTCAAAACCCGAATCCCTGGCTTCTGCTCGGGAACAACTGTTCCAATTAATATGGAACCACGACCTTTACCTCAGGTGGGGTTGAGATTGGATTCGAAGCTAATCCGAGTGGTCCAGCTTAATAGAAGAGGTTTAGTTATAAATGAGTAATCGAAAATTCTAGCGCTCGGAAGGTCCGAGAAAATCTATACGTCAAGACCCAAATGACTTCATCATCCGTCAACTTAGCGTTGCCATTATATACCCTATGATAACATTTCGCTGTTATAAAAAAAATGGAATGACTCCATGTAGCCATTTCCGCAAACACAATATTGCAGATTACCATATAGAAATCGAAGAGAGATAGTTCTTTACTAACCACAGCTAACTAGCCGTCACGAAGACCTGAAGATAGAATAGTCGCACTACGTCAAAAATTCATTCAGTATAGACTTGAATGGGTATTTATTATAAGGAATAATTTTCGCTTCTCTGTAATAACGGATTAATTCATTTTTATCAAACTCAATGAAATAAATACCCAAACGAAGTGGAGCAGTTTCTATAATGACTATTTTTTTCATTGGATATCTACTGGTTGAAGTAAGTTTTGGATGGACACAAGCAACACAACAGCAGAACGATAACTTCCTTGCCTCTTCTAACAAAACGCAACCTGACATCTAACATTACAATACACTCCTCTTCAATTCTGCATATTTCCTTCTGCCCTCCATTCCATCAAACGTAACTATCCAATTCCTGCCCCTTTCTCGTTTGCCTAGCATTCTCCTCTCTAACTTCTTGATTGAGTTTTCATCACACCATCTACAGAATTGTAAATAAATACGTTTGCAATAATCTAACTGAAATGGGAAAGAATCGTGTACAACGTTCGTCAGCGAAAAATTGCTATAAAACGGCTTTACAAAATATATCTGGATAAATAATAAAAACCTTGAATTTTTTTCAGCCAGGGCATGTACGAGGGTCATCCGGAAAGTAGTACCCGTTCGTGAAATAAAAAGACAAAAGTAAATATTAACAAACATAAAAAATTTTATTTGAAAGAGGATACTTTAAACTACTTCTCAACATAATCTCCAAGCAAATTAAGGCATTTGTCATAACGTGTGACAAGTTTCTGTATTCCTGCTGCATAGTCCTTCGCCGCCAGCTCATTGAGATACGCGAGGGACCCATCTTGCACAAATTTTTGCATAATGCAGATGGTGTTTAACAATTTCATGAACAATTGTTCGAGAAACATTGGGAAAATGCTCACAGATGTCATCAATTGTGACGCGCCGATCGTTCCTCACGAATTCGTCAACTGAGCTCACCAGTTGGTCTGTAATGACAGACGGTCTCTCCGAACGCTCATCGTCGTGTGTGTTCCCCCTCCCCATGTTGAAGTTGCGACACCACCGCCGAACAGACGACTCGTCCATTACATTGTCTCCATACACCTCCTTTAATTGGCGATGAATATCACATGGGCGAACGTTTCTTGCATTGAGGAATTTAATCACTGCCCTCACTTCACAACTGGCGGCGTTCTCAATTTTTTTAAACATTGTAAACAATCACAGAAACAACACAGGCAATGCTAGCGTCACGCAACTTGGCTCAGAGAAGGCAGACAAGCCACTGAAGCTATCTGACCTCGTCCAGCGGCTACTCGCGTCGTCAGCACTTCATGCGGCACGAACGGGTACTACTTTCCGGATGACCCTCGTGTGTGTATATATATATATATATTTACACTTTCCACGCAATGTACATACGCTCCTTTGAATTAGGTTCAATGTGGTATTACGTAGGTCAATTTAAAACTAAAATTTGGATTTTTATCCGTTACATCAGATCGTTGTTGACTGGAAGAAGAACTTTAAAAGTCTAAATGTGAAATTTTTAAAAACAACAGGTTTTTTTAGCAGTCATCTAACAGAGTAGGGTCGGTGAAGAAAGAAATTAAATGCATATTACTTCAGTAGCATACGTTTTCAAAGCATATAATGGAAAATTTCACAGGAATTTAAAACCAAATTTTAATATTTTACCCGGGATAACTTGGAATAAATAAATTTAAAGGTACGAATGTTAGGAGAAATAAGTAAAAAATTAATTAAATATTAGAAAATTTGGAAAAAAAGTCAGCCTTTTCCGGCTCATTTAAAATGCAATTGGGGATGATAAGCCGAAATACATGACGATTACCAGCAATGTTCAGACTCACGGAAACATTCATGAAATTAAAAAAACGAGAATTTACCCGCGGATTAAATTCAAAAGGTCTTGAATAAGTCGCGTTTTGAGTTTTTCGTTTCAAATTACAGGTCTCTGCGGAATATGTTTTACGGATAATAATGAACTAGACAGGTGCTAAGCCTGGAAGTTTTGTTTTGGATTTCAACTGATTTGCAGTTTGTATCAAAAGGAAAAAAAATATATTTCCAAATAATCGAATATTCTTATTTCCTTATTTTAGGAAATACTCGTATTCGTTTGATGTTTAATAAACTATATTTTAATAAGGTAAAATATATTTTCAAATTGAAACTAATTAAGTTTGTAAGCTTTAGAGTACCGGAAGGACCAAAAACTAGTTTCTGACCGACATAAATGCTACTAATTCATTTTCAGGGTTTAATAAGTGTTTATTTGTGAAAATGTTTCAATTTATCATGAATTAATTTGATATATGATATACATAGAAACTTTTTTAAAAAAATAAGCGTCTAGGTATATCATATCACTTCCTTTTTAATTCAATTTAAGTAAAACCGAAAAGATTAATAGTTACGCCTCAGACATTCTTCATGCATTTTATTGAAATTAGAAATGCAATTCAAACAAAAAAATAACTCAATTACCATTGAAAAATTTGGAAGTTAATAAAATGGAAAATTCTTTGGCAATGATGGAAATGAGTAAGAATTTGGCTGCAAATGTCATAAATGAAATAATCCAAAATCCAATAAGTTGAGTTTTGCTCTAGGATAATAATAAACTTGAGTTTAGCAATTGAAAAATTATTATTATTATTATTAAAAATACGCATGTGCTGATAGACAGTGTCAGTTGGCACACAAGTCCCAAGTAATAACAAAAGATAGCGGGTGAAATCAGTAAGTAAAACAAAAGTACACTAAAAGGAAACTTCAAAACACAAATCTCTTTCACAAAACAAGAGAATCCCCATCTCATGAACATCAATCAATCAGCAAGAAAAAAAAGATAAATTTAAAAAAATTAACCTGCTACATATAATACAATACACCACACATTAATCAAATTATTACATATATTCCTTACATCTTTACTTAAAAGTATATACTCTGTTAGGAAAGGGCTCGAATATTTTTGCAGGTAAGGTGTTCCAATCAACCAATTACCAGAAGTGATGCTCTGAATTAGATATTGCTCAACTTATAATCTTGATAATGAGGTGATATTTTTAATATTTAAGGAATCGGTGATTACAAAACTGTTGATGATATCTGAGAGTGACGTATTGTTAAAATGGCTTGCCTAAGACTGCACACCGAAAGTGGTGAACGCACTCCCAAAGAGGAGAATAGCAAAAACGACCTTATCTTTATTTTGATGGAAGTAATTATTAATTCAGGAAACAAAGAGGTGTAAATTTAACATTGCGCCAAGCCTTGGAACAGAGATGAAATTGAGTTAGTGTTGGATATTCCTTCGTGTCATATATCTACTGAATGCGATTTACCGAGGAAACAACTTTGCTGGTTCCTTTTTTGCGTATACAAAGGTAATATTGTGTTTTAATACCTTTTGGCAGTTTGTTGCTAATTCATGAAAGTTAATTTTTATTTTGAAATAGGCAAAAGTTTAAAAATTAAACTACTATCTCAGCAATACCAAAGCGATTAAGAATGCTATCCAATAACAACACCAGATCCTTTAATTAATTCTGTTATATTAACCTATTTCTGTGAGCAATATGGATTGGCCATCCAAATTTTATAGGGAGGAATGATCACAAATTCAAGGTAAAATGCCGAGCACAAAGAACAAATAGAAAACATTTTTATTTCTTCTTGAAACAATTGTTGATTGGAGCAGTTCACCTAAAAACTATTCGATCCCCTTCCTATCAGGGCAAATACTTTTAAGAAAAGAATTAAACAATTTATATAATAATTTGATTGATGTGTTGTGTAAAATTGTATGCAACATCTTAGCTTTGATTTTTTTTCTTGTTGATTGGGAAACTTATGTTAATGAGATCGGGATTTTCTTTCTTTTTGTGTTAGAGATTGGTGTTTGGAAGTTTCCTATAATTGCTTTTTTTCTGACTGATTTTATTCATTATCTTTTGTGATATTCATTGGATTTGAGATGTCATGTTATTTCTCCAAGGCATGTTTAATTGTAATCCTTGAGACTTGTGTACCACCTGACATTGTCTATCTGCACATGTGAGTTTTAATAACAATAACAATAATATGATTTCCCACGAGAAGAAAGTAACGATACGTATACGTATGTTCGCGTCGAGTATGTTCATGGAAAGGTTCTCTCATGTTATTCCCGAAGGAAAAAAGCAATGGTTTATTTTTTTAGTATTCCATCCATTCCATTCCGTGGCGGTCATTATGTCCTGCATTCTCGCCAGACCGTCATTGAGACCCTTTGTTTCAAACAAGTGGGGAGGAAATACGAACCTACGGAAGGGCGGGGAGTGAGGGAGGCAGAAGAAAATGATTCCACGACCAAAATGATGTGCGAGGAAATGGGTGGAGGAGCAGAAGCCGTGGGAATTGAATATGACGAGTGACGAATCCGAAGGCAGGAACCGTCGAAACATGTCGCATTGCGCGAGACTCAAAACGGAAAATTCTTGCATATATTCTTTTTATGACCCCATTCCAATTTTACCGATACGACTAAACCAACCCCATTAGAACTTTGCACAACATATCCCATCAACGTCTACTGGAGATTAAGTGAAGTGAAAATTCTGAAAGGTGCAACTGTCTGCAAATACGATTCATGACATCAAAGATGAGGAAGGCACGTGACTTATTCCTTTAATTCAAAGAAGGACGCCAGTAGCCGAAACATGCCCTCGTTTGCGGGTCTTGGTAATCTGATAGGCCCCCCTCCTATTATGCCGCACCTGACAAGTTGTTTGCTCTTTCTCCAGAATTGGGCGTGGTCAAATATTCCGAGTAATAGTCATTCCAGACCCACGATAAAGGGAACGGGTCTCCCGGCGTTTTTAAGTGTCATTCCGTCCATTTGATTGATCACTGCCTCCGGTGTTTACGGACTTTCCTGCGGAATAATTGAAATGTGGTTTTAGGTCACCACTGGCATTAATTCTCTTTTCCGAGCAAATATTTGGTGTATTTACACGGCTACTGCATTTAGCATTTCATTATCACTGAGTGAGACCGGCGCGTCCCGTAACGTTTCAATATGCAACTCAATTTAAATTGATCAAGGTTTTTCGGAACATAAATTACACATCTTTGCGATGAAAAAGTATCAGGCATGTCTCCAAATAAAAGCTAATCAGTTTATCGCGTCGGACATAATGAAAATAAAATTTTATTGATCATAATTAGATTGTCTGTCTTCAGTCCTCGTTCCTTCCGTTTATGTCCCCAAAGATAAATTCTTTGATTGGTTAAATATACGTTGAAACAAACAACTGGATATCTGCTAACAAATTGGAAATGTATATCCAATTAAATATTTTTCCGATTGCAGTTAAATCTGGGGAGATCGTTGATTCAATGATTTTAACGTTAAATTCAACATTTTCAGTTTAGTATAGTAACATTTATTTAACATTTAAATATAAGCCGAACCCTACTAGCCGCCAAGAATGTGTGTGGCAGTGGGTCATGAACCTTCAGTTACTAAATTAATTAGTGTTTGCAGTTAGTTGTTCGTAGCCGGTTAATCGACCGCAGCATTTCCGTTTTTATTGTTGAATGTTGTGATTGCAAGTAGTGCGGGGAAAGAAAGACTGTTGGTATCCATTAGTTTTACAGTTTTTTCTCCTTTATTTTATCCGAATGGTCGAATCCTGAGATATATTGAGGGGTCTTAATCGGTGTCGTTAGTTAAATCGAATATCCAGTACATTTCTTATAGTCTATAAGTTTCACCGTCTATCTTCTCACTTGGAGGATAACCAATTTCTTTATTTACCGCGGTACACTCCCTTTCCTATTGTTACATTACTTCAGAAGGCTAGCAGTCATTCTTTGTACCTCTACTGTCTCCCTTATGAACCCATTCTGCGTCGAGTTTTAAATACTAGCCCCGTATTCCAAGTACGGTCTCATCATTGCAAAGTCACGCCTCTTTCTCACTTTCTCATTACATTTTCCTACAACTTGTCGAGTGAATCCAATTCTTTGAAGGCAGTTCCATGACTCTAACACTAATTGTTCTGAATATTGTCTTTCGACCTGGTCATTTTTGTTTGCAGTCTTGAATTTACTATTTATTTTCTCTAAAATATCAATATATCACATTTTTTTAATATATAAATCCAAGCACCAATTTAAATTATTGTTTAAATCACGGAAAAGTAATCCCTGGCTGAATTAAGGCTTTATCCATTCATATCACCAAAGATGGGCAATCTTATTAAGGTCAATGAGATTGTATACCACTATGTCCAATGCGCTCAATTTATTATAATTTACTTTGAGACATATATGATACTCGTTAATTGTAAAGAGGAGTATTTAATGCTTGTAAAATCTTAATCAATTGCAATCGAGTTTCATGTTAACACGGTATTCGTTATGGGACGCAGGAATCTACTATTTACGTGGGAAGTAATATCGTTGCTGTAGAGTAGGAAGAGTAGTGAGCCTAAATTATTTCACTGCGGCACTTTGTATATTTCGATCTAATGCCATATAGTGCTACAATTTGCTTTCGCAGCGCGATAGGAATTCTCTTATTCATTTGTGAAATACGTCGTTAAAATAAATTAGTTCAAATACGACGTGAGAAAAAGTTCCAACTGTGTTTCGTATGACCTACTGCTTTTCAATCATTGCTGGCTTTAGCCGAGTATGTTCCGAGTGTCGAAGAAGGTCATCATGTTATAAATGTGTATATTCTCTATAATTTTGTGCGATATCGAAGCTATAAATATTGACCTGTCCTTGCTATTTGCCTTGCCTTGGTAGACTGGAGTAATGAGAGCCATGTTGCAGTCTTTGGGCAAGTTATTTGAGAATGTGTTGCGTGAAACAAGTTACGTGTAACTTCATGGGTTCGGTTCTTTAATATCATAAGGGGTAATTATTCCGTAACCAGAGCTTAATGATTTTTTTTCGGATGAAAGGAAAACTTTAGTAGTAGTAGTAGTAGTTTTGAGGGGAGGCGACCGACAGCTAAGGTCATTTGCGCCATAGGGGAAGGACAGGAAAGGATGAAGGGTGGAGATAAACCCGGCGTCGGCATTAGCCTACTCTTTACGAAAGGCGCCAAGGGGTCCGCGGCTTAACGTCTCATCCGACGGACGGCGTACTCACTCAAAGTGCCCTCCACAAAGCACCTCAGGGATCGAGATACCTCTGAAAAATATTCAACACCGCCGGGATTTGAACCCGCGCCCTCAGGGTGGGAAGCCAGTACGTTAGCCCCCGCACCATCTCGATCCCCAGGAAAACTTTTGGAAACCAAGTCGTACGGATAAGGCTTTCAGTAAAAGTACGTATTATGTCCAACGTACGGTCGCCACAGATGATGATCGATCTGAAAATAGTGGTTGTAAAACTGACTTTATTTTGACTCTATTCTTTTTCCACCATTCGCTCCCGTCGGAAAATTTACTCGTACACCATTCCGTTTCTCCTGAATTTATCTAACCTATGACCAAATTGATTTCGGGTTTTCGTCCAAATAGTCACCTTACGATTAGCTTAAAATAATGTTGGGTTTAGCGCATTAGCGTCTTAGTTTGTACTCGATATTATTCCAGCTTTGATCAGAGTCTAACTTGTATACTATTTCTAAATTTAGGGAATAAAATTCTTTGCCGCCTTAATGCAGATCTCACTTCTTTGTTTTACCTTCTTGGATCTTAGGGAACTTTTCTGAATTTAAGATGTAAGTTTTTCTTCGTTCCGCCGCAAACTATTTTTAGGAAGGACATCCTCCTTGTTGAAATTTCAGCATTTTATTGTGACTTCCGCCCATTTTTTTCTGAAGTATCTTCCTAATATCCTTAAAATTTCATTGCTAAAAATGAATATTTTATCTTTTTTTCTTGTCCAATCTTGCCAGTCTCCTGTGCGTGTCAACAAATATCGTTTTATGATCACTTATAACCTCAATTTATACGACACTTGACCTAATTAATACGGTTGAAATAGAAAAAATGTTGAGTTTTAACTGGTTGATCAAACGAATGTTTAGGACGTATGCTAAGAATCGCCTAGCATGACCCTCGGTTCATAGCACTCTTTTCTATAAGGTAATTTTCCAAAGTTCATTAATAGTTTATCAAATCTTAAGATTTTTTCAAATCAGTACCATATAAATTAGTTTTAAAATATCCGTAATAGCCTAATGGTTGGATTAGAAGTGACTCCTCATAAAATCAAGAAATAAAAATCTATTTGATGGTTTCTGGCTCAAATTTTAGAAAGTTCATCTTCATGAAATAAAAAATACAATCTATATTTCCACTCTTCTTTATTTATGTACAACTAATTTCAACGCTTAGGCGTCATCATCAGGTACGGGTGACGCCTAAGCGTTGAAACTAGTTGTGCGTAAATAAAGGACAATGAAAAAATACATTGTGTTCTTCATTTATTGAATTAAAATCTAATGATAATATGATAGTTAATTTAATATCTTCGATTCCTGAAATCGTCACTTTTTATTTTGCATAATCGATGCAACAAATTCTACTATAAATATTAACACACTCCTTTAGCTATCAAATATTCCCTTGGCATCATATTCTGCACCAGTTAAGAGATATGATATTATCTCATTAACCAAATTTTTTCCCTTGAAAAATTCTCTGGAACCAGGTGGCATTAATACCAGAACGCCTTAGATTGCCATTTCAAATTTTGGATTGGCATTAGATTAGGAATGTAAATTCATTGTAACAAACACGGAATTTCCAATTAAAAACTGTGGCCATGCTGTCACTCGAAAAGGGCAAACAACCGATAAGCAGTACTGGATATCAGCTCACTAATATCAATCTTTTTTCAAGTTTCGGAAAAGCCTGTCAAAATACCTCAATTGGGGCGTTTTTAGGAACAATCAAGTTCATATGGCTGAGGTCAGGCAAGGTAACAAATGGTGTACTTTTCACTTCGGTGAATTACGCCCGGCAATACATGAAAAGAAGTCTATTGAAGTCTTTTATACTTTACAAAATAATATTATTGTTAACAAATTGCAATGAATAGGTATTCTTGGAGTAACCTTGGAATATTTCCGAAGCATGTGGTTTTTCAGCGTGTAAAATTTAAGTTATATACAGCGACTTCTTAAAATTGTCCCTCGATTGTATAGCAACTTTCTGTTTTGAAATTAGTTCTTTTTTATATCATAACTATTACTGACACACATGTTCCCTCATTAGAAACTAGTTTAAATTCCGCGTGGTTGATATGGAAAATAGTTTTGCCACATAACCTTGGCAGCACATAGAAACGGATATGGATATGAAGTGCAGATTACGTAGATAGTTTATATTTATGCAATAGGTTATGTTTGAGTTGAAATACTGAGTTAATATGTTTTTACTTGGAAAATAATAGCACCTAAAATTCGAAATCACAATAAAAGCTCAGATTTTGGGATTCCAGCCATATTGCGTAGTCCATTGGTAGCGTCGGTTTTTTCCTGTTGGCTGGCGTATTCAGGTCAGTTGATATTCTGATCTTAAGATGTCAGCAGAATTGCTGGAAAAACTGCTGTCATTAATAGGCAACGCAATACGAACGGGATCTCAAAAGTAGGGCTTCATCCTATTTCCTATTTCTGAAGCCGCGAATATCTGAGAACCAAAATGCGGAGGTTAGCCAATAAATAACTCGCAAAACTGGACAGAGGCAACAGTACTCAAAGTAACTTCCTGTAGCTCAATTCATTTTTCTGAATATTCACCCCGTAAATTTAGACACTTATTCTATCACTTTACAAGTCTTTGATAGCTAGCGGTAACTTAGTCTTTGGTTAGCTGTCGCAGACAACGGGTAACCCCTACGGTATAATCATTTCCAAAACTCCAGCCGTAGTAGTGAATTTCCAGGAACCCAGACAAATGAAAATCACTGGAGGCTAACTTGGAACTATACGGTGCATGTAATGAGCGTTTTCAATGAAATGCCTGTAATAGCTCCTGCGTTTGTCTTACTGACGTTTACGATTTATTTATTGACTTTACCTCTTATATCAAAAATTGTACCCTCAACGTTATTCTGTGTGTGCCCGAGTATTGAAAGAGTGAATACGGTCAATTACTACTATGTACACACAGAACAATGTAAAAACATTAAAAAAGCACACCGATGCGGTTTTAAGAGGACAGTCATCCTGGTTATTTAAAATTTGGCCATATGGAATTCTATATCTGTACGCAAATAAATGTGATTTGTATTCATAAAGTCTGTAAATTAATATATTGGCTAATTTACTGTCAAGGTACTAAAAATATATTCCGAGTACGTAAAATTCATTCCAAACTGCTGTTATTTTACAGACGACAATTATGGGAGTATTGCATTCAAATTCCCATTATAAGCACACCTTTTTTTGATATTTATGAATCGAAATTAATTTCCACGAGGGTATATTTATTAAATGGGTCACCAGCATTCCTTTAATACGATGAATTGATAGTTGATCGACTATTGTGCCCCGTTGATCGACATACACTGCACAAATTTTACAATAGGTATAATACCCGTGATACAAATTGTACTCGAGTGACTAGATCAAATCTAAAACAAAATAAAATATCATTCATATACGTATTTATTGCCAGCGGCATAACATTTATTACCCAGTGATATTATATATGATGATAGCAGTCATCTCTTTAGCAAAAACAAAAATGCTTGTTAAAATGAAATACAAAGGTATACGTGAATCAATCATGTTTTTTTAAATCCATTTTTATATTTAATTTACATTCATGCTGTGCTTATTTAGCTCAGTTATTACTTCTTACATTTGTTGGCCTTAAGTATAAATATGCGGCAAATCAATATTTTATCTGAGTATCCCTTATTATTATGAACTTTAATTATGCAATTTGTGACAGAAGAAATTACACATGAAATGTATGTTTTACAATTAATAAAAAGATCTGTCAGCAATACCTTGGTTGGTACCCAATGTTCCATTATCTAGTTTTAATAATTGTCTTTATTTTTTAGTATTGCTTGTTGTACCATTTAAGCTTTCAATTTCCTGCTCATTTATCCATCGATTTCAAAACTAGTGGGATATTTTGGAATTTATGAATCTTTGCTTAGCTAAATTCAGGCTCCTATTTAAGTTGAACTGCCTAACTTCATGTTGGTTTTTACCGATTGTACATATAAAAATGTAAATAAAGAAGTTATATTCAACAGTAGGCATCAAAGTAGAAAAATTAAATGCAACAAATCAATTTTGTCAATTTCTCATCCTATAATTTATTTCTATTTTTTAACGCCAATGAAAATGTTGGCAACTAAATAAAATTTTTAAAAGAAAAATTTTAACAAATAGGTGAAAAAAATAAAAAAATTAAAAAAATGGCATTGAAATGTTTTTCCCTAAATTTTATTTTAAAATATACCTCGGCAGTTTTACAAGTTCACCCCCCCTAGACATCTAGGCAAGGATGGAAAACATTGGTTCAATGGACATTTTGAAAATTTCAATTTTTGAAATTATCATTATTTTTGAAATGGAGGGGATCAGGATGGTGCGGTGGCTAACATATAGGCTTTCCACCGAGAGGGCCCGGGTTCAAATCCCGACGGTGTTGAATATCTTTCAGTGGTATCCCGATCCCTACTTGAGGTGCTTTGTGGAGAGCACCTCGAGTGAGTACGCCGTCCGTCAGCTGCGGACCCCTTGGCGCCTTTCGTTAAGAGTAGGTTAATGCCGACGCTGGGTTTCTCATCAACCCATCATCCTTTCTCATCCATCCCTAATCGCGCAAATCACCTAAGCTGTCGGTCACCTCCCCTAAAACTACTTCTCCTTTTCAAATGGATTTTGAAAAATTTATTTATTTAGCATTTATCCGAAAACAGCACTTTGGTCTTTTACAGCGGACTTTTAACAATGATATAACAATGTAAACAAATACAAATACCCAAGCCCTCGATGGGGAAAAACCCACTAAGGCGGGAATAGACGAACCTGCAACCTTTAGGTTGGCGCGCGTGGACGTTACCCCACCGCCATCGGGGTCGGTAAACAGGCCGTGAATACCACATATATATGTACATTCAATTTCATAATTACATGTGAAGTGGGCCACCTAAAACTATGCAAATATGCTTGCTATGACCATTTTTATACCAAAAGTTTTGGAAATGCATTAATAAATTAATATACGTACAGTAAATGCGCATTAATGTGTTTGTCTAGCAAAAAGTTACTTTTTTGATTTCCTTAATTCATATAATACTGTAAAATATCAGAAAAACACACTCGCAGTCCCTGTGCAAAGTAAAAACAAGAAGGAGGGAGGGAGAAAAGGAAAATATCGATTAGCAAAGGGCTTTGACTCCATAGTAACTCGATTCGCCATGACTACACGCAACAGCGAATTTCGTTTACATTTCCGTTCCTCATGATGCCTCGCTGCCGTTGACGGCGCTTCCATCTCTTTCACCAGAATTATATCCGCTTCGCTCAATTCCCTTTTATGTCTCAAACTTTCTTAAGCAGGCAATTCCGAGTCCAACTCCGCTCGGGCGAAAGGGTCATTCCGCAAAGTCAGAAAGGATATTCTCCATATGCACATTCTATCACTGAATGTGCCTAAATATGGGTCGTGTAACAAGTTGGACTTAGGTCGGAAAAGAGGATTCCAATTTCATCGGAAAAAATCATATTCCGGTCAAGCCAAATGATGCTGTACATCTCTCTTCGCCCTCCCCATTTGTGTACCGGATTTGGGTATCTATCAGAATCGAGGGGTTAATCCGATGAAGCTTTCGTGGTGCTCCAAGCATGAGTGACATTAATTTTGCGAGACGTAGGAAGGTGAGGGTTGGGCAAATAATGGTAGGAATCGAGGGAAGATAGTTTCGAAACATTAACGGCGGGATGCGAGATTTTATATACCATACACCCTTCGCAACAGTTTTTCAATCATCTCATTTCTTCACTTTAAGTATTTACCGATTCCCATTAGTCCTTATTCTAGACTTAGTGAAAGTTTCTTGCTTCGCTTTCTCGCCTCCTTTCTTTACTCTATAATCCCCTTAACCTTTCTTCAGCATATCATCGCAAAATATTTGTAATTGAAACTTTCTCAACTCCCTGGAGGCTATGTCAAATGATGAGGTACTCCTTAATCTATATCTATTGCCAAATGACATGTTGTGATTGAATTTAAATAATTTATATGACATAGCTCTTCCTTTTTCAATACATCTTTTTCATCCGCTTTTGATTTTACTCCGGAGGAGTGTATGCTATTTTCGAACCATGTCTACGAAAAAAAGGCTATTTGGTACACAAAACTTGTATTTCTCCCTCGTTAATCTTACTCCCAAAAACACTCCTATTTGTGCCCCCGCGCCAACGAAGGAGGGGGGGGGTGCAATCACCGTCGCCCAGCTCTTCATTCGGCTCCTCCATCTCTATTAAGTCGTCATCTCTCAGCATCCCCAAAACCCAAAACCTCCCCAATTATATCCCCGGGTCCAATCACTTAAAATCCTTTCCATTTCCCATCCTTTACTATTGGCGCCTGCATTTCGTGTCACTCTCCGGCGTGAGGCTTTCAGGCTGTACGAGTAGGCGTGGACCCATCTACGTCCCAATTCCATTGAGGAGGGCTCTTTCATTCGCCACCACTCCCCCCCCCCCTCCTGCCAGCTACGCAGAAGTAGGCAGAGGTTATGGCGGAGGGAAAATGGGGCATATTTTCTCCCCGTCCCTCGGAAGGAGTGAAAGGCGGTGAAGAGGTAAAGTACTGGAATTAGTGATTCGCAATATTTCAAACAAAAAATAATAAGAATCGGTGCTATTTCGCGTTATTTGGGCTCCTTGATGGAGAATCCTCCATTTTGAGAGCAGGTGCAGAGAGTTTTAGTATCTGAAGCGAACTAAGGAAAGTCTCCGTGTCTCGGTAGTATAAAAATCTTGAAGAGGGTTATTCAACGAGGGAGTGTTCTCAGAGCAAGGCCATAAGAAGAGTAAAGAAAAGAACACAAGGAGAAAAAAATCATTAGGTGAAGAAGCATTTACAAGGAGGAGGGAGTTAATGGCAGGGAAATTGAGCAAGGATGTCGGGGAAAAATTTTGGTAAGGAGTATAATTTTTTACTGTACGGAAAGTTCGTTGCTGGGACAAAATAACAATCCTAGATTGGAGATTTTAGATACGGTAGTGTGGAGGAATTGAAATGGACGGTGAAGAATACTAAAGAATACGTACTAGGTATTTTAGGGGAGGAGACATGATTATTAAGATAAATCCAACGGATGCAAAAAAAGTGAATGTAGAGCGTTTTAATTGGTGGAGGGATGTTGAAGATTAATGGAAGAGAGTACGTTATGCAATGAGGTAGAGGGAGGAAAAGAATGAGCATGTCGAACGGAATGCAATGAGGTAGAATGTATCGTATAAATATTGGTTGAGCCTTGTTGAGTGGGGCTTCGCAGTGTAGGGCTGGTTTGTCTGTGTCCGTCCAAAGGTTACCTAAATATTAGTCTAAATTTAAAAAAAATCCTTTTCTACGAATTAAGTTGTGAATTATGTGTGATTTGAAAAAAGATCTTATTGATTCTGATACTACTACACACCCTGGAGAGGATAATGTTACGTCTAAGACAGTAAATACATGAATTCAAAAGTACTCTCGCGGATACAAGCAATATGTACATTCAGTTTGTATTCCATTAAAACGAAAAATATCTTCCAAGGAGCAGAGAGAGATGGCTTTTACCTTAGATCCATCCCAGATGTAACAAAGTTTTGGCCAAATTTACAGCCAGCGCCGAATTTCTTTCTCAAGAAAGAGTGGCGAGGAGGAGAGGGACATCATAAAGATCCTTTGAAGGAGTATAAATGGGAAATATTTTGAGAGAGATATCTAACTGCAACGAGTTGGAGTTTGATCGGTCGATAGCCCGTTTTATTACCTCTACCTGCGCCGTGGAAATGTCTCTGAAGGGTAAGCTATGTTACACTTAAATGAAACGATTATTTTAACAGGCGCCAAGTTACCACTTTACAATTCATTCAGTGCAGCAGCAAAAAGCAAAGATTTGCTTTGATTAGAAATCATTTATATCATTAATTATCTTCCAATTATTTACAAGAAATATATTTCCAAACAATATCCTCAACTTTAATCTATCCCAACGCAGACGACAGCGTTTGCAATTCTTTTATCATTTACATAAGTCCGCATGTAGTATCAGGGGTATATATAATAAGTATTCTTATGCAACAAATAAAACATTCAATTGATTAGTGATTTTTACTCATTGTATCAAAAATAGATAAAAATTTCACTGGAAAATATTCATTTAATATCACGTATTTTTAATTCAAATGGAAAAGCAACCTAACTATAGGTTTACTGCAGCCCTCCATTCTACTCTATTTAATGCCAATTCCCTCAATCCTTGATACCCTCTCTGTTTTACATCCTTCTTAATTTGTCCTATGGACATGTCTCTCGGTATTCCTCGTGGAATCTTCCCTTCTATTTTTCCTTCTATTATATTCCTAATAAATCCATTGTGCTTCAATGTGTGTCCAATCCATCTATTTCTTCTCTGCCATAAAGTTCTCCATATGGTCCTATCCCCTTCTGCTCTTCTATATATCGTACTTCCTCGTTCGTTACTTTGTCGGTCCATTTAATCTTCATCATTCTTCTCCAGCACCATGTTTCAAAGGCTTCTATTCTTCGCTGGTCCACTTTTCCAATATTCCAAGTCTCGGAATCATAGATAGCAATGCACCACACGAAAGTCTTGACGGATTGCTTCCTTGTTTCCAGCCTTAGGTTCTTTGAGAATAGTAATTGCCTCTTATTCATGAATTCGTTCTTAGCGTGGGCTATTCTTCGCTTGATGTCGGTCGAACTCCTTCCATCCCAAGTTATGCCGCTACCCAGGCAGATGAAGGATTCTTCACTTGCTCTAGTTTCACCCCTCGAATCGTGATATCTACATTCAGCTTCTCTCTTCCTAACACAAGGATTTTAGTTTTCTTCTTGTTGATGCTCATATTATATTCCCTCAGTACTTGGTCCCTAGCACTTGGAGTTGCTTGCAGGTCCTCTCGCGTTCCCACCACTACTGCGATGTCATCTGCAAACCGGAGCACTTTGGTTCTTTTCCATTTACCTTGACTCCTTTGATTCCAAATTTTTCTGCTCCTTTTATTACCACTTCCAGGTATGCGTTAAAATATTGCTGGCGAGGGTTGCATCCTTGTCTTACTCCTTTGTTTATTTTGGCTTATATTTTTCTTCCACTTTTCGTTTGCATTGTTGTAACCTGATTCTTGTGTAGAACGATTAGTATACCTACTATAATTAAGCGTATTGTTTTACAAAGAACAGATTATATTAATTGAGAATACTATTGAGATATTACGAATAAGACACTTCCTGACTTTCATTCAAACAGATCTTGTTATTTCGAAGGAAATGCGGTCTCAGACGCTTTTAAGAATGCACAAGAAAGTTCAATGAAGAGCCTTTAACCTCAACAAAGTAAAAATGACCAAATTTAAGTAACAAATGCCTGGTCTGAAACTAGAATATCAGAACATCCATTCCTAAGAGAAAAGAGGTGCCAGAAAAAACAGCATGATAACTTTATCTTATCATCAAGAGATTTCTCAAAATCGAAAGCTGTTTCCTCAGATATGACTAACTTGCAAATGGACGTGTAAAAGTACGAATGAACGAGCTAAAATTACAATTTCGAATTATTATCTATTTTTTAAAAAGTTAATGGAATAATAAGAACAGCTTGAATGTGGAGGCACGGGACAGTTATGAATATAGATTTAGCATAAGGCATGATAAACAAAGAGTTTCTACAGAAAGCATGTGATAAAACATATCCAATTAAAACTGATCATCAGATGGGATAATCATATCAGATACATTTTCAAAACGATGGCTGGATGACAACAGTTCTCTAGAGACACGAGAAGGAAACAATTTGAGGCGACCCAAGAGATGAGACGCATGATGTAAGGAAATTATATTTGTCAAAGGAAACATGAACAAATGTGAAGTAGCTATAAAATAAAAATATCAAGTATAAAGATACCTAAAGACAACTGAGGACTAATTACGAATTAAGACATCACTTTTAATTCACAGCAAGTAAATAGGATAAACTGCACTACAGTAAACGCAGTAACGTAAAGTATGCATATCCATATTTTATTTCGCTTATCTAAATAGTTTATTAAGCGTTTCATGGCACTGGTTTCCAAAATAAATTGCCACTGTCGTAGTATGTGAAGCCATGATTCAAAGCGGCAGGTTGCAAGTAATGATTTAGATGGGCTACATTCATGATCCACCTAATCCGAATCCCCGAGTTTATGCGCATGTGCGCGGGCCAAGAGTATTGTTCGGGTCGCAGGCAAATGGCCGATATGGGCGGCGGCAGAGCAATTATTCAGAGAGCCCGCGTCCGTCCGTCGTTTGGAGAAAGCCATCCGGGCATCCTCCTCCTGAGGGGTGATTTATTCCGAGTTCTCAGAATGTGGGGAATCGAATGGGCATAACCACGACAGAATGAGAATCAATCTAATAAACCAGATATACGCGGGAAAACCTTTACTAAAGTGGAAGGGATGAAGAATTTTGCTAAAGGTCAAACCTGATTTTCAATTTTTCCGTATGCCCCTTCCTTCTTTCCTATGAACAGTTTTGGACGGCTTAAAAAATGTTAAGAAACGCTGGAAAAAGTGTATAGAGATGAAAATATATTATATCTAAAAACGGACAGTCTACTCAAAATAATATGTTATATATAATTTAAATGTATATATTTTTTAACTTATATATTTATATATATGTGAGCCACGGCAGTCCAGGGGTAGAGCGTTGGACCGAAGGGCCTGGGTTCGATTCCCGTGCAAGTTTCTCTGGGCACCCTCAGCTCCACCCAAGGCGTCTGATTTTTCAGGTACCAGATCTTCCTTCCACACCGGTACAGGGAAAGGAACTGGCACCCCCACTCTGAAGTGGGAGATTCATATACCGTCGTGCTTAGCACTGGGTGAACTCTACCATCACCTATACCAAACCGACCTTTGGGTTGATTACTGTGCTTATGGCTTTTATGTGTGTATATATATATATATATATATATATATATATATATATATATATATAACTAATGTGAGAGTCTCACGGATGTAAATAATAATGTATATGGTGTTGGCACTAGCAAACAGAAATAAAAAAAACACAAAAAATAGAAAAGAAACAAGTTTTCGAATTTTAGAAGGAATCAAGGAGCCAGGTAAACAAATAAAAAGTTTTTGTAACTCCTTCATTTCTGGAAAGAACCAGGTATTAATATTACACAATAATTACTCCAATATTCACATATTTTCATCTCTACTCCGCTCCCAAAACTTCCCATATTATTCACACACTTCTGAAAATTCCCCTCCCAACTCTTCCCCTTTCATCTAGCGACTCCTGGACCTTATGCTATAACCTCCTCCTCAGTTCCTTCCTTCTCTTCCTTGAGAAAGGTAGCTTGACCGCCGAAAATTCGAAAACGAGGGTCTTTTCTTTTTTGTGTGTTTCTGTGTCTTTGTTTACCAGTGCTAATGCCATAGAAATTACATATTTACCATAAACCATAAACATTAAATAACTTTTAGAAATAACATAACCATAAACACAGTAATCAACCCGAAGGTCGGTTTAGTAGGTGATGGTAGAGTTCACCCAGCCCTATACGGCGTGTGAAATTCACACAACAGGGTAGGGGGGCCAGTTCCTTTCCCTGTGCCGATTATGGTTTCCCAGGAAGATCTGGTACCAGAAAAATCACTAAGGTTGGGTGAAGCTGCAGGGGCCCAGAGTCCCTTGTTCGGGAATCGAACCCGGGCCCCTCCGGTCAGCAGTCCAACGCTCTATCCCCTGGACTACCACGATTAACATACATACATATATATATTTACATATATATATTTACATATATATATATATATTTACATATATATATATATATATGCATTAAAATGATACATATTACTCCTATTAGAAGAATTCCCGCATCACCTCTAATATCTTTTATAGTCAAATGATACGTGCATAGCTCATGATACGCAATGTCTCGGCGACCAAATCTTTATAGGGAACCAAAGAGACTCCCCCTATAATATTAATGTGTGAAAGTTGAATGGCCGTGGGGCTTAGTGTAAAGTGAAATGCACTCTCACCAACGAAAACGAACGATGTGGGTTCATTAATGTGGTTTTTCATGACCCATGAGGTATGCGTGTGTGTTTTACGTAGTATACATTTTCGCAATCAAATCTTAATATTTTACTGACATAAAACGTTAAATAGTTACATATTTTGTTTACCTAATGAGATCCTTGAATAATTAAGTTAGAGAGCATTTCATTAAGCAAGAAACCAGATAAAAACGCTGTTTTTTTTGATTAATTTTATTGCAAACAAATAACAAGTTGTTTAAATGCTGTAAATGAACTAAACTTATTTACATACCCCTCCATTTTCGGTTTCATGTGTTATTTTCTCATTTTGTTAAAAAATAAAGCGCGTAGTAGTATTTTTTTTTGACTCAGCGACGAAGGAACTTCTGCTAATTGGTGAACTGTGTGAAGCCGTCCATCGTCATCAAATCATTATCTTTGTTTCAAACCGCGAATGAAAAAACGGTGAGTTTATATTTTATTTTATTTAAATGAAGACAATGGAGTCGCAAACAGAGAGAGCATTTCTCAGAAACAGAGTGTGTACCTCTTCACACTAGTTCTGGCTGCCATGGGATAGTCCTACACAACAATGGGCCCTAATCCCGTGGCAACAACTGGAACTAGGGCACGGATATGCCCTCCCTTATCCGTCTAGTGATTAACAGGAGAGAACTTCTGCATCGCATTTTCCAGCTTCTTGGGACGCGTCGCAAATTAGTAAGTTAAACACATCCAGCTTTTAATTTCCAAAAAAACACGGTGTAAATAAGGTTTATCCTCATTGAGTCGTTCGATTGATTTGTGAGAGATTTTTTTTTTAAATAGAAAATAAGGAATATCAACAAGATTCATCACCTAGACACTGATATTGTGCTTAGCGCAATATTATTACCCGCATGTTGTTTGAAAAACTTAGGAACAAAAGGGCGAAAATATTTGACACGCCTCCTAAATCCTTCTACATCAAATTTCTAATATCTCTGATGCTAAAGATTCCGACACAAGCCGGCTTGAGACTCACTCCTAATTCTCCGAAGCGCCGCCAGCCATAAGATCCAAATACCATGAGTTCGGAGATTATTCGGTCTATATTTCATATTTGTACTATTTTTTATGATTTTTATCAATTTTGGAACGTCAAAATTAACTGAATTTGAGATCCAATCTCTTAAAAATTTAACCGTCGAACTTTGCCGAATCGAACAGATGGAATAAAAGCAGAAACAAACAGAGATGGACTGAGAAGAGGACGAGGTGCAAAAAGAATCTGTGTTGGCGATCGATCAAAGCGGAGAGAACTTTTGAGGGTCAATATAGTCCACGGGGATGGACTCGCCTAGTAGCCACCTCTCTCTCTCTCTCTCTCTCTGCGGGAGGAGGAAACTCTCACGGAACCTGATGGATTCCGGCCGAAAATAGCAATCGCAAATCTCTTTTAAGAAGTCTCTGAAAGCTCCACCTTTTTCCAATGTAGTAGCAGCAGTTTCATTTCTTCCCCAATGCTTTCAGCATCTTTTCGGATAAGCCGACGGAGTGAATGAGACACACGCTAACCTTTATTACACCCTTTGGAGAGCCTTTGGTCCTTAGTAGAGGAATTCTTTCAGGCAATGGAAGAAATAACCATAATTCTACCGAAGATTTCTTTTACAACTATATCAAATATGAATTACTAAGATTTGAAATTAAATATAAGTAATATATTAGACATAAAGATCGCTAAAACGAGTCGACGGACGATGAAGGGTGAAAGAAAGAAGGTCTCTCAATCGCAACATAACGTAGAAATGATAACGGATGCTTTTTAAAGCAGGTTACTTCTTTTATTATTCATGGAACAGTCATTTAACCAAACCCAAAATTCACGTTATTTAAGGGACAATAAAAATTGTTTCCTTCATCAAATAAGGCCTATTGTGAACCTCGCTCTCAATATCCTTAGCGATGGAATTTCAGATTGTTTTTTAAGGGCTATATCTTGCATTTGACCGTTTCAGAGTGTGTTAAGTTAGTTTGTAACATTCATTCAGAGGTTATCGATAGATTTTGAGCGGGAATAATCTTATTTTCACAAAAAAAATATTTTTTCCCCAATCGTTGATAAATGTGAATTCTTTTGGGATGTCATTGCGGAAATAACGTAACACCGAGAATAGATGACAAGAAATGTTCTACTCTACTTTTATGTGCATTTACGTTCCATGAAAGACCCATAAAAACTAAAAATACATATCCTAAGGTAAAGCATAAGCCTGTGTTAAGTTGATCAGAACTAACCTGCATTGAATACACCCTTTGTGACATATACATTCATCTACAAAATGGCATGAAATCATCGACAATGTGAAGGAAAAAAATCCTTATATTGGAACGCAATTATACACTCCCTGGAGACAAATATTCAATGAAATATGTCAGGTGATCGCCACACAATTATCAATAAAATATAATTGTTATATTTAAGCAGACAGGAACGAGGTGAGCTTAGAATTATTTGGAAATAACAAATACGAAGACTATAACAATTTTCTACTTTATAAAGATTTATTCCCGAATAATTTCGATGCACTACATTATTTTCAAGTGTAAGTGCATAAATAAATCTTTATTAAGTGGAAAATTGTAATAGCCTTCGTACCTGTTCCTATGGAACGGTCCACCACATCACACCTGAATCTGTGATTGAATGTTTTGACAGGTTAGCGGTAAACATTCTTATAGCTCTCCTTTTGCATGCCAAGGATTATAACTCTTCCTAAAAGAAATTTAGCAATTTTTGTCTCGCTTCCATTCGCCAAATACTGCGGTAAAACAGAAACGTCGCCAGGTATGTTTTAATGCGAGTCGTAGATAAAGTACGTATTTGAGAAAGTGAACGTTCAGGGTATCGTGAGAAGAGGAATGGGGAGAGGAGGTCGGAGGGAGAATGGGGTGCAGTTAAGTGGTTGGGATGGATCCGCGGTGTCTGGTTACGGGAGATGGTCAGAGAGGGTGGAAGCAAGAGGAGGGTGTGGAGGGCTGATGGTGAGTGAGGATGGGGGAAGGGGATGAGCGACCGACCAATCTCCCCCGAACAACAGGCCCCACGCCCCCTTATCTTTTCGCGCACGCCTCAAGGAGCTCTCCTCGGGCGATCGTCCCCTCACTACGGAACAAAAGAGGAGCTCCGCGCGAAAAGGAGCAAAAGAATCGATCTGAGACGGGACTGCACGGGGGCGGAATGACTGTGGACGAAATAATTGGGTCACTCCTCTCCGGTCGACTACGGAATCCATGGGCGTCTCCAAGGGTATCTCCACTCATACGCACGCACCCAGAGCCAACACCAATTCCACTATCCAAGCAATTAATCGTCACGTCTTGAACATAGCAGCGGTTTGATGTTATTAATATCCCACCGTATTTCACAAATTGTGCCCACAGGGTTTTGGTAACAAAGAAAGTTCTGAAAGGTTAAAGTTATTCTTCAATATTATTGGGTGCCCTCATACATATCTCTATGATTTAAAATACTTTATAAGAGTTTATAGCAGAAAAACGGAAGGATCTAAAAAAGAGGCCACTAAACGTATTGGATCGAGTTCTTCAAAGATACAACATGAACATAAACAAGACGAAGACTAAAATCCTAGTATGTGGAAGAGAGAAGCGGAACATAGTGATCACACTGAACGGATAGAAATTAGAGCAAGTGGATCCCTTCACCTATTTCGGAAGTATCATCACATGGGACGGAAGAAGTACTATAGACATCAAGCGAAGAATAGCTCAAGCTAAGAGAGCATTCACAATGAAAAGACAACTGCTGTATTCAACGAAAATAGAACTACAGAAGAGGAAACAATACGTGGAAATATTCGTATGGGGTGTGGCACAATGCATGATCAGCAGCATGGACCATCGGTAAAGTAGACCAGAGAAGACTAGAAGCCTTCGAAACCCGGTGCTGGAGGAGGATGCTTAAGATCAAATGGACGGATAAAATAAGAAATGAAGAAGAATACAGACGAATAGAAGAAGAACGGACCTTATGGGACTCCATAGAGAAAAGAAGAACCAAATGGATTGGCCACACCCTGAGTCACATGGATTCGTGAAGAATATAATAGAAGGAAAAATAGAGGGAAAAGTCCCAGGAGGAAGGCCAAGGGATAAATACATGGGACAAATAAAGAAGAAAGTACATTGTAAAAAAAAAACCAGGAAGTAAGCCAATTAGCATCAGACAGGGTAGGATGGAGGGCTGCAGTCATCCAATCTTAGGATTGAACGACCAATGATTATACTATGAGTTTTTTTTATACATTAGTTCGCATGCCACGAATAAAAACTTCAGCCGAAAAACTCTTTATGTGCTTTGATTGCAAAATTCCTTATTGCTGCCGTGAAGAGAAATCAAACCACGGTGTTAGACCCGCTCTGTCTCATATTAGAGCTGTTTGTTTGTTGGTTGAGAATGAGAGCTGGCTTCGCAAAAGGCAATACTATGCGTGTTAAATTCACACTTTCAAGCTACGAGGGTCAATTTCTCTCCCTTTGTAGCCAGCGGTTTCTCGGGAAGACGAGCTAGTAAGGAATTTGCACAACTGATTTGCCTGAGTGGTTCCAACGTTTCTCAATGGGATTTATATCTGGAACCATCACCAAGGGCAAGTTTTTATGAAAGACCCATCACATTAAAATGCAAAAATTTCAGATTTTAATGCATATTTAACGGAGACTCAGTTAAAAGTTAGCTAACGCGGAATCTCCCGCAGTATCTTGAAACTCATAACATATGGTCAGTGCATCAAGGAACTTTACGGGTTGCCGAAAGTGTGCTTGCCCTCAATGGTGATGATAAAATGTTAACTTCATTCAAAAACAGTGCCTATTTTTTACTTTTAAAATGTTTTATCACAATGGATTATGACAGAGTTCTCCGACAAATAAATATTCATTGCATTGAAAGTTTTGTCAACAATGAGAAACGTGAGAATATATAAACTCTTGTAGCATTTCATTTTTCAACTGTTCGAGCAGGATGACAAGTACGCCCCGTTTACGCAATTTAAAATATGAATTTAAAATATTAAAAATCATTCAATATTGTCGGAAAATGCATAGAACAAGAAAGTCCAATATTCTGAATCACGCTCCGAAATATGATATTCCTAACTCATATATGGCTGGATGCAAAGAACTCGACAGCAGTGGAGTAACTGATGAGTAAAATAGCAAGAGAATAGAAGAGAATTAGCAGAATAGTAATTAAGACCCTTGTGACTTAATACATTTGTGAAAACCCGATGGTACACAAGTTAGTGGATACTGGACTTGTATAAAATTTACTGAATACTACGTTCTCTGAAGACTGCGGTTTTAAATCCTGTCTCTAGCTTTTTAGGCGAATATCTTGCATGTTTTCCAAAATGAATAAATACTATAAAACGAATACGTCTTTATAAAATTTTCCAATGGATTTTATGGATTTCACGTGAATAAAAGTGAAATATACACATTTCTTGCATAGTAAGTAGGGTGCAGCATTCTACGGCAGGTTTATTATAAGAATATCGTGAAAATGTGACGAGAAATTAAGAGCAGCGTTATGTTTCGCTCCTTAGGGCTCATTTAGATGGTGCAGGTATATGGTATCCTCATGAAGTTGGTGTGATTGACGAATTTGATCACATGCAGTGGAGAGATTGTGTAGATTTTGTAAATCGTTGTTATGATAAACTAAGTAGCGTATCTAGATTATAATAGGAACTTGTTTTGTAATCACTTATCAAGTTAAGTTCGAATTCAAGATTAAATCTATTGCGTATATTGGAAGGAGGTGTCTTTAGCGATGATAAATTATTACACGATTATGAATTATTACGTAGCCCTGTCGTTATATTGTGCAAGAGATCATGAAAATAAGATCAATTGAATCAAGTTAAACCGATAACAAAACCAACAGAGTTCTGCATTACAATGCTGTCATAATTTTATGCATTCCGTATTTCGTTGATATTGGTGTAACTGGCATGCTTGTATTGCATCTGTAGCTAATTACTTCACGTTTTCATACCAAAGTGTATATGTATGCATCTGTATCTAATATTAGCTACCTTATTTGAAAAATTTGATATATTTATTGGTAAAAAACAATTAAGGAAAACTTTGTGCACGATACTGCCACCATCATTCTCTGGCGGTGGCTTTCAAGGCAGCATGTAGATTTTGATAGATATAGACTTTTAGAAGGAAATACAGATGGGGGGGTAAGGATAAGTATTGGAAGGAAAGGTAAAAGGAAAGAAGACTGAAAAACAAAGGGAACTATGACGTTAACAAGAGAAAAGCTGATTACGTTGCGGCGTCCAGTGTAATGGATTAAGTGACATTAGGAGTCTGCAGATCACAATTTCTGATTATACGTGTATCACGTATATGCAAAGCGTATCAGGTGTAAGCGATTTGCTGCAGATCGACGAAACTCCAATTGTTACCCAAACCGTTTAATCGATAGCAACCAAAATGATTTATAGGTCGTTCATATTATAGGAGCGATCAATAAGGTGATTTGAAGTCAACAAGGAACAGATGCCATTTTAATTTTACTTGCGGCCTTAATCAGTTGATGAAAAATATTTGAGAGAGAAATTTTCTGTGCTTTTAGGGGTGTAGAAATTCTATGATAATAGAGCAATATTAATAACTCTATGTATATGACAAATGCCTGCACCTCTCCATTAAGGAATCAATAAAGAACTAGTATTTCGAGAACGCGGATGAACGCCATTCGTCAATTCATCTCCAGGTGGTATTTTATTCCATAAGGGGCTCGGAAAAGTAATTTCTTCCTTCGCTTCAATCTAGCGCATGATTGGAAAGTGAGACACATACTTCGCATTTTTGTCCATTAGATGAAGTTCTCCAGGAATTGAGTTCTCGGAATTCATCCCAACGCTTTATTGGGAATAATGCTCCCTTTAACTACAATCTCGAGCAATGCGTACTTGGAAAGGCTCGACAAGGAACTTTTTTCTCATTTAAAATTCCCTGTTTGATTCTCAGAAATCTAAAAAAAAAGTTTCTCAAGAGATATTAATTCGTTTTATTCGTTCAGTATCCTCAGTATCGTAGAAAGTCCTCCAAACTAATTCGAAATTTCAGAATGACAGAATGTAGCTTTTTGAGAAAATGCGCATTATATGTATTAACGAAAAAATGACGTTTCGCCGACCCTACGTACTGCATCTTTAGGACAAAAGTCTTTTAACTTGAAGACGTTGTTTACGCAATTTTTTTTCAAGAATAATTCCCGCTAAAGACTACGTATTCAGTTACTATGTTTGTATTTAACATGTGAATACTCAGGACTCTATTTATCTCTTGACTCAATTTAAAATAAGAAGAGTTTCTGGAAATCACTGAATCTCTATTGTGATCCATATATTGAAACTTTCACTGATATGAACAGGAGAGAATGGAAAATATCGTGCTCAAGCTGTACTTATTTCGCTTTTGTTATTAGAATTCGAAAATATTGCATCTTCCTTATCTTTGCAGGGTTTAACTACTTTTGGTTTCATGGCACCCTTGTAATAATTACCTTATTTTTTTCAAAACATTATATTCAATATTTCAAAAAAAAAAGAAAGTACTTTTAAAAGCTACATTCAAATAGTAATATTTACTTATATATGCCTATTTTTTGACCAAATAATATTGAGCTGCTACCTATTGTGATGCCAAATTTCAATTTCATTTCAAGAATGAATTGAATCGAGATTTTTACTTGTAAAATAAAAATATTTTATGCTCATAATTACACACCATCTAGCTTAAAAAGGTTTTAATCGGAATTACCACTCTGCAAAAATAGCCAGGGCTGTATATCATTATCATAGTACAAGTAAATCAAAAGGATCAGTTTTTTCTTATTTTGTCGTTTTAATTATATTAACTTCACATTTCTCGGTATCTTTTAAGATGACTATATATATCCCTCCCCTGGACTACAACCTCAATTTCCGCTTGGGTGGGTTTTCCTCCACCTAGAGTTTGAGTGTTCGTAATTGTATCCATCACTTTTGATAGTCCGATGTAAAAGGTCAAAAAGTGCTGTTTTCGGACTTAGAATAAATGAATAAAGAATCGGTACTGCTGCTAATACCGCGAACTTCTCTCTCGCCCGCAGCTGTGGCAACTGATGCCGGGCCGACCCACTCGATCTACCCCAGTGCCTAATGATAAAACTGCTGCCTTCCACCATGGGTTCAGGGTAGCCTTTTAGTGGGAACAGTTTAGCAGGAGTCGTTTAGTAGAAGTTTTTTCGTTGCCACGTTCCGAAATACCATTATTCTGTAAATTTGTTATTGCCTCGTTCCGAAAAACCATTAACAAATCATAGTTTTCTAAGCTGAAAAATTTTCACTGATTAAGGGAATCGATCCAGCGACATTCAGCGGCCTCCATAGGCAGACACGCAACCTCTGGTCTACCTCCACCCCTTTTATAAATACGAATGTTTCATATATTCATAAAATACCCTTCGTAAAGTAATTTCCCACGAGGAGGGAGCGCGAAGCAGTCGTCTCACCTGTTTGTCCACGTCCGAGACCTCCCGGCGGTAGATGACGATGCTGTGCAGGGTGAGGGCGTTCTGCACGATGAGGGCCGCGACGGGCACGAAGGGCAGGGCCAGCATCTGCAGCAGCTGAAGCCTCCGGCCCCTCTTGAGGGCCGGGTTGGCCCTGCAGGGCCCACGGCAGCAGCAGGACGAGGATCCCGTGCCCCGGTACCAGCCGAAGGCCTCCTCCTCGTCCTCTTCTTCCTCCTCCTCCTCCTCTTCCTCCTCCTCCCCGCCCCCCGCCGCCCCGACGCCCTTCTTCCCCACCTCGTCCTCCTGCACCTTGCCCAAACCACCCCCCGCCTCCTTGGACACCCTGTGGTGGTGGTTCCTCATGGCGCCGCAGATCCTGTGGTGGGCAATGGAGGAGGGTGAGTCAACACGGCGATTCGAAGAGTGGATGGAAAGAGTTCGTGGTGCAGAACTGAGCAGCTGAGAGGGATTGGGAGGCGAAATGGTTATAATAATTATTTAAATAATAAAATGTCTTTATTTGGGCGATATTATGACTAGAAGTCTTTTCTTCCACCTTATCCCTAAGTTATTTACACATAAATTCGTCAACAATCATCACATCAGAGAATGTGGAAATTGGGACAGATATTATATGTAAAATACGGAATAAAAAATTGAAATAAAATGACAATAACAAATTGAAAAAAATTGAGCAGAGAGTGAAAAGATATGCTATGCATACATTTGAGGGAAAAACTTCGGGGGTGTGGCCTAATATGCTTAAAGATTAAACCCACAGCAGGAATACAATCAGACAGGAAGGGGGGCGTGTGAAAAACCTGTGAAACCTAGTGAGATATGACTAATAAGCAGGTCCCTAATAACATTGAAAGGGCGATACACATCATGAGAACAATAAAAAATTATGTATCATATTTTTAAGAAATTGAAAAATTAATGTATGCATAGAAAAATATCACAATAAATGAAAAGAAATAAATAAAATATAAAAAATAATCATAGTAAATGATGCAATAGTGATGCAATAGCAAATAACACATAAATAATAATAATTAAAGTAAATTGGGAATAGAGACGAGGGAAAGAGAGGGGATGGGTGGAGGGAAAAAGACAAGGAATTGCATACTTAGACCGGGAACCCAAGATAATGTAGAAAACTTTGAAAATGTGAGACTGACAATTGAAAAAGTAACGGCAAACCACTAAACTGAACATCAAGGTCAACTTAAAGCGCGACGCTTTGTTGGGCCGTACGGCAAATTGACTTTTTAGCAGAAGCACTTTGGGCATTATTCTAATATTAATAGTATGGCAAGTTATACAAATTCTATTGCAATAATTTTGCACTCTACTACTTTTTGTAAATTCTTCGACCAACAAAATTGTTAAAAACAGCAGTGAAGGCAACACTGACAAATGTTACCGATAAATTTTGCCCAAACATGGCAAATCATGTACCAATGTATCTACCAATTATTCTAATCATCTTTCCGTAGAATCACAGTTTCTCGAACCACTGAGGTTGGCAGCGTCTGGACAGAAAATCCAAACCCAACGCAAGACAAGCTTTCTTCCCCATTCCCCAATCTTCTACCACTCCTCCGAGCCATGAGGATGGGAAGACAGCCATTTGCGATGCAACATTATCATACGATTATGCCAACGCCCTACATCTAGTTCTTGGCCTCGGCAGGAACGTAGCGTTGCCATAGCATTGTATCTAGATTTAGATTTCCATGATAATCACAAGCATTTATTTCAAGTATCAGCTTGAAAACAGGGTGCCGAACTCTCCTAATCTATTTTCCCCCAGGCGCTTGTGAAATTTGACCAACCAGCGATTATGATTCAGTGCCTTTATTTGAACTGCCCATGATTTCCTTCAATGATTTGGCATTCAGTTGACCGTGCTTGGGGAAGGCTCCTAGTGAAATCACCCGATTTCAACCTTGCTCTTGGTGTTTAGGGCAAGTAGTTGGCTGATGTGATATATAAACGGCAAGTAGCTGGATAATGTAGTGAATCTGCCGTAATCATTTTCAATAATTTACTTACTTTGTTTGAAGTTAGTGCAGTTTCATGTCGAGACGTTAAGAAATTCGAAGCATCGCGTTGCCTTTTAACGTGGGGTGATAAAAATATGGGTTGAGAGATGAAAAAACTGTCAGTCCCTTTGAGATAATTGATTCAACTAACCAGTGTTCCTTATGAGTAATATCTGAGGCCTATATCCATAGAACGTACACAAACTTGACCACCTTTCTGATTCCTCCAAGAATTACGACTGGTAATTGCCATCGGCGGAAAACATCCTCCGGGAAAAGATGATGTTTAAAATAAGAGACCAATATATACTGAGCGCACTTTCTCCTTTCCTGTCACCCTCCTTCCTTTCTCTTCCCATTCGACTTACTACTTCGGCGAACATTTCCTCTCTACCCTACCGAGTCTCCGTCAAATGACTCTGGTGACTCCCAAGCATTGCATTAACTTCTCGACTGCTCCCCGTTATCGTCCTTCGTAATCGTCAAACATCCATGTTAGCGTCATAACCCTGATCCCGTTCTACTTTACCTTTCATCCCTCCAATAATTCCCTCAGTCTTCCTTCCTTCTCAGAAATGAATGCCTTCGTTTGTCTCTTTTCATCTTCGTTTAACTTCCTAATATGGGACATATAATAGAGCTATCAACTTTTTCTGAACCAAACTGAAATAACAGCTACATCAACAGTTCACCACAATTATAAACAACTAAAAGGCGTGTGTAAGCTTCATCTCGTACGCGCATAATGTTTTGTCTTAGTTATCTGACATATTTTAAGAAATAATGTTTATGTATTTGCAAAGTTATGATGAGACGTGATAAGTTTAAAAAAAATGAGATAAAATTATAATTATCACCTCTAAGGCTCAAAATTTGAACCTTTACATACTACTTAAATCTTTCTTGGGTGGCATTAGATCTATTAAAAATACTCCGACCGCATACGAGCGTATATTGACCCTGTTATAGAACAAATGAAATAGCTGTATTTACTTCCGAAGGGCGGTGTTGCCCTAACGCTCCAAATAAATTTTTTGACCCAATAAATACATATATCAACATTAGCTGCCATATCGCCTGATAAATATATAACAGTATTTATGAAAATATTGATTCAAATTAAAGTGATATTGTAAATAAAATGTTGGTGAATTAGTAATAAAATAATGAAATTTTCGTAGATATTCACTCTCTGAAAATGTACTTTCGGGGGAATACTTTTGTGAATGTGTGTATATATACATGCATATGTATATATATATATATATATATATATATATATATATATATATATATATACATGCATATGTATATATTTATATATATATGCATGTATATGTAAATATATTTGCAGGGAAAGGATCTTACCCCCCACCCTGATGTGTGAATTTTACACGCCGTTGGGCTTAGTACTGGGTGAATTCTAGCATCAATAGCCAAGCCGACCGGGTTAATTATTGTGTTCATGGTTTATATATATATGTGTATATATATATATATATATATATATATATATATATATATATATATATATATATATACATACATACATATATATAAGGAAAAGGGATAGGAACAAATATAAAGGACGAACACAAGAGAGGTGGGGAAGGCGGAATTAAGCAGATCACAAGTGCAAAAATATTTCCTAGATCAGGACAAGGAAATATTTTAGTTGCGGTCTAGGAAATATTTTATATTCCGCCTTCACCACCTCTACTGTATTCGTCCTTTATGTGTGTTCCTATCCCTTTTCCTTATATCTATTTCCATGTGAATGAGTATTTGTTCGCCGTTTGGGGGGATTTCGCGTTCGAATGTGTGTGTGTGTGTCTGTCTATATATATACATATATAGACATATATATATATATATATATATAGTATATATACATTTGCATTCTATGCCATGCAAGTCCTGATAATCTTAAAATAAGCGCTAATCTCCCCCTTCTCCCTATAACCAAACCCATTTACGATCCATGTGAATTCTTTAATTCCGGTAGCAACCTCCGGTGACGACCTCTCTCAGAAATGCTCAGAGGACAGAGAAACGCCCCCGCGTCCAACTGAAAATGAGGGCTCCTTGATGCCCTTTCGACCTCCGTGGCGATCCTACATTCGCCGCCGGTGCCATGAAGCTCGAAGCCAGGTCGGATTTGATGGCGGCTCCCACGAGCGTGTGGGCACAGGGGATGACCGAGTGAGCGGCTACTGCATACAGAGCAGATATATATCGGCGCTCCTTCCACTCCCTCTTCGCGGCCAGCCCCAGTCCATTCACCGGCCTCCCGTCCTTGTCCCCATCCATCCATCCGGTCTCTCCTCCGAAGGCTCTCACGATTGAAAGAGTGGGAGAGGCAGGTACACACTAATATCCTCCCTTGCACGCGGCTCCACCCCGGCTATCGCTTAATCCCTCCGCCCGTGGATCGGCGTTTCCCCCGCGGGAGCGATTTCTATGCGCAGCCATTGGAAACGTCGCGTCTTTTCCGCCTCAGAACGACTTCATTGCCTCCGGTCCCCGTTCAAACGAAGGTTCGAGAATTTCGCGTGAGTTTGTTCCAAAGTGCCATTATCCGGAACATGCGACGATATCAAATGGCAGAGTTCTTTTTGAACTTTCCTGGTATTCTTTTCCTTATGTGGGTCAGTGGCATATATTATTTTTAACTGAGAGAAGGTACTTAATTGTGAGCCATAAATAATCAGATGCATCGCGGAGCTAATCATATGCATTACAATCAATCACTAGGGAGGCATTCTATTTCACCTCTTTGATTACTAGATATATTTAAAACATTTTATGTTATTTTAAGAACCAATCATCGTCAAAAACATTGCTATTACAGACGGTTTTTTAAATAACTAAACTGTGTGTTTTGAAATTAACAGTTAGGACTCGGTACAATCCTCCTATTTTACAAAGAGTATTGATTATTTATTGTTCTTATTGAATTAAAATTAAATGCATACACTAATTCTTCGGTCACCTTCAGTCTATGTTATCAGCTAGAAAATATCTGAAAAACACGTGGTAATTTGTTATCTGAGGCTTAACTTTATGGAATTTACACTACATACTGAGCCAAAGGAGTAACTTCCTAATTCAAAAATGAGTGTGGAATTACAAAGTTACTTCTTTCTTTCAATCACGTGGTCAGGTCGCTCGTAGTTACAAGTCCAAATGGAGCAATTAAAGGCGCTAGCATGGACAGATGCGGTAAATCAATTTAAATTCTGTTTTGGCATTCCATGACCTACTTTATATCCGAAGCCTGATAGTTATTCAGAATTTTGCCCAAATATGTCCTTGGTATACTATTCCAAAATAATTTTAAAAGAGAAAATATCTGATTGTTTTCAGAAGCCACAAAAGGTAAAATCTACAGCCTGGATAAAAATATTTCTCGTTATATTTTTCGTCAATATGAAGAATCATAAATTTGCATTACGAAAAATAATCGGAAGCCCCAAGAATATATTTATGAGTATAAGAATTAGGATACTAATAACAATCATGCCTTGCTCTAAATAGATAAGAAGATTTCTTTAACGAACGCTAAAATTACAGAATATAGGAAAAACATGCATGATTTATGAATAGAGGAAATATTGTTGCAAATTATAGAAAAATTGAATATTTTGAATTACAAAACGCTAAGGTTTTCCCAACTTTAATATCCAACCCTCGAAAATTGTTTCACCAAATTCTCCATAAATTGTTTGTTTTCTTATTAATAGTATATATATCATAAGAATCCTTCCTCTACTGGCGCTTAGGACTTAAGACAAACTGGGCTCACCTTTGAGAAGAATAATTGTTCCCTTGCCTCATATATTCAAAGAAACGCGAAGTTAAGCATTCGCCTTTCTACGCCTAATTCCTAGCCACGAGATGGTGGCTCACTACGCCTAATGCACTTAAAAGGAGCATGGCGATGGGAAAGACTTCTTAATATTCCACTCACCACAATACCCGTACTTCAAAACTAAGCCATTCATTTCCGCACTACGCATAAAACACCCAATTCGTCCCTAATTTCAACGTCCCGTTTCGGCGGGGACTATTTGTTTTGACGGTGTAACTTTTTCCATTTAAATTTTAAATAATTGTTCTTTTTCATCATCATACATTCAAAATATAACCTCACATTACTGCTTCAAACATAGATTTAAAAAAATCATAAGCACAGTAATCAACCGGAAGGTCAGTTTGGTAAGTGACGGTAGAGTTCACCCAGTACTAAGTCTGACGGCGTGTGAAATTCACACATCAGGGTGGGGGGTCAGCTCCTTTCCCTGTGCCGGTTAATGGTTTCCCAAGAAGATCTGGTACCCGAAAAATCACATGGCTTCGGTGAAGCGGCTTGGGTGCCCAGAGACTTGCCCGGGAATTGAACCCGGGACCCACCGGTCAGGAGTCCAACACTCTACCCCCTGGACTACCGCGACCCACCCTAAATCAAAACCGATTATTCGTTTATGCAATTATTCGTTACCCTAGAGATTGATTAATTAATAACAAACAAACCATCGTCACGAGGTGTAACCGGAAACGATTTAATTAATTCGCTCCTTCCTCCCCTTGTGCTGGCGAAAGAAAATCCCGTCAAATGGTTCATTTTACTGTAACCCTTCATTAAAATGGCTAGAACAATCCGATGACAATGATCGCACGTGCAGCCGTAGGGAAATCAATAGGGGTTGGAGGAGGATAGGGCACACCACCGCAGCGAAATCCGGACTCGGGAGCACGGAAACGCCAAGTATCGTGAATTCGAAGAAGACCTTAGGGCTCGCTACTGTGGAGGCTCTGTATTCCCATTAGAATCAAATCCCAACTTGTACGCTTGCCATATTGCAATCGCCACCGAAATGGGACGGACTCCTCGCAGCGCGCTGCTCCATTGTTTGAGGAGCAAAGGCTCGTTCGCTCCCTGGTTCGGCATCCTCCGTTTACATGCTGGAGGTGCGCCACTGCAGTGGGTGTTATCGGCTTGCCACGAGCACCGCTCCATTCTTTACTGCGTAATACTGCATTTTACAGACGACAATACCTGAAGTTAAACGGAAATAAATCTGAAAAGGTTCCGCATTCCATTTCAAGAAAGTTTATCTGCAACACGACATGCATCAAGGGTCTAGTCAAATAAAGTAACGGAGTAAAAGTGTAGGCTGTAAAAAATAAACGTCCTCAACACAAAAAACAACAAGTGTCAAGGTATATATTGTTCTCGCAAGGAAAATAACTTAAATGATCATTTTTTCCTGGGATATGTTAAACGCTTGCGAGATAAACTATTACTTACACTTACATACATTTATATAATAAATAGGAGAAGAAGTTAACGCAGGATCTCCGATTTGAGTCCGACAATATGGATTACGGGATCGCATATCCGAATATCTGAGTAAAATTATGCGGAGTAATCTTATCACATCCACCACCCAAAATGCATTTCATTGCATGAATTCTACATCTACGCAATACCCCGCAAGCCGCCGAAAGGGCATGTGGCGGGGGTTGTTACGTCACAAATCCGTAAAAAGAATAAAACCAAATGCAAAACCAACATATCCATGCAAACCTAAACCCACAGAGGCGAATGTGATATCCACGAGAAAACCTTTTTAACTTACACTCGTACAAATACATATACTATCAACTAACATAATCATGCACCATAGAGGGTAGTATACATTTATCCAGTCACGCGTAAATTAGAATTGAAAAGCAAGAAGGGGAAACTACGCTATCGCATAAACGTGGAACCCTAGGTATCCGCCCCCAAATACACAGGTAAGGGGGAATGTGACACACCGCAGGAGGCAGGCAGCGAGAGAGACGAGGGATGGAAGCAGAAAAAGCTTGAAAACAAACAAAGCAGGGTATGAAGTACTGTAACGAGCGCTACATTCTTTAATGGCAGTCCCATGTGGTCATGCGGGAAGAGTTTTGATAAAATAACACACGAGATTACTGAAAGTGTATGAATTTGAGCGAAACTAATTATTTCCTAGACTCTGCGATTGACGGATAGACATAGATAGGTAGTGACAGAATTGAGAAATGATAAAATTTCCTCACTTTCATTCTTTGAAATGAATCGAGAAATCTCTCAGTCTCTCCTGGTTTTAAACGTATGACGTCATCCAGAAACATTTCTCAAATCTAAGGCAGGAACTTCCTTCTCTTATTCCAAGTGTGGTCGGGGTATCTCTCATTACCGCCATTCGCAAATATGTCTCAATACCATGGCAAGAACTTTCCTATCTCATTCCGCTTTGTGGTTGGCGCATTTAAACCGGAAAGATAATGCAACGGATTACTTAATTTTGGCGATTACTTCGCTGCTGCACCCCCTCATGAAATTCATCATATATTGAACGATTTGAATAATTTTTGACGTTCTCTGTACACGCGTAACATTTTACTACACTATCGTCAAGAATTCCTCCGGTCGCTTTTGAATCTTTCCTGAAGGAGACCTGAGTGTCTTTTATCGGCCAAAAATGATGATACTTAATTTGATTAATTAATGGTTGTGGTCACTGTAGGTCACCAAAAGGTTTATTTCGTCGAAATTTTGTAATTGCAAGCATTCTTATGACTCGTTTATAGCGCATATCTCAAACTTACGTCTCGATAAACAAACTCAACATGGGTCAAGTGGCGTATCATATTTCAACCGGTAAGTGGCCAGTAACTCTTTTTCCACACACTCCATATCATTTAATAGAGACACAGTCAATTTACAAGTAGCCTAGTAGACTTATACTTTTCATGCTGTACCATTCGATTAAAATGTCACACAATAAATGGTTTATAGTTACATATTAGTGTACGTAGAATTGCAATCGGTCCGGCGAGTGTTAAACGATGCTCTTGAATTCCCTTTTAGATAGTAAAAATAACAGACAAAAATATTCTCGTAGAGATACGTAACAAACCACCTTTTATAAGATGTATTTACACACTCAGGTAGTCTTCCAAGTTGCGAGAGGCAATTGATTACTTATTCATATCCATTCGCATTCCTTCTTTATTTCCGAAGATTAAACTATGCTATTTTCCAAAATGTTCCTCCTTTATTCCATCCAATTTTCAGTAACTTCATCCAGTAAATATCCTCTATTCTGTCCGTCTTATTCACCCGAGTACCTACCTAGTAATCGTTTATCTACAATAGACTTGAGATACGAGTAAGACAACGTATCTCTCAATAACCCCTCCATTCATTTTTTCTATTTTATTCCAATTGTCTTCGGAAATATAGTCTTCTTCTCTCTTATCCTACAAAAACACGCTCCGGCAAACACTTCCCCGTTTATCCTTCTAATCTGTTCACTTTATCATTCCCATTTTACTCCACTTATAATCCTCTTTCAGTATATCTTATTTCCAGGAAGACGAAGCTTTCAATCCAACCGTCGCTGCATAGCTTTACTTTCAACAGCCACCAAGAATGGATTCTTCTTGAATTCTTTCATCGAATTATATTTTTTGTAATTTTCAGTTTTACCTAACAGGGCATTCTCTATTTTATATATTTATAAAGATTTAGAAACCACAATATCTTAAAAAGAGTTCAGATAGGATAACTACTACAAAAGGTAGCTTAAAAAACCTTGCCTTCGCCTCCAGACTAATTTTATCTAGTCGAATTTTTCAGTTAGGATGTTTACCCTCAGAAAAATAAAATTTAAATTTTAAACATTTAACATTTCAGAGAATTTGGAAACGATCTTCGATGCTCATAGCAGGTTTAATATTTCTGAATATTTCCTGTGTACTGTGACTCCTTACATTTTTACGAGTAAGTTTTTTCAAAGTTTACCGCTAAGATTTAACACCTTTTTATAGACAAATGGCAGTCTTTTAGTATTTTTTAAAATACGGTAGGTTTATAATAGTTTTGTAGTAATATGCTCCTCCATTACGTTCGACAGCCTCGTAAAATAATGGCTTGTTGCATAGAAGTTCGGAAGTCAAATTAAATTACACAAAGTTTTACATAAATAAACATAGATGTATTTCAATATTTAACTGCCATCAATTTTGCTGCAAGCTAATCCATTACCGCTTTACTAGGCCCAAGTTATGGCGTATTGCAGAGTGACTGAATTCGGGATAATTTACGGTTTTGAAAACGGGACTTGAGTGATACAGTGCTTCCTTCGGCGGTTCTCAGGAGGAAAAAAAATTGGACAACAAAATTGAAAACGGGGACATTGAGGGACAAGGGGAGAGGGGTGTTTGTGCACTCCCTAAATCGTTATTTTTTTCTGGCCGACCTATATTACTCCATCGACCCACTTTACGGCCGCTTTCTCTGCTGTGTCTCCCATAAAAATGTGGCGAATCGGAATTTTTCAGAACAAGACGAGCGTAAATGCCAGAGTAGATTTATTTATATCTCAGCTCTACGAAATAAAACCAACATGAATTAAACACACAATTTCCAGTTAAAAGTATGGAACTAGGCCGCAATGCGTAAAGTGCTTGGAATGCTTAAAATCGACTCATTCCTATGATTTCAAAAAATCTCCCGGATATTTCGTCATTTCTTGTCAACTAAATAGCGACTCATTCAATGACATAATTTATTAATTTTAATTTCCTTTTTATTCAGCAAACATATTTTTAAAAGGGTTATATTTGAATTAATTTCATCGACATAAGTACTGAAATGAGAATTTGGAGGGATTTACGGAAATCCGTAAAAGTTCTCAATATGGTAAATTATATACATTTCACGTTAATCCAAACTCGACCGTGGGATGGTTTTAGTAGCAATTATTTATATTTTTCACTTTATTTTTTTACTTCAAAGTTCATGACCCCGAACAGAGATCATAATTACGAAAATCCTGAAAATTAATCATTCTCGTATAATATGAACTAAAACACCATTTTAACATATTGAGCATTTTACCTTTAGAGGTTTATTAACTGAGGTAAGTAAGAGGCAGCAGTAGAAGTGCTAAGTTGTAAGTACATAAAATTTACTAAGTACGAAAGGGTCTGAAAGTTATAAGTTAATAAAAATTGTACACATGTGAATAACATCACGCGCATGGACCGCCTGAGATATATTTTTTTACATTTTTCGGCATAGTAAAAATTAAAACTCAATGTAAATAAGAAGAAATGCAGTGTATGTAAAGTATCAAGTACGTGTTTGAAAGACCGAACTGATCATTCGAAACACATTTGAGTATTTTTATTCAATATGCATTCACACCTGTGGAAGGAAATAAAAAAGTGTGTGTAGTGTTTTGGGATATCAACGACGGCTTCCACAATATTCATGAGAAAATTGATCAAATGTAATAGGAACTTTTTATGGTCACTACCCAACCCAGTTTATTAAAGGTAAATATAGTTCCAGGCCTATCATTGGCCCACTATGTTATAAGGCCCCAATCCTTCTTTATACTTGTTAACGGGCCACAGTTCTCACGTAATTCCTCAGGTAATTTCCAGACGACACAGATATTTACCGAGAATGAAGGACTGATACGTATTGGGGCCACTCCCTAGGAATTTAGACCAACTATTGGATTGGTTTGAGAGAATGGGGCTTAGAATTAAGCATAGCGAATGAAGTTTCATATTACAAGAGAAAAGGAAGCGGAAATAAATTATATGATAGAGGGGTTCCAATTATGCAGCTCAGGAAAGACCAAATATTAAGGTGTGATACTTGAATCAAGCCTTTCATGGGACACACGCTTAACAAAAATATGCACGGAAAGGCTTATTAAACGAGTTGTAAGAAAATGTAACAAAAAAGTAAAAGGAAGATATGTTTTTGCTTATGTTTATATTCGGCAGGTATTTGGGGTCCATGGAAGAAAATTATGCATAGGGAATTGGAAATAGTTCCGAGGAAAGCCTTCAGGCTTGTAAAATAAGTGGCAAGAGTCGATAGTAGACGTAACGGAATTGATAAAGCAAGGTTAAGGCTATTAGAGAGGCGCAGAATAACTGAGTTTACTCGTGACACCGAGGGAATAGCGATTATGTCACCCACATTGCATTAGTTGATTGGTTCATCAGGATCCAAAAAAATAATTCCTCTTCCAGAATATATTCATAACAAAATGAAATCCGATCAATCACATTTTTATTTCAAAGAGCCTAATTTAATGTTTTTGGAACGCACATATTACTGCATAAATGTAGATAAATATGTTTGTGGGTAAGTTTGGACATGTACAAGTGTAATGTGAAATGTGAAAGCTGATATCTACCTATCTTTATATTATATATATATTATATATATATGTTTATTCAAAAAAGGCTATTAATCACAGTGATTTCACGTCTTGAAATCAGGAAAGTAGCAGCTTAAGTACCGAGAGAACTGCTACATAGTTCTGCAGCTAAACTAGGTTGATTAAAACCCTGGCCCAGACTGCTAGACTATTAATAATTTATAAGGGTCGTGTTTTATTTTTCATAACCCTGCTGAAAGCATAATACAGATATTCGTCATCCCAGGAAGCGTTCGGATCTATATCTTCAGCGCTTATTTCTCGCAACCCTTCAGTCTGTTCCGCAGAGCTCCCACAGTATATGCATGTCCCTCAAGTGTACCCCTTCCATATACGCAGTTGGTTTAACGCTGAGGAGATTACCCTCCTGGTTTCTATCATTGCTGAAAAATAATAAAAATATAATAGTAATCAGGAATAATAATCACCTCTCCATGGGCAAATGTAGAATAACCAAGTTAAAATATTGCTGGAGGAACTTTGGTATTAAATTATTCAATCAATTGCTGCAGGCTGCTAGAAAAAAAAGCTCTGCCAAATTTAAATAAACCTCGCATTCATGAAGTAAGATCTGGTGCTTACCCGGCGTATTTGCTTCATGAAGTTGTCTCGGGGCTTCCACCGGGTCAGGGGTTCCTTCTTGGCCACGATGGAACCCCTGACCCAGTGGAAGACCCGAGAAAACTTCATGAAAATGCATTCATGACTTGCCTCTTTATTCAGTGGATGACTTCTTTGCTCATAGAAAAGCGGATATGATTTTCTGAAGTGCTATATTCCTGATGTGCTGATCTGTGTTATATGTCCGATGTGCCGATATGTGTTGCATATCTAATGTACTTTATTTGATGAGCTCCATTATCTGGCTAACTAATGACCAATAATTTAGTTATTATTCGCAAAATTTTTCTTCCTTAGAGTTCATTAATATTTCATTCACACCGATTTAAACATGGCCAACCCTCTTCACTTCTCCTTTACCCTTCCCTGCCGCCTTTTTTCAATGGTTCTTCTGGTGAAGCTGTCGTCTCAGGGGTCATTAGTGAAAGATGACATCTAAGCATTAACGATTCATTCTCAACGCAGAGTCGACAAATTGTCCACATCCGCCATCGCGTTTCACGCGGAAACGAAAAGTCGTCGACTTTTTTTTCCAGCTGTTATTTCAATTCGTGCTTCTGAGCGTGAAATTCGAGAGCACCCGTCAGAGGCGGCGAAACTAATGATCTACTTTAATTTACATCCGGTTCGGGAGCGGAAAAGCCTTTCTTCTTCCCAAAGGGGGCGGAACAAAGTGAATGTCATGAGAAGTCCGCCAAGGTAGTTTTTGGTGAAAAAAAAGGTTAGCAGCGACGGCTAAGTAAAACATTCAAACAGAAACAGGTTTCCTCAACAGACAGCGATGAAAAAAGTGAAAGGCTTGAAAGGAGCAGGTAAGACGGTGTTCTATGTAGGTACTTTGCTGCTGAAGATGGTCTCGCTACAACACGGGATGAAAGAGGGCCCACTAAAGACTCCGCAAGCCTCGAGAACTAGTCGGACGCAAAAACGTTTTTGATGCATTTAAAACGTATTCCTTAAATAACTTGGGTCCTTCATCATTCTTTTATCACACATTAAATCTTACAAGTGAACTACCAGGGAACCTGCAGAGCTTCAATTCACAGTACCAATTTGACAAAAGAGGAAAAGCATGAGCCGATCCACAATGACTGATCAAACGATTCAAAATCTTGAGAAATATTCGTGGTCATCTTAAAATCGAAGTTCATACTGCTCCAAGTGTTGATGGGATGGACGTAGATATAATGTCCTGTGCCTTCGAAAAATATTATGTGAGCTCAACTCTTCATCCATTCATCACTCAATCCATTCATTGCGATTGAAATGAATGAAATTTCCTCCGATATGCAACGCTTTAATGGTAGTGAGTGTTGCTGCATTCATTTCTTGAAAAAAGTTACTTATCATCAAAATATTATTTCGGGGAACTAAGCGTAATGTGCTTTAATATAAGTAGTTCTTTGTCAAGTTAAACAGAGGGCCCGGGTTCAAATCCCGGCGGTGCTGAATATTTTTCAGAGGTACCTCGATCCCTACTTGAGATGCTTAGTGGAGGGCACTTAGAGTGAGTACGCCGTCCGTCGGATGGGACGTTAAACTGCGGACCCCTTGGCGCCTTTCGTAAAGAGTAGGCTAATACCGACGCCAGGTTTCTCTCCACCCTTCATCCTTTCCTGCCCATCCCCAATGGCGCAAATGACCTCAGCTGTCGGTCGCCTCCCCTAAATACTACTACTACCGCGACTCCCTTGGAGCTAATTATCAACTCCAAATGCTGTTTCAGTAGAATCTATTCCCATAAAATTTGAGAAATTATCAGCTCATCTCTCGTACACCTAAAGAATAATTGAATCAGGACCAATTATCCTCGAATATGAGATCACGAATCACAAAATTTGCCAAGTTATCAACGCGCAAAACACGTTGCCGAGCAATTATCTGTTGCGCGTAGCTAATTATTTATACCGTTATGATGGTGTACTACACGGAGTAATATGGCCTCATTAAAAGCATCGAACGTGCATCCATGAATAGCGACATGATTCGGATGCCATCTATGATGAGTTTCAACCTGATCGGCTGATTGTTTGACGATAACGACTTTTCATTTCTCGAAAAGCATTGCTCTCATATTTCTATTTGACCGTTTATCGAAACCAACTTATGCAAATTTCAAAATAAAATGAGGGACGTATCCACTTTGTTTAATTGATCAAATAAATTAATACGAAATACCGTACACACAATGTCACAGGCATTCGTAGTCGTGCGCGACGCGCCACAGTCCGCCAATTGTTGCATTGAAATGCACATTAGCAGTTTCTTTGGATTGAGGTCATATTTTACTTCTGGTTTAATTTAGAACAATACGTACATTGAACTGAAATACAGTCCTCCTCTCTGAGACGGAATGCAATACTGGAGTTGGCTGGATAGCATGCTATGGCTCTATTCGATCGCTAGAAGACATTTCCACGCGGTTGAAATACTCACAAAAATTCCACAAAATTCTTGCAATTCCGTGACGAATTGGCAGTACATATTACATAGCACTTAATAGCTTAGGTTAGATGTCAGCAGACCGTTCTGGGAAATTTATTCTGTGATGGATATGGAATTTTTGCATCTTGCCCCAAATTTGCGGTCATATACCTCCAGGTACTCTTATATAATGGTAAGCCGGGGAAGGATTTTCCGAGATAAGTGATTATATTTTCAGCGCCAGAGAAAATTGCAATTCCCTCACTTAGCGAGGCGATCAGCTGCGAAATTTCTCCCTTCCCTCATCAGTTTCAGCGTGTTTATCAAGAGGGGGAAACACCTCGGAGATAAGGCTTGACGTGAGCCTTGTCGAGGCGTGCGAGGGAGGGAGGATGGATTCCGGTTATCTCCAGGAGGATGTCCCGAAGAGCATTCGTTGCAGCTGTTCTCCATGTCAAGGGCAGACCATTTTTCCCGGATGCGCAGAGCGTCATTCCCTGCCAAGGGTATCCCGGCGGCACACGGCCACTATGCAAGTGCGATAAGGGCTCAGGGCGCAGCGGCCCAGTGACGAGGAGGATGGGGTCCCGCTGTAAGAGCGAAGGTGGGGGGAGGGGCTGGGGGCGGGTTCTCTCGCCCGCCTGCTATCTCCCTCACCCACGCGCCACGCGTCATCGGTCGCGTCGCAACTCTTTTCGTCTCCTCGGAAACAACTCGTCACACTTGCTCACGACGCAATCATAGTTTCAGACGAAAATGGACGAGTATCCGGACCAGTAAAAGTCGGCGAAGCAGCATTTTGAAGAACGGTTTAATCATTTAGTTGTGTGCAAATTGTGCATCTGAATTTAAATTTTTTTAGATAATTAACATTTCTACGAGTTTAATAATTACGACATAACTACATGGTATGTGTTTCTTTTGATTGAGATAATAGTAGCGACCCGGCTTCTCGAGAAGAGACTGAAATATAAAATGAAGGAGTACTACAACGCATACTATACCTCTTTTGCAATTTAATAAGTTGCATAGGAGAATTCATTTTATGACTAACAAGACTCGTTAGCAGTATCCATAGGAACCCATTGAAAATAAACAAGCTGAACTTGGAAAATACTAGCGGTCTAAAGGACGTAAGGAAATGCTGTCCAAAGAGGTATTCCATACAATTATCTCAATTTGCATGCCGGAACCACATTTTATACCTCCTACTCGGCATCTTTTAATGACCTCGTCTCCTTTGCCCTTTATGCCCTTTAGTTCCATTTCCATTCATACGTCGTGTCCCCTTTCCAGAGAGTATCTGCCAAATAGTCGTTCCTTTTTCTCTCTTTATCCACCTCATATTCTTCATCCTTCTCCATAAACACATATTCTATCCGAGCTCTAATTATTATTACGTTACTCACGGAATTATTCTCTCTCGAATTCAAATCTCGTTCATTTCCCTTTTGCTTACTTTCCTTTTTTTTCTTTGGAATTATTATTCGAATATCCGTGGTAACAAAAACTATTTCTTCAAAATACTGGTCGATTGCGTGAATCGTTCAACCTGAATTATTTTACAAAATCAACTTTGAAAGTTAAACTAAGCCTTTCTTTTCTCCCCATAGAATCATCATTTTATATGTATTATCATTTCACCACATCTCACTGATTTCCATGGAAGAATAAATGCAGAATTCTATTTGAGCTAATCCCAGTTGTATTTATTCATCAATTACACTAATTTAAACGAATTCTCTTCGGAAAAACTCTGGAATTAGTTTGGCTCTGTATTCATATCCATATGGGGCAAGAAAAAGCTTTCACAGCTGTTACTTACACTTTCCATCATACCCTAATCACATTCGACTGCTAGAAACGAAACTACAGAAAAACACATTAATGGATAGCAAAAAACTACCTCAATTCTGAGACGTGAAGTTTTCCATGGAGTTGCTGGTTTTAAAATGGCTCTGTAGCAATACAATTCTCTTTAATCCGAAACTGAGTCGACGTAATGGGTTTGGAAAATCCCGTAAGACCATCTCCTATCTACTCACGTGTACCTATTCCGCAAACTCTCCCACTTCAGAGCCAATTAAAAGAAGTCGAATTTGGAGGAATAACAAAAAGTGCCTTTAACCATTGTTAATCCCGTGCATATCAGTCGGTTTGTAAGCAGTAATTACAAGGAAAGGAAATTCCCCTCCCTTGCTCTGATGTGCTGATTTCCTACGCCGTTGTGATAAGTACAAGGCAGTTGAGCCTATCTTCATCTATCAATCAGACCTTCGGGTTGAAAACTGCGATTATTTCTAAAGTACTAATTGGAGGTGACTAAATGATATAATCCAAATGGAACATTTCCCTTCACGTCGTTTTACGAAATAGCGTCACGATAAAGTTAGTACTTGGTAACTTACATCTAGGCCAGTATGGGAGCTATTTGAAAAATTTAAAACAATTTTTTCGATCTGATCAATATGGCTAAATTTTAAACTTCGTTTGGAAAATCCGTTTATACGAAACCTAAATTCAAGTTCCAATCTAGGAGTTTTTAAACCTGTGAAATTTACATCTGTAAAAATGTTACCAGAATAACTATGACATTAATGTAATAATAAAATCGAGTGATCAAACGTAAACAGCATTCTAAGATTAATTAACCAAATAAAATCACCTTAAGAAGGTGATTAATTTATTTTAAAATCGCCAGCACATTTATTCAGGTACTAGAATTTATTTTGAAATATTCTTAATTATCCACTTAGTCATTAGGTTAGGTAAGATTGATACTCTTAGAGTATGTAATAAACGGAAATTTAACTGCTCATTAAAATAAAATGATTGGGTAGATTTTGTGATACATTCTCGGTGGAGCATAAAAAATATGAGTGATTTCATTCTGGTTTTAGATTTCAACCTGATTTTCACCAAATGTTTCAATTCGTGATTCACCAATAATTCAAAGGTTATCCTAATGATATGCTGAAATGGTGAAGTTTTTCCTTTTCCCTGAAGAGCATTAGAACCTTTAAAATACAGGAAATTAATGATAAATACGCTTTCCATTTTTTCGCAAATTCAATCCAATGTTCGTATATTTTAAAAACTGCAGCCCTTCATTCTTTCCTCTCTGATGGTAAATACCTTACACGCCTTGAAACTAATTTCAGCTAACATCTCTCGTCGCTTGATTTACTTGAATGTGACATCGTCTCCCTCGTTTGGTTATTCTTTCCACTTTCACCTATGTTATGTCACTATTAAATTCTATCTTTCAGAGGATGACGATTGAGTTGTAAAGAGTTCAATTGTAAAAGTTTGATCAAGCTACTGGGTTTAATGATTCTTTTTTACTTATTCGCAAATTCTCTTAAAGCCAATGTTAAATAGAATACGTGGTCTACCCAAAAAATACCCAAAACTGGTGCATTATGGCACCAGTTTGCGTATTTTTTGTCTCCAGCGGCCATAACGCGACTATTGCCCCGACCACTTGCGGCGCTAGTTGCCTGAGACCCAATGAGCCGTCTGTGCTTGGCGGATCGTCGAGCTGTGCGCATGGTGCCAGTTATTTTAGTTTCTGCTGTCCTTGTTTTTACTGTTTGTCGAATATGGAAATTGAAGAAATCACGGAGCAACGAATAAACATCAAGTTTTTGGTGAAGTGCGGTAAAAGTTACCAAGAAATTACTGAAATATGGACTGCTGTTTACGGTGTAAATTCTATGAAGAAAACATTCGTTTTAAAGTGGATTAAGCGTTTTAAGGATGGCCGAGAAAATGCCGCAGATGATGCAAGGCCGGGACGATCTTCAACCACCTGTGTTGACGACAACATTGATCGTGTGCGGTCCCTTGTTCTTATCGATCGTCAAAAAACTGTCCAAAAGATAGCTGATGAAATGAATCTAGGAAAATCAACAGTGCACACTATTTTAACCGAACATTTGGGTTTTAAAAATTGTGTGCAAAAATCGTGCGCATTCAGCAGTGATTGTTCGTAAGTTTCTGGCAAAAAATTCAATCACAATCTTTGATCATCCTCCCATTTTCCCAGATGTCACCCCCTGCGAATTTTTCCTGTCCCCAAAATGCAAAAATTTGACGAGGGGACATCAAGGGGAAGATGTGGAAGACACAATAAAGTAAGGAACGGCAAAAAAGCTAAAAAGCCTAACTGCCAAGACGACTTCCAAGGGTGCTTTAGACAGTGGAAAAGAAGATGGAACGAGCGTGCATAGCAACGAATGGAGAGTACTTTGAACAGGGGACAAAATCGATCTAGACTAAATTTGCAAAATAAAGTATTTATTGCCTCAGTTCAATTTTTTATTGGACAGGGTGGTATTTATATATTAGACAATGCTCTTCAATATGTCCATAGTGGTATTATATTCAGAATATTGGAAATTATTAGTCTTAAGATTACCCAACTAATATTGCAACCACGATGTCCTGCCTAACCTACGCAAATCTCTCTTGCCTTTAAGAGATTTCTTATTCCTCTGGTACGATTATATTAAACAAAAGAACGTCTCTCAGACGGAATAGTAACGAAGAGGAAAGAGTAAGTGTAGTCGAGATGGAAATTTCCTTCAAATGGATGACACTGCGGTGTGAATAGCGATCGATTCTTGTGACTTGAGACTACAAATGCGGTTAGAACACCCACATTATCATTCCTCCAGGAGAGAAACGCATTGTCGGAAAGGGTAGATAAGTTCATCATCACTTAGCGGTTCTACAAAGGCCTCTCCGGCCGTGGTCGAACAGAGATGGATATTCGGCGCGTTTTGATGGGACGCATCTGGGTCCGAGGAAACTTCGGTGCTTTAAAACTTTTGTCGTCGATCAATGTGCCCGTCAATTGTTCAGGGCCGGAGTCACTCCCTTTCTTCTCAACTTCTTCCACTTAACTGCGACCTCCTCAACTACCATTCGCCCACGGACCACTCCCCCTCGATTTCCTTCCTACCCCACCCATCCACCCCCGCGGGCTTCTCTCTCTCCAGCTTTCCCTTCCACATCAGACAAAGCGATTCCCCTCCCCCCCTCCCCTCACCCTCCCTTCCCCCTGTCCCAGCCGCGATCATCTCCATCTCCTCCTAAGGGAACGCTTTACTTTCCCCAAGGGAATGGGAAAAGCCAAAAGAGACTGTCAACATCTCTCTCCAATAAGAAATAGCTTTTTTCCAATTTCCCGGCGACATAGCCGACATGAAAATTTTCAGACCGTGAAAAAAAGTATCTAAAGCAGGGATGTATGCAGTAAATATTTTTGTTGACGTTTATTGACCGTCTAAGGATTTCATGAGACCAAGCATTCAATAATTTTGCCCATCGATTACCCATGCTATGGAAAGGCTGGAACACTAAAATAACTAGACGATTATATATATATATATATATATATATATATATATATATATATATATATATATATATATATATGTATACATATAACAATATATATATGTATATATATATGTATATATATATATATATATATATTAAATAATGTAAATCATGAAAGGACTAGCGAACAAAAACACAGGAACACACTAAAAAGAAAAGAAACTCACACGTTTCCGAATTTTCGGGGGCAAAATCACCTTTTTCAAGGGAGAGAAGGAGGGAAGTAGTAGTCTCATCCTTTCTTATCTCCCTTGAGAAAGATGATATCACCAATAACTCGGAAATGTCTTTCTTTTCTTTTTTGTGTGTTTCTGTTTTTTTGTTCGCTAGCGCTATCTTGATATGCATTATTATTTGCATCCGAGATACTTTCACATAAGTTATATATATATATATATATATATATATATATATATATATATATATATATATATATGTATATATATATGTATACACATATGTGTATATACATACATAGATATATAATATATATGCATACATATACATATACATATGTATTTTTTTATACACACACAAACATATATATATATATATATATATATATATCGATTATACGGAAACACTCACACGAGCAGTATACTAATGGGACGGCACAATAGAACACAATTAAACATTTAAAAGGACACTCACACGGTAAAATGTTTGAGCTTTCGGCCTTCTCCGAGGCCATCTTCAAGTAAGACTGAAAATATGCTGGAGTGTGGTAGTGGGTATGGGCGGGGAGGGGAGGCGTGGTGCAGGGAATGCTGAGAGGGAAATTAAAGATGGCGGTTAAGGGTTGGAATTTTGAAAGAACGGAAAGCTAATATGTAGGCGAATTCACGAGTTCTCACCTCTATGTTGGTGGCTGAATCAGGTAGGGATTCTAGGATGCTATGAGCAAAACACTGGTCGAATGAAAGGTTGTGGGAATTGGCGAGTGAAGGGATAGGAAAAGAAGAGAGTGAGGCAGAATTGCAGGAGTACCGGTGATTGTTTATTCGAATGGATAAGGGGGTAATGCATTCGCCTATATAAAAGGAAGTGCAATGTTTGCATGGCAAAAGATAAATAATGTTTTTGAGAGGCAATTAGCGTGGGAACGAGATGAGGGGGCAATGAGGGGATGTAGGGAGAGGGGAGTAGATCTAATAAGTAGACATGTTTTACATCGGGGGCGGTTGCAAGTAGGGGAAATATTAGGAAATTTGTCACGGGGGGGGGGGGGGGGGCGCCAAAGGTTTGGTGGATCTCAGAAGGTTTTTGAGATTGGTGGGTCGTCTGTATGCGATAGATGGGCATTGGGGTAGTAAGGATGAGGTCGCGTCATTGTCATGTAAAATTGGAAACAGTTCTTTAAGGAAGGTTTTAAGTCCGTATGACCCGGGGAAATAGGTAGTACAAAGGTTGAGTCCTGCGTCAGGGGTGGGATTGTTTTATGTGGTGTGTGTGGTCGGATGGAGCGGTGGATTTTATTTTATAGGAGCTTTTCTCCTCCAAAAGGAAAAGCTAGGACCAATAGGAAAATCTCCTACAATAGCAAAAGTTGTGTCATCTGTGGGTACGTCACCCCCACCCATTTAAATCCTTAAAGTATACCTGTGGAAAGGGTAGGACAAGGTATTCCTGCATGGACAAAGTTCTATCGTCCACCGGATATTAAAATTAGAGAAACTGCCCTGGCCACAGAAACGATCCCGACACACGGTCTCCTGGCGAAGATTGTCATAGTAGCGTCAGATATTATGCAAAGATGGGTCCGAGCGGTGGCTTAGGTTATATTAAATATAAAATACATTGTCTCCACTACCCAAAACGTTTGAATTGTCCATAATTAGATAATAATCTTTTCCTAAAACCGTCGATTTTCTCTTGCCTGCACATTTTGATGATCAGAATGGTGCTATGGCAAACGTAATGGATTCCCAACCCGAAGGAGCGGGTTTGAAGCCCTGCAGTGGCAAGCTTTTTCAATTTTATCCTGTTCCTTTCTACTCGAAAGGAGTACATCATTCGTTGGATCGGATGTTTAATGACTGAATGACTGGGGGTGGTGGCCCCTTGGTGCTAGCAGACTATTGACCCAAGGTTTCTCTCAACCCGTCCTACATTCACTGAACATCCTATCTCTACCATATTATACACCTATCCCCAAGGGCTCTATTGACCTTAACTTCCTCTTATTCTAACTAATACTACTACCATTTTATTCAAGCCTGCCTCCACTCTTCCCCTCTACCGTTTACATCTCCTAACTTCCACTTTCACCTCTTCTGTTCAATATACACAGGAGAATTGTAGTACACGCCTCCTGGGCCCGATACGGTCATGAGCTTAAAGGGATCTTTTAGTCCTTAATAGACTATGATCATGTTTTTTTTAGTTTTTTTTTTGGGATTGTCAAAAAGCCCACCTTTAGTGGTAATAAATAAAACTTCTTTTTTGAGATCGTGGATATAGCTGTCATCTCAGCATCTCGTATGGGCCATGGCGTTAGTGGCCTCAAAATAAATGTCGGTCATGAGTGAACCACTCGGGATAATAATATCTCACCGAGTCCTTGACGGAAAGGGAGGAAATAAAAACCTTAATTTTATTTCCTCGAATGAAGAAGCCGGCTATGATCGAGTTCGAAACGTCTCTTCAGGAACAATATACGTCTCATCCACACCGACTTGACGTTGACTGTTACCGAAGGAACTCTTTTCAGCATCCGTCCTTTCCACGGGGGCGCCTTTGTTCGACACGACACGGCGGCAGGTGTGGGCGGCCTCGGGGTCTGAGGGACGCCTATTGGCGGGGAAGGGCGTGGGGGGGGGAAGCTCAATAAAGACGAGGCTGCTTGGGTCGGAGGCGCTCCGAAAAAGGTTGGGATTGCTCCATTCCTTGCCGTTTCTTGAGCCTCAAGTTAAATTGAGAATGGGAAAATCGCGCCAAAGCGTCTCAGGTAAATCTCATGCTCTTTTCTAGCTTGCAAATTGCAAGGAGCTAATAAGGACAGCACCAGCTTTATATGGCTGACTTTGGTACCTGAAGAGTAATTGATATAGGGAAGTCCTGTAAATTTATCGCACTGCGATCACTATGCGGTTGTCTTCACCTGTTCTTAATTGTTTTCCACTCACGCATGACTTGTGCCCATAATAAAATGTTTTATAAAACGACATGGCATTGAATTCCGTTTAATTTCTTCTAATTTCCAATCCTCACACTCGGAAGAGGATTTAGATTAATACGTTGGAAGCAGTGAAACTGATCGGAGGATTGTGTTTAAATTGGAAAGATGTGTGGGTTTGGATTTAGCTAAGGCCCCGAGAGAAACCTATACTGTAGGGCTATATGCTGATGAGATTTCTCGAACATTCTCAGGGTCAGCATGAAGAGAAAATAGTCTCCCTGGACCTGATATTTGACTACCTGGCTCAGTATGAGGTAGGGAAAAGGCAGTGGAAGAGTTTTATCTAGGTTCTTTGTCTAGATGGAACACATTTCTCGAAGTCTTCGCTCCTATTTATATCGGGAATTAATTCAATTGATTAAGTCTGCATTGCGATGTCAACATACTCGTTTCGGCGAATTCAGAGGTTTTTTTTCATTGCTAATTCATTCGGTTCTTCCGTTATACAAGATCCGAATGAAATACCCTACCTTGAATCACTTTGTTTCATTTTTCTTTTAAAAGGGATTTGATGTGTTCGATTTATAGTCCACTCCTAAACTAAAAATTTGATGCATGAACACAGAAAATCCAGTTTGGCAAATTTATCCGAAAAATAAGAAAATTTTCAAAACACATTGAAAATTATAGAGAACACGATTTCAGGATATTCATTCGGAAAGCGATATTAATAAAAAAAACCATAAAGCATCAACTGTCGTGAGGACAATGTTTATGTACATTTTTTAAACCATCGATTTAGTAGAGCGTTATAAATAAAATATACCACTTAATCAGGTCTTTCTCTAGACCGAAAATTAGTCCGTTGCCATGATTTCAAAGCATCCTGAGATGAAATAAATGTTATCTTACATCTCCGCAAGTGGGAAAAACAGCTGTGGGGAGAGGCAGGGGGGACTTGGGGTATTTCAAAAGCCAACTACTTACGATTTCTCAGGGTCGATCGACAAATAAGTCGGAGGGGCGGAGGGAAGGGTGGCGCCAAGGGATGAGGCGCCCCCCCTCCACCCCCCACTGAACCGAACGGGGAGGACGGCCGTCGGATTGGGGAGTGTGGCGCCTTCTTTCGAAGGCCGAACCGCTTTATTTGTGCATCCCTGCCCTTGAGATGTGCAAAACTTCATCTCATGGTCGATGTTGTTCTTGGGGAAAGGGGTTTCCCTGAACTCCGAACTCCTCATCAAGTTTTCACATACATACACTCTCTCATACACACACACACAAACACAAAAGCACGCATGTAGCCAGCCTCGTTTTCCCATTTCCCGCACCAGCGTGGCCGCAGAAGGGGCGAATTAAATCGCCGAGATGAGGAGACTGCGTGGTAAACTTGGTATGAATGAATTACCGGGGAGTTATAAAGGGTTAATTACTATGTTCACCGGCGAAATGGGATCTAGAAACGTCAAGATTTCGCCTCTCCGCTAAATTTCGTTAAAATACCAACGCCGATTTTCTTAACACATCTAAAGGAAAGTTGGTGTTTTAGATATTAATTAAAATACTGAGGCAAAAAGATTCAGAATAAAGTCTCCTTTCTCTTTCTCATCCTTTGAAACCAAATGACTGGAGGCGGTGTTTTTTTTTTCAAAAAAAGAAATCGTAAGTCATAAAACATCATTTGTTCAAATAAAATGACACTTAAGTAAATTAAATGAAAACACTAAATAATTTAAAATAAATACCTTCTTGAGATAGAGGGAAATACAGCACTAGGGAAGAATACACGTCTTCTTAAGGTAATAGAGAACATCAGAGGCACAGTCACAGATTTTAAAGCTCATGCCTTGGATACTACTCGAGTGAAAACCGCCTCACAAAAACCAGTTAGGAAATAAAATGATTTGCGGGTTGTGCAAAACGTATGGTTATTTTATTTCAAAAATTTCGCTCACTTGAAAACTTGAAGTTTCAAAAACAAAAAAAATCATCAAAAGGTCTCAATCTAATCAAAAAGCAATTGTGCTCTCCTCAACTAGCAAGAAATTTATGCGATTTTACATTGCACTTATCTACTTAGGACCTCCGACAACGCCATGGTAGCACATTAGGATGAGTATTACCCTTACTAAACCGCAACAAAGTTTTTGAACGGTTTTTTGCTTCATCATTGGTTTTATACGGAAAATAATGTGTAAAAGGGTCAACACGTATGTATATTAAATATTAATATTAAAGAGAGATATAAACATGCCTCATTTGGTGGACAAAAAATTATTTAATATCCGGAAGAGTTTTTGGATTGAAAGGAAGGGAGTTGATAATTCCAAACGCATACGCATTACGACGGTTTTACACTGTAAAATTGCATTGTAGCTCATATTAGCAGATGACTCCGTCGAAAAGTTACTGTTAAGGCATCTCCCACTCTCTTAATGTTTAAAGTTGGCTTTAACCTCGTGGACAGTGGCGCATCGCGAATGACTACGAAAGCCTATGACACTGTATACTATATACGGGATTTTGTCGCAACATTTTGTTCCTTTAAAGCCCCCAAACGTTCGGAGTGCAAGGGGATGCCTCGAGTTATATAAAACCTGGGACTTGTTCGGTGGTGATGCCATTACAGACATAAATCTGATCACCCTGAACTTTTTGCTCTTTCCGAGTATCAAATCTATCATAATGGCCACCCTACTCGTGGAATTCATGCAATTAAGAACTGAAAAAGGAATGCAAGCATAGTTGGAACGGATGTGGCTGCCCCCGGTGCCGGACACACTTCGCCCGAGGTTAAAAAATTGTTTTTCCGAATAACTGTGCTTCAAAGCTATCAATAATTCCAACCATAGATAATGTTTCGTTGCTAATCCAAATTTTATTACTATATCTTGTGAACCCTGCATTCATTTCTAACTTTCCACCATATTGCTCATGGTTACAATTGTATATGGATGTATGTTTATTGACATGTATGTATCAGTGCATATGCATATTTATTTGTATGCTGTTTATGTATATGTATACATATATTTATATGAGGCAAAAAATGCGCTGTAACCATAATCTGTAAGCTGACATTATGTATAAGATGAACACAGCTGCGCAATATTATGGACCGAATGAAATTAAATTGAATCATGGCTTAACTGACTAAAGCACTCGACCTGACCTCGAGGGATCCGGGTCCGAATCCCGGTCAAGGCGAATGATTTGTACACTCTGCAATTGTTACATTGTGATACATATTACAGGGTGACTCAGTCAAAAAGTTACAGTCGCGGCGTCTCCCAGAGTTTCTTGTAATTTACCCTTTTTCCATATTTTAATTACGAAATTCGCATGTTTTTTTGGATTATTTGTCTTTCTTAGAAATGAGATGTAAATAAAACTCTGGAATTTTAGTTCGTCATGTTCTGAAAGCATACCTATTAGATGGTTATTTTGAAGTTGGACGGCTTAAAAAAGTTGGAGAAACTCTGGAAAACATGTATTTAGATAAAAAAGATGTTGAAAAATAAAAAACACTACCGACACAATTAGTTTCTCTATTTTTTTACTGATAACTTAGTGACTGACCCACGTATCTTAAATCAATATTCTAATAACGGAACCCCATCATACTTATATAAAAGATAAGACGTGAAGTATTAAACATTGATACAGTTTATAACGTTCACTTATACGTATATGTCGTTCGGTGTTATGAGATATCTTCAGCATTGGTGTGCCCTACTGCATATAAAACTTTTTGTTAATCCTTATGCCTTAAACATTTTAATTTGGCCTGTAAGTACGTTTCTAAAATAAAATGCAATAAAGTTCAAGTAGCAAGAAAAAATAATACATTAAAAGAAAAATTAGCAATGGGAAACAGTATCACAGGAGTGATTCCAGGGTAAACTAAAAGGACTGGGGAAGACAATGTGGTCCAGTGAGGACGGGTAATACTCGTATCAATTGTAATGAAAAGAATGGGGTCTAGGGGTAAAGCGCTTGGAGGTATCTTAAAGGAGATCTCTGTCGCAAGGAATATAAGGAGCACGGAGAGAAAACTCTGTCGAGGGGCGCCAAAACGGAGACATCAATTTGGAAATTTTGGAGAATGGAGTCTGGAGAATTTTGAATATTCCTTTTACTTAACGATGAACGAAATTACAGATATTAGCAAAGATGACAGCATCACATTAGTGGACCAATGTCAGAGGGAAGTTACAATTGGTACGGAAATTGCTACGAATAAATACAACGGGAGTACCATCGAGATGTTGTCTATTTTATTTTGAATGGAGTATCTTGAATTATAGTCTTAAGTGTTATCTACCAAATGACGATGGCAAAAAAACGATGGTTTTACCGCATGTGTCATGCGTCCTATAATGCAGTAATGTTATTGTAATATTATTAGCATAACAGAACCTATCCACCTTTTTTTGAATGGGAAAATAAACAGCCGAAATCGCTCAGTTTCAAATATATATATATATATATATATATATATATATATATATATATATATATATATATATATATATATATATATATATATATATATATATATTTGGAATCTAGGAAACAATGGCTGAGCTGAAGGAAGATTTCTGAAGTTCAAGAGTAACGTCTACGCTTGGAGAAGAAGAAAATAGGCCTCCCGAGTATGGACGAAAAACTAACCTACGAGTTCACTAATCTCGTATCATAAGTCTTTCAATCCTGGGATTTGTTTACTGCAGCCCCCCTCCATGCTTCCTTATTTAGTGTTGATTCCCTCACCGTCTGATAGGTTCCCTGTTTTACGTCCTTCTTAATTTGCCCCATGTACTTGTCCCTTGGCCGTCTTCGTGGGATCTTTCCTTCAATTTTTGTCTATTATGTTTCTGACTAATCCATTGTGCCTCAAGGTATGTCCAATCCATCTAGTTCTTATTTGTCGTAGAGTTCTCCATATGGTTCTATCCTCTTCTGCTCTTCTTTATAATTCCTCTTTCGTTACTTTGTCTGTCCATTTTATCTTCAGCATTCTCCTCCAGCACCATGTTTCAAATGCTTCTATTCTTCATTGGTCCACTTTTCTAATATTCCATGTCTCCGATCCAGATCCAGAGTGTCATGCTCCACGCGAACGTTTTGACGAGCTGCTTCCTCGTTATGTTCATCGAACATAGTATGTAGTTGCCTCTTCTTAATGAACGCCTTATTTGCTTGGGCTTGATGTCGGTCGAACTTCTTCCATCCAATGTTATACTGCTGCCCAAATACATGAAGGATTCCACTTGCTCTAGTTTCACTCCTCGTATTGTGATATATGCATTCAGCTTCTCTCTTCCGCACACAAGGATTTTAGTTTTCTTCTTGTTGATGCTCATATTATATTCCCTCAGTACTTGGTCCATAGCACTTAGAGTTGCTTGCAGGTCCTCTCGCGGTATTCTTCGCTGGATTTTGGTAAAACTTATTCCATCCCATGTTTAGCTGCTGCCCAGGTAGATGAAGGATTCACCTACTAATCTCGCATAGGAAGGCAATTTAAAATCTAATTTAAAAAAATGCCATTCAACCCTGGTTTGAAGCCAAAACAAAGAAGATAATTTTTAAATAAAACTAAGAAAGTATAGACAACACAAGTAGACGACTTTTGCAACTTAAGCAACCGATAACCAACGACGCAAGGAGAAAGAGAGAAATACCCTGAGTAAACTGATATACTAGCAAAAATGTTCTTCATAGAAAGATCGGACAGAGTTCGCCTTTGGAGGCACCGAAAATAAGGAGAGAAACATTGAGTTAATACATAATGAAGTTCTACATATTTTCTACTGAAGGCTCCAATAGAAGATTATATTAACTGTTAAAATAACATAGGAAAACGGAGAAGAAATCATAAAATGAATGCGAATGAGGAAGTAAGTTAAAATAATTTTGAACCCAGAGAGAAATGAGCAATTAGCAGATGTTCCTGGAGCATGGTGACACTTAAAGTCTATGATGCATTATCATTGGTGGCGCATATTAATAATTTAAAATAAATAATTTGCGGACATTATGGCACAAAACATTGAAATAATATTTTTTTATTGTTGCATTAATTATTTACGTATGATTAGTTTTAGATAAACCTAACTAGCGATATAGTATTTAAGGTAATACCTTTCATAAAATCTTTTATTGTTTTCTTGAAGTCATAATGATAGATAAAATTTAGGATTCATTAAATAAATGCCTTTTTACGTCCTAATCTAAATTAAGGGTTGATTTCGGTGGGCGTATTCATCCGAAATCCACCTCTAATTGAAAACTCCCCAGCTCCTCAAGAAATGGACAAAAATAATGTGAGTCACAGCATTATGGGTTCACCTTCCGTTTCCCGAGCCCTTTAAAGACTGACTTATCTATCCGAATCGAAACGATTTGAAGTCCGGAGTTAAAATGAATTTAATTGTGAAGAAGATCTGGGAGATGACTGGCATAAAATACATCGCGGATTGGAAAATACTAACAAGACGTTTGGATGGCCTTGAAGAGCATTGCAATGATGATTCTTAATTAATAGCCTTATCTAGTAACGATCTAATTAAAAGTACCATATAATTGAAATAGTTAATGATATTGGAGTAAAATATTCTGCTTTATAAAAGATAATTTTTTAATATCAACAAAAACTGAAATTTAAATTATTCTAATTTGCACTTGCAAGTATAAAGCAGTGTCATAATGAAATATGTAACATTTAGATTACGTTAGTGACGTTTATTGAAAAAATACTCGTACGAGGGCGGTTTAATAAGTTCCCGTGTAAGAAGGGTAGTATTTTTATGTAAATTCGAGGATTTTTCAATATATCATAGGTATTAGGCAGTAGAAGTGACACGAAAGCTCTTGAAATTGATGTAAAATGAAGGAATTTGCTATTTTTGAAAAGTTGATTCAAATTTGGATTAGTATCTTAATACCTCCGAAAATCCTAATTTAGAATTATGGCTGTACCACTCGCGACATTTTGCGAAAGATAACATGAGATTACATGTACGGCCACATGCAGCTGTCTCGCAAAATACGGAGCGGCGCTACTGTCGCCCTATCTAGACATGATGATTCAACTCTCACACAGGATGAACATTCCACGACGACCGAGAACTGTAATTAAATTCAATTTTCTTTTCTTATCAGTTTAAATTCATCAAGCTCATGCAAAAAATTAGCTTTCAGTCCAGACTTTGGTAGATGAGGTTTGTATTAATAATATTTCAACTTAAAGTATTCAACGACCGATAACAATGTAGCCATATTCAACTCGAATCTTATTCTCGCCAAGAAAAACTACAACGACTGCGAGGTTATAGTAGGTACAAAAATTTTGCTCGTCCGTAGAAAGTCTTTGACAATCATGGTCAAATAAAGTTCACGCTTTGAATATCAAAGTTAATTCACATTTAGTTTGGGCTTTGAACAGAGAGCATCTATCTATCTATTCTTTCAGTGAAGGAGCCAGATTGTTCCAGCAGTTACGAGTTACGATTGGGAAACGAAGAATGTAGATCAACACGGGTTTCAACCACGGCATTTTTCTTTTTAGAATTGATTTATTCGTTTATTAACTCACGATAAAGCAAACAAATTTTTTTAATTTTACCCATTTTTAATGCAATTAATTTCGATTTTTTATTTGATTTCCTCAACACTTTCTCTCCTTATTGTGTCTACGACAATTTTTCCGTAGAGTCACATTTGCCAAGTTTTCTCCAGATACCGTTCGTAAGGAACGTAACACAATTAAGATTTCGACGGTTATTATTTCAAAAGTGAATTTTTTCTCATCAAAAATGAAAGACAAAACAGTAGTCGGGCAATCCGAAAGTGAATGAGTAGGTCAAATGTGCATAGAGACTGAGTATGACTTAACGACGGTGATTACTATAGGTGTGAAGCCGATTTTACATGAAATTTAATTTCACGCACATATCTGCTTCTAATGGGGTACGGTATCCAAGTAGAATGTAAATATAAAATTAATATGCCTACGGTCTTTAAGCAATGAAAACGTGACCTAGTGTGTGTTCCCTGTCCCACCCCTTACTTGTAACCTTGTTTTTCCCCACCTCCTTTCAACTTTGTGTCAATCAAGTTTACGGTTACGGCTATCCCGTTTTCATCAATCCAAGTAGAAATAGATTTCCTCTAATGATATGGAGCCTGGACGCCCTCGCCTTCACGGCAGCTATCTAAATTTTTAGTGCCAGATCCTTTTGAAAAACCGCAGGCAGAATAGGGAGTAAAGCAGATACTCTTCACTTCCATGAATATTTTTATTTAACACGCCTTAAGGTACTTTGTGTTCTAACCTCACCTCTGCGAGAAGCTTCGCGTTGAATATGTCTTTTCTAATAATTTTGCAAGCATGAAACTTCAGAGTATTTTCAAGACGCCTTCGAAAGTAGGTACGAGAATAAAAAAATTGAAATTATGAGGGGCTGATTTGTAGATTATATGAGGTAGCAATTTGACCGAAAGGTTTCGTCAGATAAATGTTACCCCACATTCCAAAAAAAGGAAAGGCATTCATATTAGAGGACTATGGAACAAAGGTTTTATTACACCAGCAGCTAAATGGGTATTTAGGATCTTCAATAAGAGTAAGGCAAACGATAACTGAGGAGAAGATCATTTTGATTTCAGGAAGTGAAGAAGTACTCGTTTTACAATAGTAGTCATGAATAACTTTAATAGAAAGGACATTTGTGCAATCAGGGTTTATTTGCATGGTCCACAAATTTTTAAAATACGTGTGATAAAGTAAAACGTGCAGAAATAAAGAAATCATTAGAAAGGAAAGAAGCTAATATGAGTGATAAGCAACTTATCCCTATCCTATACAAGTCTCAAAATACTCAGGTCCAAATGGTAGGTTGAGAGTCGGAATAAGTATTAATAGCGAGAGAAGGTAAGAAAGGGGGTGTCCATTTTTACCCTTAATTTTCAACTGAGACTTAACTTATACTAATTAGAACTAAAGATAGGAATGAAATTAGTTGGAGAATCGATAAAATTAATTAAGTTTGTGGATGATTAAGCATTCTTTTGTTGGTCAGGCAAGAGGTTACAAGCAGTGCATGTAAAAGTCATTGCAATAGGAATGGGTTGAGAATAAATGTCAGAGAAACAAATGTTCTATGGTTTTTGGGAAAGAGAAAAGGCAGGTCAAACATTAAAACAGAATCAAAATGAAATACACTATGTTATCCCACAGAAGAGCTTTATTGTACGACCCGGGTTTCGTCGAAGATCGACATCATCAGGACCTGATGATGTCGTTCTTCGACGAAACCCGGGTCGTACAATAAAGCTCTTCTGTGGGATAACATAGTGTATTTCATTTTGATATGAAGCAATTCCACAAAGTTACTATGGATACAATTAACCAGATTAAAACAGAATTTCATAAAATTGAGCAGGAGGAACAGTTTACCTATATTGGAGTGTTTTGGACCAAAATGACCAAAGTGGTAGGAAACTAAGAAAAAGAATATTGCTAGTTAAATAAGTTTTCACTAAGAGGAGGGAATTGATGAGAGGTACGATGAGTAAGGATGATGAGAAAAGACTTTAAAAAACTTTGTTTTGAAGCATGTTTTCCTACGGCACGGAAACATATGATCTTTTAAGTAAAATGATAAGCGTAGGTTTGAAGTTTTTGAGATGTGGCTTTGGAGAAGGATTGAAAAGGATTATTGGACTGAGAGGAGATCAAGGGAAAATGTTCTATGCATGGTGTGGTAGGAGAGAGGAAAGTTGGTAGAGATTCAAGGAAGAAGAAATTTGGTTGCAGAGTATTTTGACAAGTGATGGGATATAGAAGAGTTTCATAGGGTACGTAAAACGAGAGGATGGGGAGGAAAGGGATAGGCATGTTAGATTAGAGGAAGGTAGTGAGTGTGGAGAATTGAAGAAAGGTTAATTGTAGCGTCGTATTGCAGCTTGTTTTGCTAGGACAGACCACGATATAAATATTGGGTGTTCACCATATTTTCATCCAAAACCTACCTGAAATTATAGTCTCCCTAATAATATGCACGAAATGACGTACATAATTACACCGCATACATAATTATATTAATAATATATAATATGAGTAAGAAGAGAAGAAATCATGACAGTATCAACTCTCAAGAGACTGTTTCGAGCATGAAAGAAACGTCCGCGATAGAGAGACATTATATATATACAACTCAAACTGGTATTATATTATTAAAATTTAAGAACTACACCATATATATCTGATACACCTGACTTTCTGTACACCTATAATAAAAATTCACCTGCAGCATCTTAAAAAAATCTCTTTTTTATATCCCATATTAAATAAATAAATTAATTTATTCAAAAGAGAATAAAAATTTGCTTGACATAGTGGCGATAACTAAAAATGCATGCACGATAATGTGAATGGCAAATACTTTCCATCATTTTTATGTTAAATCTTTTATTAATAAAATAAACAGATAATTGTAACAATTAGTTAGTCACGAGACATTCCCTTTTTTTACTAACTACTCCTTTTATCAAATTTCTAAACGACTTTTAATCAAATTTCATCAAATAATGGAAAATATGTTGAATTTAATGCCATTTAATTGCTAATAATGCATGCAGAGGCTAAATTTAGGCGATATTGGTCACCATATTGTGTTTCATAAACTTAAATTACTCTAATAAACCTGAATAAAATTAAAACTGGAAATCAGCTTTTCAATCATACAGTAGTTTGATTACTTCACATGTCGTCGAAGTATAGACGAGCAAACAGGATGCTCTTAAACAATTATCAAATCCCTTAATCCCTGTCTGAATGGTAAGAAACTTACGCGACGTTAAGAAAACCTTCCTATCAAACCAAATAACATTGATTTACTCCTTAAGAGCCATGGCTTCTGGTTCTGGCAATATTTTCATGGATTGGTTATAATATTGTATAATTTTAAAATCCAACCATCATTGAATGGTGGCCAATCATCGTTCCCATGATAATTCCGATATAAACAAATGTTTACATAGGCGCAATATTTGATTTTTCAATTTAAGTTGTTTCAACTTTTGAATGATTACGATTTGGCCTAAAGTCTACTTGATAATGAAAATCAACCGACATCATGGCTTCATGATAAAATTATGAAATAATTCTTTACCAAATGATTGTATGTAACACAAATTGCGACGTTGGGTAAGTAACTGCTCGGCAATTTTACTGCGTCATCAACCCCCAGGTGCATTTTCTAGGTTACGCCTCCAAGGTCTTAGGGTCCGGCGCAACTTTGTGGAACTGTATGACGGTGAAGTAACATCTGGTAACTTGGTTTCCGTAGCGTAGGACACCAAATTGCTGTTGTTATTTCATTAACCGACTTACACTGAAAGCTTCCAAATGCTCTGCCATGCAGTCCTCAGGGAGTATTTATCGACCACATCTATCGAAATAATGCCATGTAGTCAACGACGTTCTAACATTAATTTTTACCTTCTAAAACTTTTTGAAGTATTTATCACAAAAATTACCATTTCCGGTATTTCGACAAAGAGTAAAAAAATACTTTGGGAAAAAGTTTAGAGGGAGCGTTCAACCTAACATACATTCGAAACCAGTGTTATAAATTTAACAGGCCATCATTATTCGACAAGGCTATTCCTAGATACAAACTGAGAATTCAATTCAAATTTTAATGTCCTTTACTACATATATCTTGCGATGCACGTATGAAAAGGGAGAAAACATTTGTCTATACAGCTTTACTTCATTACTTAAATATTATTCAGTCTATTTTCATAAATTGCGGAATGTGCTAGATTTCAATAATCTTTGGCTCCCACTATTTGTGATTATTATAACCAACCACAGTCGTGTGCCATGAGTAGGTATGAGCAGAGTGAAGAGAGAACTCGTATTTATCGTGAATGACTCAAGAATGCCACCATGGATGCACGAATTGACGATGGGTTTTGATTCCTTGCAACCTACCCTTGGATAGAGGAGAAATCTTGAATGTTCATCAAATTGTCGCCATGCTTTTCATAGGAGTCCATTGATTGGAAACCATTCGCCCGAACAACCGAAAGGCTAAATTTACTGACTGAGTGACCCTGATCCGGACCTGACGCTATGAATAAAATGCGGATACCAAAACACCGATATATTTTTCATTTCAACTTATCCTTAACAACGCAAATCGACAGCTCTTCCAAGCAGCCCATTTTCTGGAGACGATTCCCTCCGAGAAGGTTGTCGCGTAGCCTTTGGAACACGCCCAGACGCAGTAAAAGTTGCAAAGGCGTCACTCGCTTATCCTTTCTGGGGCCAACCGATTCTCTCTCTCTCTCCCATGGGGGGGGTCCTCTTACTTTCATCCTCGGTTATCCCTTTCATTCCATTCCGGCGAGAAATAAAATTTCCCCTCGCCCGATCCCTTATTCACTCTCACCCCTTCACCCGCGGCCATCGTATTTGCGAAACCCCTCTCCCTCGCCTCCGAGGATCCAAGAGGGAAACATGGCGAGGGGTTGGGGGGGGGGAGTTGGCGAAGGAGAAGGAGACTGGGGTCCCTCTTGCGTCCTTATTTTTTCAAATTCAGAGAAAAATCTCCACACACACCCGGGACATTTCCATGACCCTCGCTCCCCCATTTTCAGCCCCTTGGGGGATTTCGACAATCCCTCCGCGCCTCGTCGCCTAGCGGATACCCTGACGCCGACCCTTTCAAGGTCCCCTCCCCTCCTCTCTGCTCCCGGTCCCCCCTGGTCCCCACTCGGCCCTGGACGCGCCTCTCGCCAGCTCCTCTCCTCCTCTCCGCCGACCCCCCCACCCTATCTCCGCGGAGTGCGGCGATATAATCGTCCCAGCATTTCATTCCCCGCCCGCCTCCCTCCGCGGCGTGATCTCCAGCCGAGAATGCTCACAATGCGATCTCTTCCTTTTTTTTCTGCTGACCGAGATGGAAGGTGTATGACGACGCCCAGAAGCGAAGTTATCGTGAGATTTCAAAAGGTAAGACCAATTCGTCCACACCACGCTCTGCGCATTTTATGTACTATTGTGGTGGATAGCGCTCTTACCTCCTATGGCAGTTTTGAAGAGGGATGTATGGAATTGAACCTACATAGCAGATAAAATGCCCTATTTATAAACTAGCCCAAAAAATATGCACAGTAAATGCGATTTCATCGATTTCTGCGAGCATTTTTATGGGACTGCAATCACATCACATTTTAAACGTCTACTTCAAGCCTTTAGTTTCAGATAATATAATTTCAGGATACGCATTCATTAAAGCAGGTCACTGTTATTAAGGAAATAATCAATATAGGATTTTGGATTATTTTGTCTAAGAGAATGAGACATTTTAGGCACAATAAAGAAAGGAATGGAATAATAAAACATTAATAGTTTTCGCTGAAAATGAAGACATTATTGACTAAATATTTAAGTAAAACCTAGACAGTGAAATTAGAAAAAAAACAGTGACAAAATTATTTGAATGAGTACATAGAAATAAGATGATAGTAATATTTGATGATGATACTCATCAAACGCAACACTTTATTTGAAGCTCCCAGGATAAAATCATAATAAATATGGTACTTTATGTAAATTAATAATTAAAGCACTGATTTAACGGGCTGCATATGGATGAATATTCATCCACAAGTCCTCTATTCCGTTATCTCTCTCTCAAGAAAAGGCCTTTCTTTCTCTTTCAATGGGTGAAATAAACAGCTCGTTTTGCCGCCTGTAAACAGTTAAGTCGAGTTAAATTTCAGAATAGTCCCTGGACACTGTCTTATGTATCTTAGGGTACCAAAATAGATTTGTTGAAGCATCTTGGCTTATATATTTTCTAATACAGTTGAAAAATTTGTGTAAACAACTTTCTTTGAGAACAAACTAGAAACCGTGATATCATAAGGCGACGCAATAGATGAAGGAAAGGAAGTGGATGCAGTAATTGTTGATTTTTCGGCAGCTTTTGACCGAGTGCCTCACGATAAATTATTGTTAAAGTTGGATTCGTTACCATTGGACTTGAGGGTAAAACAATGGATAAAAAATTTTCTCAGAGGCAGAACTCAAAAAGTAAAATTAGGGGATACATTTTCAAATGAGGCGAGCGTATTAGCAGGAGTTCCACAAGGTAGTGTTCTTGGGCCATTACTCTTCCTAATTTACGTAAACCATCTACCAAACAATTTACATTCCCAAATAAAACTCTTTGCTGATGACTGCATTATATACAGACGGATAGAACATGTAAATGACCATGAAATATTACAAAATGACATCGATCGCCTTGGTGACTGGGTTACAAATAATAATATGGGCATTAATATAAGTAAAAGTCAGCATATAAAATGTTCAAATAAAAAGAATGCAGAAAAGGAAATTTACACCCTCTTTGGAGAAAGAATCCCATGTACTAGTCAATGCAAATATTTAGGCATTTATTTAACTAGGGATCTTGGGTGGGGAGTCCAAGTAGATAATTTGACACGGAAGGCATTTAAAGTATTGCATTGGGTGATGAGAAATTTAAAAGGAAGTAGCGTAGCCACAAAAGAAAAAGCATATAAGGCACTGGTTATCCCTATCCTAGAATACTCCTCCATAGTATGGGATCCATATGAGGTGGGACATATTAAAAAGATAGAAAAAGTTCAAAGAAAGGCAGCAAGATATGTACTCGGAAGGTACAAAAGAACAGATAGTGTCACGGATATGTTAGATGTACTGAAATGGGAGAGTTTGAAAAATAGAAGAAAAAGGAGTAGGTTAGGCGCGATGTATAGAATTGTTAAAAAGGACGGAGCGTGGGAAGATTTATGGCAAGGGATAGAAAAGCCTAACTTTAAGGGAAAAAACGACCATAGCCACAAAATAAAAATAAGGACTCAAAAAACCAATAAGAAAAAATACTCTTTTTTAAATAGAACCATAATTGATTGAAACCAGCTGCCTGGAGGTTTGTTTGAGCCCTTTCCATCCAATTTTAGAAGTTTTAAGTTGAAATGTAAAGTAGCCACTGGGTAATAAACTTCGCTGTAGTTTTGAAAATATTGTTTGTATGTGATGTGGACGGCATTTTGTACGTGGTGTGGAAGTTTGTTTGTATGTGATGTGGAAGTGTCATTATGTAAAAATATTATGTCTCTTATCTGTTTTTATGTATTCGTATGTAATTTTCGTTGTTAGTAGTTATCTTTGAGCTAACCTGACCGTTGCCACCAGGAAATTTGCCTAATTGCAACGTAATTGTCTAACTAAATAAATAAATAACTCGAGGATATTTTTTAAAGGTCGGAATTTCTTTCCTATTCAATTTAATGCCACATCTCAGGCTCAAACCCTTTGCCCCTTCCGGCATCCATCGCGGGCACAAACTCCGCATTCACTAGCCGACGAAATCTTGCGTCAACATCATGAAATCCTGACGCCGACCGGTCTAGCACGTTAAGGAATTAAAAATTCCGCAAGCTCATCAAAATTTGCTCTTGGTCGACAAAAGAGGAGATAGGGTTCCCAGCTCACTCCCTCTCTTTATTAGGGATGTAATTATTTTCAATCTACCAATATGCTAAATGATTTTCATCCCATAGAATATGTACACGTTGCAGAGCCTTAATTTTTACGAGGATCGGCATGGTGCGTTGGCTAAGGTATTTACTTCCCACCCTGAGTGTCCGGGTTCGAATCCTGGAGACGACAGAAGTTTTTCAGTGATTTCCCGATCCCTAATTGAGGTGCTTTGTGTAAGGTACTTTGAAGGAGAGTACGCCGTCCGTCGGATGGGACGTAAAGCTGCAGACCCCTTGGCGCCTTTCGTTAAGAGTAGGCTAATGCCGACGCCGGGTTTCTCTCCACCCTTCATCCTTTCCTGTCCATCCTTAATGGCGCAAATGAACTTAGCTGTCGATCGCCTCCCCTAAAAAGTACTAGTAGTATGCGTATGGTGATGGGCTGAATATTTTTGGGCACAAATCCGGGTGGTAACTCTGTGCATTCCAGTCTAATCCTAAGCTTTTTCCTAAGATTTTTCTAGCGCCAGAACTAACTCGGAAACCGCACTTGGTGCATGGAAAACAACTCGCCCCTGAATGTCACGCACCCATCTGGTGAGATATATCCTTAGCATCCTTCGGTTGACTGATATGGTGGTTTATCAACAGCTCGACTAATGCGTTTACGACGGGGCAACAACCCGTTTACTGCATGTCGAGCGGGTGAGACTAAGGGCACATACACACTCACCTGAATGCTCGCTCTGAGGGCGAAAGTTCAAGGCATGGGATTGGGTGGAGCGTATTAGTTTATTGTTCTTAGTGATTTACGATAGAATGATAATAGAAGGAAGGAAGACCCCACGAAAAGATCTCAGTGGCTCTGATTTACGAATCGGTAGAATAGCTGATAGGAATCACCTGCTTACAGCAAGCAGGGAATAATGCGTTGCAATTCGTCATATCAGAGACAATAAGATCTGCATCGATTAGGTGACGAGAGAGACAAACAAAAGCAACCTAGATCACATGAAACTCCTATTGTTCCTATTCCGTTGAGATCATGTCCTCAGATACTCTTTTGGACAATATTAGTGGTTACATAATTATTATTCACAGACTTGATGTAGTCTTCAGTTACTCCTTATAGCTTCCCACCACACCCTTTCCGAAAACCTAATATTCAAGCGTTCATATACATCTACATATTACCCCGCAAGGGCGTGTGGTGGGGGGTGTTAGATCACCACACGTAAAAAGGAACAAAACCACATGCAAAATCAACACACCCATGTAAACCTATGCCCACAGTGACGTGTACATTCATGCAAAAATCCTTTCATCCTAAACGCATGCAAATACATAGACTATCATCTAACAAATATATGTACCTTAGGATGCAGTATGAAATTTATCCAATTACGTGCAAGCTATAATTTGGCAAGTAAGAAGCGAAATTCCACTGCCAGATACATTTCTCTCCTTCGCGTGCTTCCGACGCTTCGAGTTCAAAGAGAAAAACACCAATTTTTTCACTTTGATTTTAACAACAAACGAATTTTTATGATTATATTTCAATGATTTGAATGAAAATATATTGCTTATCCGTATCTCCAATCATCGTTAGATACTTTAAATAATGTACATAGAGTTAAACTATGCTTCTAAATTTCAGGCTCTGGTATTTCGGGCAAAGAGAAGAATCAAGATTCATAAGAAAGTTACGTTTCATTCTTTAATAATAACTGAATTCAGGATGAGCGTAAATATCGTCCTTTTGCAATATATTTATAAGAAATTTATAACTTTCGTATACGATTTCCGAAAGAAAATTCCGTATAACAACATTATATTCCCCAGTTCATGAGAAGGGCTGCTTCTGCATATCCTACTAGCCAAACCCATTCGTTTCTGGACCGTAACTTTGCGCATACTATTTTGCACGCTTCGTAATTTAATGATTAAACACACGGGCATAATTTTAAAGCTGCTCGTATAGGAACTTTCCCGTGAATGCTAGCGGCAATATATAAACAATGATCGAGTAAATCTCCTTGGAGCTAGAGATCAGTAGAATACATTATTCACAAAACGAATCTCTGGTTCAAAGCCACACTGTAATCACACAAAGTGAAGCTGTAAACTATTTGGAATGTAACCCCAAATGCAATGCAGAAATGAATCCTTGATTAATTAAAACAAGGAGCAGCATGCAGATCCCCTGCTTCAAATAGCTGCGTTTTAACGAAGCTCACAAAATGTATTCTCGAACTGATTAAACGTCGCCTAATTGTACTCGCGTGGTCACACGAGAGGGATATCGAACTTAAATGACGCTTTGAACGATGGGAAATATGGGAGGAAGGGAATAACCAGATGATTTCGCGGGCAGAAAATTAAACTCCGCGGCGCCAATCCGAAATCTCTTGATTCCACGAGGTTTAGTGTGGCTCCACCGAAAGATAACAACAATCTGGCAACCTCGGGGAAAATTCATTACCCCGATGAAAAATAAGTTTTTAAAGGGGAGAGGTCCTCCATATAAAGATGCTTTTGCCTTGAACGCTCCCCCCATCCTCCCCTCCCCCCTCCGCTATCTCCTCCTTTCTCTCACCCTCCTCTCCCGGTCGGCCCCGCGCTCTTCCTGCGCTAAAATTGTCCGGCGTATCGTCAGTCCCGCGCTCAGTAGCCGTGTGACACGTACACTAAGTGTTTGCATGTGGGACGTGACTACTCTTCGGTAGGGAATCTTTTTATATGATGGGAGTTGGAGAAGTACGGGGGGGTGGATAAATAAGAGAAAAAAAAGCCGATGAGGTTGTTCATTCCCCTGTTTCTCCCCCCCCCCCCACCAACCCCCGGCCCCAAACGGGACGGGGAAGGGGAGAGGGGTTGTCATTCTACCCCACTGCTCCCTAGAGAGCTCCGGGATAGAATGGCTGCTCTCTCCGGGAGGAATGCAACGGCACCCCCCTTTAAAACAGCTAGTCCCTCTCTCTTTGCGACGAGTCCCCTTCCACATGAGCTGAGGGCGTAAAATTCATCGCCGAAGGGACGGAAGGAAGAGAGGACATCGCTTTAACGAGACCGAATTAATCGCCAGTGTTTCCGCCTCCACTCTCCCAGGGTGTATGTTTTCTTTTGCCTTAGAATCGTTGCATAAGCGCAGTAATGTTTCGCAGAGGGGGATGGAAAACACGAGTGGAATGAAAATGCCTGATTATTGTGCCGTGAAAAGATGCAATCCCAGGACCACAGTAGATTTGCGACGAAATTCAGTAGACGGGCGTTGTCTCTTTTATTTCAACATGGCACGAAAACAAGTTCCCCATAAATCAGGTGTTTTTAGTCTACTTAGGTAGATCAGACCACAAAAATATAAGATAAGGGAGATAGATTCCAGTATATGTAGATGGATACAAGTACTCAATATTTCCTTGGACAATCAGGAATCATAATAGCAAGAAACCTAAGTCACTATAGAAATATTAAAGAAATTCCATTTACAAGTCAAGACAAGATTAAATGTAGCGTAGACATAACATATATTCGTAGGTTCATGTTAATGTAGGCTGATAATATACGTGCGTGCATGTGTGCGAGTTATTAAGATTTTTGCATGAATACAAACAATTTTCTGTTTGTAGATTGGCATGAATTTGTGGTTTTGCATGCGGTTTTATTCTTAATTACGGATGGTGACCTAACACACCCCCGCCACATGACCTTGCAGCGGCTTGCGGGTTACTATGTAGATGAAGATGAACTATTTTCTTCGATTTTCGATTAAATGTTTCATTACGTTGTCCCCCAAGGTGGATATATATTTTCAGAAATTGCAAGCATCTATGTAGCTTCGTTAAACTCATTGTCGTTTTTTAAGTTAATTGTCTTAGGTTATATTTATTTTAAAGATAGATTTTCTTTTTTTACTTCATGCATTGACATGCACGGAATAGCTAGGTACTTCTGGGTGAGATATACCGAAAGATACCGAGTTTGGAGGAAATGAAGTAGATATGTACTTCACTGTATGCCCAATTGAAATCGTCAATCCGAATAAAGTTATATAAAGTTTTAATTCGAACTTAAATATTGCAATGGTATTAATAATCATGTTAACATATTAACTTCCTCTATACATTTGTTTAGCTCTCTATGATCTTTAGTCTAACCTCAAAGAAGGGCAGTACGTAGTCCTCGTTCCATCTGGATCAGTTTCCCGCTCCACCGATACTGCGACATCGGAACGAAGACCACAGTAACCCGGGGATCGTCCTTTAAGCACTTCACCTACCTCAAATCGTAGCCAATACGATTCTTCGAGCAAACGAAATTAATGGAACATCACTTATCGAATTCCTTGTTTTATTTCATGCATGCATGACTCGGTAGGGGTTACTTATTCATATTTCAATTCGCTTGACAAACTATTGGGATTGACCGCTAACATTTCTCGCTCGATAAATATTAAATTTAATCACATTCAAAATCCTAACTTCTCAAATTTCATACCCTATTCCCGCATTTGGTCTTAACTGCGTCCAATATAATAGGTTTATATATACATGTTCATCTTTTCTTGCTCCTTAAATCAACGCATTGGATGGAAAGAATACGGAAATGTGCCCTAATGGCCTTAGCCATTGTAACATTAAGTTGATCTAAATATAATTACATTTTTAAAGATGGACATAAAACATATTCGTGACAAAAATTAGGAAAATAAGTAAAAATTGCTCTCATTCATGAAAATGAGACATTTTTTTGAAAAAAAAAGGAAAAATGTGTTCAATGAAACCACAGTGTTATTTATAGCACCAGAGTTTCCCTTCGGCGTACTGAAGATGTCCTTTTCAACTCAGCCGCAATATCCTTCCGGAGAGGTCTCTAGAAGATTCTACCCCGTCTCTTCCCTATTTTAGCCAAGCGGAAGTTAGTTTTCCACATCCAGCCGAGAACAACAAGAAATATCTCCTCTTGTTTAAAAATGGAGAGACTCTGGTGGAGGACTCGGCACTTTTATTACCCTCGCCTCGTCTAACCGCTTGAGGAAGCGGGGATTTTTTAAAAACTTAATATTCTTCCAGAGAACGACGCAAAATAACACGGTGGGTCAAATAGGGATACTGGTTGATGCCACGAGGGTGAGTCATTCTTCGGGTACCAATGAATTCGGTCTGAAATCACACACGGGTTTGACAAAGAATACAAAACTAATTATGAATATCATTCAATTATTAATATCATCTTATACACTTATATATTTACACTATTTAAATCATTAGCTAACTTAAATTAATAACTATGAATGTTGTTCAGCTATTTATAAAGCTTTCCACTAAAAGCCAACAAAGAGCACTTCCTATTAAAATACATGAACCATTTTAAAGATTATCTTCCTGATGAAAATAAGACAGGGTTTGTATTGACCGTGATATCTATTTACTCCGAGGTACTTGTACATTCTTGGGTTTCTTAGCCCAAGCACCAGTATTAAAGTTACGATGTTTAGAAATAATACTCTAGGTTGTTTCCCAAGTACCTGTAAAAAGAGCACTGCTACCAAATTTCCTGAAACAACTTTCTTACCTTGGATATGAGTTCTGATCTTAGCATAACATGTTATCCCGATTGTCAATGATATCAATATTTCATCATTAGATGCTACATTCATCTACCTACAGCTAAAAATATTTCTAACTTGCATGGTACTCCTCCGTTGTGGGCCAACAAAATCATAATGGAGATGGCTGTTTTCCCCGCTTTGCCAAGTTCAAAATGTGATCACATAATTGTTCTTGCCTCTTTTTTTATAAACCTTCCTTCTTTTAGCAACTTTCAAGAAAATTTTCATAAAAATTTCACGGGGCTTTCAGTTTCCAAGTGTACTTTCTGTGCACTATACTTATGAAATGTCTTTCCTCGTAAGAAGCACATGGCAAGAGTATATGGAAAAATGAACAGTTCCCCAAGAGAGAACGATAAACATGAATAGTGATTAAATTTAGTCCGAAGCAGGACGTTCCCCGAGTGAAATATAAAGTGCAAGAGCAACGAGCAAGTTCCATCCTCACATCGCATATAGTTATTCAGAGGGGAGTACTAGGACGAACCCGAAGAGAGCCAGGAAGGTGCCCCACTAACGGAACTGACCCACCAATGGTAATTCTCTCGGTCAAAATGGAGCAACGACTTTATGCGTCGAAACTGTGGGGTCAATCGCTAATCCAGATGCAGTAATGTCCGAGGAGATAATGTATTCGTAAATGTTACTAGGAGTTTATAAAGGTTAACTCCATTCTCTAAGTGCTATAGTTGGGAGAAATCTACTTGGAATTCCAACACCTAGGTTACCAAGGAAACTTCCCCTTTCCCGGAAACGAGCGGGAAGTAGGAAAATCTCTTTGCGCTGATTACCAAGTGTCGCACAGATCAACCGCAATGAGAAGAGAACGAGGCCACCTTATCCGTTTTCTTCGAAGCATGCCTCGCAAAAAGCAACTACGTCGTTTAACTGTTTGACTCTTGCACGCATTTTAGGATTAACGCTATATTTCCTTTGATAAACTTTTCATTGACTCGGACAAAATTCTTCGTGGATTATTTTGGAAGAAAATAAGTTATTTTTTCATGAAAACCTTAAAATTTATTATTACTGCTGTCATAATGGAAAATTATCGATTTCAAACTGGACTAAAATCAAAGTCTTTAATTATTGATTGGGCTGATCAAAAGAGAGAAACTTAAGCTTATGGCAGTTTGTCTCACGGAGTGATGGAAACGTAGGCATTCAACAAATAAAGTTTGACACGACGAAGGAGACCCAATTTTCTGTGGCCGAGTGAGGAATCTATGGAACGCTCATAAACTTGGACTGCACGGCATTCCTTTAACTCTAAGATAAGGTCTTGCTCAGGAAACACCGGATAACCGCAGGCATCCACCCTTTCGCCTCTCATACACGTACGTCGTATCTCCTACAACTAAACCCGTAACTCCAACCCACTTGATCTGTTTAATGTACGCTATTTAGTGTAAGTAAGTTGAATTGTCCAGTAGGACGTTAAAATTACTTTAATGAGTAATCGTGGTAGGTTTCACCCAACTGAAGGATCTTAAAATAATAATAATAATGAAAAAAATACTTTATAATATCTTGATAAAAATTTCATCTATTTGAAAAAATCTTATATAAATGTACACTTTTAAAATCTCTGGACCAAAATCCCATTTACATCAATAGTTGGGCATATAATATAATGCTATTCATAGTTTTATTCGCGTATGAAACGTTTCCTCTCATTACTTAATTAAAGGTTCTATCAATTGTAGATTAAGATAATATACATTTACGTAGGAATATGGTCCAAAAACTGTCGATGCCTCACCCTTGTCTTAAGCTTTGCCAATTGTGCTATCGTTCCTGTTAATAAAAAAACAGTAACTAAAAAATGGAGAAAAAATTCACATCCACAATTTTCAATATTAATAAAAAACCAGATGGTGAATTATTAAGATTGTTGAATGTAGTACGTACGAGTATATACGACTCGAACTAATACCCAATCTATTGTTATCTAACAATGTGTACCCTCTAAATTAGCATTGAAACCGCACACATACTTTCGAAATGAGCATAGACGTTTTCCCAAAACGAAAAAATTCAAAAGATTCCATTATTTTCATTCAGCAAAAAATATACACATTTACTTTAATTAAACTAAATTGTAATAATTATATGCCATTAGTAATGATAGGAGAAATTCCTAAACTTATTATATTATCACATGAGAATAACAGGGAAGTGCGTCAAAATATATCGTACAATTCTTTTAAAGGAAATAATGTTTTTGACCAGGAAACCAAAAATCATATCCCACATTACACGAGAAATTTCCTATCTCACTCTGAAATTATGAAAATAAAAATCAAACTCAAAAACACGGCCACATGCAAAGGATAATGTCACAAAGAGACCTCTCTTTCCACCCAAGGAAGACATTTTTACCATTATAATTAAAAAATAAGAGTTTCTTCTGAAATTCACGTAGGTATTCATGAAAAAAACTTAAAAGGCCAGATGTAGTAGGACTTAAAAAAAGTGAGTGGTATTTTCTGTTCGGCAAAAAATTTCCATTTTAGGGGAAAAAAACTCATGTGACTCCCTTTCGAAAAATGTATCGCAAAAAAAGGGTTAAAAAAGTGTCAATTTTTTTGCTGTGTCCACCACCACTGAGGCAATATCTGATAAGAAACAGTCATACACTTGCATATTATTTTGCCCTTAATAAGTAGCTATATATGTTTATATATACACATATATACTATACATGTGTATATATAAATATATTGAGGATGCAGAAGCACTCACGAGAGCAACAAAAGAATTGGACGGCACAACAAACACAAAATTATATAGAAAGCACGTAAAAGGACACTCACATTTAAGAAAGTTTGAGCTTTCTGCCTTCTCTGACACCTTCTTGAGGTCAGATAGCTTCAGCCAGCCTGACCTGAAGGTGGCCGAAAGTTTGAACTTTAATAAATGTGTCCTTTTACGTGTTATCTATTTTATTTTTGTGCTCTATTTTGCCACTAAAATGTTAAATATATATATATATATATATATATATATATATATATATATATACCTAAGCGCTCCCTCCCTACTCCCTCTCTATCCGCGGTCACCGCATTTGCAACCATCCCGAATCCCCTGGAGGTAGGAATGAAAGTGGACGGGGAATTCGTAAAATCACTTAAGATTGTTGATCACCAAGCTTTAGTGTGTCAGTCAATCAAGGGGTTGCAAGCATTGCTGAGTGAATTGGAAATTCAGTGCGACAGGTATGGAATGAGAGCTATGGAAGCATTAAAATAGGGGGGCAAAAACTAGATCAGGTAGAACAGTTCACGTATCTCTCGGAGTGTTTTGGACCAACACGGTCAAAGTAGTCGGGACGTAAGGACAAGAATTGCGCTAGGCATAGAGGCTTTCACATGGAGGAGAGAGTTGATGATAGGGACGTCGAGTAAGGATATTAAGAAAAGACTCGTAAAAGCTTTGTATTGGAGCTTAGCTATGTATGGCGCGGCAACTCGGTCACTGAAGTAGGGGAATGGACATAGATTGGTGGCTTTTGAAATTTGGGTTAGTAAAATGATGTAGATGTTCAAATGGACCGAGAAGAAAGCAAATGAGGAAGTTCTTAGAATGGTGGGCGAACAGAGGGGTTTGCTGGTAGAAATCCTATGGAGGCAGGAAAAGTGGATGAAGGAGGTATTGACCGGCAATGGGATGCTGAAGACTGTAATGGAGGGGAGATTGATAGGAAAACGATGAAAGGGAAGGAACAGGATAAGGATGTTGAACGGGATGAAGGGAGGAAGAAAGTACTCAGAGTTGAAGAGGGACCAGATGCAGAGTAGGATACTGGATTTTGTATTTTGTTAGGAATCACAAAATATTTATTTAGTACCTGCGTCCATCCAAAAACCTACCTTAACCGGTAGATTACCTAATAATATATATTTATATATATATATATATATGTTTATAGGTTCCTGCCTCAATTAATTGTTTAACTCTTTGTACTTCATTTGGCGTAACTCTGTCTTTACATTCTTCCATTTTTTCCTCTCACCCATCTCTATAATCATTTCATCCGTGATCCATGTTTTCCTAGTCCTTTTCGCGTTAACGGTTCCAATAGTGTATTCTGCGGCTTTCGATTTCTCCTTCAGCCTGTGGGTACTCCTTTCTTTTCAATCCATTTAATGCTTCGGCATTCCATTTTCTAACCCGCCACCCCTGCCTTATCTTTTTGAAACGGACGCTACATTTCATAACAACTAAATTGTGGTCAGAGTCCGCATCCGCTCCAGGGAAGCTGAGCGAATTTATAATACTGTTCCTAATCCTGTGTCTAACCAGAATATAATCTAGCTGATACCTTTCTGAGTCACCTGGCATTTTCCATGTATACTTTCATCTTTTGTGGTACCTATACCAAGTGTTGGTAATGACTAATCCCAGTCTCCTGCAGAACTCAACTGCTTTCTCCCCGCGGTCATTCCTCGTGTGTAAACCGTAGTCCCCAACATCATCACCATCTCTTCCTTCGCCTACCGTCGCATTCCAATCCCCCCATCACTATCAAATGTTTCCCTGCAGGAACACGCGACTATGTTCTCTAATTGATCGTATATTATATCGACCTCCTCCTCCGTATGATTGCTCGGTGGCATATATATACTCGTATATATATATACTTTTAAATTGTGTCGCCATAACACCCCTTCAATTTGCATGGCTGGAAAATCATTGGGCAACATTACTTGTGGGAAATTGGCATGTTTGTGGGTATTCAAGGTACATTCATGCGTCACATCGCAAGGAATCAGTCTTCACCCAGACTCTTTGATGGTTGAAGTAACATGTTCCTCGTCTCATTTTTAATGAAAGGATATTTATTTTTGATGAAATTGAACCAGTGGTGCCAACTCCTTTCAACGCATATGCTGTAAATATTAAAACTTCTGAATACATTACAATTATTTAGAAGCTAATTAATTAATTGATATACTAGCCACCGCTAATTGTAAATTTGAAGGATTTTTTGTTCATAACGTAAAAGATCAGTATCATTAGAGGAAATGATATTTCCTTGGTGCATGAAGCATCGAGTTCAGTGTTTATTGGTAGTCAATGGTAAATGCAGAGGAATTCTAAGTGATTTTTAGTGCTAAAAATACTGCGTTTGATAAATATGTGTGAAAGAGATGGATAATGGTAATGAAGGTAAATCAGAAGATGGTTTCTTATATCAGCTCATTCCTGAACAATAAATACCTACAGGTATGTACTGAAATATTGTAAGCGAGGAAAATTAAGAAAACGGCAAAAATACCCATATTTTTAAATCATCTGCCTGTAACTGTAATATTTTTAACTAGGTAAAATCAGTTAGGGTTTCACTATTCCGTTACTCAAAAAATATTTACGTGGCCTTCGCCTTTTCCCAATGATTCCCTTCTCGAAATATGAAGCCTGCGCTTGGATTCCGAGGAAAAATCCTCGCTCTTCAAGAATCTCATTAATCGTCACCGCAGGGTTTCTTTGAATCCTTGATACAGCACTCATCCGTAACCCTAAGGTGAACAAGGATATCCGTGACAGACTCGACTCCATCTCTTCAGTCCCGGTCGTTTTGGTGTGAAATTCGAGTGCGATAGGGACAGAGAGGGGAGGGGTTGGGAGAAAAAGGTGCCCAGGTCGCGGAAGGGAGCGGTGGGAAATTGCCCCAGAAATACGCCGACGACTTCATACATCTTTCCCTGCCCCAATCTCCATTTTAGTTCCTTCCTTTACGGCTTCCTACCGCGGAGAGATGAGATCGATTCAATTCGCAAGAAACCAGACTAAGGAAAAAGCTTCCGACCAACCCACTCACTCTCTCTCTCTCTCGATCTGTCTCCCTCTCTCTCGTTTCTTCTCTTAGCCGGCAGAACGGAGGCAAATTCGATGAGGAGGGGTTGAGAAGTCATATGATTGACACCCAGCAGCGCTCCTCATCTCTTGATTGGGAGTTACACTGCCCCACCGACCTGTATGTTACCATTCACGGATTCGAAGTGACTGGCGCACTAAAATCTGTATTCCCCTTGAAATTATGATCCATCCGTATATTACATCAAGATGAAAAGGCGGGGAAAATATTACAAAGTGCGCGGGGAGAAATATTCCCGCAGATGAGTGACATCACGGATAGGGTCTCCGACTCTGCACGATTGACGTGACAGGTTTCCATGGATTTTCATCAGTTTTAGGATTAGGTTAACTTAATTGAACGTTCAATCCTAAATCAATCGGCTGATCGACCTTTGAATTCGTATATACGTATTCTTATCAGCTTTAGTTCTCAAAATTGTATTTAGGGATCCGTAGCGTAACAAAGTATTTCAGAAGAAAGTACTATTTTCTATTTGTGCATCCATTTTACGACCATTCATTTCAGATCTTTTTAATTGTGTGTCATTTGATTTCTAATTTTTTATCCAGGTCTTGCGTTTATTAACGTCTAATGACATATATACGGGTGGGGAATTTAAGAAAAAAAACTGTTGCAATAACCTTGGGCGGTGAAAATTATATGATTAAATAAATTGTAATAATAAAATGCCTAAGAAGAAGTATTTGGATCAACGTTTTTGAAATGCACTGCAAAATGAAGGAGTGCATTGAGAGAATAGGTTTCTTATTACAAACCAGCAAATGGATTGAAAAGGTTGAAGTGGCAAATAAAAAATCATATTTGCCAGTTTTAAACTGGATAGTAAGAAATCCGTTATTCTTTCTTCTAATAATGTTTGATTTACATGTTGTCACGACAGGAAAAAATCATCATAAGAGGATATTTTAATTGAAGCTAGAGTAAACATACTGTAGAGAATGTAGCTGACAAACTCAATTAAATATCCACAAGTTGAAGTTTTGTGTCGGACTGAGTCAAGGAAATTCGGTTATTTTCGATTACATGATAGCATTAGAGCCAAGGAATATGTATGGACACGAATCCTACGAAACGGATTTAATGTTATTCTCAGGAAAGAAGAAGGGCAAGACACATATCAAACTAAGGGGATATCATAGGATACCGGTGGGAAACATCACATTTTACGATACTTTTTTGGACAGCTTCGAACTTGGTAAAGAGAACAAAAATGGCATAGGTGAAAAAACGAATTCATGTAGAGTAGGGAGAAAGGATATGCCGCACGGTGGCGAAAACATGGCCGTGCGATGATTTATAAATGTGAAATCGCAGTGTACTTTAATCCTCTCCCTCAAAATGGAAAAATTCAACCAAATGAAGTCAGCATCATAGTTCCATATGAATAGGTGTAAGTAAAAGTGTAATTTAAAAAAATTAAGGAATTCTTTGAAATGAACTCGAAGTAGATCTCAATGGTTCTAATTAAGGGTTTGAGCAAAGATGAGCAGAGAGGAAGAAATGCAAAACATGAGAGACGGCAAGAGAAGAGAGGAAGTTTTCGAAGGAAATAATGAGAACAGGGGAAAAAATGACGGAGGAAATATTGACTGGTGGAGAGATTTGATAGACGGAGGGAAAGAGGGGGTTGAGGGAGAAAGAGAGGAGGCATTTGGGACGGTTTGACGGGGGTCTGAGAATTTAAAGGCTGAAGATGCTTAATGGACCGAGTGACAGAGGTTCCTGGTCTACATTAGCGCTTCAAAAGTCTATAACACAATAATCCAACAAATTTTGGGGAGCGTTCCTATCTGTAACCACCATACTATATTTAGCAAAATTTCTAGACTATTCGTACAAAAATGAACATGAAAATCATATCACTATGTTCTAGGACAAGACACGGCACTGGAAAGAGAAGATTGATAAACGTAACGAAGGCTTTCGCGGCGATGTACCGATGACAACACAGTGTGATCGGGTTGCTCCCACGTTGATTAAAACAGTCATCCAACCAGGTGAGACAACAGTGGAGTTACTCGATAACGCTGTTGTCATTAAGGTTTTGTTATCTATGAAAATTGCTTTGAGCAATAATAGTATTGAGAATCTCAATGATAATTCACTAAATATTCTCGATATTGCGAAAAATAAGTCTTTATGGATAATTTAAAATGAGAATTAAAGCAAGCTATTTTTAATGATTCTTTGTTGGTGATTATCTATATTAATTCCCTCTTTTAAGGCAAACATTTATTTTTTTCATGTTTTAAGAAATAAAAAAAGTAATTTTGAGATGTTTTGGCCAAGTTGGATATTCGTTTTAAATAGCGAGTTGTCTAATATAACTGTGATAATCCCTTCAAAAGGGACCAAAATCAGTCCTACCTTAGACCAGCTTTTGTTTAAAAAGGATTATTGAAGAAATTTTACTACAACGAGCATTAGTTAACCTAGTGACTTTGTTTGTTTCAGATGCGATGAGGAAAATGTCTACATACAATGCAACAATTTCAAAGCGTAAAAATCATTCGTCTTGACCGGGATTCGGGCCAGGACCCCTCAATGTCCAGGCGTGTTCTTTAGCCAGTTAAGCTATCGCGGCATCCTCTTAAGCCCTGAAATTTTGGGAGCTTTAAAGGAACAAGATGATGTGACGAAATACCGTGCATACAATGTCACAGGCATTCGTAGTCGCGCCACAGTCCGCGAGGTTAAAGCCAACTTTTTAACACTTAGGCTGTTTATAATTTAAACAAATTGAATTTCCGAATCACGGTTCGAATCCCGGTCAAGGCAAATTATTTTTACACTCAGAAATTGTTGCATTGAAATGCATATTAGGGGATGACTCCGTTAAATGTTACTGTTGCGGCATCCCCCGCAGTTTCTTTGGAGTTTGTCAATTTTTTTAAGGTAATCTACCGGTTAAGGTAGGTTTTTCGATGGACACAACTACCAAACAAATATTTTGTGACTACTAACAAAACACAACCCTAAATTCTACTCTACACCAGGTCCCTCTTCATCTCTGAGTACTTTCTTCCGCCCTTCATCCCGTCCAACATCCCTATCCTGTTCCTTCCCTTTCCTCTTTTGCCCAACATTCTACCCTCTATCACAGTCTTCAACATACCACTGCCGGTCAACACCCCCTTCATCCACTTTTCCTGCCTCCATAGGATTGCTCCCAACAAACCCCTCTCTTCGCCCACCATACCAAGTACTTCCTCATTTGTTTTCTTCTCTGTCCATTTCACCTTCTCCATTCTTCTCCACACCCACATTTCAAAAGCCTCCAGTCTACGTCTATCCTCCTGCTTCAATGACCACGTTTCCGCGCCGTACATAGCTACGCTCCATATCAAAGTTTTTACGAGTCTTTTTTTAACATCCTTACTCAAAGTCCCCGTCATCAACTCCCTCCTCCTCGTGAAAGCCTCTTTGCCTAGCGCAATTCTTCTCCTTACGTCCCTACTACTTTGACCGTGTTGGTCCAAAACACTACCGAGATACGTAAACTGTTCTACCTGCTCTAGTTTTTGCCCTCCTATTTTAATATATAATGTAAAAGGCAACGTAGTTGACGGGGTCAAGTAGTAGAATCAGTGGAGCTGTCGCTGTCAAGGATTACGAGGCTCCCGAAAACTTCTCCCCAGCGGCGGCCGTCTTATCTCTCGGCGGCCCACGCTTCGGTCCCAGTTCGGATTCCTTTCCTTCCCCCCCCCCACTACCCCCCTCCCCCCTTCAACCGCTCACGCGCCATTGATTTTATCCCGCCGACGGCGTCCCGCTCCGAGCTCGAGGAAATAATTTGAGCGTCCTGAACGCCGCCGAAGGGGTGTGGGCGTCATTCAAATCTTCGAATACATTTCTCTGGGCTGGGGTGGAGAGCGATGTCAAAAACATGACATTCAAGTTGCTTGCGTGGGTGGTGTAAAGAGAATATTTGTCAACTGAGCGCGTCGCTGTGGGAGTTGAATGAGGGCCGTGAGGGGGGGACTGTCACAGGGAAACCAAAGGATTTTGAACATCTTTTGAACTTCAAAAGAGGTTCAAAATAATTAGGCCTTTCTGGGGTTTGGAATTCGTAAGGAAATAGGACTGCACTTGGATAAATAAAGCGTTTTCGTAGGAGCCGTAAAAGAATGAAAGATACGATGGAAAAATTCTTAAAGGAGAAAAGTTGATGGGGCAGTTCTTGGGAGACATGAGTGTTGAAGATGTTGAGAAATGGGTGAGAAAGAGATGAGAGAATGACGCATGATGAAGTTCTAAAAATTTATAAAAATGCTAAAATCATTTGAATTACATCATTACGCGGTTCAGTTTTTCAGTACTTACTCCCTTTCATATACATACATTACAAAGATATGAGTCCGCATAAACGGAGGGCCGGGATTACGAAAGTTGAAGCGGGTGATGTAGCAGGATACTGGCTGCTCTTGTTACTCTAAAACTGCCTTAAATTCAATAAACCTTGTGATATCTCCAATAATTTATTTGTTTAATTTACAGTTACAAATATTTTTTTCATTTTCTATATTAAAGATGACTTTTAATAAAATATTTATCGGCTACGATTATTTTGCTTTGGTATGAGGGATTGACGAAGATAAAGATTAATATAATTAAAATAATTTCTCCACACATAAAAGTATTTTAAACGAATTATATTTCGTTTCAGAATCACGTTCATAAATTCTCTAATTATGGTTTACAGCGTTATAAGGGCATGAATTAGTGTACAGGGATAGTTTAAAATAGACCTCTACATCTTAAGATTGTTTCGTTTTTCATTTACTTTTTTGCTAACATAGTACCCTGCATGCCACCGCTAGGGTATGTGGCAAGGGGTGATTACCCTCCAGACTACCACTAGTCATAATATTAGGTGGTTAAATACATGAAATCTATGGATAAAATGATTGTGGAAAAGGTGTAGAGACAACGCAATAAATGGAAATTACTACTAATTAAATGATATGCACAAAAGAAAGAACAAATTAATTAAATGAACGATGAGAACTTTGGCATAGAACCTTAGGACATTTTATTATATGCTCTGGAAATAAAAGGATTAGTGAGAAAATGGAAGGAATAAGATGAAGTGAGGAGGAAATACTATGCGAATACAAAAAGTATTGAAGGTAAAATGATGAAGGTTTAAAAGAATGAGGTACGGTAATCACGGAAGATCAGAATGAATGAATCAAAGAATGAAGTCTTTCTCCAAGTAATCTTCGAATTTAAATAGAACAATTGTAATAATAATGCAGAGTGATGCCCGTCTAAGTTCCTAAGTTTCCTCGCCACAATGCTGATGACCGGAAGGCGTATACCTAGTAAGGACCACTTGCGACAGAAGAGAGGGAGAAAAAGTTTCATCTCAATTAGACTGACGCTGGTAAAATAACTCCAAGATATTTTTCTGGATGAATGGACATGTCTATTTTTGTCATTTTTATTACTTGAAAGGTTTTTTAAGAGAGTCATATTGCAGACAGAAAAACTTTCGAACCTAACTGATTTGATTGCTTGATTGCGTGACACTACATAATCCTTTCACGTAAGACCAAGGGTTGCCTATTCCCTTCCATGCTGATAATTATGAATGTCAACGAGAGTGGTAGTGCGATTATATATTGTCAATGTGTTGTCTGCGAGCGGAATTTGGATGAAATCAATGATTTCATTATGTCAAATTTACCTCTTCCAGACTTATCCTGGGACCGTGCGGGAAAGTAGGATTTGAAATTTACTTTTTTAATTGGCCGATCTGTGCTGGCTTTGCCTAATCCGTTAAATGAGAAGCTAATACCACTCCCCAAGCGTCTTTGGCCAAATCAATCAAATGCCATGCCACTTTAAATAACGATGGTCATCGGAATATTGGCATTTACTGCAATAAAGGAATGAATGGATGAAATACGAGCCTAATAATATTAAGGTTTGTGAACTCGTTTTGATATAGGGTCCGAAAACCCTTAAAACCTTCGTGGAAATTTGGGCGAGTCGATCTCTTTTTTACAGCCTCACCTGGTTATTTTTGACTGATTGAATGAGAAATAAAAATCAATATCAACACGATATTTGAGACATTTCCTATTATTGACAATCTTGTGCATTATATTTGTTCTGATTCTATTTTTTTCAAACATTCGTTATTTTACAATTTGAATTATTTTGCAGTTCGCGGCGGGCGGATTTTTCACGCCATTTAATGCCTGGGATCGGTCTTGCATTTCTCGGCCAGTGACGCGACATTCGCTTCACACTTGTTTTTCAAAGGTCATTATCGTTGGAACGAGGGGCGTTTTTGCGATTAAGGAGAGCTTTACGGGAGCTCTCTAAAGAGAGCACACACTCTCCCCGTATGCCCATGGGTCAAGATTACCACTTTCGGGGCGAAATGCGAATGTGTGCGTATGAATGCAAATGAAGGCCAACGAGCCACGAGGACGAATCGAATGTAAAGGACCGCGCACGCCACCCGGCCCGTCCTCTATTCTCTAATATTTTATTTTATTGCCTTTAGTTATTTCAGTGCTCAGTTAAAGACCAGTCCTCCAGCTTTTAGTTCACTTTATTAATGATTTTTTTAGTTTATTATTGTTATTTACCCTACTTCGTTTAGTATTCTCTGGTGGATAGGACTTCCACAGGTACACGAACAAGCATCTCATCTACGGAATGGAGTATCGAAATCACTGATTTGACAAATATGAACACTGATTTAATCGAACTGAAATTCATTATGCATGATTCAAAACTAAAATGTTTTTTTTTAATTTTTATTGCATATGTCATGCAATAGTACAGCTACTCTTGATGCATTTTATGATTTTCAATCTTAATCGGTAATAATTTAAACCATGTAGTGGGAACTAGCCCTTGTGCCGTCCAACAGAGATTGCAAGAGAGTGTTTCTTTTTGTCTCTCTTATAGCTTTTATCATGTCCTTGGACGAAAGACTTTTACCTATTTCGAACGTTTTGACAATCTTAGATTATCTGCATTCTCTTTAAGTTAGTCAAAACAAAAACTCCGTCCTGGCACAACAGCAAACATTATTTTAATTAGAATGAAAAATGAAAGTGTTTAGCTTTTGTAACCTCGGAAATTTTGGCTTGACGATAATCACGGCCCGATCTTGTAATAGACGCCATCCTCCTCCGTGTCCCTTCGTGTTTGCGCGGCCGACTAGCAACCCTAGCCTTTCTTACACGATCTCTCCCGAACAAATTATTCCGCTAGTTTCTCGGATGTTTTCGAGAAAACCCAAATTTCCCAATGTGAAACCGCAAACGGGAAGTCACGGGAGTCTTTCGACTGTATCAATGACTGGAATACTCTACTCTAACAGCCTTAACTACGACCGTGTTTCGAAACCATATATACTATATATATATATATATTTTTTTTTAAGGTAATCTACCGGTTAAGGTAGGTTTTTGGATGGACACCACTACCAAACAAGAATGTCATTACTCCTAACAAAACACAAAATCCATCATCCTACTCTATACCAGGTCCCTCTTCATCTCTGAGTACTTTCTTCCTCCCTTCATCCCGTCCAACATCCCTATCCTGTTCCTTCCCTTTCCCCTTTTGCCCAACACTCTACCCTCTATCACAGTCTTCAACATCCCACTGCCTGTCAACACCCCCTTCATCCACTTTCCCTGCCTCCATAGGATTGCTCCCAACAAACCCCTCTCTTCGCCCACCATACCAAGTACTTCCTCATTTGTTTTCTTCTCTGTCCATTTCACCTTCTCCATTCTTCTCCACACCCACATTTCAAAAGCCTCCAATCTACGTCTATCCTCCTGCTTCAATGACCACGTTTCCGCACCGTACATAGCTACGCTCCATATCAAAGTTTTTACGAGTCTTTTCTTAATATCCTTACTCAAAGTCCCTGTCATCAACTCCCTCCTTGTGAAAGCCTCTTTGCCTAGCGCAATTCTTCTCCTTACGTCCCTAATACTTTGACCGTGTTGGTCCAAAACACTACCGAGATACGTAAACTGTTCTACCTGCTCTAGTTTTTGCCCTCCTATTTTAATGTTACGCTTGGCCTTTTTCTTTCTACAAAATCGCATAACCTTTGTTTTCTTAATATTCATTATCATCCCATACCTGTCGCACTGAACCTCCAATTCACTCCGCAATGCTTGCAGCCCCTTGGCTGACTGACGAACTAAAGCTTGGTCATCAGCAAACTTAACTGATTTTACGAATTCCCCGCCCACTTTCATTCCTACCTCGAGTTCTTCCCATGCCTCTTTGATCATTTCCTCTGCATACAGGTTGAACAGCAACGGTGATAATGGGCAACCCTGCCTTACACCCCTTCCTAACACTGCCCATCCTGACTCCCCGTTTCCCACCCGCACCTGAGCAGTCTGAGACATGTACAGGTTACGGATTAGCCTCCTTTCCCTCCAATCTATTCCTATTTTCTGCAATATACTCATTAGTTTTTCCCAATTCACTCAATCAAACGATTTTTCGAAATCTACGAAACAGGCAAATACCTCCTGGTTGTGTTCTATATTCCTCTCGATTAATAATCTCATTACTGCAATGGCATCACGCGTACCTCTCCCCTTCCTAAACCGAAACTGATCATCCCCGAAGTAATCATTTGCCCTACTCTCTATCCTTTTGTTTATGATCCTGAGAACAACTTTAGCTGCGTGGGATATCAAACTAATTGTCCTATAGTCCTCACATGACGTTGCCTTTACCTTTTTCGGAATAGGAACTAAAACTGATCTCACAAAGCCTTCCGGCCAGATTCCCTCCTCATAAATGCTACGGATCAGCCCATATAGCCTCTTCCTCCCACATTTTCCTAAGCATTTTAAAAGTTCCACGGGAATGTTATCTACCCCCACAGCCTTATTTAGTTTCATCTCCCTTAATGCCCTTTCTATCTCATTGTCTAATATGCCTGGACCAAAGCTGTCTTCCTCTACGTCATTTTCTTTTTCAATGTCTAACTTTGTTGGTCTGAGTTCTTTACTATACAGTTCTTCTATATACTCCTTCCATCTCTCTTGGATCTTTCCTGCGTCAACTATTACCTTACCCGCCTTATCTCTAACTGTTAGCATAGCTCTTCCTTTCTTACTTCCCGATAACGATTTAACTTTGCTGTACAGCGCACCGATTTCACCCTTCCTCTGCAGACTTTCCATATCCTCGCACTGCGTCTTCCACCATGCTTCTTTTGCTTTATTTGTTGCCCGCCTCAATTTATTGTTCAATTCTTTGTACTTCAGTTTGCCTAATTCTGTATTTATATTCTTCCATTTTCGCCGCTCATCCATCTTTGTAATCATCTCATCCGTGATCCATGGTTTCCTAGTCCTTTTAGCGTTAACGGTTCCAATAGTGTCTTTTGCAGCTTTAGACAACCCTTTCTTGATACTTTCCCATTTTTCTTCGATAGTACTTATCTCTTTACCATCCTCCATGATTTCCTCTACCGCCTGTTTGTACTCCTTCCTTTTCAACCCATTTAATGCTTCTACATTCCATTTTCTAACTCGCCGCCCCTGCCTTATCTTTTTGAAACGTACGCTACATTTCATAACAACTAAATTGTGGTCTGAGTCCGCATCCGCTCCCGGGAAGCTGTGGGAATTTATCAAACTGTTCCTAAACCTGTGTCTAACCAGGATATAATCTAGCTGATATCTTTCTGAGTCACCTGGCATTTTCCATGTATACCTGCGTCTTTTGTGGTGTCTAAACCAAGTTTTGGTGATAACTAAGCCCTGTCTCCTGCAGAACTCAACTGCTTTCTCCCCGCGGTCATTCCTCGTGCCTAAACCGTAGTCCCCCACCTCATCACCATCTCTTCCTTCGCCTACCGTCGCATTCCAATCCCCCATCACTATCAAATGTTTCCCTGTAGGAACACACGCGATCATGTACGTATATATATATATATATATATATATATATATATATATATATATATATATATATATATATATATATATATATATAATATATATATATAAATATAATATATAAATAATATATATATAAATATATATATAAATATTTAATATATATATAAATATTTAATATATATATATATATATATACTACCTTGATCAAAAAGTTCCCGGAATAACCACCGTGTGGCGCTCCCATCGTTCCGATTTGAGTTCTGTTTTTTTTGTTAAATTGGTACATCTGTTGTTGATATTCCCCTTAAATCTTAGTGTCATAACTTGACATTTGCAAAAGTTACGTAGCCAAGAGTACATCTATCTCTGTGTGTGTTGGCGATTTTTTACAATTGCAGAAATGGATTTAAATTTGCAACAACGAACTTGTATTAAATTTTGCGTAAAAAACGGATTTAGTGGCGCACGGACGTTGGAAATGTTGGAAAAGTGTTTCGGCAACGATTCTCTAAAAAAAACGGTCGTTTACCAGTGGCACGAGCGGTTCAGAAGTGGTCGTGAGTCAATCGAAGATGATGAACGCAGTGGCAGACCATCGACATCGAAAGTCGGTGAAAAAATTGATAAAGTAAAAGAAATGTTGGTCAATAACCGCAAATTAACCATCAGAGAAATAGCGGAGGACTTGAACATTGCCTATGGATCCGCCCAAGACATTGTGGTTAATGATTTGGGTTTCCGTCGTGTAGCAGCAAAGTTGGTGCCAAAAGACCTCAATTTCATGCAAAAAAGAGACCGTGTTGACGTCGCAAAAGACATGATTTGCGAGGCTGAATCCGATCCCACATTTATCAAAAGGATCATTACTGGAGACGAGACGTGGGTTTATGAGTACGACACGCAATCCAGACATCAGGCAAGTGAATGGCGTTCACCAAATGAGCCGAGACCAAAAAAACCACGTCGTTTTCAGTCAAAAAAGAAGGCAATGCTGACGGTTTTCATGGATTACAACGGTGTAGTGCATCATGAATTTTTGCCAGAAGGCCAGACAGTAAACAAAGAGTATTATTTGGGCGTTATGAGACGTTTGCGTGAAGCAATTCGCCGAAAGAGACCAGAAATGTGGGCAGAAAACTCGTGGATTTTGCACCACCGTCGCACAGTGCTATCATTATTCGTAATTTTTTGACGAAAAATGCAACAAATACCATCCAACAGCCACCGAATTCACCTGATTTGGCTCCCTGTGACTTCTTTCTGTTCAATCGAGTTAAAAAACCATTACGGGGAAAGCGTTTTAGCAGCCGAGAGGAAGTAATGGAAAAATCGCAGGAAGCACTGATGGACATACCGAAAACCGACCGTAACTTTTGCAAATGTCAAGTTATGACACTAAGATTTAAAGGGAATATCAACAACAGATGTGCCAATTTAACAAAAAAACAGAACTCAAATCGGAACGATGGGAGCGCCAAACGGTGGTTATTCCGGGAACTTTTTGATCAAGGTAGTATATATACGAGGGTCATCCGGAAGGTAGTACCCGTTCGTGCCGCATGAAGTGCTGACGACGCGAGTAGCCGCTGGACGAGGTCAGATAGCTTCAGTGGCTTGTCTGCCTTCTCTGAGCCAAGTTGCGTGACGCTAGCATTGCCTGTGTTGTTTCTGTGATTGTTTACAATGTTTAAAAAAATTGAGAACGCCGCCAGTTGTGAAGTGAGGGCAGTGATTAAATTCCTCAATGCAAGAAACGTTCGCCCATGTGATATTCATCGCCAATTAAAGGAGGTGTATGGAGACAATGTAATGGACGAGTCGTCTGTTCGGCGGTGGTGTCGCAACTTCAACATGGGGAGGGGGAACACACACGACGATGAGCGTTCGGAGAGACCGTCTGTCATTACAGACCAACTGGTGAGCTCAGTTGACGAATTCGTGAGGAACGATCGGCGCGTCACAATTGATGACATCTGTGAGCATTTTCCCAATGTTTCTCGAACAATTGTTCATGAAATTGTTAAACACCATCTGCATTATGCAAAAATTTGTGCAAGATGGGTCCCTCGCGTATCTCAATGAGCTGGCGGCGAAGGACTATGCAGCAGGAATACAGAAACTTGTCACACGTTATGACAAATGCCTTAATTTGCTTGGAGATTATGTTGAGAAGTAGTTTAAAGTATCCTCTTTCAAATAAATTTTTTTATGTTTGTTAATATTTACTTTTGTGTCTTTATTTCACGAACGGGTACTACTTTCCGGATGACCCTCGTATATACGCGCGTAATAGGTCGGGGAGCGTGTCGTATCATAATCCTATCATGATGATGACACAATACGCTCCGTAAAAATTTAGCCAGTATCCATTTCGATATCACTATTCTATAGCTTAGGAAGATAAATCCTTTCCATAAACGTCGTTGTACTTACTTATCTCAACTCTCTTCCTCTCACTCTCTGCGTCGTCTTATTTTATTTCTTGGGGGCTCTCTCAGAACTTTCACAACCGCCTTCCACACAATTTCAAAATCTTAGCCGTCGCCATGGAAACCATCAAAACCAATCATCTTCCGGGAATTACTCTCTTCCGTCTGGTTTCATCGCCATAATTTACCCTCTCTCTCTTTCTCCTTTCTTTCTCTCCCACCCCTCCATCCTCTTTCACTCTCTCTCTCTCTCTCTCTCTCTCTCGGCGTGGTCGGATGACTCAGCACCTATTTCCTTTTATAAATACATACATGTTATCTATCCCTCCCACGCCATCTATTTACTACTTCGGCCATATTCGCGTCTCGATGGTAAATTGACTTGGCGCAATCGGAGGAAGAAGGTTCTGGACGGGTTATGTTTTCCTGGAAATCTTCGAGGGGTCTTCTCATTAAGGACTTGGCTAATAAGGGCACTAAAGGGCATGGGTGTCGCCAATCGAGAGGCGAAAGGGCGGGGGAAGTTATAATGCCGCTGAATCAAACGACGACTCTGTTTGACTTAGTGTTTTCGGTAATTCCTACGCCCATTAGTGACGAATGACTGTACATATAGTATACGGCAGAAAATTCCTCCATCTCTCCCCGCTTTCGCCTTAAAGGGCTTCTCAAATCGAGCGTGCGAATTCTCCCGTGAGTCGTATTGGACATTAAATTCAGTCGAATTGAAAGCGAAGTGAAGCAAGCATGGTAATGACAGGGCTATCAATTTTCAGAACGAGGCACCCAGTCGCAAATCCACGAAAGTAATGCATATGGTATAAAATTTCCGTAGCGTTCACTCAAAGACAATCAACGAGTTCGGTGAAATTAATTATGGAAAATAATAAGTTCCTATATGAAATTAAATGGTAACATGGTAATATTTTTGGTGTAATATTTCCCAGAACGGAAAAAATTAATTACTTCGTTAATTACACTTAATAATTTAATCTTAAGACCGGGGTTTCAACAGCTAGTATCATCTTTGGGTGATAATTTAAGGTGATGCTATACAATGAAACTCATTTCGTAAGATTTAAAAAAATAAAATGGAATTAAAATAGTCACAATTTTTCTTTCCGTATTGAATAAGATCCACAGAGTTTTAGAGAGTCTTGTGGGAAACCAAATTCTGTCGGAAAATAAAGCGTTTCAAGCAAAACAGCGATTGAATCATTCACAACTCGTGTTAAATACGGTACATTAATTCTGAAAAGGTTGTATTTTCAAACTTTTAGTCAGCCAACCCCGCTTTTATTGGCCTCTCAAGATTGAAGTAGGTTCATTTGTGGACCATTTTGGTATAATTTACCATTTTTTGGAATCTGCCACAGATTCCAGGTCTACGTATAGTGTCCCCGTAATATGCCCAGCTTCGATGTCCCTCGGTGTATTGTCGCGAGAGATATTCGTCTGGTTTAACAAGAGCATTCCAGGGGATGAATGGGCCAAGTGCCCTCCATACAGGAATGTCTGGTGGGATTGGGCGACGCAGCCAGAAGGTATTTCATTGGAAGGCTATAAGCATCAATAATATGTCCAATGCTTGGATGGCATGGGAGAATAAAGAGAGGAGGAAGATCAATATCCCCAGTGAAATCCTGATAAAACAAGTTCACTTGTAAAGCAGACCCCGTTCTTCCGCTTCCCATGCTTACACACTGGTCGCATTGAAAGGGAAAGAGCCATTACTTGTATATAACATCTACAAATTGGTTAAAACGCGCATCTATGAAGCGGTATTTAAACTATCCAAAATGTTGGGCTATATGCAGTATCCCTATTGTTTTTGTTTGGGGTTCCAGCACCTATTGTAATAAGCTGGAAAGCCTTGAATGGTGAAATATCCCTCTTGACGTTTTAAAACATAGAATCCTCAATATTGCAGTGAAAGCGTTTCGCTCTTCTGTTGGTGTTGAGTTATATTGTAGCTGCGGTCTGTATCGAATATAGACATTGACATTTAAGGATTTTTATTTTCGGGAAAATTACTACAAAAAAATTAACTTAAAATGATGTCTCCAATAAAAAGGACAAAACTTCGAAAATAATAAAACAAATTAATAAAATTTCGTTGACCCAGAGATTCATAATTAAAAATTGATATATTTTCCCTCACAATTTATTCTCGCAGTGCCTTAAACTACTAATTCTGCATCGTACATCATTTAAACCGTACAATTTAAAATATTATATCAAGTATCAACTTATTACACGAAGTAAGAGACTGATTCATAGCATTCTCTTTCTTTAGTAATAATGGTAGCCCTCCTATAATAAATAAAATATTAACATTTTCTCCAAGAAACATTTTATGAGTTCCTTTTAAAAATATCATTTTTTTATTATCAACTTTCATAGAAGCACGCCCAGCAGTGAATCAATTAATTCACGACAGTATGCTAAAAATTTGATAGAATTTCGTTAAGTCCATCTCCAAAATGTACAGTGCATTAAGTGTGAATCACATCATTATGGTAATTTCAGACTCTTTCATGGGTTATTTGACAATTAACTGGGATTTATTTAAATCTCTCCACAAAATTACCCTCTTTCTTATGGAATTAAAATATGTATCATTTAGATGAGCACATGAGCGGAATGCGTGGGTCGTTCAATAATATCTTTGAAAATCCAAGAGATGTCGCTCAGAGAATAAAAAAGATTTGTTTTTAGTATGTCACATCTTTCGTTAGACTTCATTTAAGTTTCAACTGTATTCATTACGAGGTTTCGTTTCCATAGTCGATTTAAGAGACGAAAGTTATTCTAAATCAGAAATTAAACCTTGACCACATATTGCGGTTAATTCTAATTTGCTGTCACCATTGAATCGTAGTCACACGTTGGATGTACGTTGATATAAGACTCTCGAACTTGCGCTTGAAGCTAAGGAAATTATTAAGGACCCGTAGATAAGGCGACAAGGATGAAGAGATTGGAGTGACTCGAACACTGTCAGTTCTAAATGCCCTTTGACCCCTCGCATAGCAAAATCACAGCAAAAGTAATATCAACTACCTCCGCGTGAACCTAGCAGTGATCATCCCCAGCTCATCTCATTGACACACAATTAGATAATAAAGAATGATCTTCAAATTCCCTCCCTCGAACCACCCTTCGCCGATTGTAGGCCACAGTGCAGTGGGAGATGACAAACCTTTCAAAAGAGAACACGACAAACGGCCTGCCAGGGAAATATTCTAGAATCCCTGATGCCTTCAGCTAAATCAATGCGAATCTTTTGACTGGTGCATTCCATTGGTATTACCGCCCGACCTTCAATGTATTGTAATCGCAGCACACCTAATTACCTCTCAGTCCCTAATTACGAAAATGATTTCGCAGCTCGTTAAATTATTATTATTAAAAAAAAACATATGCTGATAGACAGTGTCAGGTTTCATAACCAAGTCCCAAGTAATCACAAAAGATAATAGGCAAAATCAGTCAGTAAAACAAAATCATTTTTAAAGGAAACTTAAAAGACACAAATATCTTTCACAAAACAAGAAAATCCCCATCTCATTTACATCAATCAATCAGCAAGAAAAAAAAGATAAATTAAAAAAAATAAGCTGTTACATATAATACGATACATCATACATCAATCAAATTATAACATAAATTCCTTGCATCTTTTCTTTAAATTATACGGTTATACCTTGAATTTATGGTCATTTTTCCCTATAAAATCTGCACCCACTAAACACTTAGAATGTGATCCTTTGATTTTCTTGATGGGCATTTACTTATCTATATACAGGGTGAATTCCAAAAGTAAGGCAATTATTTTTTAAAGTAATTTATTGAACAGATTTGCACAAACATTTAAAATTCTTCAAAGTACTGCCTTTGGGCCTCTACACATTATTTATAGCGACTCTGCGATGACTGGTGCGCGCCCTGAAAGGCGTCTTCGGGGACCTCTCGCAAGGTATTCGTCTCGGCTGATTGGATCTCTTCTACGGACGAAAAACGGTTTCCTTTCAGGGCTGCCTTAATCCGAGGGACCAAAAAGAAGTCTGCAGTGGCGACGCCAGGACAACAGGGATGGGGGCATGTTCGATTGCACTCCGATTAATAGGAGCGGCGCGGGATATTTAATTACAATAATTTTGGAACGCACCCTGTATAAACAGATATGTCTCTTCTCGAAATGGTCACAATCGCATTTCTCAATAACGTTCAAATATGTCTGTCACTTCCGTTTCAAAAAATGAACCTAGGAAATGCATTCCAAGAGCAAAGAATGTATGTTACGAAGTGGACTATATATTTAACCTTTCTTCATATTTTGGAAAATGCTGTCTTTGCTATATCTCTTATCTGCACTTGCAGAGCGCCTTTAAGTGACAATAAAACATAAATAGTTATAACTAACGCTCATCGTGTAGCTATTCTGCTGCAGTGTATTTATTTGCTCCAAGTGATATAAACGTCAGTTTATTTCGTATTTTGCAAGCCAAAGAGTACGAAAAATTTGCATAGGGCTTCGGATTGTGCGACATTTCCCAATCATTCCCCCGAGAGGCTCTTGCTTGGCTGGATGTACTCCGTGGACCTCGCTGAAGAGCTGGTTCACCACTCACCCCACCCCCGTCATCCCCCACCCCCGACGACCGACGGGATTCTCCATCGGACCCCTTTACCGCGTCGAAGAAGGAACACACTCAACGCCGGCTTCCTGCATGATCCCACAAAGCAGGTCGCCGCCACTGCAACCGGTCCCATCTCGGCTCCTGCCTTCCCCTTCAGCAACCCCTCCCTCTCGCCTCGTCGCCCGCCCCGCGATTATCCTCGGTTCATATCGAGATGCGCGGAGGGATGAGAGTGGTGGCTATGTGGGATAGATCGTAGTCTCGATGGTAACGGACACAAAAAACACAGGCTCTGTCACAAAAGTTAGTATCGCTTTTCTCATCATCTTTTTCGAATCAAGAGGCGTTACCCACAAAGCGTTTGTGCCTCAGGGAAGACAGGGAACAGGAAGTTTTACGTGGATGTCCTCGAAAAAGAGTGCAGGAAAGAGATCTTTGCTAACTGGAGTTTGCACTACGACCACGCGCCGTCCCACACCGCCTTTCTCGGGAATACATGAGTACCAGGCAAAGCAGAAGGTAAAAATCCTGCCCCAGCCGCCCTACAACCCCCGATATGACACCGCCAGACTTCTTTTTTTCCTAAAGAATAAACGTAACATCAAAGAGGCCGTGACGAGGTGCCAGAACGAGATTTCCTGCGACGCGTCCCAGGAAGCGTACCTCAATTGGCATAGGCGCTCTGGTATTGGTGGGTCGATACGCACTAAAGTACTTACTACCTTAGAGAAAGTTAGTAGCTTGTACTTCTGAAAGTACTACTTGTACTGTACTTGTAATCTGCATGAATGTTTCCCCAAATATATTCTACTTGGTTTTGGGTCAGATCCTGTGGTGCGAAAACCCCGCATCCGCAGATTGGGTATTCCCTGGTTGCTACAGGTTACACTTTAAATTGGGAGGTAACTGCCGTGTATGTTTCTATTTTCAAATTAATAAAAATTTAATGCCGTTGGCTGCAGGAGTAATTAGACAAGCCCCTGACTATTTTGTTACATCTAACAGAACCCGGATAAAATTAGAGAAATAGGCTCTAACACTGCAAATTAAAATGCTCTTTATTTTCTCATACAACTTGGCTATCATAATCAAAGGTAATTTTTAAAAACCCAAAACAACTGGGATTGAAAGGCATTATTTATAATCTGGTGTTCCTTTTTCAAAAAATATCACTTTGATCCCGTTTTCCCAAACAAACGCTTAATATTTTACCCCACTCCCCCTGCCACACGCTTCCATGGGGACCAGCAGGTTATGAAGTAGGGTATGGCATAATCCTGGCCATATGCAATGCTCTCATTTGCCGAAATAGGTATTCCCCAGGAACCTTATAATTATACCGATTATCGGGCGTCACTTATGAAATCAGCTTAAAGCTAGGAATGAGAAATGAGAGAATGCGGAGATATATTTACATACACAAATTCGCTATTCTTCGCAGTTTATCTTGGTTCTTTTGACTATTTGGATATTTCCTAATGCAACAAAGACGTCGGGGGCGAAAAGGGTAATATTGTCAGATATATATATACATACAAATATATATACATATACAGATATATATATATATATATATATATATACATCTACAGATATATATATATATATATATAATGGGCTGACACAATATAACACAAATAAAATAGAATAGCAACATTTAAAAGAACACTCACACGGTAAATTGCTCGAGCTTTCGGCCCTCTCAGAGGCCTTCTTCAAGAGAGACTCCCAGAGGCCTTCTTCAAGAGAGTCTCTCTTCGGGTTTTCCTGAATCCGTGTTGATTGTCACTTAAAAAGTTAATATTGTCAAGGTGTCTCATTATTGAACTGACAATTATGTGCTCTAAGATTTTGCAACAGATAGAAGTGAGAGATATAGGTCTGTAATTACTGGGATCCTCCCTGTCACCACCTTTAAAAATAGGCGTTATTTGCGCGGTTTTCCAAATCTTAGGTACTTTGCACTCTGTGAGGGATTTTTTAAATATAAACTCAAGGTACGGGGCAATGTTTGGAGCTAAATTTTTTATCACCCTAGCTGGTATATTTTCGGGACCCGGGGATTTGTTGGGTTTAATCTCGTTAAGCAATTTTAGAATTCCTTGTTGGTCCACTGTTATTTTTTCCATGGGTGGAGTATGTATTGTTTCTTGGAGATATGCGATGGCAACATCATTCGAGAAAACGCTTTGGAAGAATGAATTTAGGATGTTAGCTTTACCCTCACTGTCTGTATGAATTATATTGCTACAATCCCTTAAGCAAGCCAAGCAAGCTTGGTGAATTCTACGATGCATTAGAGTAGGTTAGCACAGGGCAGGTTTCACCCACCAAAGGAGAAATACAGATACCTGTAGACGAAGGAGATAACTTCAGGCGTCACTTTGTGGAAACGATACATATTGCAAAAGAAACACTTGGTTTTTCCACATAAAATATTTATTCACGACCTAGGTTTCGACGCTTAGCGTCATCTTCAGGTCTGTCAGACAGAAGTCAGAAATATATATATAGAAATATATATATATATTAATAATTATTGCTCCTAGTAGGGTCACCCATGCCAGATAGGTCGAAGGTTAGGAGCCAGACGAAAGGTAGTCCACGCAGCGTCTGTTCCTCAGTGAGGCGGCTGCAATGGCGTCTGACCCCAGTGGGGCGGCCAGTAAGTGATGGTGTCACGTTAAAAACACTATTGAGGAAGGCAACGGGAAACCACCTCAATTATCATTCCCAAGAATAAAAATGATGGACAATACAGAGAGTTTGAGTCCTGGCAACTACGGGGTTCGGCCCAATCGGCCGTGTGTCGTGCCCGGCAGCGGGGGAGGCAAGGCTTCCGCGGTCGTCATCCCCCGAAACCCTTGCAAGGGAAAACCAGCAGCAGCAGGACAGAAGACGCAGAAGAAGAAGACCTGGCTTATAATAGGAAAGTGGAATGTTAGGACAATGATGAGGACAGGGAAATTGGAGAATGTTAAGCGAGAGATGGAAAGGGGAAATATAGATATTTTAGGTCTATGCGAGGTGAGATGGAAAGATAGCGGGGATTACTGGAGTGATAAGTATAGAATAATATACAGCGGTGGGGACGAGAGCCAACGAGGGGTTGCCATAGTATTAAATGAAGAGGTAGGAAGAAGCGTAGTCAACATAGAGCAGGTAACGGATAGAATACTACTAGTGGAGATAAAAGCAGAACCGACGAACTTAGTTATTATTCAGGTATACATGCCACCGAGCAACCATAAGGAAGAAGAGGTCGATAAGATATACGATCAGTTAGAGGACATGATCGCGTGTGTTCCAGCAGGGAAACATTTGATAATGATGGGGGATTGGAATGCCACGTTAGGCGAAGGAAGAGATGGTGATGAGGTGGGCGACTACGGTTTAGGTACGAGGAATGACCGCGGGGAGAAAGCAGTTGAGTTCTGCAGGAGACAGGGGTTAGTCATCACCAACACTTGGTTTAGACACCACAAAAGACGCAGGTATACATGGAAAATGCCAGGTGACTCGGGAAGATATCAGCTAGATTATATCCTGGTTAGACACAGGTTTAGGAATAGTGTGATAAATTCCCACAGCTTTCCGGGAGCGGATGCGGACTCAGACCACAATTTAGTTGTTATGAAATGTAGCGTACGTTTCAAAAAGATAAGGCAGGGGCGGCGAGTTAGAAAATGGAATGTAGAAGCATTAAATGGGTTGAAAAGGAAGGAATACAAACAGGCGGTAGAGAAAATAATGGAGGATGATAAAGGGCTTATTACTATCGAAGAAAAATGGGAAATGATCAAAAAAGGGTTGTCTAAAGCCGCAAAAGACACTATTGGAACCGTTAACGCTAAAAGGACTAGGAAACCATGGATCACGGATGAGATGATTACAAAGATGGATGAGCGGCGAAAATGGAAGAATATAAATACAGAATTAGGCAAAATGAAGTACAAAGAATTGAACAATAAATTGAGGCGGGCAACAAATAAGGCAAAAGACGCATGGTGGAAGACGCAGTGCGAGGATATGGAAAGTCTCCAGAGGAAGGGTGAAATCGGTGCGCTGTACAGCAAAGTTAAATCGTTATCGGGAAGTAAGAAAGGAAGAGCTATGCTAATAGTTAGAGATAAGGCGGGTAAGGTAATAGTTGACGCAGGAAAGATCCAAGAGAGATGGAAGGAGTATATAGAAGAACTGTATAGTAAAGAACTCAGACCAACACAGTTAGACATTGAAAAAGAAAATGACGTAGAGGAAGACAGCTTAGGTCCAGGCATACTAGACAATGAGATAGAAAGGGCATTAAGGGAGATGAAACTAAATAAGGCCGTGGGGGTAGATAACATTCCCGTGGAACTTTTAAAATGCTTAGGAAAATGTGGGAGGAAGAGGCTATATGGGCTGATCCGTAGTATTTATGAGGAGGGAATCTGGCCGGAAGACTTTGTGAGAGCAGTTTTAGTTCCGATTCCGAAAAAGGTAAAGGCCACGTCATGTGAGGACTATAGGACAATTAGTTTGATATCCCACGCAGCTAAAGTTGTTCTCAGGATCATAAACAAACGGATAGAGAGTAGGGCAAATGATTACTTAGGGGATGATCAGTTTGGGTTTAGGAAGGGGAGAGGTACGCGTGATGCCATTGCAGTAATGAGATTATTAATCGAGAGGAATATAGAACACAACCAGGAGGTATTTGCCTGTTTCGTAGATTTCGAAAAAGCGTTTGATAGAGTGAATTGGGAAAAACTAATGAGTATATTGCAGAAAATAGGAATAGATTGGAGGGAAAGGAGGCTAATCCGCAACCTGTACATGTCTCAGACTGCTCAGGTGCGGGTGGGAAACGGGGAGTCAGGATGGGCAGTGTTAGGAAGGGGTGTAAGGCAGGGTTGCCCATTATCACCGTTGCTGTTCAACCTGTATGCAGAGGAAATGATCAAAGAGGCATGGGAAGAACTCGAGGTAGGAATGAAAGTGGGCGGGGAATTCGTAAAATCAGTTAGGTTTGCTGATGACCAAGCTTTAGTTTGTCAGTCAGCCAAGGGGCTGCAAGCATTGCTGAGTGAATTGGAAATTCAGTGCGACAGGTATGGGATGAGAATCAACATTAATAAAACAAAGGTTATGCGATTTTCTAGCAAGAAAAGGGCAAGCTTAACATTAAAATAGGAGGGCAAAAACTAGAGCAGGTAGAACAGTTTACGTATCTCGGTAGTGTTTTGGACCAACACGGTCAAAGTAGTAGGGACGTAAGGAGAAGAATTGCGCTAGGCAAAGAGGCTTTCACGAGGAGGAGGGAGTTGATGACGGGGACTTTGAGTAAGGATGTTAAGAAAAGACTCGTAAAAACTTTGATATGGAGCGTAGCTATGTACGGCGCGGAAACGTGGTCATTGAAGCAGGAGGATAGACGTAGACTGGAGGCTTTTGAAATGTGGGTGTGGAGAAGAATGGAGAAGGTGAAATGGACAGAGAAGAAAACAAATGAGGAAGTACTTGGTATGGTGGGCGAAGAGAGGGGTTTGTTGGGGGCAATCCTATGGAGGCAGGAAAAGTGGATGAAGGGGGTGTTGACCGGCAGTGGGATGTTGAAGACTGTGATAGAGGGTAGAATGTTGGGCAAAAGAGGAAAGGGAAGGAACAGGATAGGGATGTTGGACGGGATGAAGGGCGGAAGAAAGTACTCAGAGATGAAGAGGGACCTGGTGTAGAGTAGAATTTAGGGTTGTGTTTTGTTAGTAGTCACAAAATATTTGTTTGGTAGTTGTGTCCATCGAAAAACCTACCTTAACCGGTAGATTACCTTAAAAAAAAAAAAAATATATATATATATATATATATATATATATATATATATATATATATATATATATATATATATATAATATATATATACACGCACATGGCCTGTCCCAAAAAATTAGTAGAATTAATCGGGGGAAACGTTATTCCAGATCAAAATACAAATTACTAAATCACTTCAAAACAGCCCCCTTGCACATTAACCCACTGATGCTAGCGCCTCTGCCACGCTTCTGGTACACTTCCTGGAAGGCGTCGCCGGGAATTTCGTTCGGGAACCTCGTTCAGGCCTCTTTGACATAATCCGGAGATCCAAAATGGTACTTAAAGGGGTTGTACTTAAGTAGTACTCAAAGGCCCATGTCTGGTCACCAGTAACCACCTATTCTAAAATAATGGGGTCACTTTCACCGTGGTTCAAGAGGTCCTTGTCACACAACCAGTCTTTAGACAGCACCTTGGGGACTATCATGGCACACCTTTCTCATGGCTACATCTTCTGTAAGAATGCAATTCACTGTGGTTTTGTGAAAATTGCACTCTTTTGCTAACAATCAGAATTGAGCATGTGTCTCACTTTGTGCACTTTTTCTTCCCACTGTGCTGTTGATGAATATCCAGGGCATAACCCGCCGTCAAGAAATTTCAGCTTATGATATAATGTGATTTTCCCCGCTCCCCTGCTGTCCTCGTCTGAAATATATTTTCCTACCTAACACAAGATTGGATAACATCAACTCGTCCGTCCGACTTGATACGCTGAATGTCAAAAAATGGAATGGACCATTGAATGAGTTCACTTCCTTAAATCGATTTTCTATTGTGAATGAAATATGGATGTAAATCCTGCAATAAAGAGAGAATTTCTGCCGAGGTATCCGATCCTATGATATAACAGTGAAGATCCTCTTTAGAGTCTAGGAACGAAGAAAATCTTATTTATTAGACGCCACGAGGTCAAGGTCTGAATGTTAGGAAGCCCGAATTCCTCACCTCTTCCCTTCCCCCCGAAACCCTTTATTACGAAGGGTTGAGCTCTACCTCCAGCAAGGCGACCTTTCATTGAAACGTTACTCGCCGGAGGAAGAAAAGGCACGGGGGCTGCTGAATCCTGCCTACCCCAGAGAGGGCAACATTTGCATTTACAGCCCACCCTCGGAGCCCATTTTCTCTTCGTGACCTTAAAGCACTGCGTTCGTCTCACCGTTAGATACGTAACTTATTATGGAACGACAAAAGACTTTTGAACATCTTTTATCCAAGAAAATTCATAATTTTATTTTTTAATCGTTAATGTTGATCTCCGTAGAATCTCTTCTGATGTAAGGTTCCCCATTTGGTAGAAATCCTTGATTTAAAAATTTAAAGGGCTACCACTACTTGCCTTGTACATTCAATCGGACTACTTACTTTCTCCTGCCTTCCATCTTTATCGATGTTGATTTTGATGGTACTTTTCTTTTCATTTTTATCATGCCAATTCAAAGTAATTTCATATGAGTAATCAGTTGCCATCATTATCTTTAGCGTTAATATTAGAAACTCGATTTACAATACTTTTAATTTTAATTGGATTAATAATGCTTGGCCTTTATAATGCCCAACTACACGACACCAACAATGCTGACATAAACAAACGGATAACCAACGATGTGTATTTGTTTCATGATCGTCTTTCAATAACCAAATTTACTTTGTCTCAATCTGTTATGCACGAACAATCTAAATTACATTACTCTGATTATTTTTATTAACAATGAAGAAAGGTCAAACACAATTATTGAAAGGCGAATGATGACGGGGTTCGATTTTATTTAAATTTCCCTTCTAATTTTTTTCTGTATTGCTCTTTATTGCTACTTTTATTCTTTTTTTCTCTACTGGTACTGCCGTTTATGTCTTATTTCCACGTACTTTATTGATTGTTCTTATACACATAAGTTTTTCCTTCGCACCCCCCTAACCTTCCTAGCCTTCTAGTTAATTCCATTCCTTATCTCCAGCAAACAATACGCTCATAATTTTCGTTCTTCAATTGAGTCTTCTTCTCTCTTCAATTTTTTTATAATTTTCCCCATGTCACTCGGGCGTATTTTATGTGAATGCTTCCTTTGCTGTTTAATACTTTATTTATCCACATTCCCTTCACTGATTGCCTCTTAAAATTTATCGAAAATGTCCACACCTATACGCCAGAATCGTTTCAGTCCTTCTAATTATTTCAATTTATTATTCCCTTTTTCTCGATTACATTCTCGTTGATCAACATAGGTTGGCACTGCATTTTCACTTAAAAGTAATCATTTTCTAAGTCTGTATCCAATTATATAATGCAGAAAGCTGACTTTTTGGTTTCTGAATCCATGATTTGGAGCAATATAATTATTAGGATTCATTTAAGTTTTATATTTTCATTACACCCTGTCTCACTTTATTCGCCCACTTATTTTAATAGTTAATTGTAGGAATGTGCTTTAGATGTCCGTCGGAGTGAAAATATATGAATACTAAGGCGGCGGTGTTTTTAGTGATGGATGCTCAGCATTTACCTCTTGCACTCTTCCTGGTCTTATTCTCGCTCTTACATTTCCGATTATAAAAATCTATCTCGCTTGGACCATTGACTTCTGTATTTAAATTCTACTTTTATCCATCCATTTCATGGCGCGCATTTCCTAAATATCTGTGTCCATTTTTTACCTTTTCCCTCTGAACAAGTCTTCCGCAGATCCGAAACCGTCAAAAACTTTCGGTTCTGTATTCTTGACCACCTTCGAGGAGTGTACTCTCTCCCTTGATCCTGAATCAGTTAACCGAAGTATTCCATTCAAAAGGAATCCATCATGTCACTGAAAATTTTCCATCAAATTGAATGATTTCCTAGTTCATCCTCGGGGAAATTAGTGAACAGGGAGTAGTAACTGAAATTATTCATGTGGAATGCGAAAGATAATATCTTAGGTGTTACTTTGAGGACTTCTTTCACACTAGACATAAATGAAGGAATACAAACTTAACATATTCCACTAGATTTTTTATTTTTCACGACCATGGTTTCGTCGCAAGGCAACATCATCATTAAAATTTTAGTGAAATGTAAAACTCTAGTTTCACTGTCCAGATGAATACTTGGTTGATTCAAAGACGGGAAAAGATTCAAACAGAAAAACATTGGAGAATAATCGACCACAAAATCTGGATCTATGGAGGTAGTAACGGATACTAAAAATCAAATAATAAGATTAAGTAATATCGCAAATATGCGACATAGTATTCCTTCCCTGGATCCTCCGAATCTCCCAAGTGACTAAAGACACCGTGTCGCAAGTATGCGACATAGTATTCTTCCCTGGCTACTGAAGTTGGGTATAAAAGCCCTGGTCGCGAGGCGAATAGTAGTCAGTTGGTTATCTGGCGGGGACCGGTGGGACGCGAAGGTTCGGCTGTGTTGCGCTTGTCGCGACAGCGTGCCCTATTGCTGACTTACCTTCGGACAAGGGCCCTGCCTGGGTTACGAGATTCGTGACCGCGTCCACCCTGCCTTTATCCCTTACTTTCCGACGGCCGAGGACCCTGCCTGGGTTACAGTGTCTGTGACAGCGTTCGCCACTCCCGTACTCCTCGTCGGACCTTACCTATGGACGAGGGCCCTACCTGGGTTACGAGTCTCGTGACCGCGTCCATCCTGCCTTCACCACGTCCCTATGCTATGTTCCGCCATGCTAGTGTTGTTCGTTCTCACGTTAGGTTACCAGAGTCAAGCCATCCATAATACTCAACTGCGTATAATTATGTAAATGGTAGCATGTGTTTGAGGTTGTATAATACACGATGTTTTTGGTAACACTCAACGTATTTACTGTGACTTTCCCCGATACCCTTTGTGTCGCGTCCCTTGCGACAGTAGCAAAGGAGAAAGTGTGCATGAGAAAGGAGGAGGAGAAGTTTACATTCAGCAATACAATCGAAGGAAGAAATGTTTTTGGCACACAATTAGACCAAATGGACTGAATATAGGTAAAAAAGAAGAAATATTTGGAATATTAAGACAGAGGGGGGTATTTATGGGTCAAATGAAGATAAAATAGCAGTAGAGGAGAGCTCGTAAGTGGAGCAAAGAGGACAATCGAGGCGTGATTTAGAACTGCACTTGGAGGAACGAAACAACTATGATAAAATAGTTAACCAACTGAAAGACTGCTGGCGATATACTGAATGGCAGGCAGGGAAAATCTACGCATTTCAGCTCATTCTCTCCGTCATAATTTGACTTTCGTGACGGTGCTCCACCTGGAGTAGAGGATTCGATGACCTCCTCTGGAGGATAGCTTTGCAAACGATAATTTGCGGGTTCGGTAACTTCTAGACCGCCATCATAAATTCATACTCAACTTTGATATTGAGCCCGCAACACAACTGTTGACTCTTTCGAGAGCTTTTCCCCTCCCTCCTTTCTCTTTCCCTCTCTCCGAAGCCCTTCGAAAAATATTCGTCCCCTCGCCTTTATTGCGATCAAAGCGCGGCCATTAGCAGACAAAGTGTGCGACAACAGATACGACAACCCATCCGCGAGTCGCATAACATCTCTTCAAAAAGATAGGGTCGGAAGTCTTGGTTTTTTATTGGTGCAACCCTCTGCGGGGACCGAATCAATACAATCATCACGTGGCAGGGGAGTGGGTACAAGCGAACGGTCGTATTTCCCGTCGCGGGGCCGTAAACGAACCTCCTCATTCCACGCCGCTCTAACCACCCCTTCGAAGTATTTATCGTCCAAAGGGAGGAATTGGGAATGGGGAAGGTAATAAAGCGGGGATGAGGGGTGGTATTGGAGGGAGGGAAGAAAATGAATTAAAAATACACCCTGTCATCAACATGGTGGGGCTTGGAAATCCCAATTCCTCCATGGTCCTCGCACCTTCCCCCCCACGACGTAGAAAAGAAAAAAAACGTAGTATTAGAGAGAGGAAAAATTGGACTTTCACCAATTTTTCACGCAGGGCCATAGGAATTCTTCTCTATCCTACCGTTCTCCCATCGATGGAGGTTTTTTATCTATACATCTTTTTTTAACGTCATCCCCCAAAGGGGAAGAGAAAGCTTAGCGGTAACGCTCCCCGGGATTACGACGCAATTTCGACTCACTCAAAAGAAAAGTTACTCCATTTCCACCCCCGCGCCAAGCCCCATCCCTCTCCCTCCAAGGTCACACCTATAAAGATGATCGCTTCTCCCTTCTCCCACCCCCCACCTAAGGGGTGAGTGGTCTTGCCACATGGCCAACACTAAACGAGAGTTCCTTTCTTGAAGCTCGATGCTGTTGCCGCCAGCATCACCACGAATAAAACCTCCACCATCCCTCCCTCTTTCACTCCACACAGGCGAATAAGGAGGAGGAACGGTATCCCGTTGTTTTACGGAGGGAAGGAGAGTAGGGAGGCGAGGAGAGGAGGGGGCTGAGAAACGGGGGCGGTCCCCTGGAGGAATAACCGCGTTTGGTGGCCGCACGCCCCCGGCTGAGCACCGCGCCCTGAGCCGCTGCTACCATCGGCGCTTCGTTTTCATCATCATCAACGCCGCCGACGTCTTCTCATCCTCTCGGAACCGTCACATCCCTTCTCCCCGCCCCGTCCCCCATCGCTCCCCTCTTATCTATCTATCTCCCCCTCCAACGCCAACACGCGCTCCCTGTCCGCTGCCCAACCAGTTACTATGGCGACGCGCGAAATCTTGAAACCGAGAGGGATACGCGTCCAGTCCCTCGAGCGGTCCCGCGCGTCCCTTCGGTCGGGAGGACAGCGGATCGATGTCCGAGGGAAGGCCGGAGTCGTGCACCCTGGGGTCTGGCCTCTCCGGTTCCACCAATCACTACTCCGATCGGCTCCCCCACTTTCACACAAAGGCGATCGTTTCAACGGCCCTCCCCTCAGTCCGGCCTCGCCTCGGGCCCTAAATGAGAATGTTTTGATGTCTGCTGCCAAATTCATCCGGTAGACACGCGGGGAGGGGAATTAGGAAGTGACAATGATGCAGAGGAAATGAACGGACAGCTCTAAATGCCAGCCGGATTCTTTTTCTGTTTTAACCTACCGTAATCATTAATGAATTAATACACCTTCCTGGCAACTTACATCCTGTAATACAGCACTGCTTTTCTAAATTTTTATTCCTAAATCAATATTTTCTCTTAGAAAAATTATTTTCATTTAAGTTCCAACAAAGTAGAAATTTTTACGATTTATGTATTCGTCAGCTATGTCAGTGCCAACCTTTTGAAGAAGGAAAAGCGATTATTTCTGATTTATTAAATAGTTAAATTTGAATTTTATCCGTTTCTGAAAAATTAGCCTATAAAAACATGAATTCAAAGTAAAGTCGTAAGTTTCTCTCGCATATTACTGTAGATGACACATATTCACTCTAAAATGCATTTACCTATAAGTCACCCTCTATTTCTCCCCTTTCTTGCCCAAAGAGATAGCTCTCTATCACAGCATTCAGCCGATTCACCGACCCACTTTTTCACCTCCACAGTTCCGTAATCGCCCCCGATACATGTCCAATTTACATTTAGTGATCGCACGAACACGACGTGAAAATTCGCTCGGCATCATCAGTCTCCATTCCGCATCATATGCCTCCCCCCCCCCCCCACCTTGCCACCCGTTTCACCCACGTGAGCGTCTCCGTCTCCCTTGGGAACGAACCTCCCTGGTCCACAATAGTCCTGAAACACCCTCCGATCCACCCTTATGCCCTTTTTACTTCCTCCGTCCCAAACCCACGGCGCAGCTCGTTACACCCACGTCCGTACTTTTGTCCAGTCTTGTTCGAACGAGAGGGTCCACTACGGTTGAAGGTTAGAGGGAGAGAGCGTAGGATGGAGGGAGAAAAAAGCCAAAATCCCTGATTTCCTAACTGGATTCAATTTTTGGGGTTAGCGGGGAAGAATTTGCCTCGAAATTTTGTTTCGATCGATTGGGGAGATATAAAAGGAGGTAGATTGTCCTTTGATGGAGTGATCTTGACGATTTAAAAATCGACGGAGAGCTTCCTTCGCCATTTTTTTTATTTCTTTCTCTCTTGTCATCTCTATTCAGAACTCTCATTTCGTTTGAGAAGGGGTCAGCGCGATGCGTGGCGCGAAGGGGCTTCGGTGTTCGTCCCACGGACGCGTCGCTCGTCGACGGGGTGACAAAGGGAGGAGGACCCCTGGGCGTGGAGCGGGGAAAGGGGGAAGGCGCGTTGGGAGGCTGGGAGTGAGGGAGCGGGAATTGGGCTCGTCGTTTTCCGTCTTCGCTGCTTTTTCTGGCCGCCGCCCACGAATGGGATAAGGGGGGGGGGCGTGCGTTTATCCAGTGCCGAGACGGGCTGAGGGGTGGCAAAGAGATCGACGCCGTGGGCAGATGTGGGATACTGAGGATCGAGGGGGTCGATCAAGGTCTCATTAATTATTGAAACTGCATTGCGTAAAGGACCTTCAGTCGGTGAGTGATCGATCTCGCATAATCGGGAATTTGACGGTAGTGGCTGGATTTAATGCATATTTACGCCCGCGGATGGAAGTAGTGCAAGGCAAACTAACGCTATGGATCTATTAACGTTGAGATGCCGTAATTTGCCAAGCCATTTACTAATTTCGATGAATAAGTAAATGTTTTCACACAGCTCCATAGAAGTAGACACCTTTAATGTCTGGGGTAAATATTAATAGTTATAAGGGCAGTTGACAGACCGCATTGATCATTTGCGCCATCAAGGATAGTTGGGTAATTCGGCAAAAGCCTGATTTTCAAGGATCTAGCGAAAAATGGCAGATAAAAACTGACGTCGGCATTAGTGTACCCTGTCGTGAAACGACGAGATGCCCACAGTCCTATGTTCAATCTAACGGACAAGTGCAGCTTGATGCGCTTTCCCCGTAGCGTCCAAGTAGGGATCTATAAACTCCAAAAAATCTGACTCCGCCGAAATCCGGACAAGACCTCTCGGCGTGGGAATGCACGACGCCAGGCACCTCATCTATAACATTGAATCTTATCATTAAAGTGGGACATCTTCAATTAATCTTTAAAATTTCGCCCTATTATCTTCCTCACAACCCACTGAATAATGAAATAAATACACGCATAAAAGGTTTAATAGTTTTCATTTGATATCGTATTCTTAGATCATAAGTAGAATTGAGAAGGATTTCCTGAATTAGTTTAGTTAGTCCAATAACGCTAAGTACTTGGTAATAATACGAATATACGAGGGCTGTCCAATGAACAAAAATTAAGATATATTTATTCTGGCTGACTGACCCAATGTTTCATGGACTAATACTTAAAGAACATCTTCCTTTGAAATCGATAACCTCCACTTTGTAAGCATCTTGAACCATCTTCCTCCTGTCTTAAAGAAAGAACGGACTCCCCTTAAGTCATCTGTAGGATTACATAATCTTCGACTGACATTTTTTCTTGCCAAAGCGAAATTTCAATGAGACGCATCGCTCGTCACGTGGTACTTCCAAAGTTTCTGTAGATGACTTGCTTTAACAGCTGTCACTGGCACGATGCCAAAGCCAACAGACTGAAATGCATATCACATACATACACATGTACGTAAATAGCACAAGTATTAATATACCCTTGTATCATCATCTATTACACTTTTATTGATCTGGCAATATCACATAAAATCAAAATGTCTTAAATATTATGTGAATAATTGAGACTCCTTAATAAGTTCACTTTTTATTAAGTACTCCTCGTTCTCATCAACATATACTTTTGCATAATATTCCACCTTTTTTATTCGCAACTCCACTTAAACTTTATCCATCGATAGATATAGGATAATAATTTTCCAATATTAAAGCTCTTGCAAACACTAACCAACTGCGAGATTTTTTAACATCACCTTCGTCCTCGTTGAGTCTTGCAAGGCAGTAGGCATTGTTTTTTAAATCGGCTATTTTGGAGCATCCTAATTTTTTTGCAAGTACAAGCAGTATTCAGTTTACTGTACCTGTTTTTGAAAAATACGAATTTTTCAATAGTTTCAATTATTGCTGAAATATGGCAATATTTTTCCAATTCTACTTTAGTGTCAACTTATTTCGACTTCCAGTGCCAAGGCATTTCTGGGTTATTTTCTTTATTTTCACGCTCAAGGTTGAGAGAATAAGGAATTTAAAAAAGGGGACTTTTTTGGGAATAGGAAGAACGTGAAATGATGACCACTACTACTCGCATCTTATGTCATCGCATAAATGCTGGAAGGGTGGATTATGACCCCATTGGATTAAGAAGACGGCGTCTACGAACACGCAATAAAAATTCAATGGGATTTGCCAAAACAAAAGCGATAAAGAATATTCTACGATTGTCATAAATCACAAGTAATATGCCCCTGATTAGTCCTTTCACTTCTAACTCTCCTTGAAGATATCCCATTGCTTACTTTTAATAAAATTAATGCAAACAAATTTTTTTGGACGACTCATATAAAACATTTTACGTGAGGAAAAAGTAACGCCTTTCTTTAATTTCCCTGCAAAAATCGAATTGTTTTGAAGGATTTACAATTACCTTAGGAGTACATAATGCAAAGATAAAAACTCTCTTTGTGCATAATTCGCAAAAGCGCATTGAAATAATTCGTCTATTAATATATCTAAATATACCAGGACTGTCCATAAAGTAGTATCACTTCTTTTCAGCCGGATAGACGGACGGACGGGCGGCCGTTTCCCTGGCTGGGTTTGAGGAAGGGGAGTCTCAGGAAAGGCTGGAGTAGTTGGCTCCCAGCCTTTGCAGAGTGCGGATCATTCGTTTTCGAAACTTCTGTAATGTGACCTCATTACGCTCCATCATGAACCGGTTATTGGAACAGCACTATGCCATCGAATTTTGAAACTGGGCAAAACCGGGAAGGGTGCATTCATAAGGGTGAAGTCATAACACGCTCAAGGCAGCTTATGGTGATAACGCCATGGATAGATGGAGTGTTTTTGGGTGCCACAAGTTGTTTCGGGAGGATAGAGAAGACGCTGAGGACGCCGAACGTTCAGGACGCCTTTTAACCTCAAAGAGTGACGAAAATATTGCAAAAGTTAAGGTTTTGTTGGACAGAGATCGGAGATTTAATGTTCGCATGATTTTTGATGAACTTGGAATCCCTGAAAGTAAAGTGAATTGACTTTTGACCGAATACAAGGGCTTGAGAAAGGTGTGTGCGAATTTGGTGCCGCGAGTGCTCTCGGCAGAGCAAAAGGAAACTCGCACGCGGATCTGTCAATAGCTTCTCGACCATGTGAGTGAAGATTCAAATTAATTATGCAACGCTCCACTTCCCTCTTCCTCCACCTCAAATTCTTGCTGGAAGGACCTCACCATGGCTCGGTGGAAGCGTTACGACAGGTCGTGACGATGGAGCTTAGCAGCATTCAGGACGCTGCCTTCCAGAAGGCGCACGAGGCGTGGAAAGCCCGGTGGCAGCGATGTGTGGACCCACAAGGGTGCTTTTTTTGACTTTTGAGTGGATGTATCAGTTCTGGCACCACATTTTTTGTTTTAGATTCAGTCCTACTACTTTTGGGACAGACCTTTTATACTGAGCTTTATAAATTATCTCCCAATTATTTGTCTAATCTTACAAAACTACAATAAAGTGCGAAGGAAACGAAAGGTCAGATTGAAATGGCACGTTGCCATCGGAGCTCCAAATAGACACATTTAACTATTTATGCCAATGCTGATTCATCCGCAATTCCCCTTATACTCAAATTGGTAGCTCAATAACAGTATAGGTTCATGGGATAGTAATTACCAATTGTAGTCGTATATGGCACGAATCGTTCCACGGGAAAGGAAACCGGAAAGGAATCGAGCTTTAGAACCGATTTACGGTTACGCCTATCTTTTCCACTGAAAAAAAATAACATTTTCGGGAGGATCTTACTTCTCAATCCGTTGGGAAAAAAGGATGCCCCTCGAGTCAAGCCAAAGCGCTCTAGGAAGATGAAAAAGGTTGTAAGGATTTCGGAAACGTTGTATTCCTTTAAGGATGTGTCAATCCCCTCCCTTTCACTCCGATCAGAGCCTTCACCTCGACATATCCCATTAAGTGTCGTCGTAAATTGAGAGCTTAAAAAATATATCCCCGCCTTTCTTTTTTATGGTTCTCTTCCGATCTGAAGGCTCTCTACGACAAGGAGGACGGAGAGACCTCTTAAAAAATGAATCGATGACGTCATAAAAGTTTGTTTATTATTCTCGAAAGAATTTCTGATTACAGTCAGGATCGTCTGAAGGCCGGAGAGAGGAAAAGAAGAGAGAATTAGCCATTATTTTGTGGCATGAGGACCCGAAAGAAACTGAAAAGGCAATCCATACTTTTTTTAATCGAACTAAAATCGAATTATACGCGATTTCTCTCACTGTGGGAGACGAGAAATTTATTAATGCATGGAGATCTCCCAATCTCTCCAATCTCCTCCCCTCAACATGCCTAGGACTGCGTTCGTTTTCCTTTTCCTCCATTTGAACTTTTCCATCCTTCTCCACACTCAAACCTCAAAAGTGTCCAACCCAAGCCAAGTAATCTATAAACGAGTGAAATTTATAACGCATACGTATATATTTAAAGGGGTCAGTCTTTAGATTTGTTTAGACCGTCCAGATTAATGTTCGATTCCTACGTTTCTCTCTTGAATTGAAATTTCTTTGACTCGAGTAAAGTTAATATGGACTTCTTCCTCAAACACATGGGGTAAGATGACCCGATAGACGAACCCATGTATGCTAACGAATCTCTGATATCCTCCAATGAGAAACTTTACTCTGAGGCCAGATGATTAGATAGTAGGGTTAAATTGGTTAGGAAAGTGGTTACTTAATGGGAAGTCATTCGAGCGTAAACGTGACGGAAGTGAACGTTTCTACCTACAGCTACAAGAGGAGATATTCAAGGTAAAATGAGAGAGAGGTGTCATCTGAGATTTCAGTCCACCAAAAACCCCTCTTCTTTTCAATAACCATCAAGGAAGTACTGAAAAATTTGAGTGGGTGGACAGTTTAAGACTTCTACGTGAAATGTTTGAAATTTCTAACCTTTCTATGCCTTCGTTTATTTTCTGTTGCACAGCCATAATTGCTTTTAATTTCCATGAACGTGACTTTCATTAAATTTTAACACCAATGTAATAACTCGCATATGAATCACGAGGAAGAATAATGATGTATTCCTGTAGACTCTTGAGGATCAATTTAGAGTTTACTTTGCCTGAAGAGTTTTTTTGCTCCATTTCAGAAATTATTGCTTGAAATAATGCCTTAAAATGGGTGTATATACTTTTTGAAGCAAAAGGAGAAATCGTAGGTGTCAGAGAAAGTGTTAACAGCGCAGAAATGAGGAAGACCCTAAGTGTTTACGACCATGATGAGGTCCTATATTACAAGAGTAATTGTGTAATAAAATGTAGCGGTATTTGATTTTCCTTTTCAAATTTTCTGTTATTTACCTCTCCTGTAAACTGCTTCTGGTTATCAATGTGTGAGTAATTCATTAGTCGTCAACTACGAGTCGTATAATTTGCTTTCTCGTAAATAGCGTTATAACTGAAAAATAGCTAATTCCGCATATCGTGCCATAATTAACTATATCACAGTAAATTTTTATGTATAATAAAATCATTGTAAAAATCAGAATAATAGGTGATGGTTAATATTTATTCACAAGAATAAAATAAATAATAAGCTAACTTACATTTTCATAGTGACAAAAGACAGTGAATATGTCAATATGTGTATTGTAAATAACAAATACTCTATTAATTTATTTACTGGTATACAAAAAAAATACTTTAAACAAAGGCAGCGTATTCAATGTGAAGATTAATATCAGCATTCACAAAAGGGGATGGCAGATGATTCGCATGCCTCGTAGATTTAATATATTACCTTAAAGATATACATGACATATTACTATAAGATAATCTACCGGTTAAGGTAGGTTTTTGGATGGACGTAATTACTAATTAAAGAATTTGTGGCACCTAGCAAAACACAACATCCTACTCTACATCAGGTCCCTCTTCAGCTCTGAGTCCTTTCTTCCTCCCTTCATCCCGTCCAACATCCCTATCCTGTTCCTTCCCTTTCCTCGTTTGCCTAACATTCTCCCCTCAATCACAGTCTTCAACATCCCGCTGCCGGTCAATACCCCCTTCATCCACTTTTCCTGCCTCCATAGGATTTCTCCCAACAAACCCCTCTCTTCGCCCACGATACCAAGTACTTCCTCATTTGTTTTCTTCTCTGTCCATTTCACCTTCTCCATTCTTCTCCACATCCACATTTCAAAAGCCTCCAGTCTACGTCTATCCTCCTGCTTCAATGCCCAAGTTTCCGCGCCATACATAGCTACGCTCCATATCTAAGTTTTTACGAGTCTTTTCTTAACATCCTTACTCAAAGTCCCTGTCATCAACTCCCTCCTCCTTGTGAAAGCCTCTTTGCCTAGCGCAATTCTTCTCCTTACGTCCCTACTACTTTGACCGTGTTGGTCCAAAAACTTCCGAGATACATAGTATTTACACAATCAAATTGAAAGCTAGGCGTTCGACCAAATCATAATGCTTCACCCAGGCATTAATAAAGCTGTTTCCAGGATTCACGCCCGGGCGTTATGTTTGTTTTAAAGTAGGCTGTCCGGCTTTACCATCAATATGCATCATGTCCTCCCATTTCCAGATTCCCTACCAATCTATTACCGCGACCAGTGTTGGAAATGAGGCTGCATCTGCTCAAATTTTCAACTTCAACTTGGAATAATTATTTGCATAACGTTTTATTATCACATCAGTAATCAGATTTTGATTTCAATATAAAAAATAGTATTTATAATTCTATTTGAAAAGTCAAAGGTGAATACTACCTTGATCAAAAAGTTCCCGGAATAACCGGATTTAAATTTGCAACAACGAACTTGTATTAAATTTTGCGTAAAAAACGGATTTAGTGGCGCACGGACGTTGGAAATGTTGGAAAAGTGTTTCGGCAACGATTCTCTAAAAAAAACGGTCGTTTACCAGTGGCACGAGCGGTTCAGAAGTGGTCGTGAGTCAATCGAAGATGATGAACGCAGTGGCAGACCATCGACATCGAAAGTCGGTGAAAAAATTGATAAAGTAAAAGAAATGTTGGTCAATAACCGCAAATTAACCATCAGAGAAATAGCGGAGGACTTGAACATTGCCTATGGATCCGCCCAAGACATTGTGGTTAATGATTTGGGTTTCCGTCGTGTAGCAGCAAAGTTGGTGCCAAAAGACCTCAATTTCATGCAAAAAAGAGACCGTGTTGACGTCGCAAAAGACATGATTTGCGAGGCTGAATCCGATCCCACATTCATCAAAAGGATCATTACTGGAGACGAGACGTGGGTTTATGAGTACGACACGCAATCCAGACATCAGGCAAGTGAATGGCGTTCACCAAATGAGCCGAGACCAAAAAAACCACGTCGTTTTCAGTCAAAAAAGAAGGCAATGCTGACGGTTTTCATGGATTACAACGGTGTAGTGCATCATGAATTTTTGCCAGAAGGCCAGACAGTAAACAAAGAGTATTATTTGGGCGTTATGAGACGTTTGCGTGAAGCAATTCGCCGAAAGAGACCAGAAATGTGGGCAGAAAACTCGTGGATTTTGCACCATGATAACGCACCGTCGCACAGTGCTATCATTATTCGTAATTTTTTGACGAAAAATGCAACAAATACCATCCAACAGCCACCGAATTCACCTGATTTGGCTCCCTGTGACTTCTTTCTGTTCAGTCGAGTTAAAAAACCATTACGGGGAACGCGTTTTAGCAGCCGAGAGGAAGTAATGGAAAAATCGCAGGAAGCACTGATGGACATACCGAAAACCGAATATAAAAAATGTTTCGAGGATTGGATCAAGCGCTGGCATAAGTGTGTTGCAGTCGATGGGGATTACTTTGAAGGGGACAATATAGATTTAGATGAATAAACTTGTATTTTTAATTTTTTGAATAAATTCCGGGAAATTTTTGATCAAGGTAGTATTTCAGCATTTAAAATTTAATAAAATTTTTAAAAATCAAGAGGCAAGTAAATATTTTTGCATAATATATCTGCAGAAATACATCAGGCGAATATAAAAATAATACAAGGATAAAAGAAGAACTTTTAAGAACTGGATAATTGAAACCTTATTTCAAATCTATTTCAAATCCATATCTGGAAGAGTCACCCAGAAATAAATGTAAGAATGAGTTCGAATTCAAATTCGAAATACTGTTAATCATATTTTTGCTATAGACATAGTTTCTTAAGATTTCAAGGAATGCAAACACCATGCAGGCTAAGGAGTCGGAAATTCATTGAATATATTTGCTGTGCGTTTTACTGGCCGTTCTACTGATATTTACTCACTAGGAAAGCCTTTGGATATGAGTTTTTCGAATTTCAATCGTGCACAGTGGGAAGATCGGAAGACGCACTTTGAACACTTCCTGAACGGTGCTTTTGGTTCGCTAATCCCGGATTAACCCCTTTAAACCAGAGAAATTTTTTTTCCGAATGAGCATTTCATATATATCGATCTTAAATAAATGCTTGACCATTAAAAGTTTATGGAATAAGTCAGAGGATCAGTAAATAGACTACTTATCTCCACACTTTCGGCTCCGAGAATACTTATGTCCCGAAATCGATATTTGGACCAACTTGGAATTACTAAGGGATATAGGTTTCAAATTAGTTTTCCATGCTCTGAATTTTATTTAGTCCACTTTTTTGGTGGACTGAAATTTCAGGTTGCGCTGCATTTTCACGGTCAGGAATTAATGAAAGCAAACATGAAATCCAATTCGCACTAGCAGGGATTACCAACGTATACTTAAAAATGAGAGCACATTTTTGGAAAGGAATCTTTCGCTATTTGTCTCTTAAAGAGTACCTAGTATAGTTAGTGATAGACCGTTATATTCTTCAGTATATCCCTACGAGTTGCGTTCAATATATCGTACAAGGATCGCCCAATTTGCTTCTCGGGAATGGAAGTCGATGCTGGGGTGTGGTTGAGTTTAAATGAGCAGCCATTCTTTATGACACATGATTGCTGCATCGCACAGTGCACAGGATTTATGTGCATGCTGCTAGGGCGAGAAGCGTTATTTATATTTACTATGGCGTATATTTATAGCTAAATAACCGCGTGATCATCCGTTAACTCCAATTGCGTCCTTCAGCTCATGCAGAAATGGATCGTCAATTGAGTAGGACAAGCGGTGATGCGTGAAATGAAAAATTGGCGCTCGAGGGTGCAAATGCTCAAGGATTGTCAACTGTCGTGTACAAATGGGAGCTACGGGCCAGCCGGCATTTCCAGTGAGCAAAAGGGACTTTATACATAGAAACTTTCTAGGCGGTCATGGGCTCGAAATAGCGTCGACGCTTTCAAATCTAGGCACGTCTGCAGGGAGATTACGCTAAACATTTAAACAAGTTTCAACTTTCTGGTATAATTAGTATAGCAAAACAATCAGCAGACTTTGGAACCTGTACACGTATGCACCTCGTGGTAAACGAGGTTGAAGGTATAAAAGACGCATCAAATTTTTCCATGCTGTGTCCACGGAGAAAAGTTTTGATTCCATGACATCAATAATACAGCGGTACACTTTTGATGTTCAGAGATAATAGTAATTAATAGTAGCGATATAATTCATTTTTTAACAGAAGATTAATCCATTCTTTTTTTTTAAAAAAGGCATGGAAAGGCAAGTCTGAGAAATGGATGTAATTTCCAAACTTCCTTTTGAACCGCTTTACCATTTGCAACATGGTCTTACACTAGAAAAGGAATAAGAATTCTGAAATCCTGCAATTGCGCACGATCACGTAGGAGGGGGAATCTCATTGCACCAAGAGGCTCAATGACGCTTTTTTTCAATTGACGCAGGGCCAGCCACTGACCTGGGAAAGAATTTATGAGGCCTCGAGTCCTTGACCCATATACGCTGAATAACCTATCTCGAATTCCTCAGGCAGCCATATATCTTTGTCGATTTAATTTTAAAGTCAATCGCCCAATCGATATGCTTACCCTCCACCTGGAATAAATTGAGTTCTACCTTGCAATTGCCGCTAAATGAAGAGCTTTCAAGGTTAGTCCATTTTTCTGAAGGATCCAAATTGTTTAAAGAATTTTCTAATATGATCCGCAAGATGAAAGCCTAATGAGTCCTTCGAAAGTAGAGCTAGAAAGCATTGCATATTTCAAATAATTTTTATTGCTAATATATTTTTCAGTTATAAACAGGAGGAAGCATATTAAATGTGGATGACTCAGATTAGGATGGATAGATATCGGCTATAATATCAAGCTATGAGAATTTCATGAATTAAAATTAGATTTTTCTCAATAGGGGAGGCAAATAATTATTACAATACTTTGTATTCGGTTATAAAATCTGAGGTAATAATTTAAATTATATATTTCGGAAGCATTAATTGATTCCTGAGAAAAATGTAGCCGTTTTAATTAGTATGACAATAGAGTTATTCCTTCCCTTGATGATTTCATAAGAGTATTAGAGCTTCATCAGCTTCTGAGACGGAACATATCAATGCATTATGCTTCTGCGTAATTAATAAAATCAATGCCCAGTGAAGGCTTGCTTCAAGATGAGAGGATGTCAATTGATTCGGTCATTTGCAGCTACAGATCATGGGTAACTTCGCATAAGTACGAGTAATTTTCCAAATTCGCGATAGGTCGGTATTAAGGCCTGGATCAGATTTCAAGGATTAGAGCAAGAGCGGAGGAAACCTGGGACCTAATTTAGACAGTACTTTTGAATAGATTGAAGATTCAGGAGACCAGAGGATTCGCGAGCTAGGAGATTTTCCCAAACGCCCCTTGGTTGCTTCCTACTCAATGCCGATAAATTTCGTTTCACAGACATAAGATATTTTTTCTGAAAATATTGTATTTAAACCTAGTCTTCCGTGTATAATACGTGGGTCGTTCAAGATGTCCTTAGAAAAAAATGCAAAAAACTCATTATTTTGAGTAGATTTTTTTGTTTTTTTTAGTTCTCTTTTCAGCTCGATAGAATTTTTCCTGCGTTTCTCCAACTTTTTTTAAGCCGTCCAAAAAGTAGGATCTCGGAAGGTCATCAAAATATGCATCTGTGTTGGCAATGACCACCTAGATCAGCGTTAACTGCTTTCCCCGTCGAACCTTTTTTTTCAATTTTGCAAATAAAAAAAATCCCCGGGGGTCAAATATGGTGAATACTGATCATTTTTTAATGATTCAAACTTCAATTCCATATTTTTTACCACGAAAATTGTGCCCGAGTGCACCCGAGCATTGTCTCGATGGAAGAGTTTTCTCCTTTGCCAAATTAAGAGGTTTTTTTCTTGACTCCTTTTCTCAACCGGTGTAATAACGACGTATAATACTCTCCATTTATCGTTTGTCTTTTCCTTTAAGCAATCAATGCATGCGATTTGGGGTGCATCGCAAAAAATCGTGGCCATCGCCTTGTCGGCCAATTTCACCGTCTTCGCCTTCTTCGGAGTCGGATCGCTTTTCGAAATTCATAGTTTCGACTGTTCCTTTACCTCTGGCGTGTACATAGTAGTATAGTAATGTTTCATCCACAGTTATGTATCGATGCAGAAACTCGTCAGGATTGCGACGGAAAAGGGCCAAAACCCGAGTCTCCGAATCGACCACACGTTTGTTGCGTTAATTCTCAACTGAGAGCAGACATAACACACATCTCTACGAGATGTTTTCAGACTCAATTTTTCGTGCAAAATTGATTACACTTTACTGTCTTGTAATATGTCTAGGACCTCAAATATTTCTCAAACTTTGATCGTTGATAGCTCCAAACCATAATGTGAATCATTTCGGAGGAAGTCACTTCCACTGAATGCACCGAGCGCTAATCATCACTTGTGGATTTTCGGCCACGTATTAACTCATTTTCCCTATTATATACAGTTACAAAACAAGGAGCACATGTGCTATGAACTTCATCCAACTCGGCTTTGATCTCTTTTGGTGTTAAGGCTTTTAAAAAGATGTGTTTAATCACCGCAAAACACTTATTATTTTGGACTTTTCTAAAGAAACCAAAGTTTGTTGCTTCGACTGACTTTGAAAATGAAACCCTGTGATGGATATTTTTAAAACTTAAACAGCAGTATAATGAGGAAAAAAACTTACAAAAAGCAAACCTTTACCAATACCAGAAGCCTCATCTCTTGAATTTTCTAAGGAGTAATTGAACGACCCACGTAATAATATGAACTACTCTGGTTATATTCCAAAGAAACTGCGGGAAATGACGCAAAAGTAACTTTTAGCGGAGTCATCCGCTAATATGCAATTCAATGAAACAATTTCAAAATGTAATAATCATTCGCCAGAGGCCTCGGTTGCTTAACTGGCTAAAGCACTCGTTCGGACATTGAGATATCCGGGTTTGAATCCCGGTCAAGACGAATAATTTTTATACTCTGAAATTGTTGCATTATTCTGGTTATAGTCAAATAAAATATTGAAATTGTGGAAAATGAATAAGTTCCATGAGTTTATGTGGAAAACGTCACTTTGGTTTCATTTCAAAAATTCTTTAAAGACTTCGAGAAAGGGAATATTAAAAAATTGATAAATCATGTATACGAATGTTACCCATTAGAAATTCCTTTTAGGTAGGAAGCCAAGGGTAAAATAAATGGGTCGCCTTTGAGAAAATGTTTGGCCACGATCGACTAAGCCTGAAAAGTAAGGCGCCAGGGAGTCCTCTAATTTTAACGCCCCATTCGGCACTCAAAAGCCCTCTACACACGTGGAAACCAAAGAAGAGATCTGGATTCCACTGGGAATATTTCCCTGGGATTCGAAGGTCGCGTGGGAATACGGTGCACTCACCCATTTCCTCGATTCTCCCGGACGCGGGGGAGAGGGGACAGCTCGTTTGAGGGGGGGGGGTCGTTGAGGGACGGAGAGGAAGAAAAACGTCGTTCAATCGGGGACACACCACGCCGCAATAAGCTTAAACTGCCAAGTAGCCGAGGTGGTGCTTCGATGGGAGGGCTCGGTGGCTGCCTTTTAAGGCGCCATCGGTCGTGTGGATCTAGGTTTTCTCGGCGTGGAATTGGATGAGACGGGTGAAATGGGCGACAATGCGTGGTGCGGGGAATGTCCATGGAGTTTTGGTGGGGGTGCGGGTGGGGGCTGGGCGAAAAGAGTGGCCGGAAGGGGTAGGATAGCACGTGCAGGAGGGGAGGATGTAGTTGGACGGGTGGGGTGGTGCAAAGGGTGGAAGGACCGAGGGGTCGATGGGGGAGGGGGGGAAGGGGGAAATTTGAAGTGGACCGCAGAAGCACCATCGCTTTGCCTTCGAGTAGTCGTCTCGAAAAGTGGAATGAAGCTGTGAACGCGGCCACAAAGACATCCTACACATCAGTCCACCGTGCTCTTGAAAATGGAGAGAAATAATGCTACTCCTCGCAGAAATAAACCAGAGAATACGTATGAATTTTGGTGAAATTTCCATAAGTTATGTACTCGTATTTGCATTTATTCTCTAGTGCTCCATCCCAAGATTGTGGGACAAGATCAACTCAAGTTGGCATGGGAGTGTTACGTGCATCATTCTTGAAAACCTTGGCTCTTGTATCTTTCTTCATTATTTTAGAAAAAAATCATTCGTAATTTTTTTATACACAGTTATGACTGTTGTTCATTTTGACTTTCATTACGCCATGATGTGTTTCAAGGGAGCCTTTTCATTTATTTGCAAAGTCTTTGACATTTAAATGGTTCCAAACATAATTTATGCGAAAAAAACAACCGAAAGGTTCAAGGTAAAGAATATCTCACATTATTTCGATTCTAATGGTACCCAATGAGATTGCCCTCGCTTGCGCGTTAATAATTTTGCATGAGATTCAACATTGTTAAAAAAAAGATATAGTTTTGTATGAATTATAAAACCCATAAAAACCCTGTCGCCAACAGGACTGAGGCCCTTGATGCACTGGGATCCTTATGTATACCAGCTGAGGGAATGACCCGACCCTGCAAAGGTTACGAAGTGAAAATGGTGTTAGGATACCTATTTCCAAAGTTAACAGGAAATGCTCTATCCTGAAATTATTCCCAAATCAAAGGTGGTAAAACCAATTAATTGAGAATTTCAAAAATGGATATGACATCTGAAATTTTATAAAGACGGTAAATGAAGAAAATCAATACTGCAATAAAATATAGGAATGGGATGAATTTAAAAGCGATATGGTACTTTTATTAGAGGGAAACCATTTTAGCTTTAGCACGGGAGAATAGATGGGACATCGGGAGGGCTTAAGAAGGAAGCATCAACAATTAAGACGGTCAAACTGAACATTTCCTCGTATGAAAGAGCGTGAATTAGACCAGGTAGATCAGTAGACATATTAGGTGCAGTACGGACATTGGGGGAATAATTTTGCAAGCGAAGGAAGCACCTTCGAAAATGAGTTGATGCCAGAGGCCAAAATTAATGAATTAAGGAAAGGATTATTAGCAGTGTTTGGTGTGATGCATATAATTGGGTGTGCATGCTTCCAATGCTTAGATTGGAGGGGAGGAGGATGTTTAAGCCCAGGGCAATGAGGAAACTACATGGACGGAAAGCGGGAAGAAAGAAATAAAAGTTAGTACATTACATAAGAGGGAAACAAGTTTTTGTGGACAAATTTGACCGAGGCAGTAATTTAGGGTGAGAATATATTTATAGACTATTTAATGTTGAAATATGGTAGAATAAAATCTCAACTATGTTCAGCTATTGCGATAGATGGTAGATAATTAACGTAATGTTGACAGGAGTTATGAATACTAGGCTAGCGAGGTAGATTGAGAAAGACAGTTAATATGCACTTTAAATAGAATGATATGGAATAGAAAGTGTATAGATCTAAAGAAGTTTAAGCTTGAAGCAAGCAGTAACCATGTTAAACTGAGATTTTTGAAGTGCCAAGTTCTTTAGGAGCCAACGACATTCGCGTCACTTTCCAGGTTCCAACAAAACCCTAACTCAGATTGGTTGGCAGAATGATAATAAAATGATGGCGTCGCTTGGCAAATGTTTAAAAAATGCCTGGTGTTTAAGAGGGCACTAAAAGGACAAGGGACGTGAGAGACAAAAGGCTCCCGCGATGAGAGACGTGAGAGGGAGGGAGAAGGATGATATGAGGCGAAAGGGAGAGGGATGAGGCGGGCGTTGTGGCGACGGTGAGCTGCCGCGGGAGGAGAGGGCGTTGAGTGCCGTGTCGAAAGCCCACCTCCATTAACTCCCTTCCATTTGCGCGTGTGGGCACACACACACGTGTGTAATGATTACACCCGGGGTGTGTACGCGCGCCGCTACGGTGGCATTCAACACGGGATGTCCTCGCCCTCTCTCCTGCTTGCTCAGCCCCGAGAGCGCCTCCTCGGCCGGTGGGGCTCCTCGTCACGTCCGAACGGCGAGGCAATCCACCTCCACCGAGGGTGGCCTCGCTCTCCATTCGAGAGCACTCTCCCTTCCCCGCCATCTCTCCATCTTGTTTCACGCACCACATACACGCCGTTGGAGGAATCTAGCAAAACTAGATGGATCTTCTTATCATTGAGATCCGCCATTTGAACTTTGAAAGTTGTTCCGGAGTAAATCTCCAGAATACAGGGTGCGTTCCAAAAGTATTGCAATTAAATGTCCCGCGCCGCTCCTATTGATTGGAGTGGGATCGCACCACTTGGAAGTAGGTGAGGGGGACGCTAAGCTATGCCACAAAACCGGTCTCAGTGCTCTCCAAGCTGTGAAAGCCGCAGCTTATCAGTTATTTTAAATCTCTGCGCGCCGACCGTGTCACGAAAAAAATGGAATCGATGATTGAGGAACGTTACGCAATTACTAAGTTTATTGCTAAACTGAAAAAATCTGTTGAGGAGACCAACAAAATGATTCGTGGGGCTTACGGGGACTCTGTTCAATCCTACCCACGAGTTTCGAGGTGTTTAAAGGCCTTTAAGGAGAGCCGGGAATACGTGCACGACGAACAACGCTCTTGGCGGCCGTCAACCAGCAAAACCGACAACAACGTGGCTCGGGTTCATTGTCAATTGTTGGACTCTGACCGTCGATTGAGTATCAAGATGATAGGAGGAAAGAAGTATGCAGAATTTAAGACAGATTTACTTAAGTGTCCGTAGTAGTAGTAGTTTTTAGGGGAGGCGACCGACAGCTGAGGTCATTTGCGCCATAGGGGATGGACAGGAAAGGATGAAGGGTGGAGAGAAACCCGGCCTACTCTTTACGAAAGGTGCCAAGGGGTCCACAGTTTAACGTCCCATCCGACGGACGGCGTACTCACTCAAAGTGCCCTCCACAAAGCACCTCAAGTAGGGATCGAGATACCTCTGAAAAATATTCAACACCGCCGGGATTTGAACCCGCGCCCTCAGGGTGGGGAGCCAGTACGTTAGCCCCCGCATCATCTCGATCCCCCTTAAGTGTCCGATGTAAGGTCGTTTTAATGTAAGGAGTGGCAAGTAAAAGTATTTCTTTACAATTGTAAAAGCTCTGTCCATCCATAAATTACCTAAAAAGTACAACAACAATAATCTTTAAAAAATATTCACTCTATAATACTGCATTTGTTTTAGTGGAAGATATGGACATACCGAGACGTTCTCCAGCCCGGGAGGGAATCTAAATCTACATAATAATCCGCCATCCGCCGCGAAGGCGTGTGGCGGGTGGTGTTAGGTCACCAGCCAGGAATGAAAAGGCTTGCAAGTTTTTTTCACTACGCGCAGGAGTCATCTGTCCTAAGGTCGGGGAAAGACTGTCCCTTCTTCATGTCATTGCACTTTCCTCGCAAACTAACTTTCTCCTTCCCTTTCACTCTCTCGCGGGGATTTTTTCGACTCTTCTCGATGTCATTCGCCCGTCAGACTCTCCTGCCATCCTTTGCATTCTCGTCACGTCCGATTCGCTTCGCTTTAATCTCGCATTCGCGAATCCGACCTGGGGACGGTCATCCTCCCTTGCTCCCTGCCTCTCTTCTTCACGCCTTCTCCCTCCGAACCATTACCCTCCCTTCCCTTTCTTACGCATTCCTATTCCTAGTCCTTTCCTCCTTAACCATAGAACGGTAACGCTATTTTTTTCACCCTTTTCTGGTAACGTGGGGTGACAATTTTCAAAAATTCATATCTCACGCCCATTATGACTATGAGAGTTCTATGTGGGCTCATTTTTTTTTGTATTTCAATATATAATCACGTGAAACATTGATTGACGTGAATTATGGTAAATGTCCTGAGTCGCAAACGTAAGCTGTTTTCGTTTGGCGCGAGATTTCAACCCGCTCTGGGGTGTTTTTCACCCCGGTTATCGTTCTGGGGTTAATTCTGCTCCTGTTCACTCTGAGGGCTCCCAAACCTCGACACCATTATCCCAACTTCAGTCGCTAGCGAAGGAAATATGTAACACATTGCAAACAGCACTGAATTCAAATGCCTTGTCTAATACAATGTTTTCATTCTAAACCGTTTAAATTTCTCTCCCTGACGTGTAGGTTTAGTCAGGTAATTGACGGCACATGTATTTTAAAGCAGCAGATCGAAATTTTGATAAATTTACTCTGGTGAATGTGGAGTCTTAGTTACTTCTCGGAAGTTGTGAAATACCACGATGTTGTAAAAGCATTTCTAGCTATTATAGACAACTATTAAATTCGAGAAATCTCTTCTCCGAACTACGATCAAGAGGATAATTCGTAACAAAGCGAGAAGAAAAATCTGCGGGACAAAACATATCCCAATCGTTCATATGAAAATGCGGAAAACGTGAAATTAGATGGCGGTTCGAATCCTAAGTTGATATCTTCACCTGAGTGCAACACTGAGTCTAACTCCCGTCTCGTCTACAAACCTGCCTTTGTGCCTTCCGTTTGAACCTGGGAAATTATGTGGAGGCCGGGCGAAATATAAAGTTTCGCGTGCTCTCGCATGGCACCTGAACGTGACCAAGCCACAACTCAAAGGGAGAGTTCGTCGTTTACGCGCAGCGACAACTCTAGGGTCTGACCCGAGGGCATTCTGTGAGCTGAACACGGAATAGGGAGAGTAAAATTGGGCAAAACGTCGTCCGAGAGGTCCTTCCCGCCCCATTATACCCCATCCCCTTTCCACTTGACCGCCTCCCTCCCCACCCCAATTTGCGATTCCCTCCCCTTCCACCAACCATGTTTCCATGTTCCACTCGTCGGACGTCGCTCGCCTCGGAAGTTTTGGAGAGAAGAGTTTTGATTTGAAATTTCCAGAAAATCAACACGTTCCTTTGGCGAGCCTTTTTGATGACGCGTCGGATATTGGAGTTGAAAGTTACAGATGAGTGAGGATATGTATGTGTGTTAGGAGACGAGCGCGAGGGATTGGCCCTGTTTGAAACGCGAGAGTCCGAGAGAGAGTGTCATTTTTAAAAACGGGAGTGCTGGGATGTTTGAGTGGAGTGGAAGGGAAGGAAGTCGCTACAGGTCATACGGACGGTTGGCGGAAGAAACAAACCGTCTGCCGCGCTTCTCCCGCGGGCGGAGAGGAGAGGTTAGGCCGGCAAAAACTAAAAACCGATTCCGCAGAAGGAAATGAAGTGGCATCAGACTGCAAGCGATGAAGATCCCATCATTCTATGAATTTAGAGAATAAAACAACGGATAAGAGAATTTCAACGTCACCATTCTTGTCAACTTCCCTGAATTGAGCTATGAAGTGTGCAAAATAAAGGTGAATTGTCATTATGGTTATATAAAAATCATATGTGTGAAAAGTTCTCTTAGAGTTAAAAAAAAAAATTTACTAAAAGGGCCTGAAGCGAATCATAGTTTTCAATTATGAATTTTAATGCAATTAAAAAACTGTATTCCACGTCCTCAAAACGTCTAGTTTCGACAAAAAATTTGGCCAAATAAATTTTTTCAGCAGAAAACTTATTTGGTCAAAATGAACTCATAAATAAAGCTTTGGAGGAAGGTACATATAAAAAATATTGGAGAAACCTAGCGAGAATCCTCGACACCAATGGTTTAATTGCATCAGGAATATAAAATTAAAATGAATGGGAGGGATTTATCATTATAAGGGATATTTCAGTTCGGGGAAGAGAAAAGGTGAAGGGTTCTACAGGTTGCGTACCAAAATTAATGCAAATAAATTTCCCACGCCTCTCCTATTGGTCGGAGTGGGATCGAAGCACTAAGAGAGGTGGGGGGGGCAACGCTCATCTTTGCCGCGAAACCGGTCTCAGTGCTCTCCGAGCTGTGCAAATGGCCGGACGTCGGTTATTGTAAACCTCTGCGCGCCGATCGTGTCACGAAAAACCAACCGAGTAGAAATTTCAAGTGAACTTTTGCAACGTATTGAAAATGAACCTGCTTATTTGGACGACGCCATCACTGATGATAGACGGAACCTGTATATACAGGGCACGAAGGAATCAATGTTTATGTCAATGAAGAAAAAAATTCAGCGGTAAATCATTCGCCTATCTCTAAAGGAATCAAACGGGAAATAAAATAAATCCAACACGGAAATGCAGAAACCCGTTTAAAATGAAAAGCATGCTACCAGAATTTAGTTGCTGCTCAAGGAAGACAAAAACAAGGAATTATTATTAAGAAGAAATCTTCGTGTTGTATCGCTCAATTAGGGGTAAGTCATTCGAACCGTGTTCCTGCAATGTTGATATCCGAAGTTCCAAAGGTCAAAAAAATGAGGATGATGCGGGTGTAGAAATAAAACTGAACGAAGAGGAACAGAAGAGAAAATGGTGTCCATGTGGAGTGCGGAAGAGAGAAATCAACGAAAGGAAATCGACACACTTTCGGTGGCGAGTGATATGATGTGAAAACGATAACAACGCTATACTCTTAAATTTGAAGGCTGAACATTGAAATAACGACGAGGGCGTTACATTTTTACTGTTGAGTGTGAGCGAGCATACGAGTTCTGCCCGGAAACCATCCAACCATGCAATATTTTGATTAAAAATAATCCACCTAGAGCAATGAGGTCTTACTCCTTTTGGGGTTGCACTCATTTATGCCAGGTACTCTTACACTTTTCAAAACAATCCGAAAAGTCCTTTTCCGGAATAGTCATCAGCTGCCTCCATACATTTTCCTTAATCTCGTCAATCAACTCTTGGGAAGACCGGGCGTTTGTTTCGGGGTCGTAGCGGTGTACCCGTAACTAATCTCAAGTAATGACCTTTATTAGAAAACCTGGGTTTTCGTTTGCGGTTTGGAGCACGAAATTCTAAACGTTGAGGAGATAAAAGAGAATAAGATGAGACAGCTGATGACCATTCCGAAAGAGGACTTGGCCGATTGTTTTGAATAGTGGAAAAGAGGGAAATCGGTGTAGTTAGTTCTCAAAGGGAGTATTAGGAAGGTAACTATGGTCTCATTGCTCTAGATAGGCTATTTTCCTCCAAAATTTGCTTGGATGGTTATTTTACGTGTACACCTTGTATATAGGAATCATAATTTTAATACCCAACATTCTAGGATTTAATTGGCGATGTAATAAACAATTAATAATCCCTAGGACCATATTATTGCGACAATTTTTTCATTATCACTTAATTTAGAGAAGAAAGAATCATGTATAACAAAGGACTCAGCCTCAGAAAGGAAACATTAAGAGTGTACAAGTAATAAATCATGTTGTGCACTTTTAACCAATTAATTATTTTTAGTAATTAATCACGATATTCTCCACTCTTTTACGGAATGAACATTGGTCTCACTTAGCTTTAGGCATAGCGTATTACCGACATGCTAAACTGTATGTTTTTTTTAAGTTGTAAATTTTGAATTATTTTCCTTCAATTGCCTACATGCACCCGCATCTCTCGAGCAGGGCTCAAGTTGATTAATGACCTTGGGCAAAGTGACGCGGAACCCACTTCCAGTGCTCGGATCGCCTCGCCGAGAGGCACGGGTGTATCATCACGAGAGTATCATCGCGCACGTGACCGAATTCCGGCGCCCCGTAACCAGTCGCGTGGGAAAAAAACCCCACAGTTTTGGGCCACTTTTTCACCATTCCTTTCTCCGATTTAGTTGATTTTCGTAGATTCCTCGGCTTGAAAATCCTTGTAAAAATATTAGGATACATTTATTCATTCATTTATTCTTAGTCAAAAAGCAGCATTTTTTGGCCTTTTGCATCGGACTATCAACAGTGATGGACACGATTACGAACACCCAAGCCCAAGGTGGAGAAAAACCCACCCAGGCGAGAATTGAACCCGCGAGGACGTTACCCTGCCACCACCAGGGCCGGCAATACATACCTTCAATAAACCTTTGGAATTTGATAAAATGTTTCATTTCATTAATATATTTAAGTAAAATTTTCTCTTAAATCTCAGGGGAATCTCATCAAGCATATTTATTTTCTTTGCATAGCATTACACTCAATGTACTATTGAAATACTATAGAGCATAACACCCCGAAGGCCAGGAGCCATGAATCACGTTAATTATCCCCTCCCGGTCGAACTTCTAAAAATTACATTTTTACGTTACTCTCTCAGAGAATTTCAAAACCACCTAAGTCATTATTAATGTTAATTTCATTTTAGATATTAAAACTTCAATTAGGGAAGCAGAAATTTCCCCGATTGTCTTATATATCCCCCCCTCTCTCCCCCCCCCTGAGTACGAATCATGAGACCTCCTCATCTCCGGTCTTCATCGTGGTTGGCTGATAAAAAAAAGGCGGCGAGGACGCATAGCAAAATATAGCCACAAGCGTTTCATCTCTATTTTAGGCAGTAAATACATTAAACAATGTTCAAAAATCCTTTCGGCGACACGTTGTTATCACTGAAGCACCGTCAGGGTGCAAAAATTGTTTCCGCGAACGACGCTAGGCCTCAACTCCCTGCCAATTCTGTTCGCCTCCATTCATCCTCATACTCTTGTTAAGACCCACGCGTAAATAACTCGCCGGCAGCGAGCGAACGAGAATGGGTGACACAATTGCTAAAAAAAAATGCGATTAAAACGAAGCGAGAGAACGAGAGAGGCGATGCGAGATATCCCTTTGGGAATTTTTTTCCTCCCCCACCATTTCAAAGAGAATGAAGGACATGACGAGTCCCCTTTTCCGCATTAATCACTCGATCTCGACCCGTGTAAGGAATTAATCAACCCTCTCCCGGCGTGTACAGCCCGCGAGTGTCTTCACCCGTCGCGTTGACGACAGCGCTCATACGAAAGGGATATCTCGCGCCGGGTTGGGTTCCATGGCGGTTGGGAGGGGGAGGAGGGGGGGAAGGCCGAGCGAACGGGTGTTGGTGTGGGGAGGACAAAGCATTTGAATGGCCTCACAGATCCTATGGAGCTCGTCTCCTACTCTCCCATTAGACCACCGCGTTCTACCTTCCCAACCCGGGTGTGCTCATTCTTTTATTTTTTTTATGTTTTCAACTGTTACTGCTGGTGTACAAAATTCTTAATTAATTTAAATTAGACTTGAGGGCATGACTCTGATTCCTGGTAGGTGCGATGTGCACTCACTATGCGCTACGCTATGGGGAAATTTGCAGAGAGCAACCACTATTAATGATTATTTCTATTCAATCCCTTTCTCTCTCTCCCTCTCTGTCTCTCTCTACTTCTCTCGACCCTACACTTCATTTAGTCAGAGACGAGGAAAGGGGTAATCCGTGGACGCAAGAGAGGCCGTAATGATCTTTCCATTTGCAAAATTCAAGCCAGGGAATGTCAGCGGCGTGTCGCCGTTGTCACCCTTTCAGTGGAAGCAGAGTGAGCGTCTGTGGTTCGATTGTTGCTCCATTCAGAGCAAAGACTTTTCAAATCATATCGCTCTTGTCTACCAAGAGGTTAATTTCTCTTGCAAGGTAAAATTTTTTCCAACTCAATATGAAGTGATTTAATGCGCCAAGACATCGCGTTTAAGTGACGCGACGCAGAAATTATCGCGCTTGAGTTAATTAGAAATTTTCAAATTAGGCAACGTCAAATGTTGCAGAACTTTGCTGAGCTATTTGCGCATAATTAATTTCACCCGGAATAGTAGAGGAGGTAAAGTTACCGGAGCTATAGATAACACTTCACAGTTGACACAGAAGTATATGCAAATCTTTTGCAGAAAAGCAATCATTTAGCAGGATATATATTAGGCAGGCAGGCAGTATATTAGGTACTCTGAGCATACAGTATATCTTGGTGCTGGTAAGGTGCTAATCCTAGAGCAAATATTGATTTATAATGAAACTCGGTAATCATATTTCGGTCCACTAGGTCACCACAGTTCACGCCCTCTTTGAATATTCAGTCCAGGTCGTCAGTCATACTTCCAAAAGCTGATGTTTTCCTTATTTACCCTCTCTATTCATTTAAAACTTCGCTTAATGAAACCTTAAGTGGCTACACAAACTCATGTCCTTCCCTTAAGTCTCACCAGTACTAATTTAACTTAGTGCATAAAAGTTAACCTAAAAATCTCCATTTTTTTATATGAATAAAAATTATTTATCCCTCAATCCTCATGGCCGTTAATGGAGGATAAAAGAACTGTATCCGAAGGAAGCTCAAAGTTTTTTAAGACAGGAAATAATTGTGAATCAACTTTGAAATAAGTCATGCTATATCTACTCCTCACAATTAAAAGTGACGCCGTTTCAGGCGTAACATGGTGGAAATCCTTCATGACGAAAGAGTACACCTTGCTTCTTCATAAAGATTTCTGTTATTACGACCGAGGTTTCGTTACAGCGTAACATCTTCGGGTAGATACACCAGGTAACCTGAAGATGGTACGCTGTAACGAAACCTAGGTCGTAATAAAAAAATTTCTATGTGGAAAATCAAAGTGCCTTCTTCCTTCACAATAACACTTCACTCTACGGTAGTATGCATTAATGTGGAGTTCGGAATTCATATCGGACTAGCGCTCATTTCTGATAGAACGGAAGAATTTCGGAAATAGATATCACTTCGTGATCATTTTGGTAGAAGCTGTGTGGAAACAGTTCACGCGCAAAATTCTATCCTCATAGAGTTTGGCGCGCTAAATAGAAGAAACAACATGCTCAGGGTGGTCGAGTACGTGTATCGAGATGCTCAAATGACAACCAAGTCACCAAGGAAACGCTGGCGCCATACACACGCACCCTCCCACGGTGGGGAGACAAGTGACCACACACCACCAATGTCAGCGCCACGTCCCCCTAGGGTGCGGGTTGAGAGGGTTTGCTTGATGGATCGCGGGTGAGAGGGGGGGGACGAGAGGGAATGGGTGGAGGGAGCGGGGGAGAGGAGAGGGAGGGAAACAGAGCGCAGTTGTTTCGTTCGACGCCTCGCCCCACTTATCAATCAACGAACTGCGTCGAGTCCACTCAATCTCACCCGTCTTCCCTACCTCTCTCTGTCCGCCTGGAGTGACGCGCTGCCTCTGCATTCGCTCAACCTCCCCTCATAGGCTCCAGGGGGAGAGGGGGGGAGGGGACAGAAGCTACAACCTGGGGGATACTAGAGATCAATCCAGGCCAGGACATCCGTCTGGGGGTTTAGGCTGTTGCTCTCTGAAGCAAGTGAGCATCTCCACTGTGGACACACACACACGCGCGCGCATTCACCACACTTAAAGTAGATTTTGTTTTGTTTCTTTGGCGGGAATGATATTATAACTCTGAGGAATTACGAGGAAGGTCACAGGAAGGCATGCCCTCTCGATTGCGCTGAAGATCATATTGCGCGATTGTTTAACGGGTCACGTCTCTCGCCCTGTGAGAAAACAGGTTTTTTTGCCGACGAGGGTGATAGAAGGGTACCTCATAAGGAAGTCCCTACGCGATTTTTCAAGAAAACATTCTTTGTTCCCAAATTCTAAGCTCTCTATAGATATAGTTGAGTTTTTATTAGTCCCTTGATGCTGCATTGTCAAATTAAACAGTTTCAGAAGAATGATTTTCAAGTACATAGCATAAATTTAACTCCATCTATAAACACCAAGACCTGTGCCTTCAACTGGGGCACTGTGAAGTAATTAATGCGATTTTAAAGTCTTTACACAGTATTTTTAACTCTTAACATTCCCCTTATTGTTATACATGGCATGGAAATGTTATACCATTTGAGAAGACACTTGAACCTACACTAGAGTCAATAGAGTGGTCAAATTAATGCTGTATTTTTAGCAGATATCACAAATGTATTTTTACAGGTATTTATTGAATAGAATCCTATCTTGAAATTTTAAGCAGTGTACATTCCCGATAAACGTGGCAATTATTCGTGTATTTTACTTATGGAAAAACAATCACATCTGGGAAAATAATATTTTCTTATATCAGCAAAAAACAATATATGATAACTTTCTCTGTTGATAGCACAGAAATTCTGGATCACTGCGCTAGTGGAGGGGATAAGGAGTAATTGATAGTCAACTATATCAAGCAATATTCTTTTTCATTGCACCCCTAAGGAGGGCATCATAAAAGAGATGAAGTATTTCGGTAGAAATCCATCCCGTCTCCATAAACCTCACCGTCTCCACGCCCTTGACTTAGAATGCCATGTCCTTCGACGACTGTAACGGGCATGTTGGGCAAATCGAGGATGGGATGGAGGGATGGAGAGGTAAAAGGAATTGAGAGGACTATTCCCTTATTTTAAGACTCTTCCGATTCCCTTACGGCCGATTTCCAAATTTGTCGACTCCATAAATATAATTAAAGTTCTGCAAGTTAGCATTTGTCAGAATGCTTCATTTGAATGCGATTCTATATCATTTTCAGGCCGAGAAAATTTTGCGAGCTTCCGCGTAAAATTTATCTTAACTGAAATACAGGCAACTAACCCAAGAAATTGTTGAATTATTATGATTATGAAAAATTATTTCACATATATGATATAAAACAAGCGAACTACTTATTTTTAACTAACTTTAAAATGAAACTATCGGTTTTAATTTAGCATTGGATTAAAATAATAAATTAGGATATAAAACACCAAACGCTGACACCGCTTATAATTCCGTTTTGTATCTACTCCACAAATATATTTTGGCAATACAACTATTTTTATTCTTTTTTATATTTAAAGGAGAGAAATCACATTCAACGCGGACGCCCCCTTTACATGCAGCAGAGAAACTTTCCCTGTACAACAAGGTCCTCATGGAGTTTTGAGTAACAGCGTGAAGTAATTAAATTCAAGACGAAGGCTCGCCCGTCTGGCCGAACCACTGTATGGAATAACAAGAGGAGCAATTATAAAATACCCTATTCATACACCCATTCGATGAATGGAATTGAATGCATCTTCGACAGCCACGCGGAAGAATTTCAAGCAAGATGATAATGTACAAGTAATCGAGAAATAATCGAGTATCTGACAATGGCTTTGTGGTAAACCGAGGGATGGTCTCCAAATGAAATTGCTCCCGGGAGTGTAGTGGGTTATACGGGAGCAATGAGGGTGGAGATAGCAGTGAATGGTACCTACGTAGAAGGGGTGATGTGTCTCAAATAAAGAATCGCTTTAAGCCGGGAACTCTCCTCTTCGCGATCAATATATTTTGTCCAGTCGGCTCCTATCCGAAAGAACAGGATACGCGTTGCTGCAATCGCCTCAGCCATTATTTCGACCAACCCCCAGATGCTCGTTTGTCTTCCCTCACATTTCCACCCGCCGGCGGAGGACACCACAACTCTCAGATCCTCGTTTCTGCAACTACGAGGGGGGGGGAGGGAGGGAAATAACAATTTCCTCTCCTGTGAACAGAGAAAAATCATCAAGCAGATGGAAAAGTACAGCAGGAAGAAGAGAAAAGAAGGAGGAGAGTTTTTATTGGTCAATATTCTATTTGTCGTCACTCGCGCAGAACTTTTCCTGGCAGCAAAATAATTAACGTATTCCCAGTACTTTCATGTATTTTTAGTATCTCATTTTCCGTAAACCTAATTTAATGACTGCAAGATAAAACGGAAGTCATATCCTCCTGGGAAATGAACTAATTTAAGTTTTATCTACTCATAACTTTAAAAAATATATAACCCAAAGGCTAGAAAATAAATGGAATTTCTGGATGGATTCGCACTAAAAAGAAAATTTCCCTGGAGGAAAGAAATATGAATAAAATCGTGAGGGGAAATATCCCCATGCAACTAGGTGGATAGAATGTAGGTAGGGTTTATTAATGTGTGCAGATGACAAAAATTATCTTATTTCAATTCGAAGTAATAACGGAAATATTTATGCCGTGCTTCAGCACGAAAAGACTCAATGGTTTCCTAGTCTTCCACCTCTAATGTAGAGATCAACCACAATACTTAAATGCACCCATTTCCATTCATTTTCAGAGCAGTTTTTCATTGATTGAAAATTGCTTTCAAATATCCAGTTTATGCAGGATCTAAATTCTTCAAATATTTGTCTATAAAAATAAAAAAGATATCTCAGTTTTGCCTTTTAAATACGTCTATGGAATTGCGTCAATATAAACTGCTTTTAACATGTTAAAGAATTCCTAAAAGCCTGATATCACACCTCTATTTTAAAGTACAATACTCTTCTGGCGTACAAGATGTGTGCGAAAGGTATCCGACCTGCGTTTTTTTATTATTTTTTTTATTGTGAGGGTATTGTGGACAACGAATTTGCTCCAAGAGGTCAGACGATCAACAGAGAATATTACATTGAAGTTCTGAAAAGATTGCGTGATGCCATGAGAAGAAAACGACCGCGTATCTGGTCAAGCGGTCGCGACTGGCTTCTCCATCATGATAACGCGCCAGAGCATTCATCGAACCTTGTTGTGCAGCAATTTTCGGCGAAACACAAGATTATGCAGCTTCGCCAGCCTCCGTACAGTCCCGAAACATATCTCCCTGCGACTTTTGGGGATGTTCCCAAAAATGAAAATGGCGCTCAAAGGAAAGCGGTTCGACGACATCGAGACGATTCGGAGTAATGCGACGCGCGAGCTGAGGGCCATTCCAAAATCTGCGTTCAAGGACTGCTTTAAGATGTGGAAGCACCGCTAGGAGCGTGTGGTTCAATCAAACGGGGACTACTTCGAAGGATACCACGGCCCGGATGACGAAGATTAGCACCAGGTATGAACGCGGGTCGGATAGCTGTCGGACACGCCTCGTATCCTGCACTTGATATACGTCGTCCTACGATTGATAAAAGATTATTATTACTATGCTCTGAAAATGAGAGGTGTTAAAGTATGGTTCAGAAGAAACTAAAACAATGAGCAAAGAATCCTAAATAGCAATTTAAAACATGAAGTTTCAATCAACGGAAAAATCACAAATTCAATGAAATACTAAAAATTGTATGTATTCCTTCGTCGCGTAAACTATTTAATAGTAAATTCATTTAGATATATGACTGACGAATTTTTGCCGATATGACTGTTGATATGGTGAAAAAAGTGCTTAAATAATATAGTTAAAGTGTACTTTCTTTTACTTTCTAATTGCCATTGATTTTTAATTTATCCGAGTAATAATTTTGCCATTATTCCACCAAAACATATCTTTTTCTAAAAGTTCTGAACATCTATGAATAGCTTCATTTACCAAGTGCCAACTTATTCCGAGAAACCCGAAGTCCTATAACTCCATGGAGGCACATACCGTTGTGGCAAAGAGCACTCCATACGAGTCATCCATTTAAAACAGTCAAATTTCATGCAATAAATTCCTTTCTCTCGGAGAAATATTCAGGAGTTGGTGAAGCCCGCCCAGAAATATGCGACTCTCCGGGGAGAAAGAAAAAAAATGTAAGCTTAAACGCTGAGGAGTTGAAATATTCGCATTTCTCGGGAGTAGCTTCACACGAGGGCCGAGGGAGGGGAAGGGAGGGGGGGAGGAGGGGGCAGCGACGCATGGGATACCCTCCTGACAGAGGAAATGCATTACCCTTAAGCACGTCCGAGTAATGATGTCCCTAGTGTAGCTACCCGACCGTGAATGCACATGGCGTATTTGCACGTTCTAATGCCTGTTTTACTCTCAGAGTTTCAGGGAGAAGTCACGCAATTTCAAAGAATATGTATTCACAATCAGAAAAATTAGTATTATTTAAAGTTAGACTCATTATCCTTTCGCGCAAGTGACTTGAGAGGAAAATGTCACCTAATGATCATGAAGTGTAAAAAATATAAATACATGCATCCATGTATAAACCGAATTGAGATTAATTTTGACAGTCCAGGCTACGGGACTCACCCTGAACTAAGTCGTGAGATGGATTAGACACTCACAAGGGAAACCAGTTTCTTTCCCTAACATTCGCCATTCCCACGTGTTCCACGAAATGCTGGCATTGAATTAGTGGATAACGATGCCCGAAGGCATCATTGCGGATTTGATCCCCGGATCTTCTCCTCAATAACGAGCGCTCTCCTCCAAACTACCACAAGTATAAATTTATACGTCAAATTACATTAGTGCAGGTTTATTTCTTTTTTAGTTATTTTATTCCTTTATCCTTCAGAGCTGCAAATTTACGAGCGAAACCATTGGACGGTGGATTCACAATAACGTAAATCAAGGTCAAGTATATATGCATAGAGTATACAAGTATATGGTATGTAAGCTTATTTTCTCATTTTTCAGGGCAATTAAGAAGTGACTCATTTCAATTGAGCATCTGCCATATTTGAGCTGATGGGGGATACATTATGTTATTTGTATATAACAGTTCAGTTTTTTATGTGAATAAGATAGAGCATTCCCCATATACAAGAATTGAACTCATATTAGGCACATTGAAATGAAATGAAATGAAATAATTGACTTTGTAGTTCCACTTTTTTCCAAACTTGGATAAATAAAAGTTCGGGGAATTACTAAGTCAATAATTTTCTTTCAGTTCAATGTGTTATGCAAATTCCATTAAGTTACGCCGGAGACAACAAATCGAATTACGCAGATTGGGAAGAAGGCTGTGGAAACGTAATGATGGAGTATAAATCAGGACAAAAATAAAGGAGTGTATGTGGCAGTAAACAAAATTACGAAACAGCACAGGGAGAAGGATACAGCAAAAGAAAAATGGGAAAGTATGAAAAAGCAATATTTTAAGTCGCTAGTGAAACTAGCGAAAACAGTTGATATGAAAAGGACAAGGTAATCATGGATTGCTGCCGAGATGATTGATACTAAGATAAGATGATAGAAGTAAATGGAAGAATGTCAGCAAAGGATTTATCTACATCTACATAAAACCCCGTAAGCCACCGCAAGGGCGTGTGTTAGGTCACCACCCGAGGATTTATGCGCATGCACAATAACGTACAACATATCACAATACCAGGTTTACGTTTAGAATTATTATTTTATACGTGTATTGAATGCAAGTTAGCTCATATTAAAAAACTATCGCGCATATCCTTGTTTATATACAACATGCAAAAATTTTTGCGCATGATTATTTCATGAAAATCTGGTCAATTAAGTTAATTTAATTTTTCAGGCTCTTGGGTTTGATTTTATTACATTCGCGGTACGCGAAATTGAAGAATGAGCTATTTAATCTGTCTGTGACGGTGTACCTCCTCTTATTACATCCTAACAGTCAAATCTAACATTTGCCGACGCCGGTGGCGGCGGGGTTACGTCCTCGTCTGCCAACCTGTCTGGTCGCGGGTTCGATTTCCGCCTGGGTGGGTTTTCACCCAACTAGGGTTTGGGTGATTTTAAATTTGACCATTGCTAATAGTCCGATGGAAAGACCAAAATGTGCTGTTTTCGGACTAATGCTAAATGAATAAAAGAAATAAATATACATTTTTTGCCATAGTAAATCTCTACACATCGCAAAAGAACTCAGGTGTCCTGCACCTTTCTAAAAGTCTTGTCTGCCGTCTCAGAGAATCAAGAGGCACCCAGACTAAATCCACGCGCACACATAACTTATGATGATTACTTCCTTCTCGTAGCAATTCATAGAAAATCTAGTGAATTTTCTCTTATCCTTATCTAATTCCTTAATTGACGTTTTCGGTCATTGATCCCGGATACTCCCCGCGTGTTTTAAATTTCGTGGCCTAAATAGAGCAAAGTAACACCTCTGACATACTTTTCCATTACATCTTCCTACCATCCTCCAAATAAAACTCAGTTTCTTTTTGATTAACCCACATACGTGTTCTTTCATATATGTCTACCCCATGAAAATATTTTATGTCAGTGTAGAATTCAAGTAATTGACCCGTACTGGAATTCTTAACTCGATCCCATCTATTATATAACGCATGCCTTGTTTATATTTCCTTTTATTCCAAAACTTTGAGTCTACAAATTTTCTTATATTTAATTCGAACCCCATTCTTTGCATCACTCCGATACTTCATCTAAATCATTTGGGAGTCTCACGCTACATGTGAATATCCTAATTCCTCGGTAAATCACTGTGTCGCCTGCAAAACAATCAGAGATTTCTACTTTGATGTGGAAGCTTAGGCCGTCGATGTATAACAAGAAAATAAGGAACTCTTTAACACTTCCCTGCGCACTCCTGAAGTTTCTTCTGCTTTTAATGAACTTAATCCGTTTACGGCGGCTTTTTCATAACGGTTCCGTGAAACAGAATGCAGCCACATGCAAAGCAAACAAAAGTATACCAATTCACATCCTCAGAGTGGTAAATACATTAATTCAAAACCCTTTTTAACTCACGCGAATGCATATAAATATACTATTAACTAACATGCACATGCGCCTACAAATATACCAGATGTCTACGCAGCTTTGAATCTTGTCCTCGCTTGCGATTAAGCTGTCTTATTATTATGACTTTGATTTCTTGCTATTATGATTCCTGATTGCCTCATTATATGTGTGTCTGCTAATTGCTACAGTTTAAATGGAACGGTTAAATGCTTGAGGCAATAATTCTAAGTGATCAAGATAGCCATACCCATCCTTTTAATTCTAATGTCTTTATATGCGAGGAAAATTATGCTAATAGATGCAGAATCGTGGATAGAGACGTTTATCCCAACTAGCGACATCTTTAAATGGAATAAATTTTCATGCAACCCATGAGTACTGAATCAGACTGAAGTTTTCTTCAGTTTAAGTTGAAATGTACAGCGGCATAAACAATATCGGGTTCGCCTATTAGCCGCAAATTAAAAACGCTCCAAATTCACCTTATTTCATACTCTCGTTACGTATTTTTAAATTTAATTGATGGATAAATTATGGAAACAAAATGTTTTATTTTGGATCAAGAAATGATCACTAATATACATATATACTTTTATATATTATAAATTTTTTAGAAATCGTCATATAATTTCATCTTTCGCAATTAAGGTAAGAGAAAAATGCCTTCAATATTCAGGGTTCTATCCGATATTAGAATGATTTATGACCGAAAATTATTTTTTTACTTGTATACCCGATTGTAAAGGTAGTGTATGTTGGTCCCTGGGATTTTTCTTCGCCAAAAAAGATTCCCATTTTAGGCCTCTTATTTGTTGCGCCAGGGCAACCGTGATTCTGAAGAAGATCCAAAACGGAGAGGGGGAGTTATTCATAACAGCGAGGCTGGAAACGAGAGGTGAATAAGCAAGAAGCGACGGCCTCCCTTGGAATAAATCGACCGAAAGACACCGGTGAATGGTCTGCTAAGTTCTCACACTTCTATGTGAAACCAATTTATGAAAGATCTCGATTCTTGGCGGGAAAATCCATCATCCGACCCTTATCTCGCTCTTGCTTGGGTTACTCCCTGGGTGAAAGAAATTAACCACTGCCCATTTCTTTGCGGTCCGGAAAAAAAGGGAGCTGAAAAATCCACGTCACCTTTATTCAACAACAGATACGTCGTAACACAAACTCCACCTGCCATTCGCCCTGCCGAAAGCTCTTGCGTCACCTTGACAGATGATACGCACGTGGATGCAATGAAGTTAATCTCGCGTCACCCATTGGATAGTAGGTTAAAATTTCTCGCCTAAATATCTCACCCAATCATTACATCTTATTCAAATCGTGATTTGCCCATCTAATGTCAAACAGGGTGGAACTTCTTTTGCCAAAATTATGGTTTCAAAAAATTGATTCGCATCTTAATGCGAATGTTTTGAACTCTTATAGGTTAAAGTTCGAAACTCAATGTTATTATTGTCCCATAATGGTCCTTACTAACTACTTTGATTCAGTTATCTTTAGATCATTATATTTACTTATATGTAATGCATACAGGGTTCGTCCGGAAAATAAGTGTACTGAGCTCAGGAAAAAAAAATTATTACACTTTTACATATCTTAAGCTAATATTCCTCAAAATAGGACCCTTGTGAGTCGATACACTTGTTCCAGCGGCGTTCCCATTCCTGGAACGCTCCCGCGAAGGCATCATCGGGAACCTCTCGAAGACACGTCGTCAAGGCCTCTTTGACGGCGTCCAAAGTCCCGTATCGCGTTCCTTTCAAACTCCTCTTTATCTTCGGGAACAGAAAGAAGTCCGGTGGTGCCAAGTCCGGGCTGTATGGCGGGTGCGGCAGCGTTGCCACGCCGTGCTTGGCCAAGAAGTCCGACACGACAAGCGCGGTGTGAGACGGCGCATTGTCGTGATGCAGCCGCCAGATGTTTTTGATCGCTGGCCGGACGCGGGCGACTCGTTTTCGAAGCCTGTCGAGCACTTGGACGTAAAATGCAGCATTTACAGTTTGTCGTTCAGGTACAAATTCGTAGTGGACGACTCCCCTTTTGTTAAAAAAGACAATGAAATCAGTACACTTATTTTCCGGACGAACCCGGTATTATTCAATTGAATAATGTTGTAGTTAGGACTATTATTATTAATCTCATCGCTTTTATGTGGAGTGAATAACGATTTTATATTTATTTATTTCAGAATTTATCGTCGAAATTAGGCAATTCTCCTGGCGGAAACGGTCAAGTTTGGTCAACTGTCTTTCTTACAATGCGCATACATACATAAACAAGAAGAACAGATAGGAGACAAAATGCTCTTATATACAATGACACTTTAAGAATACCAACCGCACCTTTACCATCACACAAGGGCTAGATTCACATCATACTAGTGCATACAACAGCACCGTCCATCGCCACACTCCGTCCATAATCACGCACTCTCCAATTTCAGATGCCGTTCAAAATCCCGCACCGTTATCACACATCATTCACTTTTGCAATGTGGGAAGAGGTGCAAGCGAGATGTCAAACACACTTAATCGTCTTTTGCCACAAATGATCATAATAAAGCGGTATGTGATCTTCTTACTGAGTGGAATTATTTGTTTTAAAAAATAAGCCAGGTGCTCTTAAATTACACTGTAAAGAATATTTTATCCATTTATGTATCCTACGGAAACTAAGGGGCGTCTTATATGCCGTCAGTGACTGCACATTGATTTCTTATGGTTTTTCTATTCCAAAGGTTGATTCTCTTCAACGAAATGGGTGAATGAAATTGGAAAGAACATTGGTTTCCTTTTCGGATATTATTCGATGTCCATTCCTTGGAAACCAGCGCGCTTGAGCAAGATTCACCGTGTATCCCTCAAGCTGTGTCGTTGACATAAGAGAGTGAGTACGCTGACCACAAGTCTATTCAATGCACCCTGGTCCACCTTATATTTTACTCCCATTCCAACTCACCATTCTACAATCGATCCTGGAGAAAACGTTTACATCAGCCTAATGAAATCGATTCGTTGTCATATTTCGTCATCTCAAGCTGTGATCTGTGACATGAAGAATCTTATCCATCCTTAGATTTACTAATAACTATGCATTTGCCGGGATATAATCGTCTTAGCAAGATGCAACGAGTAGCTTTGCCGATCACGGGCAAAAATTAAGTTTTATGGTTTATACTTATGAAACATTGAAATTAAATTTTGACTTTTTTTTTCAATAAGGATGCTCGGAGACTTACAAAGAAGAGAGAGTTGGCAAGATATAACCAGAGCGAACGATCTATTTGGAAAACAATACATACCGGATCGAGATAAATGATATGCATAATTTTATCTGATAACGTAAAATCTGTAAAATCGTAAATTATAAGCAGTAATACTGAACAAGCGAAGGCTGCTATACATTAGAATATTAATGTTTTAATAAAGTACTTCTGAAATGCATATGAGATTTAAGCATAAACATTATCTATGCATAGTGATCAGCTATTCTGATTAAATTTGACAAAAATTACCATATAAACGTTTAACTCTGGTGGAGGTAGAACAACATATGGAGCCCCGGAGAAGAAGATATTTCCTTAGGGTCACTTATCTCATTAAAGAGCGTTATCAGGAGGATACCATACTCCCCTTCCTCTCTCTCTCTCTCTCTCTCCCTAGAGTAGCGTTTATTTGATATGTCTGTGGGTTATGAGTGTGCTAATTTTAATATGCATGTAGCTTCTATTTATTTGCCTCCAGGGCTCTCGCGGCGACGAGATGGAGTCGAGAGGGCCTCTATATACATATATGTAGAGATAGTGAAGAAGAGCGAGGTGAGTTAGGGAAGGAGAAAAATTAGCAGCGGCGCTCGAGAAGATAACTTTTCCATTTGGCTGAGCAAGGGCGAAATTATCCGAGGGTCATAATCGAGTCATCGAGGAGACGGTGTAAATAAGGCCAGGGTGGAAATATATATAGTGTATGTATTTTCGCTCGGTTTTGGTGAGAATTGAGATGAAGTGTTGGAGTAGTCCCATGTGGAACCGGGGTAACGCGATGAACTCCAAACCACTTGGTCAAAACTAACAAATTAGATCAATGAGTGTGAATGTGTCGCATGATCTTAATTTTAAACATCTCGGTGGATGCGTGTAGTATGACTGGTAACTATGCCAATAGCAGTCGCAAATCAGTCATGAGTTTTTATTCAAGATGAACAACCGAATTACTACTAGCTTCTAAAAAACTAACTAATGACTATTTAATTATTTCGAGAAAAACCACTAATGCTTAGTTTTTCTATTTATCTACTGACATGGTACCCTCAAAGCTACCCCTGGGGTGCGTGAGCGGGGATGATTACAAACCAGGTGTACAAAATCTAAAATTAAATAAAATGTACATCATTATAACTATAGATTCATGAACTACGCAATCTAAGTTAGATATACTTCTCCAAGTATACATAGAAGAGTTATTCGTTTATTTTTCTATTTAATGACTCAATTGTGGTGTGATTGAGACTCTTTACTCCCTTATTCCATCCAATCCTTAAACATTACATCAAAGACTATAGCAAACACCGAATTAGTAGGTGGAGGAAAGCCAACCTAGGTGGGAATCGAGGCCTTGACCTCTGGGTTAGCAGGTGAGAACGTTCACCCGCCGCCATGATATCGCAGCCTGGTGGCTTCTCTGCCGAGGACAACCCCCCGCTCGGTGAAAAGACGATTCCGAACCCCATATTCAAAAATATATATTCTCTTAGTTGAGACACTATAAAAATAGGCATGCATACATTTCTGATAACATACCTATGTAATGTTTGAAAACTATATCGAGTATGAGGAATTGTTCATAATATGTAACTCCCCAACATTGAGAGACAGTCAACTTATGTTATTTTTATACATATATTTTTGTTTGCAGCAGGATATATATATTACATGCATTGAGTATAATGGACGTTAAAAGGATATCGAAAAATTCTTTCCGTAAGATAAATGTGAAAAGGAATAATTAAAAATATGTCTTCATATAAGAATTACTTTTACCAATAAGTATTGCACAAATATGAACTTGTTTCTAAAAAATGATTAATTTTAAAGTCTAGAAAAAATTGTAAGTTACCTGAAATGAATATCAACTATGCTAATATGTACCTATATTTAAAATAGCGAGCTGTGGTTTATGTTCTTTATGCATTACGTTTTTATTTTTCGTCCACTCTGTAATTATATTTTCTTGTTGAACGAAAACTAAAAGAATCAATATATGAATTTGAGGGAGGAAAACAAGAAATTTAGCAGCGTATCAAATTTAATTTTTCTGGAAGCGAGAAAGAATATAACCCTGGCCGCAGGGCCTGTGAAATGAAGTACCATCCAATCAACAACCTATTCCGAATGAGTTACCGTCAAATCCGTTTACTGCGTGTATTCTTTGGAAAATATATTAACTCATATGACACTTCCAGTGTTGAAGGTTTTTGGAGAGAATTAAGTTATGCAATAATAAAGACCAAAGCAATAATTCAAAGAAAAGACAATTCTAGAAGCTTAAATAACTAAACTACACCGAGCTGGGAGAACATATACTCAAGTGTCCGAATGGAAACCATTCTTTTCTAAATCACCTTAAGTCATTGCATTTTCTTCTGCATGAATGACTAAATTAGAATAGAATATTTGTAAAACCAGGTTTTTGTAGCATAAAGGTGAAAAATGTCAATCAACGTCATATAATTAAATTACCATGTTTTTTACTCGAGTAAATCTTTACAGCAAAACTTGTTGAGTTAAAGAAGTATCTGCTCCAGGAGGGCAAAATGATGCCTAATGTGCTGACACCTATACATGCGTGCATATATATATATATATATATATATATATATATATATATATATATATATATATATATATATATTTATATTTATATATATATATATATGTATACATATACATATATATATATACATAAATATGTGTATATATCGCCTATCGCCTAAAATCAGTTCACTCCCTAATGCCCTATGCCACGTTTGACTATTGAATGCCCACAAATATAACTCTCAACGAACGCGTCCGACAAATTAAATGTACTCTTTCAAGTTCCACATGAAATGATTTGCGATTTGCAGGTAAAATTTTGCATGTGATAAAATTAAGGTTACCCTCAGTTAATATTTTTAATAATGGCGTAATTAATGAAGAGTCAAATTTAAGGTCAGGAAAAACTACTTTCAAGAAGATTTAAGCGTTTTATATTAATTAGTTGTGGACCTTTTTTTCTCTTGCATTTCTGAATGGAAAGTGTCGCAATGAAACAAATTGATTAAGTAAGACAGTTTATCAAATGAAGGCTTGTCGGTATCTTGAAATAAAAATTAAAAAAAAGAGATAAATTGCGCCAGCATTAAAATCGACGGTATCATGGAGATAATTAAGATCATTAAAATTTTATTTATTTTCTTGAATTTGGGTAACCGTCGGTAAGAACATTTTTCTCATACATTCTCCAGATCTGCATGTTTAATGGATGATTTTCGTCCTAAAAATCTCATCATTCGGCTGGTTTGGCATGCTTCTAATCTCCAAACATAGGGCGAGCAAGGGAGAAAAATATTCTTCAAAGGGTTCCCGTCAGGGAAACTGGAGTGCGAAGCGGGAAAAAGGATGAACGCGGGGAGGGTGCGTGGAAGGGTAGTGAGGGTTGTAAATCTATAGGGGTGAATGAGGGCCACACGAGACGCCGTGTCTTTGAAAAAGGACCTTCCGGGCCGGCGGCGGATTGATTGGACCTCGAGGGTGTGTGGCGAAGGGAAGGAGGGAGATATGGAGACGCAGGGTAAGGTTGAGGCGACCACGGCGATAAATAATAAGAAAGAGATGGAGGGAGATAAAGGGACGAGAGATGGGGCTTCGTTTGAGCGAAATTGAGACACACCTCCCGCCTCACCTCCCGCCCCCATGATCGACCTGAGCTGAAATTAATGCCTTGCTGAAAATTATAAACCAATTGCTTAGGGGAAAAAAACTGTAATATTTCGTGATCAAGTTTTTTTTCATTTCAGAGGTCTGTTTACGTCTAAAACACAAGTTTTGTTTCAAACTTAATCCCTAAACTTTGATACCATTTGGGGATCTTATAGCCTAAAGGAGAAAACATTTGGCTGGTTATTTAGCCAGTGTTCGATTCCTGGTGGCTTTGAACACTCTCAGCTAATGTTATTATTTTGGTACCAGATTTTTCTGAAAAGCCACTGCCGCACAGGGAAAGGAATTAACCTCTTACAGTATATCCCTCACGTCTTACGGGTTATATTATTCTAAATTGTTGGATATCATATTAAAAGATTAAATAAATTTAAAGTCGAATAGAGTGTGAAGAAGAACAATATATTCCGTTCATTTACGTTAGAAGGCATTCTCTCAATTATAAACTTCAGGGCACGGGGATCGAGATGGTGCGGGGGCTAACGTACTGGCTTCCCACCCTGAGGGCGCGGGTTCAAATCCCGGCGGTGTTGAATATTTTTCAGAGGTATCTCGATCCCTACTTGAGGTGCTTTGAGGAGGGCACTTTGAGTGAGTACGCCGTCCGTCGGATGGGACGTTAAACTGTGGACCCCTTGGCGCCTTTCGTAAAGAGTAGGCTAATGCCGACGCCGGGTTTCTCTCCACCCTTCATCCTTTCCTATCCATCCCCTATGGCGCAAATGACCTTAGCTGTCGGTCGCCTCCCCTCAAAACTACTACTACTATAAACTTCAGAAAAATGTTCAAGTGTACACACTTTGTTTCAAATAACTCAAATTTACACCGTAAATTACGCAAATGATAAAGTATAAAATATTTTTGGAAACAATAAAAAAATAAGTAATTCTATTCAGTTGATAAAAGATTAATTATTTTCAATGACTATCTTATGGTGTCATATGTTAATCCTTCTTTTTGTAGTATTCCTAATATCACGACTGGTATCATACTGTACGGTACTGTAAACAGGAAGATGATAAATGAATGAAATAAATCAAACAATCGATTCTATGATGATTCATTCCAAAAATGAATAACAGTCTTGGCTTTATATAAGATTTTGGCGGAGTGATGATGTGATCAATATTAATGACTATTTACTACAAAGGTATGATGTTTCTTAGTAGACATTATAAATGCACATCTAAGCACATTTAACGATACGTTAAATGTGCTTAGAAAAGTACAAGTAACGATAAATTTGTGCCACCACTGTTTATAGTTCAAAAAGGTGTAGTTTTCTGCTTGTTAGATCTCATGAGATTGGTAGGAAAAGAAAAAGACATCGAGTTCGTTACAATTTGCTATTTTTTTGTCACTTTGATTACTTTTGGATACATCTTTGTGGGAAGATAATTTGGCTAATGGCCGAAGGATCCTAGTCCCATATTACGAGTGATAATTTTTGAAATCCCCGATCAAATAATGAATACCAAAACTTTTTGGAAAAACCCTCATGGAATTTCAGTTGCTCCGAAAGAAAATAAATTCACCGTAGAAAAATTTACTGCTACGATTAGCAAATATAAATCGTCTCTGACGACTGCTTTATGAAAAAAACTATCAGCTTTAACCCTCGATTGCTATATCACTGCATTTTTTATATTACCCTTTGAATGACACTGCTTATAAAAAATATTTGGCCAGAAGCTACTTGCCTCAGAACTACAAGTCGACTTACAAGGTCTTCAAAAATAATATAAAACTTTCAAACTTGCATCAAGTTTAATATAGGAAGGCTCCGTTGCTGCATCATTTATTTCCTTCAGCAGGATCTGTGGGAAAAAATTGTAAGGACGTGTAAAAATTAATTGGAACTTTGACAAACTCCGGACCAAAGCATGCATCCATCGGGACTCGAGTAGCTGCAAAGTTCCCGATTTGCATTAAAATTCACCGACGATTTTGCATAATTTTCTTGCATTTTATAAAATTCACTTCCTTCCGTAGTTCCATGAGAAGCATAGCCGAGCGATCGCTGACAAATTTTGCAGCATTCGGAATAAATAAAACTGATCTCGTAGTTTCGTGCATTCTTAATTATGAAAGGTTTGAAAGGATCGTTCAAAGTGGACGAAATGGTATTAAAGCAGGGTACTTTCTTTTGAACGTAGGAGGCAGCTTCTGATTTTCCGTCACATTCCTCCCAGTCAATCGTTTATTGGACGGAATGACGTGGTCTTGCCAATTGCCCCTCCTTGCTGGCTGAGCGGCTTAGGATGTCGGGTTAACGTCGAGGGAAGGTTGCTCGCCGTAGCTGCTCCAAAATCGAATTTGCAACACACCCTATCTTTCCACGGTAACGCATTTAGCACCAACGAGTTCTCCCAGGGAAAAAAAGAGCAAAAGCGCAACCTTTAGATACGAAATTCACTTCGATGACCTTTTGTACCCTAAAATCCCACTTCCTCTACATTTGCGGAAAAAGAAAGGACACAGCTTCTCACTGCTCTTTCACACTTTTCCGTATTCTCCACCTCTCCCGCCCACCTTTCACCGACCCTTCCTCCTTCTTTTATCCCTTTTCCCTTTCTCTGGGCTCAATGTCCCTTTTGTTATCTTTCATTTCCTCCTATCCTCGTTTTCTCGGCTTCCTCACGATTACCTCTCTCGCGTGCGTAAATGTATTTGTTTGTCTGGGCCTACGTGCGGTGTTCCCCTCTTTTGTTCCATTCAATCTCTCTCACTCTTTCTTTTTCCATGCTCGCCTCGACCACGGACTCGGAAAACGTTCCTCGCCCATCAAATCTTTTTTTTTCTATCCCTCCCTTCCCGTAGGTTCTCGGGATAATCGCACGGCGAGGACAATGAGCCGCCGATTTTCATTCCGGAAAACTTTCCGACTCCGGTGGACTTTTCCTCCGCCCTTAACTAACTCTCTGTTCTTTGTGAGAGTTTTTTTTTATCTGCTCTCCGGCCGTTTCTTACCTTTATTCATGCTCCCATTTAACTCCCTCTCTATCCGCAGCAGTTCCCTTCGGCTGGATAATTGCCTCTAACTCTCCATGCAGGCACTGCAAGCCGGCAAACAATATCGATCACCTCATTGCATACCAGAAGGTTTCAGTGTGCTATATGTTGCGTGCATTCATCAACGTTCAACCGCGCGTTGTTTTTTAGAATTTATACATATTCCCAAATAGAGAAGGCGTGGAGTTTATTTTTGTTCCTTAAATGGTATTGAATTAGTGGTTATTTAAAATGTAAAAAAAACCATTAACACAGAAATCAACCCGAAGTTCGGTTTATTAGGTGATGGCAGAGTTCACCCATGTACTAAGCCCTATACGGCGTGTGAAATTCACACATCAGAGTAGGGGAGCCAGTTCCTTTCCCTGTGCCGATAATGGCTTCCCAGCAAGATCTGGTACCCGAAAAATCACATAGCTTATTTAAAATGTATTTTTCTTTATTCACTTACTACTTTGTTATGTCAAACTTTTATTTTTAGCATCATGGTTGATCATTCTGCCTATATGTTTTAGGTCTACTCATGGCCAAATCCGATTTCAATCAATCTATTTGCAAACGTTTATTTTCATTCAAAATTGATGTTATCTATCAGTCTTATTATTTTTTTACTTTTCTTATCCAACTTCCGATGATTTCATGCTCACACGCAAACAAACACACACACATATACATAAAACACATACATGTATGAGGTGAGTCCCAAAAGAATCCGACCTGCTTTCATAACTCCGTGCACCAAGTGCACTATTAACATGAAGCGCTCTTTCAAAATTAACGATATTTGTATCGTTATAACATGAAAAGTAGAACACCGTGAATGACTTCTTCCAAGCTTCAAACAGAATTTTAGACATGCCTAAATTACTCTAGAAAATGTTCTAGAAGAGAAGAGTTGGGAACAAATTCCTGGTAGTAAAAGTTTGTTCAAATATTAAGTCTACAAGATTGCGAGGAAACAAATAATTCAACAACAGTCATTAACGTCGGCAGAATAAGTGGCTTGCATGAGCTCCATACTAAAATTGCTATACTATTGAATTGTTCTTCGTGAGTTTTTCATCCCTAAAACGAATAAAATACGAGAATGATTCCGTAATAAAGGTAGATTAAATAATGGGAAAATAAACCAGAACCTAACGGAAAGCTGTCCTCTTTTAGCTAAAAAAAAATTATCAATATACTCATACTATTTCTGTTTGTCAATGATTTTTTTGCAACCGTGACTTTTATAAAAAATTAGTATTGGATTTCAGAACATAAGAAAATAAATATATAGCAGGAGCCGATTATAAGTAAGGTTCAGAATTTTGATGCTAACTTTGAAGTTAACATTAAAACCGACCAAATCTGTCTTAAATAAAATAACGTGTTTCCTTTGTAGTCGATATTTGTTGCAAATAGGTTTAGCTATTCGTAGCTTGGAGAAGTTTGCTTATTTTACACAGTAAAATTGACATTGGCTCGCTAATGCAAGGTCTAATCTGCATAAAACGTTGTACCCATAGACGATTGCTCAAACCGAAGTCTTACCTAAGAAGCAATGAGCTAATTGTTCGGTCGCGAGGGTTATGCTAGCCTTAGAAAAACTGTTACAATACAGAAAAAATTTCTTTTCCATTTTTCCCTCCATTTCAACTTCAACGAAACCATTTATCATTTTTCGAATCCTAATTTCGTGTTTAAGTAGGAATACCCATTTCTTTATTAAGAAATTAGTGTAATCTGCAGCATGCATTTGAAATTATTTTGAGGAACAAAAGACTGTGGTACCATTCAAGAATACAACAAATCTATTCCCACCTAGCACATTTTTTACGGGGAATGGTGAATCACCGAGAGATTCTCATTCTTAAATTTAGCCTTAATTTTATAATAAGTCAGATTCCTATAATTTACCTCTTTTTATTCCGTAATATTTTTATAATTCCTTCATCTTAAAATTAAATTCAGGTATTTTAGATTACTATCGCTTCTATCAACCCTAGTATTACATATATATATATATATATATATATATATTTTTACTCTTGTGATCCGTTCGATTCCGCCTTCCCCACCTCTGTTGTGTTCGTCCTTTATATGTGTTCCTATCCATTTTCCTTATATCTGTTTCTGTATATATGAGTATTTATTCGCCGTTTGGCGGGATTTCGTGTTTGAATGTATATATATATATATATATATATATATATATATATATATATATATATATATATATATATATATATATATATCCTATTTAGAGATTTGGGACGCCCCCTAACAAATATTTACTTCTAAGCATCGTGAAAATATTCTCTCGTGGCTCAATATTACTATTTGTGCCCCTACCTTCTTCATTAATCTACCAAGTTTACACAGGGCTCCCCTTCTGTCTTAGCCTTCAACATCTCATGGCCTCATCAACTACCTTTCAATACCATATTTCCTTCTTTTCGTCCTTTCTGTATTTTCCCGAGTAACTTCCTCTCTTGTAAACTCGACTTGTAAAACCTCGGCGATTGTCTTCCTATCTGCACAACCTATTTTCTCCATTTTCCACGACATTTACATCTCACAAGCCTCCAATCTATCCTCCATTCACAAGCCAGAAACACTAGGTTTTACATCTTTAAAGCATTATACGCAACACTTAAGTCTCTTCTAACCTTTTCTTTACATCTTTAGTCAGTTTACCCATCATCAATTTACTTCTTTTTACAAATTTCTCTTTCACTAACGCATTGTTGCACCCATTTTCCCCACTACTATGCCCTTTTTCCTTTTGAAATACTGCTTAACTGTCCCACGTGCTCATTAATTTTCTATTCCTTAAATGTCTAACTAGGCTTTCCTACTTCTCAATAATCTAATTACCTCCGTCTTGTTTTAATCAATACTCGCCACCCACCTTTCGCATTTATGTACTCGATAATAATTACAATCTCTTTGACTGCTTAACTCAGCATTTCCTGATCATCTGAAAACCTAAACGACTCAATCGCAACTGCTCGCTTCAATCTCCAGGTCCAGCTCTTAAAGTTCACTCAGCGCATATGCTGAAAATTACCAGTGATAACCAGCAACCCAGCTCCACTTCACTAATAATCACTGTCATCTCGATTCTCCCTTAGACACCCTTACAACTGTCGTCTGACTCATGGAGAAGCTATGAATGCGTCGCCTATCCCTCGAGTTTACTCTTATATTCCGCAATATCTTCACTTAATGCACCCCTTCTACGCACTTTAACGCCTTCTCATAACACACGAAGCACACGAACACATTCTGATTATATTAAATATCTCTTTCTTTCTCGCACTTATGTTTTCCTCATTGAAAAGTCACCACGTGGTCCTATTCCCTTTCTAAAACCGAACTAATATTTCCCTGCGTAGCTGTTTGGGACACATATTTTGTAACCTTCGCTAATTTGTATTAAAATATTTATTTTAATACAAATATTTATGGATAATCATATTTACATATAAATTTACCCAGGAGGTATAAATCCAAGCATCGGAAATGAATAACGAATTGCGCGTCCTTGGTGGAAAGCTTTATCCCCACCCCCTCCAACTTATTTGGACCTAATTTTACGAGGAGATAAGTATGTATAAACGAGCCACCCCCTAGCTGTGCACCGCGGAGTTCTCGATGCATGCAAAGAACCTGATCAATCGGAAAGGACGCACTGGTTCGGTGTGTGGAGGGAATGAGAGTGGAGGAATACCAAAGGAGTGACTAGCAGACAGGTGGAGGTGGAAAGGGACTCGGCTCCGAAGTTGTAAGGGATGCAGCGGCCATGGGATTCGTCTCTCTCTCCGCTATGGGTGGCAGAGGGATAATCCGCCCTGGGTGACCCATGAGAGTCGCCTGGGGGTGGGGAGAGGGATGGGAATGCGATATAGGGGATGAGAGAGGGAGCGGATGTGGGATGGGAGGGTGGAGGCGAGGGGAAAGTGGACGGTTCGGGGGAATTGCTTCAGAGGAGGGCTTGGAAATGGCTTTTGTCCTAGTCCGACGAGAAAATCGAATGCCTTCGCTCTCCATCTCTCCTTACGGTCAGGTCTGCTCTGGCCGCAATATCGATGGAATAATTGACGTGCAGCCAGGTTTCCTCAATCTTTGGTTCCTTTCTCACTGATTCTCATTCCAGAGAGGAAATGAAAGTTCGTCTGAGCTCACATGTTGCTCAAAGGAGTTGAAATTAAATGTTGGAGTTTCTCACCATTCATTATAAATTAAAATATACAAATGTTTTTGAGATAACGGCATAACAAAGAGAGAAACAGTACACTTTTCTAAGAGATAAATAGGTTTATTACGATGCGTGTTTTAGCTCACTGAATCTAAAGGCGGTACAAGATGTGATGACTCAATCAGCCGAGACGTATATCGCACAAAATCCTTTCCGTTAGCGTTGAAGTGAATTTTTTCCCCTGGATTTCTTCCACCGTAATACTCTCATTACTCAAATTAAACCTGTCCGCTCAATATTTGCTGCCACGGCAATGCAAATAGAGCAGTTGCTTGTTTCTTCTTAAAAAGAGAAAGACTTATTTCATTTCTTGTGGCGAAAGTAAATTAATATATATCACTTCTTTAAGTTTGTAATTTTTTACTCTTTTATCTTTTTCGTAATTTGCGGAATGCCTTTGAGTTATTTGAAATATAATGAGTACACCCTTTAACAATTTCTTCATGTTAACGTTTGGCATAATGTCTTCGAATACAAAAGAACGGAGTATTCTGCTGTTCTACGCAAACACACACTTCCACATTCAGGTTTTTTTCCACTATGATATTTCATTGGAAGAGTATGGTGCTCTTTAATATTCCCTTCATTGTTTCACGGAGTCTGGATAGTTTTCAGCAGGTAATACAGTTTATGCCACCTCAACATACCATTCTGATTTCCTTTGCACATATTTTCCTTTGTACAAAGATTCATCATCATCTTCAGGCAAACTGCAATTCATTTGCTTAGCATTCATGTCACCCTATTCAATGCCACTCTTAAAATAAAATTAAAATAATACAACCCTTTAATTTTGGAGTTATTGTAACCCCTTTATTGACATGATTTTAGCTCATTCTTATGTACGGAAATGTATAACTTTTACGAATATCTACAAATGTAAATCTTCAGCCATTTGTCGGAATGCGAATTGAGAATGAACACTTGGAGATGAGGTCAAATGATTGGAGGTCGGTCGGGCGCTTCAAGATGGATTAATTTTGATGCGGCGCTGACAAGAATGGAAATGTTGAAACAAAATAAGGGTGGCGGTCTTTTGACGTCAGGTAGGAGCAGAGGTGAAGGGAACCTGTTGACTTACGAGTAAAGGTCAAAACCGCAAAGGTGGGGATGGCAGGTCACTAATAATGTATGACAGAGTGTCACCGTAGGGTAGACAAGTGGGAGAGGGAGGGAAGGTCCACGCGATGATAAAATGTACCAAAGTGTGGGATGGAGCGAATGGAAATTCGCACGGGTAAGACTACGGGTGACCGGAAATAAGGCAGCATGGAAAAGGGAGGTCGGTGGTAATAACGGGGGAAAATATATCGAGCCAAACATTGCTTGCCTCATACCAAGTGTATGTATATTCCTCACATTCAGGTCGAAACACAAATAGTATGCATTCACCCTTCAGATGCTGTACACAGACCACCGATGATTTTAGCGAAAGATGATTCTTCATAAATGAAACAGTTTCTGGCGTCACTTGGTGGAAATTCTTCATATTGAAATTAAATTTAAAATACTTCGCCTTTCCCCATAAACCACTTGTATTACCATTTGTAATAAAAGTGGTTTATGTGGAAAGGCGAAGTATTTTAAATTTAATTTCAATATGATTCGTCATATTTCGAGCAGAAGATACTAATTTGTCTCTTAATTCCTGTTTTACAACGTTTCCTGATGTAGGGTAAAAGTTAGGTTTAATCAAACCGTGGAGTGGAAAGTAGACGTAAAAATTTGTTGGTGATAAAAATAAGTAGAATACGCGAATTTTGGAGCAGAACTGAAAGAATTTTTTCCTGTGAATCTGAATCAATACCGGGGCCGTTCCAAAGGTAATGCAATTAAATTTCCCGCGCCACTCCTATTGGTTAGAGTGTGATCAAACCATTTGGAGTAGGTGAGAGGTACGCTAAGCTTTGTTGTGAATTCGGTCTCACTATTCTACAAGCTGTGGAAGCAGCAGGACGTCAGTTATTGTAAACCTCTGAGAGCCAAAACGTGTCACGAAAAAAATGGAATCGACGACCGAGACACGTTACGCGATTACTAAGTTTGTGCTTTACTGAAAAAATCTCTTGAGGAGACTAGCAAAATGATTCTCAAGGCTTACGGGGACTCTGTCCTGCTCATAGATATCGAGGAGGTTAGAGGTCTTTAAGGAGGGCCGGGAAGAGGTTGAGTACGGTCAATGCCCTGGGCGGCCATCAACCAGCAAAACCGACAACAATGTGGCTCGTGTTCAGCAATTGTTGGACTCTGACCGTTGATTATCAAGATGGTTGCCAATGAACTGATCCAACTAAACTGTTGCCAATGTTGTCGTCTACTGTTGTGTTTCGCATTGTTACTGAAGATTAAGCCATGAATATAGTGTGCTCCGAGCTCGTGCCCAAAGTGTTTGCCACAACGCGCTACGAATCCGGGAGCCCCTGGCCGGATGATCAGGTGCCAACGTTTCCCCACCCCCCTATAGTCCTGACGTCACCCCTGCAGACTTCTTTTTGTTCCCCCGGGTTAAGGAGGCAGCCCTGAAAGGAACTCGTTTTTCGTCCGTAGAAGAGATCCAATCAGCCGTGACGAAGACCTTGCGAGAGGTCCCCGAAGACGTCTTCTAGGGCACGTTCCGATCATGGCAGAGTCGCTGAAAAAATGAGTAGAGGACCAAGGACAGTACATTGAAGAATTTTAAGGGTTTGTACAAATCTGTTTAATAAACAATTTTGAAAAAATAATTGCATTACTTTCGGAACTCGCCCTGTATGTTTTGATCAAGTATCAGTTGAAGTTTCTGCCATGCGCTCGGCATTTGTCTTTTATTTGCTTCAATTAACTCAGACAAGAGCATTTATATTATATATGTCTTGTTTTTAAGCGACAGATACGCTTTAATCTAGACGTTTGACAAAAAATGCAGAATAAATCTCGCTTAATCAATACCGAAGCATTATAAACTACAATATACAATCTCAAGTATCTGAAGTAGGCATTTTAACGGCAGAGACGTAATTACTACGATTCATAAAAACTACTGTCCAAAATTTTCATTTATTTTAATCACGAGATCATATTTAATGCCAATATTATCAATCTCAATTTTCTACAGTTCATTGCTTATATGTGATTTATGTTTAGCATACTACCTACAAAGCCTACTTTACTTAACTCTGGTAATTCAATGCATACGTAGTAATTACTCTCCAAACACCAATTTAAAACATACACGCTCATACTGTACTATCGCCGGTTTATACGAATATTATGTTATTGCAAATTGCATATGCAACTGACAAACTGTTTGCAAGAATTCATTAAAATTTTCATTTTGTTTTAAGGCTTCCGTTGTTCTATCTCACTACGTAAGCGTATACCTGTACATAATTACTCGTGAAGATACCGACTGAAAGCTAATAGGTAGTTACATCCTATTCACTTGGAAATTTCAAAAATTGTTTTGACCTGTTTGAAACGAATAAAATATTTCAAAAGTTAATAAATTAAAATGATTCTTATTATTTTATGCTCATTTAAACTTCACTTTGGTTAACGAGCTCCCCAACATTAATCCTTACGCTTTTTCCAACTGCAATAATTTTTTTACTGTTATTTTTATTTATGCACAGTGACTGGGGAATTTCTACTCAAAACTTGAGCACAGTATAAATCATTGAAGGGAAGACAATGCCGAGAGGAGGGGCATATGATGAGTAACTCTCGCCGGAAGCTGGGCCCCAATTCAACGGACGAAATGAATGTTTAAAAAATAAACAATTTTTATGGCGTGGATATAGAAGAGCATCTGAATTGCTAATGAAACTATTTAGTAGCAACTTGGGAATAATTTCGCAGTGAATGAGTGAATATTCCGTTTACCTAATTAATAATAGTATAATCATCGCTTTTACGAAGAATTCAACGAAAATTCGTCACTAATCTCTCCATAACAGTAGTTAACTATACTTTATTAAAGTAACTAGGAAAAGAAGTACGAGTACTACAAAATATAGGAGTGCTTGACATTTATTTTACGTTGTACACTATTTTTGTTATTTTTTTAAAATAATTCCCCAATATAATGCTCATATTTTTTTACTTTTTTCATTGACAACTGAAGAAATGCTATCATTATATAATGATTCGTTTTCATATGCCACATATCATTAAAATATTAATGCGTAATGAAAATGCTATTGTACAGGGTGCGGCAACATAACTTCCTTTTTTAAAATGCAAAACGTTTTCATAAAAGTAATTTATGTTGCCGCACCTTGTTTATCATCTGTATATTTTGTGAATATAAAAAAATAAGTTAATTCTAGTTACACCAAATAACCTTAAAAATGCCAACATTTCCAAATACGAAAATACTACAATTTCATTTAGAAACTAATATTTCTTTTAAAATATTCAAATCGTAGTTTGAAATTAATATTAAGTTAACTGAAGATTCGAGGGTGGTCCCATAAGTACCCTGCCTGATCTAGAGATAGCGGTGGTTGTTTCAAAAACATCACTGTATTATTAAAAAGTATGCAATCTATAAAGCATAGTTTTCAAGTTTGAAGACACCACGTTGTTTAGTATTTGTTTGACACCCATCAATATTGAACGTTTTCAGTGAATTTGTGAAAAATTGATCATCGTTATGTGATACAATACTTTTATTTGAAAGGCCTCAGCCCAACCAATATACGTAAAAGCTGAACTGGAATCTACTCTGGGTGAGTCTGCTCCTTCGTTTACAACAGTAAAATATTGGGCAGCAGAGTTTAAACAAGGCCACACGTGCTGTCGAGACGAGCATCGCATTGGTCGACCAAATGAGGTGACGACTCCAGAAACGGCGAGGATAAACCACAAATTGATACTGGATGATCGTCAACTGAATGTTCGCGAGCTAGCAGACATAGTAGGGATTTTAAAAAGTGCGGCGCATCGCATATTAACTGAAAATTTGGACATGAGAAGGCTGTGAGCAAGATGGGTGCTCACATTTGAGCAAAACCTGTGTCGTGAAGGTGTTACAAATGAGTGTTTAGCAAAGTTTCACGGCATAAAACCAGAATTTTTGCTGTTTCATAACCCCGGATGAAACATGGATCCATTACTTCACACCCGAGACAAAAGAACGATCAAAACAATGGACTCAAAAGGGAGAACAGTCTCCAAAGGAGGCAAAGACTGTTTCATTTGCAGGCAAGTTCATGGCGTCGGTTTTTGAGGATGCGCGTGGGATAAATTTCATTGACCATCTTGAAAAAGGAAAAAATATCAACAGCAAGTATTAAGCAAACTTATTGAAACGTTTGAGCGAAGAAATCAAGCAAAAGTGGCCGCATTTGGCTAAGAAGAAAGAGTTGTTTCATCAAGACAATGCACTATCTCAAAATCGGTCATTGTAATGGCCAAAATCCACGAATTAAAGTTTGAATGGCTACCTCAAGCACCCTATTCGCCAGATTTAGCCCCTTCGGATGATTTTCTGTTTGCAAACTTGAAAAAATGGCTCGGTGGTCAAAGATTTTCCAACCGTGAAGAAGTAATGTTAGCAGTTAATGGCTATTTTGAGGAGCAAGACAGTTCATATTATAAAAAGGATATCGAACAAATTGAACATCACTGGGAAAAGTAAATATAGCTGAAAGGAAATAATGTTGAAAAACAAATTCATTTTTTTCAAACATTTTTACGTTTTCCTTATTGGGTTGGGTACTTCTGGGACCACCCTCGTATATCTCATTATTTCTTCGGCACGTTCCTCAGCTGAACTGAGGAACGCGGCTAAGAAGCTATACAATCGAGTATTTTGTAAATAAACAACCAAGTTTTTTCTTGAAACGCGGAAGAAACGTATGGATTCCTTGGTGCCCAATAAACGCAATTAAGAGAAAAATGCTGGAATTCGAGAGACGATATGGAGTACATAAAGAGAAAAGTAAAACTAACATCCAATTTTAAAAGCAGTACAAAGGATATGATACGACTGGACTGAAAACACTTACTTTAGAGGTGAAATGAAACAAATTTTTGGCCTGTCTTGACGCTTAAAAAAACGTAAGTCAATATCACATGGCTTTGTGAGCTGTACAAAATATATATTTATATTTTTAAAGCTTTTTATTAATCTCAAGGAAAAATAGCTCAAATATTTTCTTTTTGAAATTTGTTCTTCTAAGACTAGAACTATTAGTAATAAAAATGTACTGTCCCAAATGGCGAAGAAAATACAACGAAACAAAAATATTAAAAAAATGTTACCGGAGTGAAATAGGTATAATTATTATTATTATTATTATTATTATTAAAAATACACATGTGCTGATAGACATTGTCAGGTGGCACACAAGTCCCAAATAATTGCAAAAGATAATACATAAAACTAGACTTCAAAACACAAATCTCTTTAACAAAACAAGTGAATCCCCATCCCATTTACAACCATTTATCAGCAAGAAAAAAAAAGATAAATTAAAAAAAAAATTAAGCTATTACATATAATACCATACACCACACATCAATCAAATTATTACATATATGCCTTACATCTATTCTTAAAAGTATACACTCTGTTAGGAAAGGGCTCGAATATTTTTGCAGGTAAAGTGTTCCACTCAACAATTGTTCTATTTAGGAAAGAAAATTTTTTTTTATTTGTTCTCTGTGCCCGGCATTTTATCTTAAATTTGTGATCATTTCTGCCTATAAAATTTGGGTTCCCCGCCTCTTTCCTAAGATCTGCCCAAGCTTTCTCCCCCTTCAAAATTCGGAACATTCCACAAAGTCTGCTTACTTTTCTTCTAGATTCTAGAGGTTCCCAGCCCAGCGTTTCTAGCATGTCAGACACACTCTCCATCCTCCCATGCTTCCCCAGTACATATCGGGCAGCCTTTCTTTGCACCTTTTCCAGTTTTTTAATATGACCTTCTTCATGAGGGTCCCATACAAGAGAAGCGTACTCTACAATTGGCCTTACTAGGGTCTGATAAGCCTTCTCCTTGGTTGCTCTAACACTCCCTTTGAGGTTTCTCATTACCCAATGAAGAGTTTTGAAAGCTTTCTTATAGATGCACTCCACATTTAGCCCTCACCCTAAGTCCTTAGTTAAATATACACCTAAGTATTTGACAGTATCACTTCTAGGAATGACATTTTCTGAGAATTTATATTCCCTATTGTTTCCAATTACCTTATTGCTAAAAGTGATTGATTTGCATTTGTTAACATTAATATCCATCCCATTTTTTGTCACCCAATCTGCCATTTTATTAATGTCCCTTTGAAGTTTGTCACGGTCTCTGTCATTTTCGACTTTCCTGTAGATAATACAGTCGTCAGCAAAAAGTCTTATCTGAGAATTAATATTTATTGGGAGATCATTTATATATATTAAAAACAAGAGCGGGCCAAGTACGCTTCCTTGTGGGACTCCCGATGTTACCCTTGCTTTTTCAGAATACACTTCTCCTAATTTGACCCTTTGTGTTCGACCTTCCATGAAATTTCTGACCCAAGAGATTACTCTTCCATCTGTGTGTAGTGGCAATTGGCCCATCTTAAGCATTAAGAGATCGTGGTCAACTTTGTCAAAGGCTTTTGACAGGTCGACTATTATAGCATCCACCTCTATTCCCGCATCCATAGAGTCGAACATTTCTTGGCAGAACCCTAATAGCTGAGTTTCGCAAGAGTGCCCTTTTCTAAAACCGTATTGGCGACTATACAACCAATTCTCACTCTCCCACAAGTCCCAGAGATAATCAGCCATTATCTTTTCTAATAGCTTGCATACAACTGATGTCAAGCTTACCGGTCTATAATTATCAACTAGTGCCTTATCTTCTCCTTTGAAAATTGGCGTAACATATGCCTCCTTCCAATCATTTGGCAGGGCATTATTGTTTAAGGTAACATTGAATAAATGATTTATATAATTTGAAACTACACTACCGCCCAATTTAAGCAAGTCAATTGAGATACCATCTGGCCCTTTTGATTTATTTGCCCTCATTTTCATAATTTTTTTATAAATTTCTGCGCTGGTCGTTTTAATACTTTTGGTATTTAATACGAGGGTCATCCGGAAAGTAGTACCCGTTCGTGAAATAAAAAGACAAAAGTAAATATTAACAAACATAAAAAATTTTATTTGAAAGAGGATACTTTAAACTACTTCTCAACATAATCTCCAAGCAAATTAAGGCATTTGTCATAACGTGTGACAAGTTTCTGTATTCCTGCTGCATAGTCCTTCGCCGCCAGCTCATTGAGATACGCGAGGGACCCATCTTGCACAAATTTTTGCATAATGCAGATGGTGTTTAACAATTTCATGAACAATTGTTCGAGAAACATTGGGAAAATGCTCACAGATGTCATCAATTGTGACGCGCCGATCGTTCCTCACGAATTCGTCAACTGAGCTCACCAGTTGGTCTGTAATGACAGACGGTCTCCCCGAACGCTCATCGTCGTGTGTGTTCCCCCTCCCCATGTTGAAGTTGCGACACCACCGCCGAACAGACGACTCGTCCATTACATTGTCTCCATACACCTCCTTTAATTGGCGATGAATATCACATGGGCGAACGTTTCTTGCATTGAGGAATTTAATCACTGCCCTCACTTCACAACTGGCGGCGTTCTCAATTTTTTTAAACATTGTAAACAATCACAGAAACAACACAGGCAATGCTAGCGTCACGCAACTTGGCTCAGAGAAGGCAGACAAGCCACTGAAGCTATCTGACCTCGTCCAGCGGCTACTCGCGTCGTCAGCACTTCATGCGGCACGAACGGGTACTACTTTCCGGATGACCCTCGTATTTTTTCGCCTCCTTGTTGACTCAGAGATGAATCTACAGGATCCTTTTTATTTACCATAACCTTAAATACACTTGCATACCAATTGTTAAACGTATTAGCCTTTTCCTTATCATCAACGATTAGTGTCCCATCCTCTTTTTTTAAAGCTGTTATGTTTTCCCTGTTGTCTTTCCTCCTCCGGAGGTACTTGTAAAATTTATTTCCATTATCTATCCCGATTATTTTCTGTAGAAAACTATCTTTGGCTATTTTCTTTTCCCTATTTAATTCACGAACTAATTTTTTGTAAATTATGAGCCATTCCGAGCTCTCGTTCCGTTTTTTGTGAATCACTCTCAGTTTTTTCTTCAAGGATCTAATTTTGCGGTTGTAGAACTCTGGATCAGTATTTTCTTTAAGAATTTTTTTCGGGACAAATTTATTTAATCCCTCCTCCATTATCCCCTTAAATGTTTTCCAGATTTCTTCTACATTCTGCCCACCACTTACCCATTGCGAATACTTTTCCCTTAAAAAGGTCTGGAACCCTTCCCTATCACCCCGTTTATATTGCCAAACTATCTTTTTGTTTACTAGCCCCTTATACTGAGCCCTCTCCCAGTTTAGATACATACGCACAGCTGAATGGTCACTTATTCCCGGAAGGACATCGACTTCCCCTACCCACTTTTTCGGTCTCACAAGTATGACGTCGAGGATGTTTCCCCCGCGCGTGGGTTTTTCCACCATCTGTACAAAACCCTCCTCGTTTATAAGACGACTAACGATTTCTTGGGCCTTCCCACCCCCCACCGTGACCTCGTCTGCCGACCATTGAATACCTGGAAGGTTCAAGTCCCCCGCTATGAGGGTGTGATCCTCAGGGTTAGCCGAGCATATGTCTGCTAATACCTCGACTGCGTACATCCCTTCGTTGGGGCTTCTGTACATAGCAACTATTTTTAAAATTTTCCCTCCATTCCTACCTTTAACATGAACACACATCATCTCACAATCATTTCTTACCCATTCCAATGTACTTATTAGGTTTTTATCTACACATATGAATATCCCCCCTCCACGACCATCCCTATCCCTTCTGTAAACTGCCAAATTTTGAGGAAAAATCTCGTTTGACATAATATGATCACTTAGCCACGACTCCGTACCTATCACAATATCCGGATTACATGCATCAACTAACGTCTCGAAATGGCATACTTTATTTAGAATACTTCGGCAGTTTACCTGCAAAACTACTAAGCCCTTACCTTTCTTTCCTTCGGTATTGCGAGGTCCACCTCTTGTGCCCATTACAGGTTTCCCTGCTCACTGAGCTTTAGTGCGACATTTTTAAACAGATTTGACAAAACCAGGGATCCCTTCATGTTTAAATGCACTCCATCGCGGCCCAAGTGTCTATCACCGACCCAACAGTTTGGGTCCACAAATGTCAGACTTTGTTGCACGCAAACCCACTCTATTCCTTCGTTGATGGCGTCAATTCTCTTCCAATGTATGTCCCTTCTACGAAGAATTCCACTAATAACAATTTGAGCACTTTTGAACTTATTTTTGGCCGAGGTCGCCAAATCCCAAATAAAACCGATTAGATGGTCTTCTGACTTAGCACTTTTTACGTCATTTGTCCCTACGTGAATTATGACAACACTTTCATCACCATCACTAGCCATATTAGCTATTTTATTATCCAATTGTTCCACTCTTATCCCCGGAAAACACTGAACGCCTTCATTGATACTTTCGCCACAATCTCCGACGAAACGTATTATGGAATCACCAAATATTTTCACTTTGGGTGGCCCTGGATCACCAAGAGACGTCCCCTCCCTTGACACTATGACCTCCCTCATCGGAAGCACTTCCCTCTTCGGTCTCACATTTATCCTATCCTTCCTTCCATCTCCTCGCTTCTTTGGCTGCTCTCTCCGTAGGATGCTTTCCCGCATTCCTCCAGCCCGATCGGCATCCGCGTCACATGAGCTTGTTCCACTTCTGGTCGGCCTTAAATCTTCCGGTTTCCTCTTATCACACCTCCGGACAAAGTGGAGATCATCTTCGATTTGCTGTTTCACCCGCCGCCTCATCTCTGTTAATGATGCTTTCAGTTCCTCATTTTCAGCGGAAAGACTGAAAATTGTCTTCCGAGCGATGTTTAAATCCGCTTGCAGCTTTTCAATTACCTCCTCCTTTTCTTCTAAACCTCTTCGATTTTTCTGACTTTCACACTTACTGCACTGCCAATTATCACTCACGCAATCCTCCAGTTTACTCTTAGAGCAATTAAAGTGGTACCAAGAGCAACACCCACTACACTGGACTCCATTTCTCAATTTTCTACGGCAAATAACACACTTTACATCCACCGCCATGCCCTTTCCCATTTCGCCCAAGGCACTGTGCCTTCTAGCGGTCACTAAACCTCTCGAGCGGTCGCTAATGCGCAGCTTGAAAACACGTCCGTCTCCCTTGAGGGTCCGTGAGTGAGTGAGCATATTTTTAATTTTTAATTAGTTGTAATTAAGCATATTTGCTCTAGATGGCACAGATTTCTGGAACAGATATGGAATTTCGCAAAACTTCGTATCAATTCCATAAAAATACAGAATGCAGCATTAGTAAATTAATCTGATTGAATCACTTTCGATGTGCTGTAGCGTTGAAGAGTAAAAACGACTATTGCTGGTTAATTGCTGCTTAAAATATTTTTGCAAATCAAGATTTCCCGAAATTTGAAAGTCGAATTTATGCTCTCCAATGAGAAGTATTATTTCATGCAGTTAAGGAATCAGGTGAAAAGGTCTATTTCAGATGAGATGACAGTAACTCGCAAAGCGTTGTCAAGAGATTTAAAAATACAATATCCCATCGCAGAAAGACGAAGCCAGAGGTGATTTGTTTTCCTCAAAGTAAGAGTCTAAGGAAAAGATCGAAGAGTTCTCTTTTTGACTCGGCAGGGAACAGTGGCTTCCCAAATAAAATCCAATTCCCAGCATGAAACATTCTTTTCTGTTTAATTGCCTTCTCCAATCCTTTGGAACAATTGAGGATAGAATTCCTTTGGGAATAATAGACTTCTATTGTAATGTCGTTGCAGCAGATACATTGCTTTTCCTTCCGTTCACAGAAAGCTAGAAGTGAAAAAGGAGGCCTACCCAGTTTAAACTTCAGTTCTTATAAGAAGCAACCAGTTTTATAAGTTTATTAATTTAGAGAACAGCTGATAAGATATCCTTATATCGAGATCATCAAAAATGACGTGAGCATCTATCTAAAATGGTAGATGAAGACGCTTTGCTTTTACTCATAGAATTTTTTACATCGACCTAGGTTTCGTTACAGCGTAGCAAAATATATATATAAAATTTTATATACATACTTATATTTATATATATATATTTATATATATAATTTTATATGTATACTTTTATATATAATTTTATATATATACATATATATAAATATATTTGAATATATATTTATATAACTGATAGATAAGGTATAGCCGTGATAATACAAATTACGTTTATTTTCTGCTTTTTTAATTTGAATAAAATAAATGAGAAGATTATCAATTCAAAAAGGCATTAGAAGAATTACGAATTTTGGATCACTGTGGTGTTACGAGGGTTCCTTGATGTGTCTAACTTAATACAAAGTATGAATAATAGAATTATATTTGCGTGATCATGGCACTGCATGAAAATAATAATACGGTGTGTGATTTGCAATTATTCAAATGTCTGATATTTTAATTGCAAACTCTAATCAAACTATTGAGATTTTTGAGGTTGAAGACACAAATTTTTTTTCATACCACCTAAATACATGACATGAAATTTGAATGTTTTTTCTGTTTCCGCGGGATTTTCGCCAAAATAACAATATCAATGAGAAATTATAAAAATTGTTCAAAATCGATACATATTAAAAGTTAGCAAAATCAATTAAAAAGGAACATGGTACTTGGAAAATATATGAAAATTGATAAAGTACTCTCACTAAAAGTAAAAAGAACATTATAAATTCCTCATCATCTGTTCTCACACGGCGCCAAAACCGAAATGCAATCAATTCAATATATATTTGTGCTGCACAATGGAGATTTTCTCTTCGTCATCTAATCATTAGAACTGGCCTTTCCTCCATAGTGGGTCACCTTATACTCTTTTGTCTTTTCCTTTGAAAATTTCGACCCAGTATCGAATATATTTTAAAATATATTTTTGCATTTGCCCAGAAAATATATTTATATGAATGAATGTTGGATTCTCGAGTGGACAGAGTGGAGTTTTTTTTTCTAACCTCGTCGTTATCCCCTCTGGGTATTCCTTGGGAAACATTTTCTAAGTTTAGCCGACCCTCCGTCAAGTGAAATGTTGAAACGGAACTCTTTGGTTACTTTATAGACCGTTGGGTAGAAGAGAAGAGCATTGTCAAATATTTTTACCGTGCTATCGATTTCCTTCAATGAGAGAGAGGACTTGAAGAATATCCTCAATGCCAAATGTCACATCTTCCGCGAGTTTTCCTAGCATCTCGAGTCCCAAACGTACAGGATCTGACCCAAAAATAAATTCTTTTTCCGCCATCTTTTACGACTCAGGAGGCGTTATCCACAAAGCATTGGTGCCTCAGGGACAGACAGTGAACGGTTAGTTTTACGTGTAAGTCCTCAAGAGTCTGCAGAAAAGCGTACAACGCGTCAGGAAGGAGATCTTTGCCAATTGGAGAATGTGCCACGACAACGCACCGCCTTCCTCGTGATCGAGTATCTGGCCAATCATGTGTTAGATGGAAACGCCGTCCCAGCTGCCGGACTTCTTTATGTTGAGGAGAATAACAAGGAGCTTGAAAGGCAACCATTTCGAAATGCTGGATAAGGGCAAGGAGGACGTGACACACAAGGTAGATAGTATTTTAAAGAATTTTAGCAATTTGAGCTTCGATCTGCAATAATCCTCTTCCCGGATTTTTTCTACTTAATTTTTTGGACATACCATTTATGGCTTCCATACTCAAGTATTATTCATATATCCTTTTCATCCCTCATCCCTCTCTGTGGGGGTGATTTCTCGATGTCTCACACCGTCCGATGCCATCAGCTGGGAGTCACATTTTCTACCTGTAACTTGATCATGGAGAAACTATATTTTCCATGTCCAAGGAATAACAGAATTTTCCCTTATTATGTTTTAGTTATTTTACATTACCTGTATTGGCATGTTGGAGGTCTGTCGTATAAATGGTTGTGGTTTATTTTTATTACTTTCGTTTTCGTGTATCAAAAAAACTATTTCACTGGGTGAAATCAAAAATTGTTTTGAATTAAGTCTTCCTCCAGCATGTAAAAGTACATGAACCTGTATTTAAATGAATACATTATTTGATGTTTTCTTGTGAATGTGTTTTCCCTTTTCCCTTCCTCTCCAATATAATCCCTCATCGGGCCATGCCGATCCCAACTGGTGCTTATACCCCCTGCCACACACCTTTTCGGTGCAACGCGGGGAATTTATGTAGATGTATGTGTACGTGGATAAGGCAGAGCAAGAAGCTCATGCAAGGAGAATTTCAACAAATCAGTCGTTACGACCCATTATCAATAAGTATTTTAGAAACAAGATTTCGAGAATACAATCAGGTTTATTGTCAGGAAATGATATATTCATGGCAATAAATTAATTTCCCCCAATGATTGAGATAATTGTCCCTAGTATATATCCTCATAAGGTACTTTGGGATTAATCATATTTCTCCGGCTATAAATTGTAAATATAATTTCTGATAAATTTATAAGTGAATGTCTGAAGTCAATCTCTATTACAATACACGTATTAATCGTAGATTAAATTTTAATGCAATGGTTACCTAGTGTGTTAGTAGAAGAAGCAATGTCCCAAATCAATCAAATTTCATTTTTTGAGCCCTGTCCTCCTCCATTGTGGATTATATTTGAGGCTAGGTTGAGTCACCTGCGTCGGTTGAATCAGTTGGTTGAAAATGATTCTTCCCGTTGAGAATCAGATCGATTTTCTATATCTACGATGAAAGCGAACCTACAGAAATCACGTCATCAAATTCTCTCCGAACTTTCCGTTACTTCACTTTCCTACAGTTAGAATTTCCGTAGCATACCTTAACGGTCGTAATTGTGCACAAAAAATGCCGTCCCTGAAACACGCCATTTTGTTTATCAGACTTGCTGCAAAATTCGGTATTCTTTCCGTGGATGCGAAATGGGAAATCTGAAAAAATCAATTTAAGTTTTATTTAAGAGAGGTTAAATTAATTCCTACCCGGAAACGAAGAAAACAAAATGCTGGGAACAACTATGGGTTGAAAAATTTAAGTAATTATATATATATATATATATATATATATATAACACTTTTTGAAAGACTCACGGACGTGAATAATAATGTATAACACTTAGCACTAGTGGACACAGACAAAAACACAGAAACACACAAAAAAAGAGACTCACTATTTTTCGAATTTTCGGTGGTCGTTGCCACCTTTATCAAGGAGGAGAGGGACAGAACTGAAGGGAATACGAGGGCTGGAGCGATGGATGGAAGGGGAAGGTGGGGAGGGAATTCCGAAGGGACGGGTTTGGAGGGGCAGCGTTAGAAGGGTGGGGAAAATGTAGAAGGTGATGGGGGTGGAAGGGGGATGAAAATAAAACCCTCGAGGGCCTTTCCCCCAAGGACACCCCCGCTCCAGACCCTCCAGACCCACCACCCCCATCCCGCCAGACGAAGACACGGACGCCGCAAGCCACGTGGTTAACCTTTCTTCCAAACCCCTTAGCCCAAATATGGCCTCCCTTTTGAACAAGGGCCTCTCTTTTACCCCCACCCCCAGAGTAAACCACGTGACAATCCTCGCGGACGTATTGCATTTCTGCCGGAATCTCCGGTGGAAGGCATTTTGGGATTCCCAACCGTCACTCCAGCAAGTTTCCAGACCCCTTCACAACGCCTTACATAAATTCAAGCCGGCTTCTGCCCGAGAACCCAATCCCCTCCCCCCAAATCATCCAATTGAAATTTTTATAAACCTTCTCCTGTCCAGAATTTCCAACCCGTCTTTCCTCAAGACCCTAAATCCTCGACCCAACCTGTCTCCAACCGAATCCACTGAACTAAAAAGGCTAATTAAGGATCCTAATATCATCATTACTTCCGCGGACAAAGGTTCAACAGTTGTTGTCTTAAATAGATCGGATTACATAACGGAGGTTGACAGGCAACTCTCGGATACGTGCGCATACCGGCAAATCCCCGAAGACCCAAACCCCGCACTTCAGAAGGAACTTATTGAATTTCTCGTGTCCAACGGGCCAAATGAGGGTCTATCTCCTTCAGACCTGGACCTCCTCTCCCCTCCCCACCCACGCACCCCTCATTTCTATATCCTTCCAAAGATTCACAAGCCTGGGAATCCCGGTCGTCCGATTTTATCCTCCCGTCACTCCCCAACTGAAAGAATCTCTGCATTTGTAGACCACTATCTCCAACCGATAGTCCATTCCCTACCGTCATACACCAAAGATTCTTACCATTTCCTGGAAAGGCTAAAATCAACCTCCCTCCCTCCAGATACTGAGATCATTATGGCCACCATAGATGCAACATCCCTATACACATCGATTCCCCACTCAGAAGGTCTCTCCGCTCTCAAACATTACCTCTCCCAACGCCCTGAGCCACACATACCCAGCACAGATTTTCTCCTTAGTCTTTCCGAGTTCATCCTCACCCGCAACTCCTTTTTCTTTAACGACAAATTCTTCTTACAAATCAAGGGCTGTGCCATGGGTAGCAGGTTCAGCCCTTCCTATGCAAACCTCTTTCTTGGTCTCGCAGAGAAGAAATTCCTGTCAAAACAACCACTGAAACCTCTATTGTGGCTCAGGTACATCGATGATATCTTCCTCCTCTGGCAATATGGTACCGATTCCCTGAAAGCTTTCATTTCCGACCTCAATGCTTCGTCCTCTATTTCCTTCAGTTCTACAGTATCCTCCTCCCAAATCACCTTCCTAGATGTAAATGTTACATTAAGAAACCAAACATTTCACACCTCTGTACATATTAAACCCACAAACAAACAGCAATACTTACACTACAATAGTTGCCACCCATATCACACAAAACGCTCCATTCCTTACTCCCTATCCACAAGGGGACACAGAATTTGTAGTGACCCTGATTCCCTTGATTATTTCCTTTCAAGTCTACACTGTTCCCTCCTAAAAAGAGGTTATCCCGAATCCCTCCTGAACAAAAGAATCCGAAAACATGCGTACACTGCCAAACCTTCCTCCACCGCAGAACCCCACCCTCTCTCAATTTGCACTACATACTTCCCGGGCTTAGAATCTATACGATCAATCCTGAAAGACCTCTACCCTATCCTAAAAAATCATAATGCCACCGCCAACCTTTTTCCCAAATGCCCCTCAGTTACTTTCAAACGCCCCGCCAACCTATCCGATCTCCTCAAATCAACAAATCCACTCCTTAAATCCCCAACCCGTCCTAAAACCACTCCAACGCCTTGCAATAAACCCAGATGTAAAACATGCCCTATTTTCAAAACCAAAATCCCATCCCTCTCCCACCCGCTTTTTAACTCTCTCCCACCAATTCCCTCCTCTACTTGCACTTCTAGCAATGTAGTGTACCTTCTGAAGTGCCAACTGTGCCCTGCCTATTATATTGGGCAAACCACCACACCCCTCAATATCAGAATCAACAACCACCGAGCCTCATGCAAAAACTCTTCCTTCATTGACATGCTCCCTATCCCCAAACACGCCTCCGAACACAACACTCCCTTTGATAAATGCTATAGTGTATCAATCATAGCATCCCTCCCACCCTCTGATCCTCCTCTGAAACTGAAAACACTAGAGCAATCCTTCATCTGGCTTTTGGAGTCCTGGAACTGGCCAGGAATCAATATTAGGCACTAATTACCCTGTTCTAATTATATTTTCATCCCCCTTCCACCCCCATCACCTTCTACATTTTCCCCACCCTTCTAACGCTGCCCCTCCAAACCCGTCCCTTCGGAATTCCCTCCCCACCTTCCCCTTCCATCCATCGCTCCAGCCCTCGTATTCCCTTCAGTTCTGTCCCTCTCCTCCTTGATAAAGGTGGCAACGACCACCGAAAATTCGAAAAATAGTGAGTCTCTTTTTTTGTGTGTTTCTGTGTTTTTGTCTGTGTCCACTAGTGCTAAGTGTTATATATATATATATATATATATATATATATATATATATATATATATATATATATATATATATATACATAAATATATATATAATATAATATATATATACATAAATATATATATATTATATAATATATATATATATAATATAATATATATATATAAATAAATATATATATATATATATATATGTATGTATATGCAGTATGTATACATTGTTTATACATTTGTGTATTTATCCAAATAATATTGTGGAATGATACGTCGACGCTAAGAATTAATAAATGGTTTGTTTATTTTAGAGATGCAAACAAAAGGTACCGATTTGAAAAGATCCCACAAGCATTGCCAGTCCATTATTTGCTATCCGCTGAGTGATTCTCCAGGATTGGTAAACATGGTGGCCGATACATTCCGGAAATAACCATTTTTTCTTCTTTCAACTGGTCCCTGATAATCACTACTACCCATCAGAACCATAGACGGGAAGGGAAGGATAAATACGGATTTCCCCATTTCCCATTCTCTGCGCCAGGAGAGTAGACTGACACACACAAGTCATACACATTGACGGTTGCATACACCACAGGATGATTTAACACCCGAAATATTTTTCTCATGCGTGTATAGCTTTACTTATAAAAGCCCCAACCAATGTGTTAGTCTACCACGTTACTGATCGATCGAGAACTAATCATTTAATAAAAACTGCCTAATCCAAAATCCCTCTTAATGTGGCTTGAAAATACTTAAACCAAAACTATAAATGTATAAATATACTACCTTGATCAAAAAGTTCCCGGAATAACCACCGTGTGGCGCTCCCATCGTTCCGATTTGAGTTCTGTTTTTTTTGTTAAATTGGTACATCTGTTGTTGATATTCCCTTTAAATCTTAGTGTCATAACTTGACATTTGCAAAAGTTACGTAGCCAAGAGTACATCTATCTCTGTGTGTGTTGGCGATTTTTTACAATTTCAGAAATGGATTTAAATTTGCAACAACGAACTTGTATTAAATTTTGCGTAAAAAACGGATTTAGTGGCGCACGGACGTTGGAAATGTTGGAAAAGTGTTTCGGCAACGATTCTCTAAAAAAAAAAAGGTCGTTTACCAGTGGCACGAGCGGTTCAGAAGTGGTCGTGAGTCAATCGAAGATGATGAACGCAGTGGCAGACCATCGACATCGAAAGTCGGTGAAAAAATTGATAAAGTAAAAGAAATGTTGGTCAATAACCACAAATTAACCATCAGAGAAATAGCGGAGGACTTGAACATTGCCTATGGATCCGCCCAAGACATTGTGGTTAATGATTTGGGTTTCCGTCGTGTAGCAGCAAAGTTGGTGCCAAAAGACCTCAATTTCATGCAAAAAAGAGACCGTGTTGACGTCGCAAAAGACATGATTTGCGAGGCTGAATCCGATCCCACATTCATCAAAAGGATCATTACTGGAGACGAGACGTGGGTTTATGAGTACGACACGCAATCCAGACATCAGGCAAGTGAATGGCGTTCACCAAATGAGCCGAGACCAAAAAAACCACGTCGTTTTCAGTCAAAAAAGAAGGCAATGCTGACGGTTTTCATGGATTACAACGGTGTAGTGCATCATGAATTTTTGCCAGAAGGCCAGACAGTAAACAAAGAGTATTATTTGGGCGTTATGAGACGTTTGCGTGAAGCAATTCGCCGAAAGAGACCAGAAATGTGGGCAGAAAACTCGTGGATTTTGCACCATGATAACGCACCGTCGCACAGTGCTATCATTATTCGTAATTTTTTTGACGAAAAATGCAACAAATACCATCCAACAGCCACCGAATTCACCTGATTTGGCTCCCTGTGACTTCTTTCTGTTCAATCGAGTTAAAAACCATTACGGGGAACGCGTTTTAGTAGCCGAGAGGAAGTAATGGAAAAATCGCAGGAAGCACTGATGGAAATACCGAAAACCGAATATAAAAAATGTTTCGAGGATTGGATCAAGCGCTGGCATAAGTGTGTTGCAGTCGATGGGGATTACTTTGAAGGGGACAATATAGATTTAGATGACTAAACTTGTATTTTTAATTTTCTGAATAAATTCCGGGAAATTTTTGATCAAGGTAGTATATTTAAAGACAAAAATACAGAAACGCACATAAGACAAAAGAAACTAAACAGTTTTTTTTTTAATTTTCGGTGGTACCAGCCACCTTTCCAAAGCAGGAGAAGGAAGGGGTGCTTTCCTTCCTTCTATTCCTTGAGAAAGGTGGCTTGTACCATCGAAAATTCGAAAACTGGTGAGCTTCTTTTCTCTTTTGTGTGTTTCTGTATTTTTGTCTTTGTTCTCTGAGCTAACTTCATATAAATGATCATTTACATTCGTAAGATTTTTACTCAAGTTTTTTATCGAAAAATGTATGTATATATGTATGTGTGTGCGTGTGTACACACACACACACACACACACACATATATATATATATATATATATATATATATATATATATATATATATATATATATATATATATATATATATATATATATATATACATACACAGTATTCCTCTGATATGTTTCACCCAGGAGAAGTCGTGAGAGAGGGTAACGTTATAGTATTTAATTATTCGAGTCATTACACATTCCATTTCAATATTTCCGATGCAGTAGGGGTTCGACAGTGAGTTGATCTTTTTCCAAAAATGTATCACTACATACTTTTTTAAGATAAATTCTAATTGCTTAGTGTCGCACCAGCGTCGTATAGCATTAAGGTCAGCTGATAAAGCTGCTGCATCCTCAGTATGAGGGTATTACGGTAAACCACTGCATTGTCTGTGTGTATATATATATATATATATATATATATATACACATATATATATATATATACATACATACATATATATGCACAGGGTACAGGTTGCGGCAACATTTGTCGTCGCACCCTGCGTAAATACATATGCATCTCTTAAGAAAGTCTAACGAATGTGAATAATAATTTAAACGAAGGAACGAGATAATGCTAGTCAAAAAAAACCCACACAAATGAAAATCACACCTATTGAAAATTTTTGGTGGTCAAAACTCCTTTCTCTGGGGTTCTTCTGAAGTTCCTTCTTTTCCCAGTAGAAACTGTTCTGTCATTTCTTTGAGTTCCTTTGTGTTGACTAGCGATATTTTTCTCCAATATTTAAAACATGCATAACGTATATAATAATGTATACATATAAATATTATATACATAGATGTATACATATATATATTATACATATGGATATATATGCATATTATATATATACATATATATACATATATATACCTGTATATATTTATGTATACAGAAAAAGAGAGGGAGCGTGATCTGGATCGTGTACCCTGCCACAATGTTTTGCTTAAAATTCAGTCACATACTTTTGTTGTGGAAATATCCCGTTAAATTAGCTTTAATAATAGAACTTCAGAGTTCTCCGTATTTATAAATTCATAATTCTACGCAACCATAATGTAGAAAATATGTCCTAACATTTATATGTACGTCAAAACATATCAAAGGCATCGTGAATCGCTCAGGAAACATTTCTCGTCGTAATTACTTACCAATTTTTATAGTTACAGCAGCTGGAACGTACAGTCCTCCCAAAGAACAAAACTTAAAGTAAATAACAAAAGTTCATAAATTAAATCGGCGCTCGAATCGAAATGCAAATATTCCACTTTAAACTATTCCGTTGAATTTTATAGTTTAAATATGGAGGTAGTATGGGAATCTTATTATTATTTGAATAAGCACATGGTATTTGTTCAATACATTTACTGCTATTCCCCACATACTGCTTGTGTTGCCAATTGAACTCGGTGAATAAGAATTCGGCGGGGTAAATCGATTCAACTATATACTGGCAATAGATGATAAACGTGATTACTTCAATGAAAAGAGGTAATGAAATATGGAATTTCCGGAGTGCCGGGTGGTGAGTTGATGAAATGAATCTATAAAAAGAGATCCCATGCACCCTACAAAGGGACTAATGAAAAAATATCCCTCCATCGAGTGTAGTCGTGGCTTGAGGAGAATCAGCGATCAAAGGAAGTTCACTCATGTAGATTGATGGGCTCGTGAAATCGTGTGCATTTAATTTGAAATACTTGTCATCCTTCAGGACCCAATGAGCAGAAACCTTAAGCAAAAACAAAAAGAGGGATGCTGAAAATTTGCTCATTTGAAAATTTAAATTGCTCTTTGACCTTTTAAACATGAATTCTCAGTTTAGCTATGGTAACCGGTTTGCTTACACTTTTACCAACCCCTTTCACCATTAGCATTAATATTTTTAACATTCCTTTTTTCCCTTGTTAATTATTAATTTGTATAAATAGAAAATGTTTTTTTTTATTTTAGCACTAAATCTACAAAATAATATGATTGAGGCAAGGGTTCATTTCAATTTCCTTCCTTTTTTCTTTGCCATTATTTAGAATAAGATGCTAAATAATATCCACCAAGGCCGTAAATGTCTTTTGGATTTTATTTCATATTAAGGGCTAAGTTCAATTTTCATCCATTTAATGTTACCAGAGTGAGACGTTAACTAATACATTGAAGTTGTGATATTTTAATGAAAATTCTTCGTATTGATAAAATACCAATCACGAATAATTACCTAGGTTAGTTATTAGATATGAATCGTCATCAATTATCCTTCCCTTTGTCTATTAATCCCGTACAGATTAGACGTAGATAATCTACAAACACCGTCTAAATCAGCTCAGAACTCTCCATAACAACGTTTTAATTCATCTATTTTCATGTGTTAGTAAAATATTTGGTAAAATAAATGTATGTCCTCATAAGAATTTTTAATTTGAATGTATAATTTTAGAGATTATGTGATCAGATTTTTCTTCGGTTTCATTGGCGTTTACTCGTTTCAAAACGTTCGGTTTTGGGCACTTCAAATTTGCTCCAAGAGCGGATCGCCCGAATGCCGAAGAATGGCACCAATGCGGAGATATAAATGCAGGTCGGTTAGTTTTTGGACACACCTCGTAGTTTAAGTGACAGTAAATTTGACTCAAATTTAACTGAAAGGGTAAGTAATTTCCCACAGTGTAAATTTATAAGAATGGATTAACTCTGAAATTCATCGTCAAAACATCGTATGTGCCTTTCATGGTACGCGTAGATACGAATGGTTTTCATTCTAATGAACTTAAAATATAAAATGTGTCCCATTTAACTCTCCTAAGTAATTGAATTTTTTAAGGTGATCACTTCGCCATAAAAAATGAAAGAAAACTTCAATTTCTAAAAACTAATTATCAATTACTGATTTAATTACACATTGCAGTTCTCGAAACAAGCAATCATATACTTGGATGATTCCACGTTACGATTTAATGCAGATACATATGATGATGATGTAGCTCTTTACTTGTCATTATATATAATAAAACGAAAATGTGACAATGATGAGGTTTCCAATATCGGTAAAAAATAAAATTGGTGTCCTATGATTCGGAAACGCAGAGGAACAAAAAAGTATTTCAGGGAAACACTGATAACTAAAAATCTCTCACCTGCGAAAATATTCCAATATTTCATATTCCAATTATTAAAGAAATAATTAATCAAATTATTTCAAAAATATTTCTGTGATATAGCTGCCTCACAGATTGCAATTATGAGAATGCATTCAATTTATTTAATTTTTTTCAATATATAAAATTAATACACCAGTTCTAGGGAATGACTTATTATACTAATTTAAAAATACGTGAAATAACTAAATTTTTAGGGTTGTATTGCTCCCAAAACGATATCAATATTATTTCCGAGGACTCGTTTCAAACAAGAACTTTCCATTTAGCCTTTGTTGAGGATATGCAGAGACGTAAAAATTAAAAACGAGGAACATTATTTATCTGAGCAACTGAACCAACTGTTAAAGGGTATTCTAAAATTTGGGACTTTCAGTGATTTGGCATATTCTAATCCTTCCTTTCAGTATCACTCCCTCGACATTATTAAATAGCTTTCCTAAAATATTCTGTTTTCATCCATTTGATGAACTCCTTTGCTGGAGCTTTGGGCATTTTTATTCCCCAAATATTTATTTTTCCCAATCAGGAGGCAATACAAAACTCCCATCTCCACCAGACGGTCGCGGTGAAACTTTATAGTCCATTTGAGCAAGCTGTTTGCCTGTATCTCCAAAATATTTCCCCCTTATCTACAGAGAAAACACCATGCCATAAATTTGCTGTGGCCACTGCTTGCCCGCCGCACTTCGAAACATAAGGTCGTTATAAAAACGATTTTTGCGTGAAATTGGCGAAAATATAGTCTATGCTATAAAATCTGTTACGAGGTTTCTCGAAGAGTTATAGAAGTGGGGTTTAGACACTACTCGAATCCATTTTAACTTTTTATAAGGTTTTTCCAGTCTATGTATTTCAAATTTAAGATATTATTTCCTTGTAGCATGCATTAGATAAATGCAGTTCAAGTTATAGTTAATTTGCCAGGGATCAATTTAGAGTAGTCAATTTGCATAGTGCTTGGGGAAGTCATCTTCTGCGCAAAGTAAAACTACTGGAGTGGAATTACCTTTTTAGGGTACTTAATGTATTAGTAATCCTAAATTCAATGAATGTTACATTAATATCACTGAGCATTAATGATCTTGGGACAGTGAGTGTACATTTCATCACTAATAAGTCATTTTCATTGCTAAGAGACGACGAGAATGCATGTTACTCTTATGGATAAGTATGTTGATGTTTTTTAAATAACTAAAATAATAAAGCATAATTCAGCTTCACTGACTGTAGTTCTTCAATTTTATAAAATGAATTACCTTAAATTTCTTATACAGCTGGAATCTCACCTAAAATTTCTCTTTGCGCTTTGCCAAGCAGATAAATTCTTAATTCTATACATTTTTATCCTTCAAAAACGCATACTACTCCTATGATTTGGCATTTTTTTGGCATGCGATTATAATGAGGTAATTTTCGTGGGTCTTCCACCGGGTCGTGGTTTCAGCTGCTGACGTTTCGATGGCTAACTTTTCCACAGTCGACCTAAGGGCGTTGATCATGGCTTACGTCTTTTTAATGACTACCTTATCAAAGCCCTTGAACACCCGCGAGGACTTCACCACACATAGGTACTTCTACTCCTTCTCAAAAATCATGACCCCTTATGGAAGCAATATATTGAGGTTCCTAGTGAGTATATTGCTTCCGGGAAAGTAATCAAGTGCAGGATTCCCTTGCATATCTTTCATTGCATAATTAACGTTTTTAATCAAGTGCACCCTTGAACTTGGAACCACCAAAACATCCTGAAAATCGAAATTGATTTGAAAGTATTATAATTTAGATTACACTTGTACTATTTTCATGTGCGTTCGTAAAAAAGGGAGATTTTCAATGCAGATACCGATTCTTTTTAGGTGGTGTCATCCAGTCTTTTTAAATGAGATGAATGATAAAACAAATCAGATTTTATGTAATCTCGATAGAATCTATGAAGGAACAGATGGCCATTCCCCTTAAATGATATTTTCACATCATACGTCTCGAAATCCTGCAAAACAATAAAAGGAAAAGGAACTTTCAGCTGTCGCCTGGGAATATTCTCCATTTGACTCATTAACCTTTGTCTTGATGCATCCTTTGCGCGATCAAGGATTACAGTCACGATGCGCTGAGATATGCAGGACCGGATACGATTGGGAGGAAATAGTCCCTGCGAATGATATTCGACCGGTTTTCGAGAGAAATGGGATGGAGGATTCGGGATGTAAAATGGGCTCATTAGCCCTTCTGTGAAGTAAGAAGGAAAAGAGGGTCATAATGGAGGGGATCCTTGAGAAGTCCCCTTTCCCCTTCCTTTCCTCGAGCCTCCTTCAAGTTCCGCCGGAACATTTTCTTCTTGTTTTTTAGTGGTACACTAAAATCAATAATCATTTCAAATGCGCAACCGACGGCAGTTGTGCGGCTATCCTTTAAATTAAAAATAAGAATTCGGTTCAAGCCTAAACTCTATGAGTAAACCCAATCCTGTTTATGCATATTTTAAAACTATTCTCAGCTTTTACGGTGTGTAGCTGAGATTAATATTGTAAATTCTCAACGAGAGAGATACTTTTCTCTTCTTTCTACTCACTAATTGTGATTATTATTTAGCAATTCTATAGAGTTTTGGTGAAATATTTATCAAAAGTATTCAGATGGATAAGGAGTTCAACAACTATTCCAAAATATCGAAATGTAATCCTAAGTGGATTGAGTTGGTGCGGTGGTTAACGTACTGGCTTCCCACCGGGTTCCAATCCTGGAACACCCAGATATTTTCAGTGACATGCAGATCCCTACTTGAGGTGCTTTCTGGAGAGCACTTTGAGAAAGTACGCCGTTCATCGGATGGGACATTGAACTGCGAACCCCTTGGCGCCTATTGTTAATAGTAGACTAATGCCGACGCCGGATCTCTCTCCACCCTTCCTCCTTTACCATACATCCATATTGGTGCAAATGATCTCAACTGTTGGTCGTCTCCCCTAAAAACTGCTTCTGTGTAATCCAATAGAAAAGCAAAGTTAGAAGACCTTAGTTATGAAAGCATTGCGACATCAAAGGCTATGTCACGTCAAGATGAAAAATATTAGGGATGATATATCCCTACCAACAAAAGAAATAATATCACTTATGATCAAAAGAATCATCAGGGTGAATGCCGAGAAAGAATTTCGGAATGCGTTAAGGGATAGGTTGGCGGAAAATTAGAGAGAGAATCCGAAAGTAGTTTGGTCATACGAGAGAGAAGTTCAGGGAAATAATTCAAGTGTCAATTCACTCAAAAATCATTAAGGGGAAAGAGCAACCAGCAGTTTGGAAAAGTCTAACTTATTTAATTCCTTCTCTCGAAGCGTCTTGACCAATATCTCACAGAATACCCATGATAGTTAACCAAATCGTGCCGGGGAACCGATGCCCAACATTGAAATCTCAAATAATGGAAAAGAATGTTTATTGAAAAATTTTAAGCCCTTATTACAGTGGACCCAGTTTTTCTAGATTTTAAGAAAGTCAAAATACCTCATAGTAAACTACTCACGAGGCTAAAAGTATATGGCATTGGCAAAAATATTTGGAGTTAAATTGAAAACTTTTTAAATGATCAGGTACAAAGAGAAGTCATAGATGGAGTTAGCTCAAATGCAGAAGAAGTTACATCAAGTGTTCCCCAAGGAAGTATTATTGGACCTCTTTTATTCCGACTTTATGTAAACGACATTGATTCCGTAGTCGCTAGTAGGATACGTTTCTTTACCGACAATGCAGTGGTTTACCGTAATACCCTCATCCTGAGGATGCAGCAGCTTTATCAGCTGACCTTAATGCTATACGACGCTGGTGCGACACTAAGCAATTAGAATTTAACTTAAAAAAGTATGTAGTGATACATTTTTGGAAAAAGATCAACTCACTCTCGAACCCCTACTGCATCGGAAATATTGAAATGGAATGTGTAATGACTCGAATAATTAAATACTATGACGTTACCCTCTCTCACGACTCCTCCTGGGTGAAAAATATCAGAGGAATATGTGGACGAGCTAACAAAAAATTAGGATATATTAAAAGATTAATTGGTAAATGTGATGAAAAAGTCAAAGAGAAATGTTATCTGCCACCGGTTAGGCCTCATTTAGAATATGCTTCTAGTATATGGGATCCTCACGAAGTTGGTTTGATTGCAGAATTGGATCGCCTGCAGCGTTGAGGAGCTAGTTTTGTAAAACGTTGTTTTGATAATTTAAGTCAAAGTATCCAACATATTTGAGGAGCTAGGCTGGGAATTACTCGCAGAGCGAAGATTAAATCTCTGGCATCAATCGGAATGACGTGCCTCTAGCAGTGATATTAAAAATGTATTATTACCCCCATCGTACTAAGGTAGGCTAGATTATGTCAATGAAAGTAGAGACGTTAAGTAAAGAACAGAATTAAGACGTCATTTTTCCCACGAACGATACGGGATCATTATTACACTGTCCGACCACGGTAGGGATCATATTTGGGTTACAATTAGTATGGTTTGTATTCACTCCCTGCCACACACCCCAGCGGTGGCTTACAAGGTACTAAAATGCCTGAAAAAAGAAGCTAAACAGTGAAAAAGTATTTTTAGAATTTTACCAGATAAATCATAAATTATCTCCTGAACCCTTTGGTGTATTTCAATGTAACTTTCAATGATGAAAGACGATAAATTTTACAATAAGAGAACAATAGAGATTGAAATATTTTTGAAAAATATGCTCTCGCGAAAATTGTTTATGATTTTATAAACTTCTTATTAGTGTTAATAATAGTCTTCAATAAAAAATTACGGACAAATAATAATAAGTTATAATTGGTACAATATTAACCTAGATATTTCAAAATTTTCAATAAAATATGTGATAAACTTTACAATTTATAGAATATTTATCAATGGAATATTTTCTCAAAATTAATGGCATTTCTGAGAGAGTAGCTCGCGAGGAAAATGGTAGGCCAATGGGAGCACGTATTATGGTGGCATTAAAGACGAACACAATTCCCAGGATTGCGGATTTGTTAACCGGTATCAAAATCTATAGTAGCTGTTATATTAACATCTATTGTAACTTTTATATTACCAATGCCAGTCTTTTATCTCATTATTTATATGAAAAATGTATGGATGACGATTATTCGAACGTAAAAGTTGATTGTTTCAAAAGTGTTCTTGAAAAAATATCGTTATTACCGCTTAGCATACAATAATTTAACTTAACTAGAGTCATATGACTAAAGTCGTCTTTGTAAACTAAAATGGCATCGCAACTTCTACTGATGGAGTCTCACCCGCTACTCCAGAGGTCGAGGGTTCAATTAGTATATTGTTATGTTTTTTCTCTCCAACTTCTCGTGATTTATGAATGTAATTTTTGTTTATAACTAGATTAAATAATGATAAATTAAAATAACAATTTTATTATCTGCTTTAGGATTTCTCAACAGGTAAATCAAGAAATACTATCTTCAGGCAAAGTACTTATATCTTATCCGGATTATTATTAATTTTATTTTTAGACACGCATTAAGAAAAGAGAAAGTTTATAATATTAGATTGTAATAGTTTTTTCTTAACAAAGTCCTTGTGCAGCAATAAAATGTCTAAAATGCGTAGTTAATTAAGAAAAACTGGGAGAACTTATAACTTCTTTTTCGTTTCATGCGAGTGTCGAGGAAATAGTACGCGAATATATATGACGTCATTACGGCCTTGATATCACAGCTGCATCAGCGGTTACCGAGACAAAGTTCGCCGAGTTGTGCGCCTGCGCTGAATCATCTCCGAGTCGGCTTAAGAGCTTTGATAAAGAGAGGGACGCGACCTGGGGGGATGGGGGGTCTAAACAGTGATCATTAAATGGATTAATTTTTACTTCTGTCTAACTGAGTCGCCGCCTTTTTTACGTGTAATGCTACTAAGATATAAAACGAATGGTATCTTGACAATCAAAGCACCCTCATTCAAATCTAAACTATTTTCCCCTGCGCTAAATATACAAGTAAAAAGGTTACCAGTGATAATACTTCCGTCTTTTTCATTTTTACACGTTTCTTCTATATTTTTATCCAACCCTAAATTCTTCCCTTTCATTCCTGTATTTTATATGTGTTTTGATGCTATCTGAGATTTCTGAGATACGCTTCTGCGTAACTTTACCATTAGAAATTGACTGGGAATCAAAATATATGCCCCGATACAAACTCTTTTGATGACCAGAGTGAAGGAGCATCCTTTATAAAATGGGTGGCTTTAAAACTAAAATGTTTTGCATACGGTAATTGGTATATAGAAGGCCTCAATGAGTCGAGTCGGTGACATGTTCGGTGGAGTAAATATGTGAATCATTCTATATTGCACACTAGTATTTGATGAATCCTCTCTCTTCCCGACTTGCTTCGTAATCAAAGCTCTCTACTCCAACAAAGAGACATGTGAAATCGCCTAATGAGATCTAGGCCTGCCAAATATTTACTGCATTTAACGCCACCATTAGTTCATGCTTGGAGCCGGTTAAAGGAAGAGAAATGCACAAATTCTTCCAAAATTTTCCAGCTTACACTTCGCTGTCTGTTTCTTCGAAAGTAATCATTGCTAGTCAGAGCAAAGTGATCGCAAGTTCAGCGCTACCCCGGGAAGGAATCGTTTTTAGAATTGAGTCAAACGTCGGTTATCAAATTTAAGTTCGTTGGAAAAATTCGCAAACTACGAGGGAGAGAGAGAGGCGAGACGTCCTCTCACTCCCTCCAAATTGGCCCAAGACGAAGGGGTGATATACTGAACCAAGAAGGGAATGATATGGGGTGAGACGTGCTCGAAGATATTGATCTCAAGTGAGTAACGTCCTGGCCTCGTTGGCGGTCGAGATAAGGCACGCTCTTGCGAGAATACTACAAGATTTTTTGGGGATGATCTTAAGTTCAAAGTATACAAGTATCGACGTCTAATAATATTACCGGAATGGTAGTGATATTTTAGATGCATATGGAGACGCGTACATTCGAGTTCGCCCAAGCTCTCTATATTATATGGAAATGAAAAATTATCAGGCCAGTATATGAAAGATATGTCGATAAATTGCAATAAGTAACACAAAAAATAATTAAAGATTTGAACTTTTACTTTATGTTTTACTTTTGGTTTATCAATACGACACTTAATTCGATGACAAATATTAAACATGAGTTTTTGTGGCAAATGATTCATCTGTACTTAAACTTCTGTTCAGAGGCAGCCGATTTTTAATAGCAAAATAAGAGCCATTTCAGTGATGCCCAAAGTAACGACTTTGGGGTGGTTGACCAGTGCTCGTACTTAAGTTGTATTTGCAAATGAAATGATTGCTTTTGTCAACATATATACTACAGAGATAATTCGTATTTCTGATGGTCTTTGTTTATTCGATGCAGGATGTGTTTTTCTTTGGCTCCCATATTAGCTATAATAACTTGGTAATATCTCGTTTTTAATAATTTTAACATGGGCAATAAAGCTAGCGATTAGTCCATTCCTTCCCTACTACGTCTAATTAATTTGCAATATATTTTTGGAACAAGTACTACATTCGTTCTCTTTCCTCGTATGTTTCCCTTAACCAAATATAGTTTTATCTTCTAAAAATGTGTTTTAGTTATCTATTCGTTCCCTTAATATTTCACAATTAAAATCTAATTATCTATACTCGTGTAGCGAGCCTAGTCAAACACATATTCTTTGAACATTAAAATATTCTCTTAGCTCCGGCCACAAGGGGATACAAAGAATGTTATTGGACAAATCGTGAGTTTTTAACTAATTATTTTCACAATGGGATAATCAAAATATCATATTCACCTAAAAGTTTTAACGAGTAACCTTTTAACGGTAAAAGTAAGCAGATTCACATGTTTACTTGAGCGTTAAAACACGTAAAATGAGCTATTCTAACTCTTATCGTTACGGATACCCTTGACGACAATTTTTGAGTAGGAGAACCTTTAATGCGAACTCTCACACTAAGTGAAGTGAACAACTTACGGTGGTGGGACGTCCTCGGTATTCGAAGGAAATGAAACGGCGTAAAGACGGGTGAAGCACAGTGAGAGAGAGAGATAGAGCATTCTAATCCCATGTTCAACCATTTGGTGGACTGAATGCTCTCCTGTGGAGAAACCCTCTTCACCCAGGTGACTGCTGCCATGGGCGGCCTCGGGTCGGGTAGCTTCACGGGGTCAGATGGAAGGCTTAATCTCACCTCCCCCCCCTTCCCTACACCCTCTCCCTCTCGATGGAGTGGTGGCGACCCTTTGACTGCTCTCTGGCAGAAAGAGTTCGTCACCCTTCCCCCGAACCCCCTCGGAACTTAATTGGCAAACTTGTCTCCCTTTCCATGGGTGAGGCGACCACCCGGACGGGCGAAGCTTCCCATTGGACTCCTCCCTAGAAATGTCACCGTGCCAGTGGAATTCAGAGGTTGAGGTTCTTTATGGCGATTGGGGTAATATGGGCGCGGATATATTTGAAGGCTAGTCAGGTTTAATGTGGGAAGTGAAGATGTATGTAGCCACTTTCAGGGCCTGTGAGATGATTTATCACGAAGGGAACGGCTTTTCGACACTTCCGCGGGTCGAAATTAAGTTTTTTGGGCCGCCACGTTTTGTCCCCCTAAACTCCCTACAGTTCTCCGCTGACGAAAGAGTGTTTACTACTCTTCTTCTGATTGAACACTTTTGTGGTGTCGATTCACTAATTCTTCTTCCGCCGGAGATGATACACACATGAGATTGCAACTATTCCATTTTTCCCCTACTACAAGATATTTTTGATAATTTCATACAAAAAATAATGAAAAAATGTATCTGGGACGTAAAGGGAGTTACTACGATGGAATTCAGGTCACACAAATTTATAGTTTAGGCATCATCAATACGGTAATGGAAAACTAATTCGGACTAGAATAGCCAGCCAAAGTACGGCAGGAGTAAATAAACATTGATAAAAATATGACAAAAGTAAAATTTGTACTTTTTCACAGATTTATCTGTAACGTAAAATGCGGTTCAGTTCAACGGATCATCTTCAGGTACAAGGCAAGGGTACAGGACCCATCTTCAGGTACAATACCCCTGTATTGTACCTGAAGATGGTTAGATGAACTGAAACGCATTGTACGTTACAAATAAATCTGTGGAAAAGTGCAAATTTTGCTTTTCTCGTAATGAAGAACTTCCACTGCATCTCGCCTGATTCTGTTGAAAATATTAATAGAATAAATATAATTGGATTTCTCTCAGGAGAAATATGAACCAAGTAAATCGCGAAATGGAACATAAATAACACTTATAAAAATACCATTATTAAATTGAAATCAAAAAGATTATTCTGCCGTCCACTTGTTTGTCCTTTCAAAGTACAGTGTTCATTTCAAAACGAAATATTGTGTATTGTATTATATGTAATAGCTTAATTTTTTTAATTTATCTTTTTTTCTTGCTGATTAATGGATGTAAATGGGATGGGGATTCGCTTGTTTTGTTAAAGAGATTTGTGTTTTGAAGTCTGATTTTATCTATTATCTTTTACGAATATTTGGGACTTGTGTGCCACCTGACACTGTCTATCAGCACATATATATTTTTAATAATAATAAAAAGCGTCGTTATCGCGTCTATATCTATTTTTTTCATTTAAATATAACTTTTAACTCAAACCTAATGACGGTTCCTTGGTGCAGAAGCTCGCATTTTGTTTTTAATTCATACAATAGTGTATAGAGTACCATCTGTGGCCTTGATAATTAAAGCAATGGCATTAGATAATTCCCCAAATTCACGTCGCGTGCCTTTTCCTTCAATCCGTCATAGACTTTTCAAAAACTTTACTGCTGGTAATGTTTTCTTTCATTCGAGAACGAATCGAGCAATTGAAGGCGAGGAGAATATCAGAGCGGTCGAGGTATCGTTCGACATCGGTCGAGAGGTTGAACGCGATCAATCATCGCCGCCTCCTGATTGCGTCTCCAGCATTCGATATACCACTCCGCGCCCTGCCTTCCCTCCCAACGTGATGCATTAGTTCACAAGCCGTGTCCTGAAAACGTGCATGCGCCAGAGTGGTAGCCATGATGCACGGCGTGCATCAGGAATGATGGCGGACGGGCGTGCCGGAAGCGATTTAGCGTAATGGAAACTAATGTGAGTTATCCGGCCTGACTGTAAAATATTGAGAATCGCACATAGCCACCATCCATCATTCCTCCTCCACGTTCACGGGGCAAAAAGAGAGAGCCTGCGAAGGAAACGCATTTGTGTTGCAATATACAGGCCTCAAGCAGAATTCCAACCCAGATTCACACTCTCGTGTCATCTATCGCCATAGGAAGGGTGCCCAAATGGTGTCATAGATTCATTACGGCTCCATTCCCACTTTTACTGTCCGGGGTTCGGGGCCCGAATTCTTATTTTGATTTTTCACGTATCTTTTCTAGTAAATCGGAAAACAGAAATCCTGTCAGGAGCAAGAATCTGATCTACTGAAGAGAAAAAAAATTAAACGGTGGCTCTATCGAAATGTCTTGAAAGAATGAAGCAAAAATTTTGATTTATAATAAACAAAATCCCAATTGGGATTCCGATAAAAAAGCCCTTTGTGTGATCTACTCCAAATTCACTCTTTTTTAATGAATTCCCCTTTAACTTAGTAATGGTTTTCCTAAATAGGTAATAATCTTACCATGCACAGGGTCTGTTTTGCTTGCAGTTTAGGATTAACATACCGTTGCATTATAAATAGATCAAGATTTAAACCCACACACTTGAGCAAACTCTTATCCCATTGGTTGGTAAATTTAGTGCGAATACGAGTAGGGTAATACGTTGTCATGGTTCCACGACTGAATATACGTTAGAGTGACTATTAGACTCGACAAAGAGATTTTGGTGGGACCAAAAACTAGCAAATGTTGCGAACATATTTGGTGAGACCATAATAATAGCAAAGGGATATGCATGCACCTCTCTCGGCCTTCGCATTCTCTGGTTATGACTGCGTAAATTTGATCCCATTAATTTATTTGAATGACAAAGAGTTCTGAAAATGCAGAAAAAATGAATTCCATGGGTTTTGGCAATGATTTTATTCAGATTCAGATCCAAGCGATGAACCACTTTCAAAAAGTATTGATTTCTTATTTTGCCATTAGACTCGTCGACTTTTAAAATTTCACAGCCATATGTACTAACACACTCAACCATTGGCTAACTGAAAATAAATCTATACTTATGACTTTGCTCAAAATTTTAAAATGTATGTAACTTCAGACGGGATTCATTGCCCAGAATGACCCTAACACACATTACCACAACACCATACACCCATATTATTATAAAGGGGATCGGGATGGCGCTGTGGTTTACATGCAGGCTTCCCACCTCTGAGGGTCCTGGTTCGAATCCCGGCGGAGGCAGTGGTGTCCCGATCCCTACTTGAGGTGCTTTTTGGAAGGCACTTTGAGCGAGTACGCTTTCCATCGGATTGGACGTTCAGCTGCGGACTCCTAGGCGCATTTTGTTAAGGGGAGGCTAATGCCGACGCCAGGTTTCTCTCCACCCTTCATCCATCTCTATCCCTAATATCGCAAATGACTTCAGCTGTCGGTTTCCTCCAGTAAAAACTACTACTACCATATTATAAAAATGCGCTGGATATTGGTGCTTTAGTTTTATGTATTTCTTAATATTAATGCGTACTCATTGCCTATTTCCATTATTAAAGTACACGTGTGAACCTTGGATATACGGATCATAATGGACCATGTACTACCTTGATCAAAAAGTTCCAGGAATAACCACCGTGTGGCGCTCCCATCGTTCCGATTTGAGTTCTGTTTTCTTTGTTAAATTGGTACATCTGTTGTTGATATTCCCTTTAAATCTTAGTGTCATAACTTGACATTTGCAAAAGTTACGTAGCCAAGAGTACATCTATCTCTGTGTGTGTTGGCGATTTTTTACAATTTCAGAAATGGATTTAAATTTGCAACAACGAACTTGTATTAAATTTTGCGTAAAAAACGGATTTAGTGGCGCACGGACGTTGGAAATGTTGGAAAAGTGTTTCGGCAACGATTCTCTAAAAAAAACGGTCGTTTACCAGTGGCACGAGCGGTTCAGAAGTGGTCGTGAGTCAATCGAAGATGATGAACGCAGTGGCAGACCATCGACATCGAAAGTCGGTGAAAAAATTGATAAAGTAAAAGAAATGTTGGTCAATAACCGCAAATTAACCATCAGAGAAATAGCGGAGGACTTGAACATTGCCTATGGATCCGCCCAAGACATTGTGGTTAATGATTTGGGTTTCCGTCGTGTAGCAGCAAAGTTGGTGCCAAAAGACCTCAATTTCATGCAAAAAAGAGACCGTGTTGACGTCGCAAAAGACATGATTTGCGAGGCTGAATCCGATCCCACATTCATCAAAAGGATCATTACTGGAGACGAGACGTGGGTTTATGAGTACGACACGCAATCCAGACATCAGGCAAGTGAATGGCGTTCACCAAATGAGCCGAGACCAAAAAAACCACGTCGTTTTCAGTCAAAAAAGAAGGCAATGCTGACGGTTTTCATGGATTACAACGGTGTAGTGCATCATGAATTTTTGCCAGAAGGCCAGACAGTAAACAAAGAGTATTATTTGGGCGTTATGAGACGTTTGCGTGAAGCAATTCGCCGAAAGAGACCAGAAATGTGGGCAGAAAACTCGTGGATTTTGCACCATGATAACGCACCGTCGCACAGTGCTATCATTATTCGTAATTTTTTGACGAAAAATGCAACAAATACCATCCAACAGCCACCGAATTCACCTGATTTGGCTCCCTGTGACTTCTTTCTGTTCAATCGAGTTAAAAAACCATTACGGGGAACGCGTTTTAGCAGCCGAGAGGAAGTAATGGAAAAATCGCAGGAAGCACTGATGGAAATACCGAAAACCGACCGTAACTTTTGCAAATGTCAAGTTATGACACTAAGATTTAAAGGGAATATCAACAACAGATGTACCAATTTAACAAAAAAACAGAACTCAAATCGGAACGATGGGAGCGCCACACGGTGGTTATTCCGGGAACCTTTTGATCAAGGTAGTATGCTATACCTTGGATCTTTTGGTTAAATACGAAAATTAGGTTCAGTATTATGTAGTTGAGTGTGTTTGCAGGAGGAAAATGGTTAAATCACTAACTCAAACTCATCCTATTCATCACGGTTTCCACGCAAGAGAAAAATGATAAAAACGGAAATATTTAATTAAAATTTGAGAAAAATTAAAATCCATCCATCCAATTTAAAAAAATTAAAAAAAAAACATCAGAGAGTGATCCAAATAAAAACCTTAAATATTATATAGTTTTTATATTGTCATTTCTTGAATACAAAAGTTTTTCACTCATACAATTTTCATTTGTAGCTCTCTTGATATACAATATAAGTATGTAAGTGCTTCGAAAGTTCACGGATGCCTCTAGAGAAACCATAGCTTTGACTACATTAAAACCTTAGAATCTCCTCGGGGGGTAGAGTGTTTCGTGGTGCATTTTCATGTGGTGTTTCAATTTCTTGCTTGTTGTGTCCTGGCTTGCGTGTTGTAGGATGGCTTTCGTGCTGCATCATGGGGTGCAGTTTTTTAGTGGTTTTGCGGTATATGTGTTTGCATGAGTATTGGATGAAGGGATTTTTGCATGAGTGTGTGCGCTGCTGTGGGTGTAATTTTCCGTGTTGTTTTTTTGCATGTGGTATTTTTCTTTTTTACGGTTGGTGACCTAACACCCCCCGCCACACGCCCTTGCGGCGGCTTGCGGGGTATTATGTAGATGTAGATGTAGAAAACCCTCTGCCGTCAAAGAGGAAATAACACTGTTTAAGAACTTGTAGTCCAAGCGTCATTGCTATAGTGAAATAGAATAATCACCATTCTGAAGTTTCACTCGTCGATGAATTTAGACATGTTTCACCCTCTTTAATACTGAATAAACGAATTAAATATCATTTTTTCTCTGCAGTGCAGTTTGAAAGTGGAGCGGCCAGGTTTATACTACTGTTTTGCTCTGGTATTATGCCGGCAGTTTTGGGCCAATCATATGACCGAGGGAAACAAAAAATGGCTTTGACACGACGCTTTGAATTTATAGCGCAGTTCAGAGATTTTCACATTTGAATCCCCTCATTATCCCTCAGATGATTAGGAATAATTTTTGTCTTGTCATTTGTTCAATATTTTCAATTGCTACCGAATGTTCCAAGTGATCACTGCGTTATTAAAAAAAATGATTGATTGCCATATTTTAGAAAGCTATGGCCTTGAGTATGATTTCTTTTTATTTTCTTATATTGTGTAAATATGTCGTGAACTGTTTCAAATGATTCAAGGAATTACTTTTTCACGGGATATCACGGGATAAGTACTCTTTAATACTGTGGCGTATACAAAAATTTAGAAGATAGGCGATTATTATTATCACGAAAGAATTAGTAAAGGATTTGAGAGAGAGTTGAACTAACATGTAAAATTTATTTTTACATCTAAAAAGGTAGATAAAGAGTTTTTTCATCTTCCTTAGTCTCAATTTGCGTCTTTTTTAATCATTTGGGATTTTAATTATCAATAGTCGACAGAAGAGTACAAAAATTATACCAGCATATACATGGGAAGTCGATATTTTTTTGCAAAACGTAGTTGTCCAGTGGGTAATCCAATGCTGGAATGGTATTGCACCCAGACAGGGAGATTTTTCAGGTACCACATTTTCCTGATACCACAGTTAGTACGAAGAAAGATAATGTCCCCCCCCTTAACCCGTGTGAATTTAACACGCCTTTGTGCTTGGTATTGGCTTAACTCTACCCTTAGGTATCACATAGATCTTTGGGTTGATAACTGCGTGTTTGTGTGTTATCTCCATTGTAATTGGCAGGAAGGAAGGAAAATGAACCAAACAATTAAGTTAGTATACTTCCCGTCGTTCCTTTTGGGAGCATATTTAGAGTTAAATAAATGCTTACTTTTTTTGTGCATCATTTATTCTCTTTGGCACGCCACTTCCCTGCTTCCACGTTCTTGCAAGGTACTTTGATTACCTCTTCCTTCTACGACAAGTTCATGAATTGTACATTGAGAAAAGCAATTTCCTTTAGATACGTAGAAAGAGAGCAAGAGACTCCATAATTCAGACATCCCATTCAACCTTACGCCACCTTCCACAATCTGAATCCATTCCAAGTGCAGACGGAAAAAAAGCACGGGAAACTCCAGCCACGGGAGTTGAAGGATTCACCAGGAGACAAGGGTGCCCTTCTGGTTTAAAGTGGCCCGCGAGTAAACGGAGAGGTCCGCTTTAGATGCGGAGTGTTTTTGGTGGGAGGGGAGGAGGGGACCGACCGGCCTGAGGAAGGGGTCGTCCGTGATCGATTTCGCCTTTTTCAAGAGCGCCGGGCTCGACCCGCTCCCCTTCGCGTGCCTGCCACCTGTGGCACTCCCGTGCGCCCGCGACCCCCTCCTCCCCCCCTCCTGAATGAATGCGTGCCCTTGCCTCTTGGTGAGTGCAAGTCGGAGGGAGCACCACTCGTCCTTGGGGACGGGGAGGGAAGCGATGAGAGGGTGGGAAGGAGGGGGGGAGAGAGAGAGGGGAAGGAAACCGTGAACCGCCGGAACAGCACAAGAGGAGAAGAGGATACAGCGCTCGTAGCAACGCTCCGAATAATTTTTATTCATTCATTTCCCTTTCCGCCGACCGTGCGAATCTAAAAACATGAAGGCGCATGTGACCGATATAGCATGCACATTTTTGCGTAAGGAGAAAGGAGTTAAGGGAAATTTAGAATCAATGAAAGCAGATTATGGCCAGTATATATATATATATATATATATATATATATATATATATATATATATATATATATATATATATATATACACATATATATATATACACATATATATATACATATATATATACATATATATATATACATATATATATATATACATATACCTGTATATATGTATGTATGTATCTGTGTGTGAGTAGGTCGCGATAGTCTAGGGGGTAGAGCGATCAACTACTGACCGGAGGGTCTCGAGTTCGATTCCCGGGCAAGTCTCAGGCACCTGCAGCTCCACCCAAGCTATTTCTTTTCGGGTGCCAGGTCTTCCTGGGAAAGGAACTGGCCCCCCTAAACCTGATGTGTGAATTTCACACGCTTAGTACTGGTTGAACTCTTACATCACCTGTTAAACCGACCTTCGGGTTGATTACATATATATTATATATATATATATATATATATATATATATATATATATATATAAAATATATAATATATATATAAAAATATAAATATATAAAGTAAAGATAGATCTTTACTTTATATATTTATATTTTTATATATATATTATATATTTTATATATATATATATATATATTATACTTTATTTATTTACTCTATATATATATTTACTTTACTTCTATATCTTCAGATGAAGACGGATTGTTTCCGTCGAAATATCAAGAAAATACGTGTGAGTGTTCTTCTTTTTTTGTGTTTCTATATTGTGTGTTACTGTGTATTGTACTATTCGGCACTTCCGTGTTACGTCTACGAAAGCATATATATATATATATATATATATATATATATATATATATATATATATATATATATATATATATATATATAGATTTCGTATATATATATATATGATATATGATACATATATATATATGATACATATATATATATATACATTCAAACACGAAATCCCGCCAAACGGCGAATAAATACTCATATACACAGAAACAGCTATAAGGAAAAGGGATAGGAATACACATAAAGGATGAACACAATAGTGGTGGGGAAGGCGGAATCGAACGGATCACAAGAGTAAAAATATTTCCTTGACCGGGACTCGAACCTCGGATATATATATATTAGTATATATATATATACAAAATAGAACGCTCTTCGGCTCCGCAAAAGAATATAAAACGCTGACATGGATTTTTAAAGCACCGAAACACAAAGAAAGGACACTCACATATGTAGTTTTGATGGCACAGCCGTCATCATCTGAATGGCGTGCTCAGGGGTAGAGAGGAAGTATGGGGGGAGAGGAGGAGAGGTAAGGAACGAATATGAACCGAACAAGGGGGTGGGATGGGATATGTAGGGGGGCAGCAATTTGATTGATTCAGTGGGCTTAATTCAACCCGGGAGGTTTAAATGACTGGAGCACCCAGATATGCGCCATGGGTTATTACCTCTATGCTACCTGCGGATTTGGGAAAGGTTTCAATAACCGAAACAGAGAAGCAGTCATCGAAAGATTGGTGTGGGAAGCAGTATAAGTGGGGATGTGATAATTAAGGAAGATGGCAGATTTGGTGAAAAAGCTTTGGTTTTTCATGCGGAGGGAAAGGGTGGTGGTGCATTCGCCCACGTAGAAGGCAGGGAAGAAATTACAGGAGAGGCAATATATTATGTTTTTTGAGGTGCAGGTGGCTTCGGCTTGGGAATTGGTAGTTAGGGAGGTGGCGGGTGTTATATGATGGCAGCGTGGGCGGTTGCATTGTGCGGTAGGGGGCGGAGAACAGACATGGGGGTCCGCAGGCGGTCTTATCGACTATGAATATATATACAAATACATACATTCAAACGAAAAATATATGGTTATATATTCAAACACGAAAACTTGCCATATGGCGAACATATGCTCACTCGCATGGAAATAGATAAAAGGAAAAGGGATTGGAACTCACAAAAGACGAATATAGTTTAAGAAGTAAATGTTATTCAATTATACATTAATTAAAATATAATAATAATTCATTCGTGAGTCAATGCTTACAATTATTTACTCAATCAGACACAAAAGATTCCACTACATAACAAGCAACCAGGTCAGTTTTGTGTCAAAATACGAAAATATTGCTCTTTAAACAATGAGGCATTTTTCTCGAAAGTTATTCTTCGTATTCTCTGGCTAGAGCTAACTGCCAAGTCATGTGCGGGATATAATCTTCTCTAATTCCATTATGTCACGATAGAGTACGGTGATCACCTGAAATGGGATAATATCGAAAAGGCTTAATCTCTTGTAACTGAATTTAAACTTGATGGATTTGAATTTTAAACTTGATGTCACCAGCAGTCCCCTCTACACTTCTTTCATCTTCTGCATTCGGAGAATAAGCCATAAATTTTCACCATGTTGCGTGTCCTCAAATGACGTATCTAGCACGCTCAGTTGAGTGATAGCAAAACATGACGCCCTCGAATGTACTGACCGTGTTGCCATCTACGAATAGATGAAAGATGACGAAGTATGGTTAACTACCAAACCATCATACACGATAAAATATTGTTTTAAAAAATTACTGACGATACATAAAGGCATAGGGTGACACCAGGCGTTATCTATTTGCCAAACTTCTTTTCAGAATAAATGTGTAAACATTTTTCCCAACAATTGAGGAAAAAATAATAATGAAGGATCTCAGTTTTTCCCGGCGTATTGTATTCAGGAAGTTCTCTCGGGTTTCCCACCGGGTCAGCGTGGTGTGCACCGACGTTTCGACGGCTAACTCTGCCATCGTCTTCAGGGTGAAGTGCAGAGCAATGAATTCGCCATGTATTTATACCCTGTCGTAGGGTCAGGTGTCCTCCGATTGGTCCGATGTGTTCCCAAGTGCCGAGCCGCCCCGGTGACGTCTCGTACTTTCAATTTTTCCCAGCACAGGTCTCCACGTGCTGCTGATCTGGAAGCCAGTGTCCCTGTTGAAGGTATTCTGTCCTTCCAGTCGGATTTCCACGGCTTCCTTCGCCACTCGGTCCCAGTAGCCGTTCGTGTGACAAAGTCTTTTGGTGCCGTGGAAATCCGACTGGAAGGACAGAATACCTTCAACAGGGACACTGGCTTCCAGATCAGCAGCACGTGGAGACCTGTGCTGGGAAAAATTGAAAGTACGAGACGTCACCGGGGCGGCTCGGCACTTGGGAACACATCGGACCAATCGGAGGACACCTGACCCTACGACAGGGTATAAATACATGGCGAATTCATTGCTCTGCACTTCACCCTGAAGACGATGGCAGAGTTAGCCGTCGAAACGTCGGTGCACACCACGCTGACCCGGTGGGAAACCCGAGAGAACTTCCTGAAAGAAAAAATAATAGTTAACATATTTTCATGAAAGACGTATCCTGCTAATGATGACAGCGTCCTCTAATTTAGTCACAAAATTGGTTGAAGAGTCAAAAGTGAAATGAGATATCAAAGAACGCAAAACACCTTACATTTAAGGCTCAGTTGACAAGGTTGCACTGTTTTGGATTTTCACCAATACATTAAAACGTTTATCTTTTCGAAAGAAGTGATAAGATAGGTACTCGTTAAGTTAATTTAACCCCGCATCATTAATAAATATTTCGTGGATGCCGTTTGAGGCAAAGTGAGACCGCACGACTTCCATAATTACGCGTCCATGTCTTTTCTATGCATGCTATCATAGAATAACATCAAGAAAATGGATTTCTTCGGTCACTGACATTAATGCGAGGAGTCAAGAGATCAGTTCAACGCAATAGTGGACTTTTCAGTGCCATTCCTAATCCTTCTCTTGGTGCCGTCTCAGGAATAATTACTTGAGTACCTCGTCCGTGAGACTGGACGTTGACCTGAACATTAATGACCAACTAATCCCTTCTCCTCCTTCCTTCGCTCCCTGACAATCCTACCGACTCCCAATTACCATATTTATCACTAATGGTGCAAACGACCTAGTCACTCCGTGACTTAATTCCACACGGTTTCCTTCCCTCTCCCCCTAATTCTTCCATCTAACAATCTAGCCTGCTCTGTTTCCCCGTATTTCCCTAAGTCAACTATGAGTAGCATTTTTATCCCTGTCTGTATTATCCCTCCGTCCTTTGCCCATATTATCTTCCTTTCATTTTCACCCGTACATTTTCTCTTTCATCTCTTCTCCGTGGATTTTCTCTTACCCTAAGGCTGTCCTCCCATAGTCCAATCCTTCAGAAGGTCTTTGCGTAATACATGTTTTCTTGGTAACCAGTAGTGGGGACAGTCCTAAAATGATTTTTTGCATATGTCATTACGGAAGATTGGTACGTCAGCTAAATTTATTTTTGGCTACAGAGAGACATATTTTTTTCATCACCACATTCTACCACTTTTCAAATGAAATAAAAAAAAAGTTTAGTTAGGAACCAAGGACGAAAAACAAATCTCATTCTCTCGTGCGCCGTTGTTTTTTCCTGGTAATCCTAGCCGTAAAACGAGGTAGGTAAATCAAGGGCCGTCGACATACATACATCCACCCTGTCGTTCCATCCTTCCTTCGAACTAGTACAACCTGACTCTGTCGGTGGCTACGATGTTATCGAATCATTCCCTCCATCCTTCCTTGGATCCATTACACGACCGCGATCACTCGCTCACTCTCCGATCCCTTCACCCTCTCTCCCCTTCCTCCTTCTTCCCACCCCTCCTCCTCCTCCTCTCCCCCGTGACCCTCGCATGCGACAAGGGGAGGCCGTAAAACTGAGCGTCATTTCATTAACTTGATGACGCCGCCCGACCTGCCCTTTGGGATTGAATGAAGGAGCTTGGAGGGCACGGTTGGAGGTGAGGTGAGCAGGGAGGGGATGAAAAGGGCGGGGGGTGGAAAGAGAGAGGAAGAGGACACGGTAAGAGGAAGGGTGGACAGGTGGTAAGATTACGGGAAATTCCGAGTGGTGGAATTGGATCGGAAGAGGGATGTTAAAACTGTGATGGAATTAACGCCATAATTACGATGTCAGATAGTGAAATATAGCAATGATTTTCAATTTCCCGTATTAATAAAACGGTGGTGTGTCGCTAATTGTAGATTTCTCGAAAGAATGAGGAGCAAAAGGATTCACTTGAACTACTCCGCGCAAAAAAAAACAATTCCACGTTCACTTGTTTTATTTCGTCTCGTGATGTCACTCACCAATGATGCACAATCATAACGAATTCGTTTAGAAATTGAATGATAATGTCGTAACTTCAAATCTTTCACGCATAAAGGAACCTAATGCAGCTAAACGTCCTGAGTATTCAAGAGCAAAATATTAAATCAGTATTAAAAAACAGAGGAAAAACAATAATTAGAAGTGCTCTGCGCAGAATTTTACTCTAGCTGGTGACTAGTATACTATAATATCCTGACCCGTGGATAATATTAAAGGGAGACATCACTCTTGAAAACTGGTTTGAGCTCCAACCAAGTAATATAGTCTAGCATACGTTTCTACAATAACATTTGTCTTTTTCGCAGTCGTTACGATGTCATTTTTATTAAAATTTAAATGTATAAGTTAACCATTACTGTGCATAATTGGAGTAATAATAGAATTGAATGCATTTAATAAGGTTTTAAATTATTTCCTAATCGATAATCACTGATTTTTGCAGCAATCATATCAAATTCGATCATTTTGCCTTGAAAAAGAAATTGTTAAACGAATATTACCACCACAGGCCCTGATCGATATTAAAATACAGCTCTCAATATTATTTCTGAGAAAAACCAATTACAAAAACTGTTTTTTTTTAAACTTTCGAAGTATGTGTCTAAAGTGTATACATCAGTGGGAAACAGCATGACGTGTTGTAGAAAAAGGATATGCGAGATAGGAAAGAGAGAGAGGGAAAGTTAGATCATGTTGGACGGAGGTCGGCATACGTCAAGGAACTGACTCCATTCGGATAATCTCATGGCGAAGCCGTCAGGTAACTTAATTCCTCGCATGCAATCTACGTTCCCTCTGAGAAAGCCTTACCAAAACAGCTAAGATGAAACTTTATTTGATTTGCGACAGCGGGTTGGCAGAAACTCGAGTAGAATATGGAGAAAAACTTATCCAGTGACAGCGACTAGAAAGGGCATTACAGATAAGCGAGTGAGGACCATCAAGTGTATATCGTTTGACAATCTTCCAAGAAATACCGAGAACTAGAAAGACGGGTATCACGAATGCGAAAGAAACCCATAAATCCCTTATAGCTTTCTACCCGCGTGGCTGTCGTTGAGGTATGTAATGCGTGGGTGCTTGAAAATTGAAACTTGAAATCATGTCTTCCATACTTAACTCAAGATGGATAGTGAAACGTATCCTATTATAATTTTCATAACAGTAATATTTTCCTCGTGTATGTGACTCTAGGCAAGACATGTTCCCTGCGATGAAGATATTCTACTTAGAGAATTGATTCGACTCACGTTTTCCTCAATCAACCCCAAAAAGGTTACATCAACAGAAAATAAACTTTCATTTTCTTGAAGGTTTCCTGAAAGGCAAAGGCGAAGATAGATGGATACTTGTTTTTATTTTTGGGCGCGATCGAGACTATGGAGTCTCTTCTACCATCAAACCCCTCCTCAGAAATTTCCTAGAAAATAGTTACAAACATTTTTTACATAGTTTGCATGCATAAAAATAAATTTAGTAAATACGACATATCAGGACTAACGCACAACAACACATTGCATTATTCGCCTATTGCAATGACTAACTATAGCACAATACATACGATATTCACTTAAAACATATACGAGGTGTGATCGAAAACTATCCGACCTGCGTTCATATCTCCGCATTGGTGCTATTCCTCATAGTCATCCAAGCCGTGGCATCCTTCGAAGTAGTCCCCATTTGATTGAACCACACGCTCCCAGCGGTGCTTCACATCTTAGAGCAGTCCTCGAGCGCAGATTTTGGAATGGCTTTAATCTCACGCGTCGAATAACTCTAAGCCGTCGAATCGCTTTCCTTGCCATTTTCAATTTTGGGAACATCCAAAAGTCGCAGTATCTATGTTTCGGGACTGCACGGAGGAGGCTGGCATGGCTGTGTGTACAATTTTATGTTTCGCCAAAAATTGCTGCACAAGGTTCGATGAGTGCGCTGGCGCGTTATCGTGGTGAAGAAGCCATTCGCAACTGCTTGACCAGAGACGCGGTCATTTCCGTCTCACGGCATCACGCAATCTTTTCAAAACTTCAACGTAATATTCTTTGTAGATCGTATGACATTTTGGAGCAAATTTGTTGAGCGTTTAAGAGTCGGGTAAGAGCTCTTGCCACGCCCACTCCACGAAACAAATTCCATACGTGGACGACTTCGTGATGAAGAAAGTATATGACAGAACGGAAAATGAGCTGCTATACGAAAGGATATATCAATATATGATAGAGGAATCTATTGTCAATTAATATAGGCACCATAAATGCGAAAAAGAGACTGTTTTAAATGACCAGGACTTTACCGGCCCTTTCAAAGGATTCCTTTCACGATTTATTGGCGTTTTATTTAACGGAAACAAAAGTGAAAAAATAAATGTTATATGCATTTGATGTTTTTTTCATAAAACTGATAGTTTTTTCCATAAAACTCGTTTTTGTAAAAGGTTTTAGTACAGTTTTGCAAATTTAATATTTATTACTTATTATGCTTCCGGCGGAGAAAAAACAGTGGACCGCGTGAAATTGAGATACATGTAACCCGACAAACATTGATATTTTTCTGAGTGCTGATAAACATATGCCTACTCCCTAATACACAAATATATATATATATATATATATATATATATATATATATATATATATATATATATATATATATACATACATACATACATACATACATATATACATATACATACGTTCAAATAGGAAAACCCGCCTGTTATGAACTAATATTCATTCATAGAGATATAGATATAAGGAAAAAAGATAGGAACACATATAAAAGAAAAACACAAGAGAGGTGGGGATGGCGAAATCCAGCTGATCACATATCCACAAATATTTCCTAGAGCGGGACTTGAACACCGGATCGTTTGACTTTCCGGGCCGATGCTCTGAATTATGTGTTCCAATCCCTTTTCCTTGTATCTACACCCATGTGAATGAACATGTGTGTTTATATGTACCTATTCATATATATTTATATATGTGTGTATGTGTATTCTTAATTTGCAAAATTTTGAGATCAAAAGAACGAATTTGTAATGATATCGATTTATTCGCACAAATTATTACGATGAAAAGATATAAGCCACAAAATACGAAGAATTTAAATGTATCGCGCCGTCCTACTTTAATTATATATCATGGAGTGAGGAAGAACATCATTGATAATTCATTAAGTCACGTGGCAGCATTTGAATGATCGTTTAAGGCAATCATTCTTAGCAATAGCAACGATTGCAAAGAATAAATCTCTTTATCACTGACTTGAGCGCTCCTTCCCATCCCTCAATATTGAAAAATCCTCTTTCCATTAAAGCATATCCCTCCACGACTGCGCAATAATAAATGCTGGTGGGGGTCACGTGTGACTTCCATTTAAATCAGCGCTACAAAAAACCAGATTCGTGTTTCATTCGTGTAAATGTTACCTATATTAGTTCGGAGATTATTTTGTGCCGCATGGTTTCCCTATGCTTGAATGCACAACTGGTATCATTTCTGAACCGCAGTACCAGAATCTGTTGACTTCAAAACATGTATTTCTGTACAATCTTCTAACGGCAACACCATGTTCTTTTCGAGTCTGGTAAAAAAGCCTTGCAGTAAAAAATTAATTTAAAATTATTTAAAATGGCGGCCTCGCTCTCATTTAAATTACTACAGTTCTTGCTTGAATAAAATCTGAAATTCCGTAAGATCACGCATTTGTCATTTCCCCCCTACCAAGAAATACACAAATAAATTTGACGCTGACTGTTCATGATACGGGTAGGGATCGGTGAAATGACCCCTTGAGTGAAAAATTGACAGTTGGGAGCAGTGATTTTCCCGGTACGTGATGATCTGTAGCTTAAATGATCTAAGGAATTGTGAGTAAAAAGTTATATTGTGACCCTAATATGATGTACGAGTAGGTATCCAATGATGATGCGTGCTACTATCGATACGAATTACAAGGAATAAAAATCAGTGCCAAACGCCCCCTGGGACGACTTACGGCGTAATAAGAGGCGCTAAAAAACAGACCAAGGCATATTAATAGTCCGCGATCTTATTACGATTTTTATAATAAATATTTATCCCAAATCCTTCCAGTTGCTTCGTAATTTTCGCAGCCATAAGTCTTCGTCAGAATGCCGTCAGCCACCTTATGGCCCGGAGAGTTTATACGGCTCGAGGTAATATCTCTCGGATGGGCCTCATCCTATCGCCTTGATGGTCTCTTTTAAGTGGTCGGAATGCCGAGGGTTGATGGCTTCGAGCGATGTCGGGGGGTTTTCCTCAGCGCCACTTTTATCATAAACATCCTTGAAGGATAATGCTTGTTTGGTCTTCTCATACAACTTTCATCGCGAAAGAAAGTTATATCCTCGGAAATGAAAGATGGCTCTCTTCGGGAAAACAAAAGAAATGTTGTGGCTACGCAGGCCAGAAGAAATGATTTCTTGTAACGCAGTTGAGAATAACGCACAGAAAGAAACAGCGTGATAGCGCGTCAGTTACGAAAAAACCTTTCGGTGTCATGCACGCGATATTATTTTCAAAGAAACGTGAACCAAGGTTTATAACGTTTTCTTAAAAGAGAAGAAAGTAATTAATTTCGCTAAAGCTACTTTGCGATTATTTCGACGTTGAAGTATTATATTATGGCGATAATATTGAGATCGTAGACATAATAATATATCTTGCGTCACGATTTCTAATGATATGTGCTCGAGTTCGGCGAATACCATAATGCACCTAATATTCCAAGGGATCGCTAATAAGGTGATTTTATTTTTTTTCCAGTTCACTGTTCTGAATTGATTAGCTGTAAAAAATGTTATTTCCTGCATTTCACACGAGACTTCCCATGGGAATAATGTATTGCAGTGAATGTATTAATGCCATAATAGGAGCACAGTTATCAAAGTTAAAGTTGGAGTTCAACCAAATACACATCCTTTTATGATCGTAAATTCTATACCTACGAGAAAATAAGACCATATTTACGCAATACTTTATTTTTACCTTCAATTTTTTGGGATATTGACTAATGTCTTCAACTTCGGATTGAAATTAGTATGAAACGATTTCCCGATAGATACTATTCGCCTGCTTAGTAATGCCTAAATACCTCTGGCATTAGTCCTTGCCAGTTTTTCAAAATATACGCTGACTTTAGTTAATTGATTTTCCTTCAAAAGAGTGAACTGTTTAGAGCTAATGGATAATGTACCGGATTGATGTTTTAGTTTCTTCAAAAAGTAACAAGGTTACCATATGAGTTCCATTTAATAAGATTTTCACATCGAAATGCAAATAAGTACTCAACGTAATACAACCTTTCGTGGAAAGAAATGCACATTTTCCAGAATCATAAAAGAATACTTTTGCTAATAAATCACTCAGATTGATCGGGATACATGTATTCACTCTTCAGTAGCAACGCAAAGTCGAATTTCTGCATGATTAATTCAACATTGAATGCGAATACCAGTCTAGCCGATAGCTTTTTTTCATTTTTCAGAACTTCGGCTTACTCTGTATAACCAAGCTGTACAAACAGGTTCCTGAACACCATCAGTTTCATGTTTAGAGTGTCACTATCCCTTCAGTTAGAGAAACCAACCCTTTCTCGAGAACCCTCCCCTCTGCTGCCCTCCTCGCCCCGGCCCACCCCAAACTCTCGCCCTGAGGGGGGGGGGCTGCATCGTAGGGACAAGGGCTCCGTCGTTCGGGCAAGGCACGCACCTTCCCAAATCGCCCGCTTTAAAGACGGCAATATTGGGTTCTAGAGGTCCCGAGTGATGGGATAGGTCGCGTTTCCTCGCTTGAAATTCCCACTGGAGGAAAGACGCCAACCAGCTTAAGACCTACCGAAACCTTTCATGTAATTTTGCGCGACGTTTACCAAAAATAAGATGACCTCTGTACCGTAATTTGACAACCTGAGTGTTTTAGCTCCGGGGGAGAAGTGAAAGTGCATCCTATCATTCCATCGAGTGAAGTGCATCTTAGTCTAAAAAAAAGCGGTACCACGACATGAGACCTGAGTACATAATCTTTGGACAAAACCCATATCCGAAGTAATATCTGAATCCGGAGCCTTAAGATTCACCGGACTTGAACCTATTCGACATGAGGAACGCGGTCAGCTTTTACCAGTTACGATTTTTATCAGTATTTTGATTTGAAACAAGACCAGAGCCGTCAGAATGCCTAGATCCCAATTACTCCAGACAAATTCCCTAAGTACAATCTCCTTTATGCCAGATCCTAAACTCCGAGATTCATAACATACATGATGAGTGAAATTGAGAAAAAGAGCCCATTAACCCATTTTAAATTAATTTTTCGGCTTTGAATCAGCCTTCTCCCGATTTTTTTAAATATTTCAATTGCATATATCCATCAGTATCTATCTTAGAACCTTGCAATTTGAAATGTAAACTACCTAGAAAAAATTGCAATGGAAAGGTTCTTATTTCGACTCATGACATTGGAAAACTCCATTACTTAAACAGTCATCTGTTGAACTCTATATAAATTCAGTAAGTGGGTATTGTCATTTTCCAAAGTCAATAGGCAGCCTTTGATAAGCTAAGAATCGGATAAAGAGAAAATATCTGTCATGTTGGGCCTCAATGGCTGGCACCCATCTACTTGGGCTGCGGATGTTTCCCATAAACCTGAAAGAGATCTCTTTGAGTGCCTGCTGTATGCCAAAAGAACGAATTTATTAACCTTTCCCAAAAACTCGGTGATATTAATATCAACAGAACTGGAATTGATAGGACATAACTTGCTGTATTAGGCCAATATAATACGGCTTAAATAAGACACCCGCACATATCGGCATCTCCCTTCAAATTTAAATACGTGATTTATTCCTTCACAAATATAACCCAATCCGCATAAAAATTCAACTAACCATCGTTTTTATTTTTGTTTCACCTTTGGGGTGTAAAATATTTCGGGAGACCCTACCACAGAACCCATGAAACAATCATTAAGTTCACAGAATTCGTTCAAACAAAGAATAAAACCATACGCCAATCAGTAATTGCTCAATTTGAAACAACAGTATATTTATTAACGACCAAAGATACTTGGAAGAGTTAGGAGTTCATCCAAAATTCACCAATCGTATAATGCAGTGTAATTGAAAATATCGCGGGCACAGTGATTTTTTCCCATGGTTTGGCTGTTAAAGATGGAGATCTAAAAATAAAATTCAAGAGTGTGGTCACAAAGTCACCGCCTCATTGCCTCAATAGCGTTGAGGGAGTATCGTCAGAAATGGCCCTTTCGTAATTGAAAGACCACAAGACGGGTAAGTAAAAAAATCTGCTACTCTTCCCCAGTAATTTTCCTTTTTAGAGGGAGCGAAAATATTTCTGCGCTGCCACAACTGAGCATTCGTTTCATAAATACAAATATACATATAATACACGCGCGTTCACACACACACACACACACACACACACATATATATATATATATATATATATATATATATATATATATATATATATATATATATATCATTATTATTATTATTATTAGGTAAACTACCAGTTAAGGTAGGTTTTTGAATGGACACAGCTACTAAAAAATATTTTGTGATTCCTAACAAAATACAAAATCCAGTATCCTATTCTACATCAGGTCCCTCTTCATCTCTGAGTACTTTCTTCCTCCCTTCATCCCGTCCAACATCCCTATCCGGCTCCTTCCCTTTCCTCGTTTGCCTAACATTCTCCCCTCAATTACTATGAAATGATAAATATGATATATAGTATATATATATATATATATATATATATATATATATATATATTATAATTTTGATAAGTAACACGGAAGTGTTGAATAAAAAACTTGGACAGCAACAAACAATATAAGAACACACAAAAAAACACTCACACGTCAAGAAATAACGTGGGAGTGTTTTTTTTTAACATGTTCTTATATTGTTTGTTGCTGTCCAAGTTACACATATATATATATATATATATATATATACATATATATATATATATATATTGACGTGTAAATAGATATAAGGATAGGAACTGAGTTCGTCCTTTATATGTACCCCTTTTCCTTATATTCATTTCCATGTGAATGATTAGTGGGTCGCGGTAGTCCAGACGGTAGAGCGTTGGACTGCTGCTGGAGGGGTTCGATTCCCGGGCAAGGCACTCTGGGCACCTGCAGCTCCACCCAAGCTATGTGATTTTTCGGGTACCAGATCTTCCTGGGAAGCCATAACCGGCACAGGGAAAGAAACTGGCCCTCCCTACCCAGATGTGTGAATTTCACACGCCGTATAGGGCTAAATACTAGGTGAACCCTACCATCACCTACCGAACCGACCTCCGGGTTGATTACTGTATTTATGGATTGTTGTATATATAAACACATTAAGCCTAGAATGATGGATCTCCACTTTAATAGAAGGCTATGTTGAAAGCAGCAGAGGAAATAACTTTAAAGAGGCAACTAGAGCCCCATCAAATACCTTATTATACACCAGGTATTTTCAGACTTTAGCCCAAAATAATATCAAATGAAATTGGATAAGGGATCCAAGCAACGAACTACTTTTCAATAAAAAGTTTATTTTTTTTTAATCTGGCCAAATGTAGAAACAAGTGCCAGTCAAAATTTTATTAACCCATTTAAATATATTATTCTGCTATTTTCTTACACATGCTTCTGCCATTTTATTTTTAACGCTAGAGGGGAGTAAAACCTGCGATAAAGGAGATCTGCTGACATTTACGGACAGAACGCAAGTTATTGTATTCAATTCGTGAATTACTCTTTTGTTATGAGTATAATTTTTGTACAGAATTGAATTTTTGAACTTTTCAAAGCAAATTTTGGGGTCCATTCGTGAACTATACACAAAAATAAACCATGCATTTGTAAGAAAACGACCACAATTAATATTTAAGAATAATTTCAGTGTCGTATAAACGTTTTGCCGTTAATTTATCAAAAAGTGCACCGCTGGTGTAATGTTGGAAATGGTATACCTATTTCTTTTCAATGGTATAAAGTACTGATTCTTGTGTTCAAAAAGAAATAAAAATCTTGCCCAATACATGAATTACACTTTGACCTGTAAAACATTCCTCGGCACGCACTGAATGGAATAATTTTATGTTTGAAGTTTCTGCTCAAGCTATCTTCATATTAGATTTTAAGTAAAAATATTTTACATGCCTGAACATTAGCTCATATTTTACGTGGCTACCTATTTACATGAATGCTAATTATAGTACTCAGGTTATTCTGTTGTCATCATAATATGAATGGTATTATAAACAGATCAGTACTCATCAATTTTAGACTTCAAAGTTCAAAATATATTTAGCGACATTTTAAAAAAACGATGGTCTAATATTTGCCACTGTGGAATTGTGATCTATAAAGAGAAGTTTAAGTCTCATTTCAGACAATAAAAAACCCTGTTGGGTCGTCAGGGGAACCCGGGGCCGCGGAGGAAACCAATAAAGGACCAGCTGTTACTCAAGAAATTGGTGGGTGTGACCTAGTCACGTTCTTTACAAAACTTTTGTGACAAAAAGTAGACATTGCTGGAAAATGATGCATTTCTCCACAGCAAATGTTAAACTGGCGCCAAAACGGCGTCTTCAAACAAAGATCACGATCACGCTGAAGAAATGAAAAAAATAACACAACCTTGGACATTTTCAATTATTCATCAGGTACGTTAATTCACTACACCACTTGATTTTGTGCAACCGTGCAGTTCCATGCCAGAATGTGCCGTTTAAGGATTATACAGTTCCTTTTTGTGAGTTTAAAGAAATTGATAACAAAGTATAAGAATGTTTGTGCAAAATAATATTAGTAGCCCCATTCGTTTTTAATTAGGCACAATAAGGGATCCAAATTGCAACCTTTGACCTTTTTACAATTTCCTAAAAAGATGAAATTTTCTGTCATAAAATTTTTATTCTGTTTTATAGCATCGTACGATACAATCATTGAAATTTCATTAAACAAAGCTAATGAGATGACAGTTAATAAATCAACGACCAACGAATCACCGATTCATTCAATCTATCCTGCTGTTTTAATCAAATTAGGCTGCCAGCCTAATAAAGGGCCTACATGCAAGGTATGATGGGAAGAGGCAAAATATCTCCGATATATGCAGAAGATTATTATATTTTCAAAACGTCACTCCCTAGACTGCCCTTGCATATCTATAATTTAGTCGATATGCCGCGTGAGAACAGTGCTGACTGAAACACGCTGAGCAGGTGATGGTCTCTCGATCCTGGTTGCCGATAGCTGTCAGAATGGAAAGTTGATTAATTCATAATCCAAAATATCTGCAATCTATATGCATAAGGAATTTCCCTCAGTTCGGTGCTCTCATTCCTTTGGCTACCCTGAGCTATCTCTCTCTATACAGTGATTATGGTGATAACTTAAAATGCACTTCGAAATATTCACTAAGTTATTTATCTGGGCAAAGCAAGAGCCTAGACAATGCCTTCCACCTTGGACAGGAAATACGCCATTCAACGAACTGAGGGATGCATGATATTTCAATATCACGCTTCACTTTTATGATTTTTTCTGAACATGCTGTGAACTGAAAGGAATTTTACACGACAGATATCCTACCCAGCGTTCTTTGGCTGTGGTGAACGTAAGGAATTCGGCGACTGAAGTACCTAAGGATTTTGGATTCCATCGAAACATTTCTGATGAATGATTAATTAAGGTAACAGAAATGTTTTGAAAATCGTCCTTAAAATGGAATCCTACTTTAAACACCATTTAAAGGAAAGGAGAGATCCTGGTTAATGTTGTCTGAGTTTTTCGACTGACTACAGTTGAAATATCAGCAATTTGCAGAGATCTTAAATTCAAATTCCGTTTAATTAAGCATGAGATGGATCATACGGAGCAAGCTTTAGACATTTCCATCGAGTTTACAAGCTCCAAACGAATGCCGTCCCCTCGTCTGACATTCCTAGGACTGGCTCAGGGTCTTGGGACGTTGCCATATTAAGAGAAAAAGCAGGGATTGGTCCAGAACAATGAGGGCAAAAAATGAGGTCCAGAACAATGAGAAAAAAATGAAAGTAGGATAACAGGAAAGATTTCACATTTATAATGCTTGTAATTATATTCCCAAAAATTTCTCTTCATCGATAAAGCTAATAACTATTGTCATAAATTTCTTGACCAATAAGGCCATCGATCGCAATACAAAAATTGGAGGGCTTAAGATTTTAAAAATGGGGAATAAACTAAGATATTACAGTTAATCAAATAGCCTAAGTAAATAACGTAAAGGAAGCTATGTCGCCTATAAAAAAATAATGGAGATATATATATATATATATATATATATATATATATATATATATATATATATATATTCCTACGAAAATTTTGCTATGATGAGGATGAAGAACTAAGAAGAGAGGTTAGCGAATGCCAAAGATGGCACAAAAATAAATTTTATAACTAGATTATCTAGCAAGAATATACTATATGTTCCAATCTCTTTTTGCCTTTCTCAAGAAGGCATTTATTATTAGTTGCAAATTGTTTTACATATACTTCAGGGTATTTTTAAAAGGCTTGCGGATGTAGTAAGGGTCTAATTGGAAAGAAAAACTGTTTAAAATCTTCCAATGAAGTGCCATTTCAAACTTAAAGTTGTGCTACGGTAAGGTACGGTAGCAAGGTAACACGGGTAGGTAGGTACATTATTAATATCATGTAATGGAAGTAATAATAAAAATGGTACACACAAGCCGCCAGATTGATATTTAATAGGCTAAATTTGGATTTTGTAGCATTCTACATACAATAAACAAAGGAAAATAGTCAAGAAAGCTTCCTATTTTTTTATTTCATTTGGCGTACCAATTCTTTGAGGACAAGAATTTGAGTTCTCAGCAGAACTAAACATATTTTAGCTTATTTCGTCGTTGTCTATGGGTCTCGTATATATATATATATATATATATATATATATATATATATATATATATCTGAATTTTTGCAATGGTATCCGGTTCAACCTGGTGAACATTCGTCTTGAGGAATAAAACAAACTGTAAATTCACAAAAATGTGTGAATTTACAGTTTTGTCCTATTCCTCACATCTGGACTCGCCTATCAATGCAATCCAAATTAAAATACATATATTGGTTGGTGGAAACATCGCAATTGATTAACTTACATATAAATTACATTACTCTAATAAGCGATCCGATTATTTCTCTATATTAATTCCAAGGATAATGTTCCGTTCATTTTATAAGCTTAACACGTAAATGTCCAAATTAATCACACATGATTTTCCGTTGCTATCTTACTCAACGGTCTGCGGAAAGGAACGTTTAACTCCCCGAAATAAAATAAGGCAAAAGTCGTGGATTCAAGAAATAGCTTCCCTTTCACATTGCTATCTAACTTTCTGACAGGATCATAAGCAGTATTGGAAAGTACTATGATACTTCAAACTGAATTTCTTTGGCTGACAGGTGCCCTAAACACCGGCGGTTCGTCGTGAGTAGAACCCAATATTCTGGCAGCTTGGGAAGCGATGTAAAAGCTTCAAGAACTTGCTTTCGGGTCTATAATCCCGAGTTTGTTTAGAGTTTTACCAGGTATTTTTAACTTTTGATGAAACATTTCTCTTATAAAGGAATTTAGACTTCAATAAAAACGTGCGAACAATAAATTTCAACGTATCAATCAAGTAAGTAATGAATAGAAGTTAAATTTTACTGAGGAATTATTTTTAATCTTCCAAAACTAGATACGTAAATATTTCCTCAATTCACGAACGTCCATGTGAATATGCAGTGCTGATTTATTAAACTTTATATGCCAATTTTGTTTACCATACATGCTTTCTGCTCCCGCTAAGTCCATACATATATTTGCCCGTAGATTCCAACGTGATTTTCTTTACCTTACGCGTTCGTACACTTGCCAATATTAAAATATCAAAATTTTTATCAAACTCTTTTACTTGTCTCATGAGGTCAGAGTGGAAGTGGTGGGAGGGAATTTCAAGTTACCAAAATTGTAGAAACTTTCTTAATTGTATTACAAAGAATGTCCAAAATCAGGAATTAGCATTGTCAGGCACTTATTAGTCCGCATATGGCCTTGCCTGGTTTCGACCCGCAGCATTCAGTCAGCGGCGAACCAGAAATGATTGCCTCTCTTTCGTCGTGGAGGGCAGCGCCACGGGAGAAAATTGAAAGCACCGGAGAAAAAAGAAGACGGAAACACGACACGGACGAAAATAGTAATTTAGAGCGAATCGTAAGCTGCGCTTGACAACGCTCTGCGTCTTTCCCTTATAGCTCGTCGTCGACAGACATCGGGTGTGAGCTTTTAATTCATCCAATTGCGAGTAATTTAACGGGGTTCAAGGAACAAGTGGAGTAAAAAAAATATATTTTTTTGTTTTTCTTAAAGGTTTTCAACGCAGCTGAGGAACTCCTCAAGAATTTCCGTCTTATCTAAGTTTTTATAAATAGCACAGAGCGGATTTCAACTCCTATTTTTTCGTCTTCTTCCTAACCGTTCTCCCACTTGTAGAAAAAATTGCTTTATTGTCGGCAAGATCCTTCCATATGTGACGTTTCAATAATGAGTTTCAAGGCTATTCAACTTTAAAATTTCTACCTTAAGCTTCACATGTTCTAATATCCTTGTATTATTTCTATCAAATGATACCTCCATGAAATGGTTATGCAAAGGAATGGTTCCTTGTCTCCCTTTAGAAAGGTGGCAACACCAAAGAAATTGCTTCTACATTCTTTTTCCTAACCCGCCGCCTCTGCCTTATTCTTTTGAAACGAACGCTACACTTTATAGCAACTAAATCGTGGTCTAAGTCCGCATCCGCTCCCGGGAAGCTGAGCGAATTTATCACACTGTTCCTAAATCTGTGCCTAATCATAAATATAATCTAACTGATACCTTTCCGAGTCACCTGGTATTTTCCATGCATACCTATGCCTTTTGTGTTGTCTAAACCAAGTGTTGGTGATGACTAACCTCTGTCTCCTACATAAATCAATTGCTTTCTCCTCAAGGTAATCCCTCGTACCTAAACCGTAATCCCCCAACTCATCACCATTTCTTTCTTCGCTTATCGTCGCATTCCAATCCCCCATCACTATCAAATATTTTCCGGCAGGAACACACGTGGTTATGTCCTTTAACTGATCATATATCCTATCGACTTCTCCCTCCTTATGATTGCTATATATATGTATATATATATATATATATATATATATATAGATATTCTCGTACACACAATCCATTATATAAAGTAAACTTTTAATTTGCCTCGATCTTGAAAATTAATTGGTAAAAGTACGCAGGAAGTAGGCTTACATTTACTGTATATTTTTCAGTTGGATAATAACCATCATGTGCTCATTCTCAGTTCTGTTTTTTAAATATGAAATAAAGAGCAATAAATAATATTTTTCAACTTCATCTAAACATCTATTGATACACTTATTATTATACTTTCTCTGAGAGCAGAGATAAATTTAAAAGAATAATAGCAAATAACACATCTGACGATATTTTTAACAAAAGAAGGCCTCAGAGAAGGCCGAAAGCTCCAACTTTCTCAAATGAGAGAGTGCCCTTTTACGTGATATCTATTCCATTTTTGTGCCATATTGTGCCGTCCAAATGTTTTGTTACTCTCGTTAGTGCTTGTACACCATATATAATTTTATATATATATATATATATATATATATATATATATATATATATATATATATATATATATATATGTACATAATTATATATATGCACCTATATATATATATATATATATATATATATATATATATATATGTGTGTGTGTGTGTGTGTGTATACATTTATAAAAATATACATACTATATATATGTATGCATGTACATGTATATCTAAGCTCACAATTGTATATGCAAGTCTAGCCGATGCCGCCGAGGTCATTTGTTTCCTGGACATAATCGCTTAAACCTTTACAGCTGGTATGAACAGAAATGCTCGTCATCCCTGTCCATCGTCTATTTTTCCAAGCAGCCATCGATCGCCTCTTCTCATTTAATGTCCCCGCTGGCCGTGTTGAGAGGCGCCGGGTCGTCATCGGCCGTAATCGCCACCAGCGCTCCTTGCGAGAGCCCCCTCTGCCCGCGTGAGTCGAGGGAAAAGGACGGACAAAGAGGAGAAAGGATTGGGGAAAACATCCGATTTTGTACTACTGAAAAATATCCTCGAAACGTGACACGTAATCCCAGAAACGAGTCGTTAGAGTATCGCATACATTCTTCGATCGGCGCGCGCCCTTGCGGAACTCATCTGACCCCTTCAAACTTCCGCTTGAATTAATTCAACATCCTCCTGCCACTCCGTAGTTTTCATTCTGTACCCTCCTTATGAGGAGTACCCTTATGAAATTCGGCTGGAGCATCCGTGGTTCCAGTTTCTATTCCAAGATTTCAGGTCCCAAAAGTAAACCTTCATTGGATTTAAATTGTATTAATTTTTTATAATTTTTAACCGGTGAATCGGGTTTTAGACCGAAGTTGGTAAAATACATTTCTGATTTTAATCTCAAATGATTTTTAATATGAGCAGTCATTAACTCCGTTAACATTTCTATTCACACTAAATTGAAATGTAAAACGGCAAATGATAGACATTATGTATTCGTTTTATTGTGCATATGCATTAGAAAATTAACAATATATTTCCTTTTTTCCATCTTATTTAACTTTCTAAGTTCCTATGTTGACAATATTTTCTTATATTATAATCTCCATAATTATATTAATGAATGGGGATTGCAATGGATGACCACCCATTCATAAACATAGTCACTTCCATAATGATTTGGTTAGAGGGTTTTTAAAAATCCGATGTAAATAAGTTACCGACTTAAAGTGCCTCCATTGAGCAAAACCCCACTTCCATCGATGATACGAGCTTATTTATTTTGTTCAAATGTATGAGTACCGTATATTTGAACAAAATAAAAAAAATAACGGGGACAAAAAATAATATGAACAAAAGAAGCAAAAAATGGATACAACCTAGGCAAATAGTGACCACTTCGCAGGCCAATCAAACAACTCACCAATGGTCAGCAATAATGCATATCAAGGACAATTGCTTGTGGGCGTTAGGAGAAAATTTAGAGGTGGATATAAGTCCAGGGTTTCATGTGTTTTCCTTTTTAGATAAATTGATTAGGGGGCTCTTGAGATGTTGATATGATGAAGAATGGAGAAAGTAAGCTCGATATCAAGAGATGAAAAGTGAATAACAATATAGGAAAAGATATAAAATAGTTTGGGTAATTTTCAAGAAATTAGAAAGAAATGTAAATAATAAAATTTGAATCCCGAGAGGTATTTGGTTGTGATGAGATAGGTGAGGGTAGGGTACATGGCGAGGAGCGAAGGGTGACGAGAGAATATAATTCAGTCATGAAAGGGCTCGAGGAAGTGGGGGTAAAAAGGAATTAGTGCAGGGCAAGGGTTTTTCTACATAAAGACTTGAAACTTCCATCATAATTTGTACACGTTTAAGAAACATCCAAGGCTGCATTTGATTGGTAGACTCCTTAATAAAAATTTAGAACCAATTAACGATATTTAGACAACTGGACAACTTATAGAAAATTAAATTAAGGCCAGGAAAAACTCGACTCGTAATTATTTGCTCGTAAATTTCCTTCTTATCTCAAGTGTAACATTTATATCAGACGATCAACTAATTCAGAGACTGCAAACAACCAAAAAGATTATATATCACCGGAAACTGGACTTGTGGAGTACAATTGTGGCACAAATTCAAAAAATCGACTATTTTCCAAACAACCCATAATGCTGCCATATAAATGTTCTGTGATCCAATTGATCAGTAATATTTCCCTTTCACACCGTCTAAAACTGTTTGGCTCCAATATTCGTGTTCTACTGTCGATTCGTGCAATTAATTCAGCTGTCAACAATATGTCCTGCAACCCCCTTGAATTCATCTCTTCTGTTTTGCTCCCCTAAATGTCATCTGGTTCTTATATATTATCCCTCGGAGGCGCAAATAAATTCTAACGAAACCTTTAGATATTTATTTAAGATATTCCCTTCTCATCATTGTAAACAAAGGATCCCTCAAAAAAAGAAATAGCTTGAAAGCCTCAACGGAAATGATGGACAGTCACTATACTACCTTGATCAAAAAGTTCCCGGAATAACCACCGTGTGGCGCTCCCATCGTTCCGATTTGAGTTCTGTTTTTTTTGTTAAATTGGTACATCTGTTGTTGATATTCCCTTTAAATCTTAGTGTCATAACTTGACATTTGCAAAAGTTACGTAGCCAAGAGTACATCTATCTCTGTGTGTGTTGGCGATTTTTTACAATTGCAGAAATGGATTTAAATTTGCAACAACGAACTTGTATTAAATTTTGCGTAAAAAACGGATTTAGTGGCGCACGGACGTTGGAAATGTTGGAAAAGTGTTTCGGCAACGATTCTCTAAAAAAAACGGTCGTTTACCAGTGGCACGAGCGGTTCAGAAGTGGTCGTGAGTCAATCGAAGATGATGAACGCAGTGGCAGACCATCGACATCGAAAGTCGGTGAAAAAATTGATAAAGTAAAAGAAATGTTGGTCAATAACCGCAAATTAACCATCAGAGAAATAGCGGAAGACTTGAACATTGCCTATGGATCCGCCCAAGACATTGTGGTTAATGATTTGGGTTTCCGTCGTGTAGCAGCAAAGTTGGTGCCAAAAGACCTCAATTTCATGCAAAAAAGAGACCGTGTTGACGTCGCAAAAGACATGATTTGCGAGGCTGAATCCGATCCCACATTCATCAAAAGGATCGTTACTGGAGACGAGACGTGGGTTTATGAGTACGACACGCAATCCAGACATCAGGCAAGTGAATGGCGTTCACCAAATGAGCCGAGACCAAAAAAAACCACGTCGTTTTCAGTCAAAAAAGAAGGCAATGCTGACGGTTTTCATGGATTACAACGGTGTAGTGCATCATGAATTTTTGCCAGAAGGCCAGACAGTAAACAAAGAGTATTATTTGGGCGTTATGAGACGTTTGCGTGAAGCAATTCGCCGAAAGAGACCAGAAATGTGGGCAGAAAACTCGTGGATTTTGCACCATGATAACGCACCGTCGCACAGTGCTATCATTATTCGTAATTTTTTGACGAAAAATGCAACAAAGACCATCCAACAGCCACCGAATTCACCTGATTTGGCTCCCTGTGTCTTCTTTCTGTTCAATCGAGTTAAAAAACCATTACGGGGAACGCGTTTTAGCAGCCGAGAGGAAGTAATGGAAAAATCGCAGGAAGCACTGATGGACATACCGAAAACCGAATATAAAAAATGTTTCGAGGATTGGATCAAGCGCTGGCATAAGTGTGTTGCAGTCGATGGGGATTACTTTGAAGGGGACAATATAGATTTAGATGAATAAACTTGTATTTTTAATTTTCTGAATAAATTCCGGGAAATTTTTGATCAAGGTAGTATATTCCGATTCTATACTTCCCAAATCGGTACAAAAGATTACCATAATTTCTTGATGCCCCGCCCTGTTGGAAAAGAAAGGGAAGCGACCCAAAATCATGTTCCGGGAAGACGACGGCGTCGGCGAGAGAAGAGAGGACGTGGGCGAGGGGACGAGGGGGAAGCGAGGGGTTGGAAGGGGGTGGGATCGGTCATCTCGACTCGGACTGACCGAGAGAGAGAGAAAGCGGAGGTGGGATGGGGCGACGAGGCGTCCGAGGGTGGCGCCGCCGTTTCCGTGGTTGGCCATCCTCAGACGGTCTCTTTCGCCCCTCGTGGTGATCAAACGCCGCCGCCCCTGCCCTCAAAAAGAGAAAAACCCCTTCATCAAATCGATCCGCATTCCTCTTCTTACCTCCATCCACACATCCCCCGTCTTCTCGACATTCCTCACTCAATACTAGTGTGTCTCGCGTGGCGTACCTCAATTTAAGTTTTTTTAATTCTGAAAGACCAAGGAGGGGGGAGATCAAAAAAAGAGGATGAACTGTAAATCGCACGCATCGAGTTCTACCATAGCATCACGTCCACCTATGCGTTCGCGTGATGGATGGCTTTTATTGGCCCAGACGCCTCCCGTAGAGTAGAGCATCCATTTCATTCCCATGCTTTGCTGCTTCCATCGCCGCGAGGATGATTGTCATCCATCTTCCATGTGGCTCCAGGGATGATTTTTCGGTGGATGGGGGAAGGGCATAAGACGTCAATGCGTTACATTGTCGTGGGCAAGCAGACACAGGGGTGTCGGGAGGGGTTGTGCCCATAAATTCCTAATCCGTCCCATTTGATATTTTGTTTCGTGACCTTCGTAGCTTTTTACAAATAAACGCTCCTCGGCAGGTACAACCATTTCAATTGAGTTGGGATTAAAAACGTAATTATCGTCTACACACTCAGGATTTGCTAATTTGAAATTTCATCTTGGCAAATTCGAAGGTGGGAAGGGATTTCGGATCATGAAATGAAAGAGGAACATTATGGAGCATGGAAAGAATATGAGGATGCCCAGCCTGAACACTCGTGTTATTGAGATTCTTAGGGGGCAATATTCATGCCATGATGACCTACCACACAATGATCTCGCAATAATCCACGAATTTACTGAAGTTTTATGAACGCATGCACCCCTCGTAAGGTCCAGGCCTTTCTTCAGTGGGTCTTTTGGGAAAATCTATATCTATAACAATATTGAACAGCAACTTCTTGGGGATCGAGATGGTACGGTGGCTAAAGTACAGGCTTCACACCGTGAGGGTCCGGGTTCAAATCCTGGAGACAAATATTTTACAGTTGTCTCCCGATCCCTACTCGAGCTCCTTTGTGGAGAGCACCTGTCCGTCGGATGTGACATTAAACTGCTGACCCCTTGCCGCTTTTCGACAAGAGTAGGCAAATGCCGACGCCGGGTTTCTCTCCATCCTTCCTTTCCCATCTCTAATGGTGCAAATGACCTTAGCAGTCGGTTGCCTCCCATAAAAACTACTACTACTACCAACTTGTTTTAACTTTTATTGGTCGAACGATTAAAATTACTATCTTGATTCACACTCTTATAGCCCAAGAGGTAAAAGAGACCACACACTTCTACACACAAAAGTGTGTACCGTATGCTCTCAACTTGTTTAGTTCGCAATTTTTTTTAATGTAAAAAAATTTAAAATGTCATTTCTAAAGTAAATCCCAAAATGGTCATTCGGATTTTTAAGAAAAATGCTATAGCATTTGAATAATTATTTAACCTTAACGTTTGAAAATGCAATATATTTTCTTATTATGAACGTAACAAAATATTTATACACGTCATACGCTCCAAATATTATTTTAATCCACACAAAATATTTAAATGGAATTTTTGTTTTGTTCCTAAGTTTCACTCTCCCAGAACACGATGAAATCAATAAAATTGGGCATTTGGAATAAAATTTTTAGTTGAGTATTAGCCAAACGCTATTTTCAAAGCCTATTGTTGATAAAAAAGGACGAAAACTGTCACATTAGAGAGTCGTCTGTAAAATCTTTCGTCATTGGACAATCACAATTAGTGTTTCCCACAGATTAATTTAGTATATTATTCTTTACAGCGCTTTCAAAAGGCAAGTGAAGAAAACCATTTTAAATTTCAAGTTACGAGTAAGATTTATTATTATTATTATATAAATCTCGTGGAAATTAGGCATTTGTCCTGGTGGCAACGGTCAAGTCTGGTCAACGGTCGCTCTTACAATGCACATACATACATATTCAAAAAGGACAGATATGATACAAAATGCTCTTAGTAAATACAATGACACTTGCAGATTACCAACCGCAACTTTACCATCACGCTAGGGGGGATCGGGAATTGCGCGGTGGCTATCGTACTGGCTCCCCACCCTGAGGGCGCGGGTTCAAATCCCGGCGGTGTTGAATATTTTTCAGAGGTATCTCGATCCCTACTTGAGGTGCTTTGTGGAGGGTACTTTGAGTGAGTACGCCGTCCGTCGGATGGGACGTTAAACTGCGGACCCCTTGGCACCTTTCGTAAAGAGTAGGCTAATGCCAACGCCAGGTTTCTCTCCACCCTTCATCCTTTCCTGTCCATCCCCTATGGCGCAAATGACCTCAGCAGTCGGTCGCCTCACTAAATACTACTACTACTAGGGTTAGGTTCACACCATGCCTACAACGCACCGTCCATCGCTTCACTCTGTCCATAATCACGCACTCTTTAATTTTCTATACCGTTCCAAATCACGCAACGTTAACACATCATTCACTTTTGCAATACAACTTCTCACGCCGTCCACATCACATACAAGCAATATTTAAATGAGTACAATACTGTAATAATCACTGATCAATGAAGTTTATCTCCCAGTGGCTGCTTTACATTTATTCTTAAAACGTATAAAATTGGATGGAAAGGGCTTAAATAAACCTCCACGCAGCTGGTTGAAATTTCACAATAGTTCTGTTTGAAAAAGAGTTATTTTTTATATTTGTTTTTTGCCTTATTATTTTTATTTTGAAACTATGGTCGTTTTTTCCCTTAAAGATTGGTTTGTCTATCTCTTTCCATAAATCTTCCCACGCTTCGTCCTTTTTAACAATTCTATACATCGCGCCTAACCTACTCCTTTTTCTTCTATTTTTCAAACTCTCCCATTTCAGTATATCCGACATTTCCGTGGCATTATCTGTTCTTCTATACCTTCCGAGTACACATCTTGCTGCCTGTCTTTGAACTTTCTCTATCTTTTCACTATGTCCCACCTTATATGGATCCCATACTATGGACGAGTATCCTGGGATAGGAATAGCCAATACCTTATATGCTTTTTCTTTGGTGGCTACGCTACTTCCTTTTAAATTTCTCATTACCCAATGCAAAACTTTAAATGCCTTTCGTATCACATTATCTACTTGGACTCTCCACCCAAGATATTTATTTATTCATCGACTTAATTGGGTGAGATTAAGATTTATAGTCCCTTATTCCCTAACCCTTACGTTGCAGACATTACATTGAAGACTATCACATACAGCTAAGCCCTAGAAGGAGGAAAATCCACCTAGGCGGGAATCCAATCCGCGAATTCTGGATTGGTAGGCGAGGACGTCCCCCCGCCGCCACCGGGACCGGCGGTATACATAGGTTAGGTAAACATCTAAATATTTATACTGACTGCTGCATGGGAGTCTGTCTCCAAAGAGGCTGTAAATATCCTCAAGTGCATTCTTTTTATTTGAAAAATTTATATGCTTACCCTTACTTACATTATCATCATCAGTATTTCAATCCTATGATTGGTTTATTTCAGCTAGTTCTTTCTACTCTATTTGAGTGCAAGGATGTATATTCTAGGGAGAGAGAGATGTGGTGGTTACCCGTTTCCTTCCACGGTGCAGTACTGCGACCGATACCATGAACTTCACTCTCGCCCGCAGCTGATGCCGGGCCGACCCACTCGGTCTGCGCCACCAGTGCCTAACAGTGAAACTGCTGCTTTTCACCGAGGGTTCAGGGTAGCTTTTTAGTAGGAGTCTATTTTACTCTTGTTGTCTCGTTCCGAAATACCATTATTGTGGTTTTTCTGTTAGTGTGTGGTTTCATCGTTCCGAAATGTCATTACATTTTTTTTGGGAATCAAGGCAGTGACCTTCGACTCCACAGGCAGACACACTACCCCTGGTCTATCCTCGTCCCCCTAACATACATTAATGAAACCCATATTAATATTTTTAACCCAGTTTCCAAGGCGATCAATGTCATTTTTAAGTATTACGCGGTCATTTACCTGCTCAACCCGTCTGTATCTAATGCAATCATCAACAAAGAGTCTTACTGGGGATTGTAAATTATTTGGTGGATCCTTTACGTAAATTAGGAGAAGTAATGGCCCCAGAACACTGCCTTGTAGTATAACAGAGTTTGCTTTTTTATGAGAATGTATAATCTCATCAAATTTAAATTATCCTTTGACGCGTTTGATCTGGAATTCCTCAATTGTTTTAAGGTTTATCTTTATAATTTTTTGTGGTCAAGACAGTCATCTTCCTTAGACCATCAAAAGTTACGTGAATCTTGCTGATAAACCATCTGCTTGCATGAAATACCACGGGAAGCCACAGAATTTCGATATTGGATTATCCTATAGCGAAGTCTATGCCCGTATTTTACAGAAAAATACAATAAATGGCACTAAGTAATAAATCTGTGGTTTTCGTGTACATACCAAACGTTAGCTGTATCTACTCATTCAATGTTTTCTCTTAATTTAAGCTTCGCTTTGCATGGCCCGACAGCTACCACCTCCCACTTATCGCAAGAACACACTCTTGTGTATCCTGCATTATTTTCTTCTTCGCTACTTCATGTCTACCTGTTATCATACATTATTATATAAATGTATATTCTCTGAATTATTTTTTCCCGCTTACCAAAAATTCTTTCTTCTATTGGCTCTTCAACATTGTACTAGCTCCTAAAATTTCCTTCACCCATTTTTTCTGTGTTTTTAGACTTCATTTAGCAACTTCTTCCCCTCTCCCATTATATTCCAAACTTCGGCGTTTTTCTTCTTCTCCGTCAATTTTACCTTTATCATCTTTACACCCACATCACAGAAGCCTCTAATCCACCCCCTTCTTCTTACCTCAACGACCGGGTTTCAGATCCATGAAGTGATACGCTTCAAACTGTCTTTTGTAAGGTTTTCTTTTCTTTTTTACATAGCAAACCTATAATCAACATCTTCTTCTATCATATACTTATTTAACTGACGTAATCTATCTAATTATGCTCCGTAAAGGTGGCATTGGAAAGGCTTGAGCTGGATATAAAAGTGGAGGGCAAGATGATTAAGTCACACTTGCAGACGATTAAGAATTAAATAGTGTGACAGCTTGGGGAGATGGCTTATTATTAAGTTCTAAATGGAAGCAATGCGAGAAATAAGGAACAAAGATTAATAGCAAATAAATAAAAACGGTGTATCGATATTCAAGAGAAGTCGGAAATCTAAGTTAGTCACATATTTGGACAGTGTTTTAGAGGAAAATTATTGACATCGTAGAAAAATACTAGTGATTCAAAGTAATAAAGTCTACTTAAGTCATTTGATGCTATATTCATACATGCCTTCTTTAAAGAAGAGGTCCTCCTTGTTGTCACAGAGATCATACATACATAGTCCCTACATTAGTTTTTCACGAAATCTAACCTTTCCGAAGGACTAACATGGCGGAATTTCTGTCAAAGGAATACGTACATTACTTTGATCGGACCTATCTTTCATTCGGGCTCATTTCACTCAGTGAGAATGTGTATAAATGGTGTTGAGAAGTGCCCTCCTAGCCACTTTGGCGTTGATTTCTTTTCCATCCATTTAAACATAAGCAAGTAGTAAAAGCATACAAATGTGATAAGATCATCAGTCAAAGAAATCCAATCAACTGCAAAGCTAAGGCTAAAATACGAATAAATTTTAAAACTCCAAAATAAATTTATACTTAGATATAACTCTTATTTAGATCCTATTAAAAATCATAAGTTTATCACCCATCTCTAATCTTTTAAAGAAATATCGCTCATTAGTAGTACATTAGGTGAGATGAAGACATATCAGCAGATACATAATTTTATGTTTTCCTTCTCAATAGTATCTAAGTGAACATTAATTATGCTCAGTTATTATCAGTTCAAATAATATTTCCCCGAGAATTTCATGATTAATCCATATGCCCAAAGTCAATAATTGCATATAAAACTATGTTAACTGGTGAGAATTCACATCCTGTGCCAAATTATTAAAATAAAGGGTCATTTACATGGTTGGATTAAGACATCACCATTTCATGAATACGCTGTGGACACTTAATTTTCAAAGACAAACAGTGGGCGCAGCCATTGAATTCACTAACACCTTTAGGAATAAGCTAAACGAGTAACTGGAGCCTAAAAGGACAAACAATACAGGAAGATGGAATCTTCAATTCTATTTTCCTCTGCTTAATTGCTCAATCTACCAGATAAACAAACTGCTGCCCAATGATACCAAGTCGGATCTCTTCTCTGGATGCTGAACACACGGAATTCACTCCCTTCGTCATTAACGCCCACATGTGAAGAGCGTGGGTGAGAATTCAATATCAGCTCCCGCTCATTATTTTTATCATGGACGCCCGAGCGACTCAGCCTTTAATACGCTGTCTCGTTCCGCCGCAATTCGCCGGAGGGCGATATCGTTCAGTCTAATGGGACGCACTAACCGCCGACTTCCTCGGAGCGGACAACCCCCGACAGCCATCACGCAGGTGCTTTGACGTTGGCGGAGCAGGAGGAGTTGGCGGGCGCGTGGAATTTATGTGGCCGTTATAAAACCAATTATCTCCACACGAACACACGCGCGTCCAAATGAGTGGACCGAATTGAAGTCACCGACGCAGCATCCGTCGCGATGTGAGGTTGACGACAGAGCAAACGATCTCCCTCTCTCCCCCCCCCACCAACCGCCTCCCTCCGACAAACCCTCCCCCTCCTTCACCCACTAACCCCTTCCTGAAGGGCTCAAAAATTAATAATAGACTCTGCGACAACTGCACCCCGCGGGAAATGAGTCCGCACAAGGTTATAAAAGCCGGTGGAAAATGATTTTGGATTTTCAATCCTCGTGTCTCGTCCTCCTTATCCCTTCCTTTCAACCCTTCCTCCCCTTTCCTCAAGGGTACGGCCGCTGCCATGTGCTAGAAAACCGCGGCGAATCCCTCATCTGTTACTCCGCGAACTGCGAAATTCGTTCAGAAACTGGCGAATTGAACGGAAACCACCGGACCGATGGAAGTCATATATATATATATATATATATATATATGACCAGCAGTCATTACTTCTACATCTTCAGAGGAAGACGGATTGTTTCCGTCGAAATATCAAGAAAATACGTGTGAGTGTTCTCTTTTTTTGTGTTTCTATATTATGTGTTACTGTGTATTGTACTATTCGGCACTTCCGTGTTACGTCTATGAAAGCATATATATATATATATATATATATATATATATATATATATATATATATATATATATATATCGGTCAAACTTTGGTCTCGAGCCTTAATTCCAGCACATAGTAGCTCCCTCGCTACCAATCTCTCCCACCCACCCCCCTTACCCTCTCTCCTTCCCGTGTGGACAGTCCAGACGACACATGGGATGGCGCCGTCCAAATGCCCGCAGTGTGCGAAATGACCCGCAAAGGCTTGATGATTCGACAGAAACCCCCCAGAGCTCAGGAAGTAGAAGCCTCCTCAAGCAAATCCTTCCAATCCTGCGCTCGCCAAACGAGGACGACGCGATGCGACCTGTGATGGATTGTCGCCCTAACGCGTCGGCACCAAGATGAACAGAGTAAGTGACAAGTTGACGGAATGATTACAAGTGAACACTAATACATGCTCAAAATTCTTTAGAATTAAAGCCATGCTTCACTTTCAGGGTAATGACAGTTGACGTGCTAATTCTAACTCCCATATAACAGTGTTGAGATGCTCTTTTAGACCTTTGTAAATATCTACTGCATGGATTTTTTTTATGTTTCTTCATGTAAAAATGTGATAGGGAATTAAACGGTCGGTCCAATGCCTTCAATGTCGCTTGATGAAGAATTAAATCAAAGAAATACTTGGTTATTCCACATATAACTAAATCAATTTTATAGATGTAGAGTCTAAAAAACACGCTTTCTTAAATAAATATTTTGAAAACTGAGAGATGAGCACGTAAATGCTGGCACAATAATCCATTACTTGTCTTTATAATTTTTAATTTACAAGCTAGATTACGTGAAAGTGTACACTTGGTCGAATAAGCACTATAAAGTTGAATCGATGGGTTTTTCACGGATGTCAGTCCATAAATTCTGATTACTTTCGCCACATTGCATCATACGATGCGTATGGAAGAAGAAGAAAATGAAATGGTACCCTTTCCTTTGGTTTACGTGTAAAGTGGAATACCATTTCAGTGGGTACTCGAAATTTAAAAGAAATGTAAATTCAGAAAATACGCTTTTAATCTTAAAATTCATTTGTTCATTCATCATGAGAGAATATCTGTGTGTCAGATAATGAAGAAAAGTTGGTAAAATGATGGTTATACTTTGGAAGTCTATTTTAATTTACGTCCTGCACTCTATTCCAACATTTTATCGCGTCATTTATTCACCCACGTAAATTCTTGATTCCAAGGTACATTATTAATGTAAGCTTAACGCAAACTCGCAATCCAATATAAAACACTGCATTTTCTTCAGCGTGTGCTTGATTTCTTAGTGATTACATTATAAAAGACAATTGCTGATGTAAAAGGCTACACATGGGTGGAAAAGGTTTCCCGACCTACTTGTGTTGCATGAGACGGAAACACCCTTTCCTTTTCCCTGTCGATCGAAGGGAGTATGCTTCCAATGATTTCCCTAATGTCACAACTCAAAGAGCGTGCAGCCATTCGGGTTGGAACGATTCTCCCTTGGGACATCCACGGTATATCTCTGCACGAGGGATTTTGTACGCAACGGAGCTGGGAGAGGCATCTTAGTAACAATATTTCATTGTAGCTATGTAACAGGAATGAAATATTTATACTTAACGGAATAAATGATTTTATCCAAAGAAGACTGAACAACTAAAAATATTCATGGCTGCCTTTTTTCACATAATCATCCTTATTTAATTCTTTTCCGCCTTGATTTCAACGCCTATTTGCCCTTATTTCTTTCTATCTGTACCTTATTTTGCTTTAGGCAATGATGAATAACTCAAACAAGTACTTTTTACTCGCATCTTTCTCGCATAAAAGAAAATTCTTACTCCCCGTACAAAATATTTTCTCGTTAAAATACATTTCTGATTTGTCACTTGACAAAAGAGGTTTCATGGAAGGTCTCATCTCATCTCATGTATGCGGACGAAACGCCATATCTTCTGATTTTCCAAAAGACGAATCGTGATTGATGAACATCTCTTAGTTATTTTCGGTTTCATTTGCAAAAGAAACGAGAATATGAACCGGACATTATCACAGAATGACAGCGTTCGCTCCTTCAATAAAAGGGAATATTTTTAGGCGAACGGTCATCTCCCAAAAAGAAATTATTATGATTTAATTTTAATCCCTTGGATCCGTGGTCTGCAATGAAGTTTTCGTAAATTTCCCAAACATGACCTCAATATGATTAAATACATAAAAGACAGCATCGATGCCTCCAACTCGGTGCGAGTTATGATTGAGTTTCCGAGGGAGGAGGTACCCGAAAAATGTTTATCATTCATCTGAGAAAGTAATTGGCAGGTGTACATAATTAACGAAAATTTCATCAGGTCTTAATTGAAACTCCTAATCATAGAAAAAGATTTTTGTCGATTATTTCACAATACCCCCATTAGATTAATCTTGACAGGTTGGCATAAAAAGGGGATCGGATTGGTACGGTGGCTAGCGTACTGGCTTTCCACCCTTAGGGCCCGGGTTCGAATCGTGGAAGCGACAGATATTTTTCAGTGGTCACCCGATCCCTACTTGAGGTGCTTTGTGTAGATAATTTTGAGTTAGTACGTCGTCAGTCGGATGGGATGTTAAGCTGCGGACCCCTGCGGAAGCTGCGCCTTTCGCTAAGAGCAGGTTAATGCCGACGCCGGGTTTCTCTCCACCCTTTATCCTTTCCTATCCATCCCCTACGGCGCAAATGACCCCAGCTGTGGGTCGCGTCCCATAAAACTACTACAACTGACATAAAAATGACACGGAATGGGAACACGACTTACGACGTAAGGAAATAAAAATTGTCCTTCGGAGTTTAAATCAGGATCAGGTAATAAGGATTGAGCAGGATCTGCCTGTTTATGTGAGAAAACTGTAATTATTGAATGAAGAAATGTATACGGAAGAATGATTTAAAATATCTATTTTAAGAGATCAAGCCCAAAATATGTCCCGGTAAATCAGACATTTTATTTTTAAAAGGTAGAATATGCCGTATATATTTTGTGGGTCGCGGTAGTCCGGGGTTAGAGTGTGGAGCGTTACTGGCCAGAGGGTCCCGGGTTCGATTCCTGGGGCACTTTGCGCACCTGCAGCTCCACCCAAGCTGTGTGATTTTTCGGGTACCACATCTTCCTGGGAAACCATAACCGGCATAGGGAAAGGAACTGCCCGCCTACCCGGATGCTCTGAATTTCACACGCCGTCGGACTTAGTACTGTGTAAACTCTACCATCACCTATCAAACCGACCTCCAGGTTAATTACTGTGTTTAAGATTTTTTAATGGTATATTCTATATCCTTTTCAATACCCTTTTTGGAACGTTTGACGCTAACTTCCCACTCCGTTGCGTCGTTTCATACTGTTTACGAGACGCGGGGTTATATAATAGTATTCGTTTCGACATTCGCCTCTAGAAATGAAAACATCCATCCCCCAACCGCACCGTAAAGCTTTTGAAAGGCAATACATTAAAATGGCGGAATCGCTTTCATATTCCATTTAGTTCACTTTCTCTCCTCAAATACAAGACTCTCTCGTGAACGAACTTATTCAGTATTCACGGGCGACCCTGAGGGAGCGTTGAACCTCACATGTGTGTGTATTTCCGATCGGAAGGAATCCCGAAATTCAAATCGATGCCGTAACTCTGCGACAATTTTTGTCCTTCTGGAATTTTCCGTCGAGGGAATTGGTACGAACGCACGCCGTTCGTCTCGTCCGTCTGCCCGCGTCCCATTTAATGCAACCCCGGACTGTTTTGAAAATCAAAAACCGGAGGCCTTTCCTGAACGGCTTCACGGTCGTCATTTCCGATACGGTGACTCGGCGTTTAATTAAGAAGTCATATCAGCCAAAGCTCTTGAAATAGGTGCGCCTCAATGGTCATCAAACCTATGCTATGGTGAATAGTCTCCAAAAAGGCTTTTTGATATCCCATCCCGCGTAAAAATGTGATGGCTCTTACCTCCGATGAAATGTTTTTCTATCAGAAATTTGTCACCCTATCTCGCTGCGGCGGAATGATATTCATGTGAGTTAGCACTCGATATCAAACGTGAAAACTCATTTTGTTTAACTTACCCTCACTCATTTTTTAGAAATTAAAAATTAACGAATATACTGGTACTGTCTTTTCCAGCTCTTCTATATCCTCGACGGAATAAAGGAATTAGTTCGACAGGACAAGGGAAGAAAAGGAAGTTTCATTTATTTGTCAGACAAAACTCATTTCAGCCTAAATGATAAGGATTTAAGGTCTATCAATGCCCTGAATATTTTGTAGACTATTACGAAACCTTATGATGCGACCAGTAATGATTCTTTGAAATATTCACCAACTGAATTTTCAATATTCAAATATTTACGATCTGAAAAATCTATCTCCTTGTTGAGCAAATGGTGAAAACTTCATTCACAGCTATGTGCATGCCAATTAAAAACATAGTTCATGCTTCAAAAATTACACTAAAAATTAATTGATTCGGAAAATTACTTCCGAAGATCTAAATGAATCGAAAAGGATTAAATATTTAAATTTCTCCAACCATAATATATTTCGTGATTTCAACAGTAGATAATGATTCTACGTCGATTTTTTTAGTTGTGCGTACGTACGTAAGCCCTTCTACCTCTACTTTCGTCCCCCTTTCGCCCTCCGAGAGACCCTTGACACATTCTGATTTATCACTCAAGAGGGAACACATGCAGGATACAATGGTAGCGTTTGTGTGTGCCTACACGGTCTTCTAAATCACAAAAGGCAACCAAGTATCGTCTGCCGGAAGTATTTCTGCTTCTGCTTTATTTCATTTCCTACGCTATCTACGAAAACACAAACAGGCGTATCGATTGAAAAAACAAAGGCGGGCCTTACAAACCATTATCCTCACTCCATGACTTTACGTTGGAATACACTATCAGATATTTTAGTGAACTACTGCCCTGTGTCAAGTCCTTCCTTTGCACTGAAAGTAATATTCAGATTTATACGCATCGCCTTGTTATTTTTTTTAATATGTCCCTCACTCAAATCCATACGGAAACGCAGATGCAAGCGTTCGAATGGCCGTAATACCCACGAAAAGCTTCTTGGCTTAGTAGACACTCCAAGTAACCCTTTGCGGCTTTCCCGCTGCATGCAAGGGCTTTGGCTTACTTTGAAATATTATTTTCGAGTCCCTCTGACCGAGTGCTCAAAGCTAAGGATTATTTGTGTCCCACAAGTCCGCAAATACCATAAGTCGTCGAAATGAATTCACAAAAATGAGTATGGAAAAGGATCACACATAAGTATTTCAGTCACATTCCAGAATCAATTAAAAAATCCTCTGAATGAAGTACAATACATGTTAAGATCGATTAAAAAACTCCCCACGCCGTTTCTTTTCATTTTGAAGGTCGGAAAATAAATACATCCACGCCAAAAAGTCAAGGAAATGGCTAAAATGTAAAAATTTGATTTCATCGGCGTTAAATGACGTTATTTTAAAGACAGGTTTTTCTCCCACTAACGTCACCTAGAATTTTTAAGCATTTATGCTTGTGAATAGCGACTTCATTGCTCTTTCCATAACCTTGACCTGCTGGGTGAATTTTCTATAATGCGGGTCAAAATTGAGGTCAAAAAAAAGTTTACATTTTAAGAAGAGACGAACGTTTGAAGATAAAGAGGCAAGGAGTGACTCAAACACCTGCAAAGTGGAGATACGGGTTCATCCAATTATTTTTATGAAATAAATTCCCGTCGGCGATCAATATTCATAAAAAATTCTTTGACGTAAAAATCCGAAAGTACCACCATCGTGATGATTTCACCGTTTTAATTTTTCGAGAAAGTATATAGATCTATACAAATGAAAAGAAAATTAGCATCATGCTTGTTTTAAATCTCGCCATGCTTTACGTTTAATTTTGTTATATCTCTCTCTACCTCCGACGGAAAAAACACACCGATTGTCGGAGGGAAAAAACACTTCCGTCGACATTCTACCAATCCGGAAGTACTAAGTCAAGTACTCTCTTTCCCTCCCCCGCAGAGGAGCGCCTCAATTAATTGCGGACGTGCGCCCCCTCCCCAACCCCCCGGCCAATCTCCGCCTTCGCACACGGAGGGCAAGACGTCGACGCTCAAGAGTAGACACGTGAGATCTTCCGAGCGCCTCTTCGCTCCACCCCGAGGACCTCCTTCAAGACTGTTTCGAAGACAAAGGTCTATCAACTTGGACCGATGCTTCGTTTCCCGTTGCGTCCTCTTTACTTTTACTCAACGACTAATGGGAAGTTCTCAATAAAGTCACCCCATCCATTTGCCAACACCCCCTCCCAACAATTCAGTTCTCAACCCTCCTCCTTCCCACGCCTTCCCTCATGCCTCGCACATTAATGCGCATCAGGGTTGAAATCATTAGAGCCTCCGTGGACGGAATTGAAAAACATATATCGGGTGCCATTGTTAAATTATACTCCGACTCTTTTTTTTAAGGAGTTAAGCTTTTTTTATTTGTTGTATCAGATTCTTTGCGAGCATTTTAATACTTAAATGTTAGTTTCTTCTATGCGAAAATAACAGCGCAATTCATCAGAAAAGCGTGATTTATTTCATATCCGATTTGAGATTGATTTTACCCTCTTTTATTAACAGTAGAAACCATGACTATTAATCAATTGAGAGAAATGTAGGGGGTACTAATAATCGCTAATGATATTTACTTTGTCATTAACGAATTCAAGAAAAATATAAAAGATGGCTTACGATTGTACAGAGAAAGAATAAATATGGTGCATATTGCGGACAACATTAGTATTAATACTTATTAGAGTACACAAGAGTGTAGAGAATGCGATTAAAAGTAAAACCTCAAAAATAAAAGATTAAAATGAAATTATGGTCTGCAATCGAAGTGAAGAGATGATGAGAAGTGAAACTAGGAAAAAAGCGTCGGAATATTTGAAGAATTATGCTATTTATGCGGGTAAATCAGCAAAGTTTGAAAAAGAAAGAGAAATAAATACCTATAGTAGGCAGAACATGAATGTCGAGGGAGGATTTCTAACAGAAGAAACAAATACTTAAGGAATGTAGTACTAGCGTAGAGATTAGGAAACGAGTCATTAATCTAATTTTTGTGTTTGCCATGGTATTCTAACGAATGATGGACAGTGAATATAAATCTTTCTTAATAAAGTAATACTAAGGAATAGCGCTGTTTTTATTTATGGCAAGTAAGTCAATAATGCAATTTTCAAGTTTAAATCGCGTAGTAATTGTATGTTGAAGTAGAAGTAGTTCTAGGGGAGGCAACCGACAGCTGAGGTCACTTCCCCCATTAGTAATGGACGGGCAAGTAGGAAGGACGGAGTGAAACCCGGCGTCGGCATTAGCCTACTTTGGTCGAAAGGCGCCAAGGGGTCCGCACTTTAACGTCCCACCTGACGAACGTCGTACTCACTCATAGTACTCTCCACAAAACACCTCAAATAGGGATACCACTATAAAATGTCGGTAAACGTCTGTCTCCAGGATTTGAACCCGGGCCCTCTCGGTGGGAAAGCTGTACGTTAGCCCCTGCACCATCCCGACCCCTATAAATTGGATTCTTGGACACCTGTTTCTATTCGTTGCAATAGTTTTGGACGATAAATCTCAAACAATTTACAATTGGCTTCAAGTTCAAAAACAAGTTATTATAAATAAAATAAAAATAACAAATAAGTCCCAATACGAGATATATAACGGTATTTTCACTTGAGTGAATTCAAACCGATTAAAATTCAAGGTAAAAAATCTTTATCGTGACGTTTTGACTTCGAAAGTGTCGGGCTTGTGTCAAGGGAAATATTGTTACAGTAAATTTCTAAGAAGCAAGGGGGGTATTAATACAATTAGGCTCATTTATATCGGCAAGCATAAGAAAGTTCATCTGGAGTGTGTTCCAGCCGCAAAATAGGGGAGCACATTAGGTTGAAACACTCACATAAGCGAATCAAAACACACAGGCAGGAAGGCGGAATCGACAGATCTTCGACAGTGATGTTGAAGATGCTCAGGGAATCATACCGTCAAGAGGGAGAAGAAACCTTTAGGTAAGTTGCATGTATTACATTTGATTTGTTCGTTTCTTTCCCAAGTCGAGATTTTCCTCAATATAAAGCGGGCCGAAAACATTCCGCCCTTAGCTGCAAGTAAAACATGGTGAATTCTTACATATTTGACAGCACTACATTTTACAGCCAATAATGGCATGATCATGACAAGGTCAGCGAGTCCATTACATGCAAGAATCTAACAAAAAACTAATATTTTTCAGAAGAATCAAAGGAATATAGTCAGAGTTTTGCGGAACTTAAAACCGCGTGATAGAATTTTAATAGGAAATTATTTGTAGTAGTTGTAGTTTTTAGAAGAGGCGACCGACATCTAAGTCAGTTGCGCATTTTGTAGCGATGGATGAAGAAAGGATGGCTGGTGAAACACGCGGCGTCGGAATTAGCCTACTCTTGTCGAAAGGCGCCGAGGGGTCTGCATTTTAACATCCCATCCGACGGACGGCGCACTAACTCAAAGTGCTCTCCACAAAGCACCTCAAGCAGGGATCGGGATACCACTACAAAAAATCTGCCGCCTCCAGGAATCGAACCCTGGCTCTCTCGTGAAGAAACCTGTATGTAGGCCACCGCACCATCCCGATCCCCAATGATTTTTAATAACAGTTAACCTTTCCCATTTAAAATTTAAAATACTGCAATTTCAACTGTTCCTCTATTATTATATAGAATAGTATATTCTCCTGATTATGTCTTTTGATCCAATAAGTCATATTTACTGAGCACACAACTAAACGCTGCAGGTAAACTAATAAAGCGAAACATCCACGTAGTCCTGTCATCCTTGAAAGATCAATAACATGTTTCCTCGAGCACCTATTTAATCTGCGATACTCGCGTCCGTTAAACTGACCCCTTTGCTTGTAATCCCGACAGCCCAATATTTACCCCAAATAAAATGCACCGGTGCGTGAATACAGGAGACATCTTTTTCCCAACAGCACGAATACTTCATCAATTGTTTTCATTTGCAATTCCACGACAAGACTCTCGACAATAAGAGTTTCCTCTTTTTCGGATGTTTTGTTCAGTGCAGTAGTCCGCAGAAAACAAACTCTCTCGTGCCATTTCACGGCAATTCGAGAAGTGGGACGGTGAGTGAGAGACGACCGTAAAATGCACCTGGGCCACGCCGCCAAAGACGAAACACACACGCGGTGGGGAAATCTGGCGGTGGTTTAGGTACGCGCACTGTTGGGGGAAGCTTGCCCCGTCTCAATTGACGTCCCTGCGACCTCCCGAGAGAAGATGCACCCGGGCAGACTTACCTCCTCCTCCTCCACCCTCCCGGACACTCGGCGACCCGCTACCTCCTCCTTGCCTCCCTCACTCCCTTCCCTCTCAAAAATCCGGCTGTGGCGTGAAAACACGACGGCAGGACGGCGCTTCCGTGTAATGAGCCGGAAGTGTCTCCCTCTCCCTCTGTGCGTGGACGAGACTCCCGCGGTGGGTACACCAACTATCGGGAATAGAAGCAGTAACCGGCCGGTCGGTCCCTTGGGCGAAGGCGCGCGCCTCTTTCACTCCGGAACGGAAAACTACGCGCGTCCGAGTCACGTGAATGGACGAGCCCTCGGACGGCGAGACGCGATTGGTCTACGTCGGAGGGAAAGTTTTACGTACGTGTGTGCGTGCGTGGAGGGAAGGTGTGGGTTGTGGTCGGAAAGGGGAGTGGTTCGTGGGGAGGGGAGAGCCTCACAAGTGCTGGTGATGGATGACTCCAAACTCCCACGAGCGCGCGCACGCCTATCGCGCGCCCGTGTTTACGTCCCGAGCACGCACGCGAAGACAAGGGTTGACGACGGAGCGAGTCACACACACCCTTCCCCGCCTCTCTCACTCTCTGTACGTCGACTCCGGCGCCACGCTTCCGTCGAATGGGGAAAGACGGGGGATGATCCTGGGAGCGAGGTGCACTCTAACGCGGCCCAAGACCAACTGAACGCGCGCCGCAAGGTTTGTATGTGTGGATCTGAGGGAGCGAAGGGGGATAGGGGAGGCGGGGGTCAGAGGGTGGTGTGTGTGAGTCCGGGGCGAGGGACGAGGGGGCGGAGGGGAATGGGGTTAGGGAAATTGAAAGGCGCGGGGGGAGGTTGATGCGGAGGGGAAGGGAGGGGGTGTCGGGGCGTCAGTGTTTTTCAAGGCGTTGAAGGTGGATGGGGTGGAAGGGGGGGTGGTTGTGGCAGGGGGTTGATGAGAATATAAAAGGGTGTTTTTAATGTCCTGAGGGCGGCGAAGGGGGTGGGGAGAGCGCTGGATGGGACAGCTTCGCCCGCACTACAGCATTTAAAGGAGGCGCTGTCTATCTCTCGCGTCCTTAACCCAACAATCTGCGCTTGGAGCAAAGAAATTGCGATTGCTCTGGTTCAATTTGACTTTATCGACTTTGTTTAACGCCGCACTCGAGGAGATGGTGAGTTACGATCGGTTTGATCATGAAAAATGATGTCTCCGGAGGGGTCATGTGCGGAATTTCGGTGACCGCAGCGGTAATAAGAATTTTCGTGAACGTTCAAAACGTAATTCCGAATCGATTGTGGAAACCGGCGGAGTATTCTAAGAGAATATTAACATTCAATGTGTTCTGTAAGGCTGCAATATCTCCAAACTAATTTTTTCTTATTTTAACGATTACGTTCATCTTTGAATAATTACAGAGAACTAATTGATAAGTGCATAATGCAATAAAACCTGTCGAAGTTGCAAACAAGTTTCTCGTGAAAACTATTCTTTGACATCCTCTCCCCATCTTTGACCTACAGACCTGTATACACACTTTTGAGCATGAAATACCCCAAATATTGCTATTCGACCGCCTCTCCTGTTTTGTAAAATGGAACTTAATTGAGAACTACATGATTACTATGTGTGCTCTTCCTTTCCGATATTTTCAGCTTTGACAGTTTCCTTTGCTTCACCTCTTTGAAGAGAGACTATAACCACAACTATAAAATACCCAACAATCCGCCGCAAGAGCATACGGTGGGGGACGCTTAGGCACCACCCGTAAGAATAGAGTTAAGTACATGCAATACCAACATATACATGTCAACACACATCCAATTTCGTATTTATTTAGACTTGTTTTAAGTTATAAAAGTTTAAATATATGTACGAGTACTATCAACTAATATACACATGCACCTACAGATGCACTACATAGGCGTATTCAGCATATAATTTGGTTTCCATTTGGAGCATAGACTTCGATTTGTTACTATTGTGATTCCTTATCTTCCGTGTAATGATCGAACGTATGTTATGTATCTCTACTGGGGTCTACCTCACTCACTCATGTACTATACTCATACTATGTCCCTGTTATCTTATCTTTGTGGTTTTGTGGTGAGGGCTCTGTTCTCGCCGTTGTAAGCTTTTGGGGCATGACCAGACAATGCCTGTGATAGGCGACGGACTCTTTGACGTCACGGGAAAGGCCCGGAAGACCTAAAGCGGGAAAGCCTCGCCGAGGTCGTAGGAAGGGTTTCTATAACCCTAGCGGTTCTTGGGCACCGCCAAAGGGCCTCGGGGGCAATGATCCTTCCTACGCCTCCAGGGAGGGAATCCCAGGTGGGAGGAGGGGCTACCGGGCCAGTGACCAACGTCACGGGGAAGGCCCTAGGGAGGGGTGCCGCCGCGCGCGGACCAGCTTGGGTCGGCAGTGTGGTGCGGGGGCGGAGAAAGAGAGGACCAGGGAGGCGATCCGGACCGACGCGATAGAGGGTGAGTCTACTGATATAACCTGCTGCCGAGACCCTGTGTTCGCCCGTTGGTCGCCGCCGCATCGGAGTATCCGAGGGACTCCCCGCTAGACCACCGACATCGGACTCCCCGCTAGGCCACCGCCATCGACGAAGCCCCGCGTTCATCAGTCGGCTGCCAGCACGTCTGCGGATGATTCCCGCCCGAATACTTCCTTTCCCCTGTAAGTTCCCTGCCTTACCCGTTCCGGTGCTTGATCGAGTCAACATTACCAATCTGACCCCTCTAATAAACGGCTGAGGATCGCAGAGTGTCTTGCTGGCTTCACTCTTACCCAAAGTCGGGTCGTCCTTCCCATGTCTTTACGACAGTTTTATCTTCCCATTAAATGTGGGGATATGATAATTCAATTTGTGTCATGATTACACTTGGGCGTTCTGGACCTTGCTAAAAGTCTAAGTCTTGCATGTTCCCTTCGTGTCTTAGGACGTCCATAATTCCTCTTAACCCAACATTCAATAAGTCCCGGGACTTATTGAATGGATTATTATTTTGGTGTGCGCATGGTATAATTTACATCGACTACCTTGAAGAGGGAAAATCTATCAATAGCGACCATTACATTGAGTCCTTGGTGCTTTTGAAGGACGGGGACGAAATCGCAAAAAAACGACCGCACATGAAGAAGAAAAAAATCATCTTTCATCGATACAATAATGCACCGTGCCACAAGTCAATGGAAACAATGGCTAAATTGAACGAGTTGGGCTTCAAACTGCTTCCCAACCCACCATGCTCTCTCTCCAGATCTAGCCCCCAGAAACCATTGGATGTTTGATGATCTCAAAAAGATGCTCCAGGGTAAAAGATTTGGCTCGAATGAGGAAGTCATCGCTGATCAACTGAAGCTTATTTTGAGGACAAGAGGACAAATCGTTTTACAAGCATGGCATCCAAAAGTTAGGAAAGCGTTGGAATTGATTGTACTAATAGCTCTTGAAGGTGATTATGTTGATGAATAAAAATGAATTTTGTTAAAAAAATATTTTTTCTTAGTTAATCCCGGGACTTATTTAACGATGGGTCCTTTCTATCCAATCAACTTTTCACGAATCTAGCGGATTTTATCTTAACTTAATCTAATTCTTTTGTCAAAAATATCTCCCAATGATGCCAAATACTTGCAGTATATTTCATATAGGGTCTAACTAAAGCGAAATAACACCTCACTTTGACTGTTTCAATTCATTTTCCCACCACTTTTCTAAAAAACTGCTTCTTTAAGGTGGATCCACATAATCTTCTGATATGTGCACTCCATGAGAGGTGTGGTGTTAGGATTACCCCCAAATATTTAATTTGTAATGCCATAGTTAATATTGACCCCACTATTAATTAATAATTCCAAGAAACTGCTGGAGATGCCGCGACAGTAACTTTTCAACGGAGCTATCCGCTAATATACATTTCAATGCATCAATTTCAGAGAGTAAAAATCATTCGCCTAAACCAGGATTAATTCCCGGATCCCTCGATTCGAGGTATTTGGGTTCGAATCCCAGGCATTGAGCTTTCGGGCCTCTCTGAGACCTTCATCAGGTCAGGCTGGAAGGTTTCGGACGGGGAATATGGAGTCTGGGCAGGTGGAAGTGCAGGGTGTGCTGGGAAGGGAATTAAAGAGGGCAGTTAAGGGTGGGAATTTTAAAAGATCGGAAAGCTAGTATATGTGAGATTTCGCGAATTCTCTTCTCTATATTGGTGGCTTAATCGGGTAGTGAATTTTAGGCTTTCTCAACGTCAGACTAACCTGAAGAAGGTCTCAGAGAAAGCCGAAAGCTCAAACGTTTTAATATGAATGTCCTTTTACGTGCTATCTGTTTTATTTTTGTGTTCTATTGTGCCGTCCAAATATTATACGCGTGATGTGTGTTTATATGTATATATATATATATATATATATATATATATATATATATATATATATATATATATATATATATATATATATGTATACATTCAAACACGAAATCCCGCCAAACGGCGAATAAATACTCATATATACAGAAACAGATATAAGGAAAAGGGATAGGAACACATATAAAGGACGAACACAATAGAGGTGGGGAAGGCGGAATCGAACGGATCACGAGAGTAAAAATATTTCCTCAACCGGGACTCGAACACCGGATCTTTCCACTTGCCGGGCGGATGCTCTTAACCACTTGAGCTATCGAGGATAGTCAATTTACCCTGAGATCCGTGGCTCTAATATGTCGCCAAGCGCCCCGATTCTTTCAGCCAAGAGATGGCGTCAGGGGGCTGTTTCACCCACCAAAGGAGAAATAGACAATACACAAGGAAAGGAAAGGACAGTGGGTTAGAATTCATACAACATCATACAGGAAAGGAACAGTGCGTTTCGTGGCACGCATAGCCAGAAGAAAGAGATGAGCCACATTGGCCAAATACACATTCAAACACGAAATCCCGCCAAACGGCGAATAAATACTCATATATACAGAAACAGATATAAGGAAAAGGGATAGGAACACATATAAAGGACGAACACAATAGAGGTGGGGAAGGCGGAATCGAACGGATCACGAGAGTAAAAATATTTCCTCAACCGGGACTCGAACACCGGATCTTTCCACTTGCCGGGCGGATGCTCTTAACCACTTGAGCTATCGAGGATAGTCAATTTACCCTGAGATCCGTGGCTCTAATATGTCGCCAAGCGCCCCGATTCTTTCAGCCAAGAGATGGCGTCAGGGGGCTGTTTCACCCACCAAAGGAGAAATAGACAATACACAAGGAAAGGAAAGGACAGTGGGTTAGAATTCATACAACATCATACAGGAAAGGAACAGTGCGTTTCGTGGCACGCATAGCCAGAAGAAAGAGATGAGCCACATTGGCCAAATACACATTCAAACACGAAATCCCGCCAAACGGCGAATAAATACTCATATATACAGAAACAGATATAAGGAAAAGGGATAGGAACACATATAAAGGACGAACACAATAGAGGTGGGGAAGGCGGAATCGAACGGATCACAAGAGTAAAAATATTTCCTCAACCGGGACTCGAACACCGGATCTTTCCACTTGCCGGGCGGATGCTCTTAACCACTTGAGCTATCGAGGATAGTCAATTTACCCTGAGATCCGTGGGTCTAATATGTCGCCAAGCGCCCCGATTCTTTCAGCCAAGAGATGGCGTCAGGGGGCTGTTTCACCCACCAAAGGAGAAATAGACAATACACAAGGAAAGGAAAGGACAGTGGGTTAGAATTCATACAACATCATACAGGAAAGGAACAGTGCGTTTCGTGGCACGCATAGCCAGAAGAAAGAGATGAGCCACATTGGCCAAATACACATTCAAACACGAAATCCCGCCAAACGGCGAATAAATACTCATATATACAGAAACAGATATAAGGAAAAGGGATAGGAACACATATAAAGGACGAACACAATAGAGGTGGGGAAGGCGGAATCGAACGGATCACAAGAGTAAAAATATTTCCTCAACCGGGACTCGAACACCGGATCTTTCCACTTGCCGGGCGGATGCTCTTAACCACTTGAGCTATCGAGGATAGTCAATTTACCCTGAGATCCGTGGGTCTAATATGTCGCCAAGCGCCCCGATTCTTTCAGCCAAGAGATGGCGTCAGGGGGCTGTTTCACCCACCAAAGGAGAAATAGACAATACACAAGGAAAGGAAAGGACAGTGGGTTAGAATTCATACAACATCATACAGGAAAGGAACAGTGCGTTTCGTGGCACGCATAGCCAGAAGAAAGAGATGAGCCACATTGGCCAAATACACATTCAAACACGAAATCCCGCCAAACGGCGAATAAATACTCATATATACAGAAACAGATATAAGGAAAAGGGATAGGAACACATATAAAGGACGAACACAATAGAGGTGGGGAAGGCGGAATCGAACGGATCACAAGAGTAAAAATATTTCCTCAACCGGGACTCGAACACCGGATCTTTCCACTTGCCGGGCGGATGCTCTTAACCACTTGAGCTATCGAGGATAGTCAATTTACCCTTTCCGTTTGGCGGGATTTCGTGTTTGAATGTGTATTTGGCCAATGTGGCTCATCTCTTTCTTCTGGCTATGCGTGCCACGAAACGCACTGTTCCTTTCCTGTATGATGTTGTATGAATTCTAACCCACTATCCTTTCCTTTCCTTGTGTATTGTCTATTTCTCCTTTGGTGGGTGAAACAGCCCCCTGACGCCATCTCTTGGCTGAAAGAATCGGGGCGCTTGGCGACATATTAGAGCCACGGATCTCAGGGTAAATTGACTATCCTCGATAGCTCAAGTGGTTAAGAGCATCCGCCCGGCAAGTGGAAAGATCCGGTGTTCGAGTCCCGGTTGAGGAAATATTTTTACTCTTGTGATCCGTTCGATTCCGCCTTCCCCACCTCTATTGTGTTCGTCCTTTATATGTGTTCCTATCCCTTTTCCTTATATCTGTTTCTGTATATATATATATATATGTATATATATACACACTCCTCTGTCCCTCTCTTCCTTGATAAAGGTGGTCACGACCACCGAAAATTCGAAAAATAGTGAATCCCTTTTTTGTGTGTTTCTGTGTTTTTGTCTGTGTCCACTAGTGCTAAGTGTTATACATTATTATTCACGTCCGTGAGACTTTCAAAAAGTGTTATATATATATATATATATATATATATATATATATATATATATATTGATATCCCACGCAGCTAAAGTTGTTCTCAGGATCATAAACAAAAGGATAGAGAGTAGGGCAAATGATTACTTAGGGGATGATCAGTTTTTGGGTTTAGGAAGGGGAGAGGTACGCGTGATGCCATTGCAGTAATGAGATTATTAATCGAGAGGAATATAGAACACAACCAGGAGGTATTTGCCTGTTTCGTAGATTTCGAAAAAGCGTTTGATAGAGTGAATTGGGAAAAACTAATGAGTATATTGCAGAAAATAGGAATAGATTGGAGGGAAAGGAGGCTAATCCGCAACCTGTACATGTCTCAGACTGCTCAGGTGCGGGTGGGAAACGGGGAGTCAGGATGGGCAGTGCTAGGAAGGGGTGTAAGGCAGGGTTGCCCATTATCACCGTTGCTGTTCAACCTGTATGCAGAGGAAATGATCAAAGAGGCATGGGAAGAACTCGAGGTAGGAATGAAAGTGGGCGGGGAATTCGTAAAATCAGTTAGGTTTGCTGATGACCAAGCCTTAGTTTGTCAGTCAGCCAAGGGGCTGCAAGCTTTGCTGAGTGATTGGAAATTCAGTACGACAGGTATGGGATGAGAATCAATATTAAGAAAACAAAGGTTATGCGATTTTCTAGAAAGAAAAAGGCCAAGCTTAACATTAAAATAAGAGGGCAAAAACTAGAGCAGGTAGAACAGTTTACGTAACTCGGTAGTGTTTTGGACCAACACGGTCAAAGTAGTAGGGACGTAAGGAGAAGAATTGCGCTAGGCAAAGAGGCTTTCACAAGGAGGAGGGAGTTGATGACGGGGACTCTGAGTTAGGATGTTAAGAAAAGACTCGTAAAAACTTTGATATGGAGCGTAGCTATGTACGGCGCGGAAACGTGGTCATTGAAGCAGGAGGATAGACGTAGACTGGAGGCTTTTGAAACGTGGGTGTGGAGAAGAATGGAGATGGTGAAATGGACAGAGAAGAAAACAAATGAGGAAGTACTTGGTATGGTGGGCGAAGAGAGGGGTTTGTTGGGAGCAATCCTATGGAGGCAGGAAAAGTGGATGAAGGGGGTGTTGACCGGCAGTGGGATGTTGAAGACTGCGATAGAGGGTAGAATTTTGGGCAAAAGAGGAAAGGGAAGGAACAGGATAGGGATGTTGGACGGGATGAAGTGGGGAAGAAAGTACTCAGAGATGAAGAGGGACCTGATATAGAGTAGGATGATGGATTTGTGTTTTGTTAGGAGTAATAAAATATTTGTTTGGTAGTTGTGTCCATCGAAAACCTACCTTAACCGGTAGATTACCTTAAAAAAAAAATATATATATATATATATATATATATATATATATATATATAAATATATATATATACACACACGACCCAAAATATATTATATACATATTGGGTCGTAGTAGTCCAGGGGTAGATGGTTGGACTATTGACCGGAGGGGCCCGGGTTCGATTCCTGAACAAGGGACTCTGGGCCCCTGCAGCTTCACCCAACCTTTGTGATTTTTCTGGTACCAGATCTTCCTGGGAAACCATAACCGGCACAGGGAAAGGAACTGCCCCCCCTACCCTGACGTGTGAATTTCACACGCCGTCGGGCTTAGTACTGGGTGAGCCCTACCATCACCTACCAAACCGACCTTCGGGTTAATTACTGTATTTATGGTTATGTATATATATATATATATATATATATATATATATATATATATATATATGCTTTCATAGACGTAACACGGAAGTGCCGAATAGTACAATACACAGTAGCACATAATATAGAAACACAAATAAAGAGAACACTCACACGTATTTTCTTGATATTTCGACGGAAACAATCCGTCTTCCTCTGAAGATATAGAAGTAATGAGTAATGAGAATATAGTAAGTCATTACTTCTATATCTTCAGAGGAAGACGGATTGTTTCCGTCGAAATATCAAGAAAATACGTGTGAGTGTTCTCTTTTTTTGTGTTTCTCTATTATGTGTTACTGTGTATTGTACTATATATATATATATATATATATATATATATATATATATATATATATATATATATATATATTTATTTATTTATTTATTTATTTATTTATTTATTTTTATCAACATGTGCTGGCGAATATATATTAGTACTGTAGAAAATACGTGTGCATAAAAATAAGTATAGGAACGTGTGCATAAAAGTAAGTCTGTGAAGTCTGGAAACTGTTGTCAGAAAAACAACCTTTGCCGTGACATCCCGAGAATGGAGACTTGATCTGAACGCCGCGAAAATCTACGATCCCAAGTATATCGTATACTAAGGCGCTTGCTACCCTTAGCTACGATGTTCCTTTTCTGAAGCTTGGAGAGATTATGCACGCCTACTCTTTGGCCTCTTCAATTTTTCACCTTTAATTTTAATTTAGTCACAAACCTTGAGGCTAAACACGAAAAATCGATAATCCTCAAACAAATCTGACTGCCTATAAAGAATCCCTTTGACGATTTGATTTTTGCCTTAATCTAGTATGTATGCATTCAACTCTCTAAAAATGTCAAATATCGTGATATCTAGTTCAAGCTTATCAGTCATTGTCCATATTTAATGAAAAAACTTGTATTAATGGTATGGAAAATAACTGAAGTTTTTGTAAATAATAAACACATGGTGAAGAGTCCTCCAATTGTGTAATTGAAATTTTTAAATTTACTGGCTACAGTGTTTTTCTAATAATAAGCCATTTTACTGGCATAGCTACTTTTTATTGTGCAATAAGTACCACGAATTGCGTTTTTTGTAAGTATGAACTCCACCAGCCCTAAGGTTAAAGTAAAATGCAGTATAGGTATACTATTACCATTTAAATTACATTATTTGCAAAAATCAGTCTTTGAATAATGGTCTTCAAGGTTATAACTTGACTATATATATTATTATTATTAGGTAATCTACCGGTTAAGGTAGGTTTTTTAGATGGACATTATTACTAATTAAATAATTTGTGACCCCTAGCAAAACACAACATCCTACTTTACATCTGGTTCCTCTTCATCTCTGAGTACTTTCTTCCTCCCTTCATTCCGTCCAACATCCCTATCCTGCTCATTCCATTTCCTCGTTAGTCTAACATTCTCCCCTCTATTACAGTCTTCAACATCCCACTGCCGGTCTTCATCCACTTTTCCTGCCTCCATAGGATTTCTGCCAACAACTAGAGCAGGTAGAACAGTTTACGTATCTCGGTAGTGTTTTGGACCAACACGGTCAAAGTAGTAGGGACGTAAGGAGAAGAATTGCGCTAGGCAAAGAGGCTTTCACAAGGAGGAGGGAGTTGATGACGGGGACGTAGAGTAAGGATGTTAAGAAAAGACTCGTAAAAACTTTGATGCGGAGCGTAGCTATGTACGGCGTGGAAACGTGGTCATTGAAGCAGGAGGATAGACGTAGACTGGAGGCTTTTGAAATGTGGGTGTGGAGAAGAATGGAGAAGGTGAAATGGACAGAGAAGAAAACAAACGAGGAAGTACTTGATATGGTGGGCGAAGAGAGGGGTTTGCTGGGAGAAATCCTATGGAGGCAGGAAAAGTGGATGAAAGGCGTATTGACCGGCAGTGGGATGTCGAAGACTGTGATAGAGGGGAGAATGTGAGGCAAACGAGGAAAGGGAATGAACAGGATAGGGATTTTGGACGGGATGAAGGGAGGAAGAAAGTACTCAGAGCTGAAGAGGGACGTGATGTAGAGTAGGATGTTGTGTTTTGCTAGGGTACACAAATTATTTAATTAGTAATTACGTCCATCCAAAAACCGACCTTAACCGGTAGATTACCTAATAATAATAATAATATTTATATATATATAAATATATATATATATATATATATATATATATATATATATATATATATATATATATATATATATATATATATATGTCTTTTTTAAACGAACATGCGAGATGGCGCTAGAGAACAATAACACAGACATACATACAAATTTAACTCACACGTATTCCTATTTGTTTTTCATGCCGTTTGCATGTGTTTCTCTGTGCTTTCCTCACTAGTTCTATCTCGCTCCTGCATTTTAAAATTAATATTCTAATTCTTGAGATTTTCTTTCAAGATATAAATAAACATAGCTGTTGAGTAACATAAATAGAATACTATCAATCGACGCGAAGTTTATATACGTAATAAAGTCACGCATAATCATAAAAATTCTCGAATACAGCAGGAAATTGCTACACCTAACATGATTTATCCAGCAAGAAGTTAAAACCCAGTTGCATGACTGGCACGAAACATAAATATCGAATCCTAGAGGATAAATTCAATAGGAAATGGAACCACTCCGAATCTAATGCAATCAAAAAGAAACCTTCACATACTTTAAAAGTGTAGCAGGTAATTGTAGGATTGTAGGATTAAGTTAGTAATTGTAGCATTGCCCTGATGACTTGGTACCTTACCCTTGAGTACTTCCTTATCAGTGCGTCTGAAAAACTTTTGAGCATATAATCACGAAAAAAAAATGAAGAAATTTTAGGTATTCATTTATAAGTGTTTGGGGCGAATCTTTCTCAAACGTAATCCTTATAATAGCCGTGGTAAGTCTCCTATTTATTGTGACGCTTTAAACTTTGCCTCGAGAACATGAGCGCTCTTTTCGGGAGATCCGACGGTTGCTCCAAGCAACGCGCTCGAGTCCCTCGAGGAGTAGGTCCCTCGAGCGAAGGGATGTCCTCCGGTGCCCCTTCATCCGCCACCAATATCAAGGTGCACATTTCCCTACTTTGGGCCCCCGTTATTCAGAAGTATGCCACGATTTTGCATAGCTGTTTCTCTCGTATGCGTATGCTCCTGGATCAAAACTTCCCCATCAGTCAGTCGGCCCATTGAAACTGATATCGTGGACAACGGTCTATAGAATACGTGGATATGGGGATAATACCTGTATTTTTATTTCAATCTGTAGGCAAGGATAATTTAAATTTAGAGGGTTTTGAGGGATAAAATTGGGTGCGGATTAAAATTCAGTTGCCCTCGAATAATTAAAAAAAAACATGGTTTGAAAGTACATGTAAAAATTCATACATAACTGGCCTTTCATGTGAAAATACCTGAAGATTAAAAGTAGTTCTCTCCTATATAGTATGCGTATTCTATTTCTTCCAACAAATAAAATGATTCTCCCATTCATTTGAAAACGCATTAAAAATAAAAAAAGCCTTTTAAAGGTCATCCATGTCGATGGCAGATTCCACTTCAACCCTTCACACGAATCCCATCCTTTCGTGAAACATAATTCGCCCAAAAAGGCCTGTATAGTCTAAATCTGCTTCCCGATTTCGCTAATGTGAGCTTTAAATAGCAGGATAGTCGGCAATCCGGCGAATGGGGATGAAATCAAACAATACCTCCAGTTGACAAAATGGCATATCTGTTTAGTTGAGGAAAAGTCCACGCCTCCACATCAAGAGCTTCGGGTGAAAAATATAAAAAGCCTTCAAAGGTTAAAGTTCAATATTCTCGGAAACATTCTTTGTGACACCGGGGGCGTTATTTTCCCCTGGCAAGCGCCTCATCCATCAAATTAAAGGCGATGATAAGCGAATAATTGACTCCGTGCGCACACCTTTGGCATGGACCATGCATTCAGTAATTAGCCCCGGACTCCATTATCTGGCCCGCGTTCCTATCGGGCAATCTGTGTACTACGGCGGACTAT